>NC_086180.1:45535946-46163196 GCF_023053635.1 Elgaria multicarinata webbii | reverse complement strand
ATCAATAGCCTGGGGCAATTCCAAATAATTATACTAATAATTATAATAATTGAAGTTATTTCATCTGTGAAGTAGTTCCCCTGTATTTGGTATTCAGAATGTTTTGCATAAAAATAATAGTTATTCAGGTAAGCAGATGTATAGATGGATGGGAGAGAAGTGTGCACAAATCTGCAGTGAGGAATGCAAACAATGAAAAATGGTGTTTTGTGAGGAGTTTTCAGATTTGGGCAATGGGGGTTCTGACAACCTTCATGAGAGGCCCTTCTTTTGATAGTGCCACCTTCAAAGATGCATTTGGGGCTGAGGCCAGAGAAGGCCTCCTCGATGGCCACTCCCAGACTTGGAACTCCCTACTGAGGGAGACTGGATTCACTCCTTCTCTGTTGTCCTTCTGCCAGCAGGCAAAGACCTTTTTATTCAAGCAAGCTTTTGACATGGAAGTAGTCTTTTGGGTTAGATGCATTTTTATACTGTTGTTTATAATTGTGTTTAATACATTTGTTTTATTATTGTTTTAACCAAGTTGCATTTGCAACTGCAAGCTGTCTTGAGTGACATTTTTCTTGGTAGACATGTGGGGTTTAAATCAAATCAAAATAAATAAATAATTATACAAACTACCACAAAGTAAAGTGTTGGCTGCCGATGGAGATGACTTTAAAAGGGAATTAGACACATTCATGGAGAATAAGGTGATCAGTAGCTACTGGCCATGTAGGCTACATGCTACCACCAGATGCCTCTGGACAACAGTCGCTGGGAGAGGGCTATGGTGCTCATACCCTCCCTCAGGGCTTTGCATAGGCATTCAGTTGGCCACTGTGGAAAGAAGATGCTTGACTAGAGGGGCCTTTGATCTGATCCAGCAGGCCTCTTGTTATGTTCTTCGTCAGAAATGAAAATTAAAACAGCTGACACTGCCACGACCCAACTCCCTTCCCCTTCTGCATTCTTATAAAAGTTATCCAGAGGTCTTCTGCTCTTCATGTGATGCATTTAATGAAACAACAATCTGCAGTTTTGCAGCCAGTAACAGCACCGGCTCTTTTTCTCTCCCTAGCCAAAGAGTAGAGGCAAATTATGCTTTTCCAAGGACGGCTGTGGACCACACACAGGCAAAACACATGAACCCGCACAGAGAGAAACCTGAAGATAAATAATATTACTGCTCCTGTTCAGGTCCTTCTGCATCCACAGGGCCAAAACCATTATTTATCTCTTTGGTCAGCTTCAGTGTAAACCCCTTCCTTAAAGTGGAACAGTCAGCTGTGTTTACCCTCTGAGGTAAACTTGCAAAGTCAGCTTTCCACTAAGGGGAGCAGCAAAAGAACTTCCATTCTTGATTTCAGCAGAAAGGCAACAACTGTAGATTAAATGTATTTCTTGCCCTTTTGTTCAATTCTCCTACTAGAGCAGAAATGTGCATCTCCTCAGCAGCTTTCCCCCTTGTTACATTCATTCCTCAAACTAAACTCAAGGTCACCATGTTCTCTTGCTTTAAAAAGAAAGAGGGAGAGAGAGAGAGGGAGGGAGGGAGGAGGAGGAGGAGGAAACACTCCTTTCACGGCACCCTTCAATCTAGAATATAAAATGTTTTCAATACAAGGAATAATGCTTAGTGAAGTCTGCTTTAACAATAAGTTATTATGCAGGTCTCTTCAGGTAATGATGAGAAATCCTCTTATGTTCTGAAGTCAAACAATGCAGCAGTTTCTACATGTGCCTTTACACATGTGCTCATAACAACATTTTGTCCAAATTCAACATATCATGTGAGTACCTCTGTGTGAGGCCTATCTAGCCTAGATATAGGCAGGGCCGGTGCCAGACTATTTTGCGCCCTAGGCAAGGTAAGCTACTTTCACCCCCAATCCCCAAAATGCCAACTTTGATTTTTAAGAACATATGTTTCCTGGGAAAAATAAGAAGCAGAAAACTTGAAACTGCTAAATTCATTTTAAAGTGCAAGAAATACGTCATGCCAATTATAGCAAACAAATTGGAAAGGAACGTCTATGGGTCTAAAATGCATTATTTAATAGGAATATCATCTCCAAATCATCCCCCCCAACTCACACACGCACGCGCGCACACACACTCAGCATCACTCACTCCAAACAAACACACGCATGAACACACGCATTCACTCAAAGACCCCATGCACCCCATTCACCCATACATTCTCTCTCTCACACACACACACACACACCTCAGTCTTACCTTACTCGCTTCTTCTCTTTCTTCTTCTCCACCTCCTGGTGCTTGCTGCTTGCTTCTTCTTGCCCCTCTTCCTCAGTGCTGGGGTGTGTGTGCTGGAGGCCCAGCCACTTGCGACAGCGAGCGAACTGAGCCCCGCCCCCTGCCTCACGTCATCTTCATGCTGACAAGATGGCGCCCCATGCCCACCCAGCCAAAGCGAAGCCAGAGACGCTGGGGTGGGGTGCTCCACATTCAGGCTTCCAGGCGCATTCTAGAAGTCCAAACGTGGAGCCGCCCCACCCCACCCCAACATCCCTGGCTTCGCTTCAGCTGGGCGGGCACCATCCTCAGCTGAATCCTCAGGCCAGCCCGGCTTACAGCCAACATGCGTGGGTGCTGCGCCTGGCGCCCCTCTTAGCTTGATGCTCTAGGTGGCCGCCTGAGTGGCCTCTATGGTAGCCTCATACAGTCTTGAGCTGTTCATTTAGGGGCCACTAGGAAGTGTAAAGCAGACCTCTGAGTATTACCATACATTAGGGTAACCATATGAAAAGAAGGACAGGGCTCCTGTATCTTTAAAGTTGTATAGAAAAGGGAATTTCAGCAAGTGTCATTTGAATGCATGTAGTACCTGTTGAAATTTTGTCTTCATCATAACAGTTAAAGCTGCAGGAGTCCTGCCGTCTTGACCAGATACAAAAGAGAGGAGGGGACCTGCAGCTTTAACTATTGCGATGAAGAGGGAATTTCACCAGATGCTGTATGCATACAAATGACACCTGCTGAAAATCCCTTTTCTCTACAACTGTTAAAGATACAGAAGCCCTGTCCTCCTTTTCATATGGTCACCCTACCATACATAGGGTGACCAGGTGTCTTACTTTACAGAGGACAGTCCTCTGTTTTAGAGAGCTGGGAAAGGACAGTCCTCTAATTGAAGGGTTCCTCTATTTGATGGGCTATATCCAGTCCAAGTATGATTTAAACTCAATGAACCGTAAGAAGAGAGAGTGAGCAGCAGGGGCCTTGAAGTTGCCCAGCCACAGTGAGCACCTGGGCAGTAGACTGAGCGGCTGGTACACAGGTCACTTGGTCAGTTTTCTAGTATGGTGAGATATATTGTATTACTTCTAAATTTCCACCTATACATATATATTTGTCTATGCAAATTTGTGCCCAGTTGTTTGATTGTAATGTCTGGGTACGTTCAGGTTTCCAATACAAGGAATAATGCTTAATGAAGTCTGCTCTAACAATAAGTTATTATGCAGGTCTCTTCAGGTAATGATGAGAATTCCATCAAGAATTGCGGTCCTGAGCTGTGTAAGGCTTTGTAGGTTAAAAACAGCCCTTTGGATCAGGCTCAGAAACATATATATGCACCATCAGCAGTCTTGAGCACTGGATTCCATTATGTGATTTTGTCCAGTCTGTAGCCACTGCAATCTACCGACTGTAATATTCTGCAGTGATATAGAGGTAAACCTGCAGGGAGCAGCTGTTCTGTGCAGTGATATGCTGTACAGCTGTCTGGATGGAGGAGCTGCCAAAGAGATGCAGTTTCAAATAGGCCTCCATGCCACTTAGAACGGCCACTTACTTGTCATCCAAAAGGAAATAATGCATTCCCACCCCCCAAAGAGGACACAGATTTGCATAATATTTCCATGCACTATGTAAGTACAGGTGCAAATTTAGAAAAAAAGAAAGAAAAGAAATATAAATACATCTCTGCATTGTGGGGAAGTCTGGGACCAGGTGACCTCTGTGCCCACCTAGTCTGTTGAGCAGGTGCAACTTCAAGGCACCTGCTTTCTCTCTCTCCCTGTGGTCCTTCGATTTTAAACCAGACTTGAGCAGGATCTACACTACTGCTATGAAACTGTTTATAACAATAGTGACAGTTGTTGGGGCCCAGGATACACTCCATATACAGTTTTCAACCCGTTTTCAAAGTGTCATATATCCTGCTTGGTGTAGATCTGGCCTTGGACTGGGAAGTCCTTCAACTAGAGGACACCTCCAAACAGAGGACTGGCCTCTGGCAGCCTTTCAATTAGAGGGCTGCCCTTTATAATGTAGGGTGCATGGTGACCCTAGTGCCGCTCAAAGTTCATATGAAGTGAACCCCTATGAATAAGTATGTTGCCTCAGAGGAGAAAGAGACAAGACCCAATCTACCAACTTTAGCAATGTTTAAGTGTTGTCAGTATGACTGGAATTGTTCATCATCAGTGAAGAAGTCAGGATTCTCCTGGGGATGGTTTCCCAAAGCCAGTTTTGGGAACTCTGGCTAGAGAAAAGTAGCTGGGTCAATATAGGTGCACACACATCCATCCCCACCCCCATGTTCATACTGAAAGCACAAAGAGGCAACAGGATAGCGCCAACTTTCCATTCCCAGCAATGTGTCCATGTTTGACATTAGTGTGAGAGGGACCCGCTGCACATAGTTTTTCATGCATAGACCTTCTCCATCCAGTCAGGAAGACTGATCACTCCAGGGTTCCCAGTCACATGAAGGAGTCCTACGTGCATACAGCTGTATCCATGTAGACTTGTTCACTCTAAGGTTGAGCATGTGAGTATTAGTGGTGTGGCCAGCAAGCAACCCCCAGCATCAGGGGTATGGCTAGGTGACACAGTCCCCCTTGCCCCTGCCACCTATTCTGTGGATGCATGGGGGAAACATGAGAGGGCCTGCCAACCCACCCAACAGCTGTTGGGTAGGCTGACAGGAACCCAATTCTGCATCTACACAAGAAGACATTCCTGGAATTCCCTGTGTAGTGGGGTGGCTGTACATGCAGGGGGGAATTGGGAGGCAAGGCATACTCAGCAGGCAGCATTGGAAGCCTCCATGGGCCATATTCTCCACCCCTGATTTAGTTGGTTCCTTATTCTGCAAGCGTTTTGACATGCATATTCACATCAACTTATTCAATAGGAACAAGAAACTTCAATGCCACCATGAAAAATCCCCTAATGCATTACAGTGTAGATACTTACTCACATAGCTGGCTAGTGAAAGCACATTTTCCCACAGACTCATTCAGTAATTCATGAGGTATGTTTAAATTCACTGCCATCTGGGATTCATAATCTACAGAAAAGAACTCTTCATACTTCTCTGCATGTGTACCATCTGGAACCATGGCTTTGATCCAAGAAAGGTTGGCTTTTGCTTTCACAAGAAAAGCTATCCTCTATATGATATTTTGTCCTGCCAAGTCCAGCCAGATTCATTGTTTATTATAGTTCATAATTACATGCGTTCTAAAGCATGTACTCCATGCTCCTATTTGCAATACTCTGCTTATATTTCTATTACTGTAATAGGATTAATTGTATTTGTTTGATGTTTTTGTAATGTATACCTAAACTTTTTATTATTATTTCACACATTGTGATTGTTATAGATGACCTAATATTTATTTACCGAAGGGCTGATTCACAGATGCATGATTGTCATTCAATCAGTCCTTAACTCTCAGCAGAACTTGTGAACTACCTTCTTTGAAAAGTATGGGTGCTTGGAATAAGGAAATCTTTCTGTAGTCTTTGATCTATAATGGGTGCCTCACACAATAGAATGCATCATTTGATGTTGCAGTCACAGACTGGGGATATGCACATGCAAAAAAAACTCGTGTCTGCATACAAGCTTCATATGTTCCCAATTGGAATTTTAGCACAAACCTGGAAGTGTAGAAAAATGGCCCCTGTAGGATTTCACATATTCATTTTCATAGGTCTGCATTGATTAGTTGGAGGTATGCAACAGATACAACACCATGGACAGAGCATTTGCATCATCCTGCATCAGTGGAAGCCATTCCCAACTCTGGGTCACAAAATAGTTAGAACCATGTAAGTGAAAGGACAATGTATCCTTCGCTGTCCAGTTTCTCATGCGTATTAAAATATAGATAGTGTTCACTACATTTTGAATATAAACAACATTCAAGTAAATAATGGTCTAAATCTTCTATTTCAGGGTTGCCACATATACATAGTCTATCTTTCTATGGAATACCTATAGGGATTCCATCTCCTTCCTGTCCACCTGAGTGCCAAATCTGAATGTTTGTATCTAGGTGTTTGGTGTTCAGGATAGGTTAGGGAGGCTGCTGGGCAGTAGGGTAAGTGGCACAGCAGACTGAACTGCTAGAGATGGCCTCAGAGCTGCTGCTGAGGACTCCCAAAATGGGGTGGGTTAACATTCATGACAGGGCAGAAGAAAAGGGAGGTAAAGTTTGCCTCCACCCTGCATTGGATGATCAGAAGCCTCTGAGTTCGGGGCTCCTGATCATTGAAGGCACAGTATAGGATTGTGCCCTGTGCTGACTCTCTTGACCCATTTCAATCCAGCTTTAGACCCAGGCCTTAGCTAAACCTAAAGTTTATCCCAGGATCATCCCTGCCTACTCCCAGGATATCCTGTGTGTCATTTACATGAACAGGGATGACCCTGGGACAATCTCGGGATAAACCTTAGGTCTAGCTAAAGCCCCAGTTTGGGGTCAAAAATCACCTTGGTCACTTTGTGGAATGACCTTTGCCAAGAGATAGACAGGGGAGGGCAACCGTGGTGCTTCTCTTGGTCTTCTCAGCAGCTTTCACTACCACTGATCATGGCATCTTTCTGGATCAGCAGTATGATTTAGGAATTGGGGGTGCTGTTCCATGGCAATGACATCATGGGTTTCCATGGGGCTCAGTTTTATTTCCCATGCAATAAGCTGCCCAGAGTCCCTTACAGATGTGTGGGGTCAAAACTGAAATGGAATCTTTATGTTTGCCTTTTAGTAGATCACTTTTTCAAAAAGAAATTCCTTCAGAAAGTATTAGGAGTGAGCTAAAATCTTCCTAACATGAACAAGAAAGGGATTTTTAAAAGAAAAAAAGAAGAAGCAGTCTCTTTTATAGTGCAATAATTTAAATCCAAGTGGATAATAAACAAGGTGAGAGCAATTACAAATCGACTTTCATTAAACACAATCCATGGAAATGCCAGTGTATATAGATGTACTCTTACTGACCCTCTTATCTCCTATTGAGAAAAAGTAAATGTAGAGCTAATGAGTTGATATCTTTTAGTGGATCAACTAATCATTTTAAATGCCAGAAGCAATTTTAAAGATATATAGAACCCTTCAGTGCAAGGGCTTAATTTCAGCCTGAGCTAACTTATTTCCTTCATCGCTGCTCAGCCTGGGAATGTGTAAAAATGGCCTTTCCAATTTTCTATTTCCCCCGAATGGAACTCTATCACTTAGGTCACCTTTTTTTAAAAAGCCTCTCTTTGAAACTCTGCCAGGTTATCTTAAAGTGACACTCCTAGAGGACATGGCCATAAAAGGGTTGCTGTCTGTCATCTCAACTTTGGGAAAAACGGGACAATAAAGACCAATGAGTTGGTGAGAGCATACAGAGAATGTGCATGTGAAAGAAAGTATCTGGCAATCATGGGCAAACTCCCCTCAGCCTTAAAAACCATTCTTTTTTTTTTCCTTTTCTTTGCACATTTTCCTGGGAAATGCTTGCAAATGGTCAAAGAGCATGGGATTTGTAGTTTGCTCTGCCTCACGATTTAATTCTGAGGCAAAAGGAATTACAAAACCCATGCTTACCAGCCAGAAATAATTACATGCACCATTTCCAGTTAAGGAGAAGGTGGCAAGGTCTTCTGTCTCTAGCGAATTCCTGTGCCACCAGTCATTCCCTGCTTCTCAGCATTATGTTTGTTTATTTGTTTGTTTGGGGGGGTGGGAACTGGCAGGGAGGGTAAGCTAGCAGCAGGAGAACACTCAGTTTCAATCTGCACTGGAATTCCAAGGCGTCTCTTAGCCTGGCTCAAAATGGGATAAAGGCTTTGTGAACTGAGGTAGTTTGTATTTTGAACTCAACCATTGTGAATTGACCTCCAGCTGAATTATTATTATTTTATTTATTATTAACATTTATATACTGCTATATCTGCTAACGATCCATCAAGGCGGTGTACAACAATTTAAAATAAAACCTTTAAATGATCAAAACAAAAGCGTTAAATACAGTGAAAACATTAAAACGACATATTTTCCAAGGCCAAATTGAGAAGATGCATCCACACCTACACCTAGAGTTGATGCTTTGCATCAGATTTAACTGGTGATACCGGTTAGCCAAGCTGCATGCAATGCCCTAATTCCACCATTCCTAATACTGCATAAGTAGAACTCTTACCACTTTAGAGCCAATGCAATTGTTACTCCACTATGTTGAATAGCATTAATGCATTCTTCAGAAGGAGAAGAAAATACTGCATTAGAGTAATGTCAACAAGATTTGTGAAAAGAGCTATTAAGAGATGTCTGACACCAAAGTAGTTCAACCACCTTATCTTGCAGAGTCTGAAAGCTTGAAAAAGGGAGGAAATCAGCTTGGTTATGCCTGTTTGCCAGATGCTTCAACAGCTGTCCTAACTCTATCCAGACTCGCAACCAGCCAGTAGAAATCTAGAGGCTGTGGATTGCTGTTTCTGGGCATGTGCCTTTTGGAGAACTTCAGGTAAGATATATTTCATTCATCTTCTGCAATTCTTGGAGCCTTTAATAAAAGCAGTAACATATATTTATCAAAGAATGTATACATTGCCTTAAAAAAAAAGCCCTCCAAAGTGGTTTGCAACACTGGAGCATTGGCTGATGGGAGGTATAGAAATTTAATAAATAAATAAAATCAGAAATAAATAACAATTCAATTTAAAACCAGGGAGCATTAAAACAAGCCAATAAAACAATTAAAAAACAAACGAGTTAAAATGGGTCAAATGCGTGGTGAAAGTGCCCACCAATCTAATCTCCCTTTGGAAGGAGGTTTACAATCAGGATATCACCACCGAACAGGCCCTGTCCCCTGTCCCAAGCAACCATTGACTTCTTTAAGTGAGTGGTTTACAGCGCAGTCATGACTGGCCACTTATGGAAGTTTATGGGTCATTTTGGCAATATTGTGAGCCTCCTGAGTGTCTCCTGCTCCTTTCCTCCATTATTCCATTTAAAAATAAACCTTGGAAAACCTGATTCGTCAGAAATATGTCTGGATTTCCTGCTGTGTGCAGTCAAAGTTGTGCTATAAAACACTCCCACTAGAGTGTGCTGTCCCATTAAAGTATATTAGCTGGGAGGTTTTACATGCCACGTGGTCACTGCGCTCTTCCCCTGTAATTCAGCTCATTTCAAATCTGGAAGAGAAGCAGGAAGCAGAGTGATGGTAAACAAACATGTTTTCCCTTTAATCTAAAGGGCTTCCACATTTTTCTTAGCAATAGAATGCAGAGCAGGATCTCCAAGGATGAACACAATTGATGAACAAGTTCATGAAGGAGGAGGTAGCCCTTCCAATATCCTTACCCCAAGTTTCTCCTATCCTTTGTGATTCCTGAAAAAGCCAGAGACGTTTAGGAGAAGAAGGGAAGGAAGTAGGGGATGGCAGCAGTACCTTACGAACCAAGCAATTTGCAGCAAGAAATGTGGTGGCTTATTTTAAATTACTATGTGAAATTCAACTTCCTCCCCACTTTTTTGGCTCCCCTCCCTGTTCCTCTAGGATAAAATGGGAGAGGTTGACAGCACAATCCTATGAATATTTACTCAGAAGTAAGTCCCAGGGTGTTCAATGGAGCTTATTCCCTGATAAGACAGGATTGCAGCCTTTTGTAGCAGTAGTTGTGGCGTTACACCCCACAAGTCAATTCCAAATGTATGTCTGCTGTGTGTAAGTCTGTGGTTTTTAGAATGTTGGCCTGAGTGGGCGGAGTTAGAATGTCTTGGGAGGGGGGAGGAGTGATATATAAGGGAAGGACTGAGGGGATTGGGAGTTCTTGTTCTTGTTCTGTTCAGGAAAGCTTTTCAGGGAGACTTGTTAGGGACTCTTAGAGTCTGTAGTGCTCTCTGTATTTATGGTACTTAAGTTCTGGGAAATTTGAGAGTCAGTGTAGTGAGTGGTGTCTTTAGAGTGTGGTGTGCACGTAGTGGAAGTATATTAATCAATACTGATAATAAAGAAAGTTCAAGAGTGATTGTGTGAGAAAAAGGAAAGCGCGAATGTGAGAGTGACAGGATTGTATGGAAGGTTTCAAAACGGTTTTTAAATGTTGTTATTTGAAACAAAGCTTACGAACTTTTAAAAATAAATTTTGATTGTTTTAAAACTACCACAAAAATCCCACGTGTCTGTTTGGCGTTTATCATCTTAAGTTTACACATATAACACCCACTCTGACAATCATTCACCTAAGCAGATATAACTCACAGCACATTATTATATATATTAAAATCCATTCTCCATTTTAAACCCCTTTCTCCACATAGTTTGGAGGAAGGTGGGCTTTATCCCTTGCCTCAGGCGTATCAAGTGGTGGTGCTTAGCTTGAGCAGGGAGTAGCCTCGGCCGGGTCTGGTGTTCAGAGCCTGTGTCGCCCCATAAGAAGTGGTGGCAGACGTGAGGTCTGGTGTTCAGAGCCTGTGTCGTGGCAGTAGTATCTATGATCAAATTGAATCGTAAATATATTTTTGATGAAGTGATCACAACCTAAGTTACTGTAGCATGGAGTTACACATATATACGAAATATCTTTAGAACACTAGGAAATGCCTTCTATAATACACACACACACACACACACACACACACCCGTGTCTACATATCTGCAACCTTCTCTATCTTAATCTGTGCTCAGTATGTTAACTGATTAAACAGAGATGAATAATACTGCTCTGGTGATTATACTATTCTTGTAATCAGTGTGACATTAGCAAAATGCTACAATACTAGTGCACATTAACAATATGTAAACACAATTTAATGCAAACAGTTGTGTGGTATAAAACCATTCATCTAGACTGTATTGAAACCCCACCCCCCAAAAATGACCTATTCCAAACAAGCTAAATAAATGGGATTTTAAAAGCACTGTATGGGAATCAGCTTCCCCAGTTTCCCAAATTGCTTTAAAATACTCTAGTCTGCTAGATATGTTCAACTTTCCACCACTGTGCACACAGGTCTGTTTACATTGTCCATACCTAGGTAAGTTATTTGAAGTATATCCATGACACTGGCAGTGCAATCCTATGCATACTTACGCAGGAAAAAGCCCCGTCAAATGCAATGGGGCTTACTCTCAGGAACGTGTGTATAGGACTGCAGGCTTAGATCCCAAATCAAAGCTCATATGCATTGCAATTGGGAAGTACATGAAAGCTGAGCCAAAACTGGGGCTGCCTTAAATCCCATTTCTGTCACTTCTGTGGATGAAGATTAAAGCATGTGCGTTATTAATCTCGCTATCATCTAACCACAAGTTATTGCTACAAAAACTGGCAAGCACATTTGTGCAGACTGTAATGTTTTAATTGAAAACAGATTCCTGAGAACAAGAATCAGGAAATATAGCTTTATTTGGATTGGTCTTAAATGTATGGATGTCTAACAAAGAGAAACACTATTAGTAGACTCCATTCCCATTTCCTACTGAAATAGTCAACTTAGCTATTAATCACATGCCCACTCAGCAGCAATATGAGACATTTACAGCACAACCTATGCACATTTATTTTAATGGGACTTACTCCCATGTAAATGTGAATAGAGTAGCAGCCTTAGACACACTAAATCGACCCAGGAAAAAAATTGCTATAGAGATACTCCCACTGTCTCCAAATTGATTTCGAATATGCACTTTATGAACTTCTAGAATAAATCCCTGAAAGGAAGCTCAGCAAACACCCCACTGGGATCTAGTTTTGGGTGTGGGTGGTATGTTGACAAGATGGAAACTCCATTTTACCTACTCTCAATGAAGGATTCTTTTATTACCCAGCCAAAGCTGAGAATAACTCAAAGAAACATGAGAAGGTTTTGAACCAATTTTTGTTCAATAAAGATAAAAAATGGTGTCAAAGAACAATGACCCCAGTCTTCATCTCGTGCTTTTGTAGATAGCAGTTCTCCTAGCTACTGAACCAGTATGTGGCAAATATGGAATTGTTTGTTCTCTAGTTAACCATAGCTATGTCAGATAAAGGCGAAACAATAATGCTTCATATTAAACAATATCTGGCTATTCTATTGTTTGTTTCTTACTCAGTTGTCACTGTTTATTTTAGCTCACTTTTTCTCCTAGGAGCTGTATGTGATGCTCTGCTCTCTTTTTATCCACACACCAAGATTTAAGGCAGGAAGGTTGACAGACAGTGGCTAGCTTGAGATCACCTAGGGAGCTTCAACCCAAGCTGAGATTGTGAACCTGGAACATCCCAGTCCTAGTCCAACACCTAATCACAGGGTTGGGCAACTTGTGGCCCTCCAGATGTTTGGCCTACAACTCCCATCATTCCTTACCATTGGCTGTTGGCTAAGGCTGATGGGAGTTCTAGGCCGGAACATCTGGAGGGCCACAAGTTGTCCAACCCAAAAGATATCAGCTTCCAGGTTTGGAGTAGCTTGAAAAAACATCTCTGTGGTGGATTGATGTTTTGGCTAGCTACATCTGTGATTGACCAGTTCAGATTGACCAGTTTATCCAGGATGAGACACTTTGCTTGAATGCAATAGCTGAATCTACAGGGCCGTAGATGTTGAGAATAATTGTGCATGGCATTTAAGGCATTTTTGCATGGATATTTTGAAGAGAGGCAGATATATAGGTTTCTGCACCAACAGAAACATCCAGAGCATTCAGGAAGAGAATAAACATCACCCACCCACTTTGTCTCTGCTAGAACCCTAAGAACTGCACCAGAATGAGAGAGAGTGGCTTGGGAGAGGTCAGCTGCTGCAAATTGTAAGAAACCTGGTTGCAATTTCCTGCATTTGGCATTTTTTCTAGAGAAGTGGCTATTTGTTTGCTTGTTTGCTGATGCCTTCATGTGTTGGAAAGGTTGCCATATTTGTCCTCGGTTTACGTTTTACTGACTAATATAAATTGATGATGGGTCTTAATGGCCGATATTGCCTATTTTGTAATTAATTTAAAATGTTATGTTAATATCAGGGAAATGAATTATTTGGGTTGTTAGTGTAATGGTGTGTGATTGCAATTGATGTATTGATATGGGTTCCTTTTGTACTGCTGTTTTTGTGTTGTGAACTGCTTTGGGCACCTTGTGTAGGAAAATGGCATACAAATTAAAAGTGCTGCTGAGATAATGGTACAGCCAGCAGACATAAGGGATGACAATTTTGCATTAAAAAACAAATTGGCTCCTTAGAAAATGGGGAGTATTCAGATCCTAATACTGGTTGCCCGACAGAGCATCCGTTTACTGATTCAGCTGTCTGGTTGGCCACCTGGAAAGGCAGTGAACTCCCACCATCCATTTATTATCATGATTTTATCCAGTGTTGCTCCCCTACCTGTCCCCAACCTGTTGCATGAATAATATGGACCATCTAGTCTGCATGGCGGGAATCAAGTGTTCAACTTGTGCCACAAAAAATGACCTCTTTTTTTTAAAAAAAATCAGCTACATATCTTTTGGGTTTAGCACACAAGCTCTGAACCAAGAATGGGGTAATGAGAGAAGCCCCAAGCCCTATTTTCTTTAATGGGACTACTCTCTGGCATGGACCTGCAATTTTAAAAGCACACCTGGCAACGCTTGAAATCAAATATGAACACCAGGGATGAATTGCAAGGTGAACTCTCCTTCCTCTTCCTGTGTGCAAGATCCTTCAACTTTTTTAAAACACTGAAAATGTGTTCATCTGAGCAGTAGCTGTATCTTCTGGTGCTTTCATGGGCCTCAGCTTAGCCTCCAGTCTCATCAACGTTCCACTTCTTTGCTGTAATTGTGCCAAAGGTTCAGTACATTAGCACTAAATCAAAAGTGTGAGAAACTCCCTCGGAAGATACACTGTTGGTATAAGAGACCGTCTTGTCCACAAAGTGCTTCCTCTTCCATCTGCCCGCAGCTACATCCTGCTGTCTTTTGTAGAGGCTGATAGAAGCCTCAGGCCAAAAAGAGCAGGGAAGCTCAGGTGGTCTAGGTGAGTTTGCGTTCCTAGGCAGGGAAGGGCTGGGAAACCGTTCTTGCCAATTTCAGTCTTTAATTTGTTGGAATAAGCAATAGTTAAAATCTGTTGAGTGGAGAGAAAATCACTGGTCAACAAGCCACTAGATAATTAATGCATGTAGCGAGTTGCTGGTTTTGGTTTCACATTTGCCTACTTACTTTCCTTGTTTTATTTGTAACAAGAATATGCCTGTTAATATTAAGTAAGGATCCTGTTTAAAGCGTTCAGTTGTCTTCAGTTTAAAGTGAGGTCAGACAAAACTTACTTTGCAGCATAACTCAGCTCTAACTTCATTCCACTTACATGAACAACTAGCTCATACCACATTGGATCTATGTGTGGTGAAATACCAGTGAAAACCTCAGGTTCATGTGCTCCCCACTCTGACATAGAACATTTTGTGTGAACAGGCGTCTTGGTATATATAAACATATGCAATAACATCCCATTCATGCACATCTGTGTGCTGCAAAAAGAAGAGGCTGTTGCATCACATAGGCAGGACAAATCCATGTAAAGCACCAGATTTATTTATTATTTATTTATTTATTACATTTTTATACTGCCCAATAGCTGAAGCTCTCCGGGCGGTTCACAAAAATTAAAACCATAATAAACCAACCAACATGTTAAAAGCACAAATACAAAATACAGTATAAAAAGCACAACCAGGATAAAACCACGCAGCAAAATTGATATAAGATTAAAATACAGAGTTAGAACAGTAAAATTTTAATTTAAGTTAAAATTAAGTGTTAAAATACTGAGAGAATAAAAAGGTCTTCAGCTGGCGACGAAAGGAGTACAGTGTAGGCGCCAGGCGGACCTCTCTGGGGAGCTCATTTCACAACCGGGGTGCCACAGCGGAGAAAGCCCTCCTCCTAGTAGCCACCTGCCTCACTTCCTTTGGCAGGGGCTCATGGAGAAGGGCTCCTGTACATGATCTTAAGGTACATATGGGAAGAGGCGTTCCTTCAAATAACCTGGCCCCAAACCGTTTAGGGCTTTAAATGTCAATACCAGCACTTTGACATGTAGCTTGTAGACACTAGATTGCAGTGCATCGTTTTCAGGATGTCCCCCGCCCCCAAATAAACTTAATTTGATGATTAAAGTTTGACAATGCCATAAATGGGTCTTCAGCATTTTAGCTGCTTCCCCTCTCTTATATACATAAAGAAGATTAATTCTGTGAAATTATGGGGAGTTGGCACATTAATGCAGGGTGAATTCAAAAGGTACAATCCAACCATTTTGTTTCCCTAACACAGGGGTGTTGTACTACAGGCTCACAGGCTAAAAGAGGTTCTATGCCCCAGCCCAAATTTGGTGTAGCTATTTTAGGTCACTTCATGGTATTGGCACATACGAAAAAAGCCAAGCCGTGTTCATTGGTGGAAAATCATCAGTCAATGGTCGAGCACATGGTTAGCATGCAGAAAGACCCTGGTTCAGGATCAGTCTGCATCTTTGTGCCCACACACATGTAAACTCTTCCCTCACAGCTGTCCTCAATAAAATATTCATGGATCTGATCAACCTACATTCTTTGGAACATTAAAATATTATGGACAGTTCCCAATGCACAAGCGGCCTCTCCCTCCAATTCTATCCTGCAAGCAGGACCTGCTGCTTGCACAATGGAGATTTATCACTTTCTATGGGAAGTCCAAAAATATTTGTTTGTGGATCAGGACAGGTCAGCAGAGCTCCATTATGCAAACTCTGCTGATCTGCCCCATTCCAGAAATGAATGTTTCTGCTCATTTCCAATTGCTCCCAGAAGCACTAAATCTCTATTGTGCATTTGGTGGGTCTTACTTGTGAAACAGAATTGGCAGAGGTGCATGTTGATACAGCCCCAAGTTTCAGCTTCTTTAAATCTGCAATCCTATGGACACTTATCTGCGAGAAAGTCCCATTGAACTCTTAAATCTGTCATATAAAAGGGGGAAAATACCTCTTGTATATAAAACTGAATGTAGACTTAATATATGAATTAGGGGAGGGAATGGGATGAAGGAGGAGGAAGTTAACAGTGCATCATTATTATTATTATTATTATTATTATTATTATTATTATTATTTATTTATATAGCGCCATCAATGTACATGGTGCTGTACAGAGTAAAACAATAAAACAGCAAGACCCTGCCACATAGGCTTACATTCTAATAAAATCATAATAAAACAATAAGGAGGGGAAGAGAATGCACCAAACAGGCACAGGGTAGAGTAAAACTAACAATATAAAAGTCAGAACAAAATCAAGTTTTAAAAGCTTTAGGAAAAAGAAAAGTTTTTAGCTGAGCTTTAAAAGCTGCGGTTGAACTTGTAGTTCTCAAATGTTCTGGAAGAGCGTTCCAGGCATAAGGGGCAGCAGAAGAAAATGGACAAAGCCGAGCAAGGGAAGTAGAGACCCTTGGGCATGTGAGAAACATGGCATCAGAGGAGCGAAGAGTACAAGCGGGGCAATAGTGTGAGATGAGAGAGGAAAGATGGGAAGGAGCTAGACAGTGAAAAGCTTTGTAGGTCAACAGGAGAAGTTGACCTACAAAGTTGACCTACTATTACATGTCTACTCAGACGTCAGACCAAGTTCAGTGGGGCTTATTCTCAGGTAAGTGTGTATGCTCCATAGCAGCCTTCCCCAACGTGGTGCCCTCCTGATATTTTGGATGACAACTCCTATAATTCCTGGAGTTGGCCCCTGGCCATGCTGGCTAGGAATTATGGGAATTGTCATCCAAAACATCTGGAGGGCACCACGTTGGGGAAGGCTGCTCTATGAGATTGCTGCTTTCAAGTTTGGTCAGATGTGAAATGCTGGAACTCATGAAAGATGTATGGATATAAATTATTTGTACAACAACATTATCTTGGATTCAAAGTTGCGGCACAGAGATCCATTTTAAGATGGTGCTTTGCACCAGTGAGCGCAGCTCCTTTGGACTTGTCTTGTTGACCTAGACAACTCTGGCTTATACAATGAATATGCCTAACAAACTAGAGCAATGCAATGCTCTAATTTTGTTTTACAGTCTTACTAGGACCAGCTGAAAGCAGAAACAAAAACAATTCTACACTGGGAACAGAGTTCATCCCAGTGTGCTGTAGCAATAGGAAGAAAAGGCTGAAAGCAGACCGTAGCTATGATCCAAAGAGGTTATTTACATGAGAACAAGAAAACCTCCAGTGAAATTACAGCTTCATTTATTGTTTTCACTGCTCCACTCATACCCGAGCCAGGCAAGCCATTGTCCATTTTTAAAACAGCTCGGCTCCTTAGCTGCAATGAAAACTTCAAGGAAAAAGCTCTGGCTCCCAGTGCTCTCTGCTCCTCTGATGCCATGCTTCTCGCCTGCCCAAGGACCTCCACTTCCCTTACTCGGCTTCGTCCTTTTTCTTCTGCTGCCCCTTACGCCTGGAACGCTCTTCCAGAACACTTGAGAACTACAAACTCAATCACAGCTTTTAAAACTCAGCTAAAAACTTTTCTTTTCCCTATAGCTTTTAAAAATTTTGAGTTTGTTCTGACTCTATACTGTTAGCTTCACCCTACCCGGTGCCTGTTTACACTTCCCTGTGCCTGCTTGCATTCTCTTTCCCTCCTTATTGTTTACTACAACTTTATTAGATTGTAAGCCTATGCGGCAGGGTCTTGCTATTTACTGTGTAATCTGTACAGCACCATGTACATTGATGGTGCTATATAAATAAATAAATAAATAAATAAATAAAATAATAATAATAATAATAATAATAATAATAATAATAATAATAATAATAATAATAATAAATTAGCAGGAGGGAAAGGTTCTCTGAATTCTTTAGCAGTCTTTGGAGGACTGAAAAACAGCTAGCTCTACAGCACCATCTAGTTTCTAGCTGCAAATATTGGTTGTTTACAAGCTGCATTCAATCTCATGCTCATTATTCAGCTGCAGAGATCAAAGAGATTTGTGTAAGCAGATACTTTGAAACTATTCAGCACTTCATTTCAAAGCTTTTTAACATCTGGATCTTAATTCATATTAAAGTACTCTGTGATACTCAGTTTCATACCACATGTCAGACTTTGATCCTGGAATCTCTGACTTGCTGCAATTTTGGAGGCGCTCAGCATCTCACAGGACTTAGTCTAAGACAAGAAAGGGGGGAAAAAAACTGGACTGGTTAGTGACAATGCCTTTTAGGCCAATTGTAAAGGCAATTCACAGCCACTTCTAAATATCATTGATGAGATTCTGGCCAGTCATTTTATTACACATCACCCGTACTCAGACATCGCAGAGCAAGATCAAACACTCATCCAAAATGCAATGTAGCAAAAACTCTAAACAAAGCCTAGTCAATGGAAAACACAAACATTAAAGGTGACTCCAGTAATACAAATATTGATACGAAACAAAAATAAAGCACCCAAGAAAATTCTAATTAAGACTCACCAGATAAGAGGCTGCAATAATTAAAAAATAGTTTCTTTTTAATATTGGAAAAGAAAAAGTATTTAAAAGGGAATACCACCTGTATTTGATATTTCGTTTCTTTAACAAAGTTAAGAAGTAAAAAAACACCACACCTAACAATCCTGAAATGTGTCCATTTTCTAACAGCTGAACTGGGACATGGCTGGCCCTTTCATTAGGCAGAATGAGGTCATTGTTTCAGGCAGCAAATACCAGGGGGTAGTAGAAGTACCAGAGTGTTAGAGGGCAAAACCAAGTGTCACATAGCTAGACCCGGAACCCTTACGCTAGTCTGCTGCCCTCAGGTTTGGTAGACGGCACTATCCCATCTGCAGTGTTAAAGTAAGAGTCAACTCAGTTTGATCAGCTTCTGTATGTGGAATGGGTGGGGGGAGGTGCCATCTTGTCTTTTGCCTCAGGCAGCAAAATGTCTGGTACGTCCCGGAAACCATTAAACCTAAGGGCTGATTTCAGTCAAATTGTTCTTTGAATTAATCTCTCTATAGAGCAATATTGTAAAGTTTCACCTAGATATCCTTAAAATGCTTATCAGAGCTCCAATACCAAGATTAAATAAGAAAAAAAATCTATCCCAGTTATTGTATCACCCAGGACCCAAACAGACATGACTTTAAATCCATATCTAGCAGCTAGGCAGAGCTTAAATGGTTCTCTACCCCCATGTTAGGACCCGCTTTCACTAAAATAAAAGTGAAGAATGATGTAGTTGCTAGATAGAGTAAAGTAACATGTGTTTCGACCCTCAAGAGGCAATAACATACACACTGACATGGGAGTAACCCTCACTGTAAGCAAGGGGGCTTACTTTTGAGTGTAAATGCATAGGTTGAAGTTGTCAGTCCCTAGACAGGCAAACTAACTTTGTACCTGAACAATGGTTTCCCCTCAGGTATGTTATGACTCTTTGTCTGTAACTCTTCAGTTTCCCCAGATATTTTGGTATTGTTTCTCTCTTAACTCTGTACTATCCAATCTATAGACATTTTTTCTGATTCTTTTCATATTGGACAATCTTATGTGCTAGAACATTGATTTTATTTTCAGTTTTGGTTGGTCTTCTGGGTATTATTCTGTGTGTGTGTGTGTGTGTGTGTGTGTGTGTGTGTGTGTGTGTGTTTTCCAAATCAGAATCAGCCCAGTCTAGTGAAGGGATTCCTTAAGCAAAGTCTAAAAATAGCCTCTGAATGGCATGTTATGTGAACTTTTCAAATGGAGCATTAGCTGTGGATTTTAGTGCTTTCCCCCCATTTGGCTTTTCAATTGGGGCCTGTTAATCCAAAATGGTTCCTTGCATGAAAATAGTGGTGATGAAATCAACTTCATATGCATGAATTGATTCTCAGATATCAAGGCAGGAGATGGAGGTGGGGAGAGAAGATTGATGGAAGCAAAACGGGTACAAGAGATGAGATGCCATAAACCAGGGACGGACAACTTGTGGCCCTCCAGATGTCCTAGCCAGCATAGTCAATGGGGAGAAATGATGGGAGTTGTAGGGAAAAATATTTGGAGGGCCACAAGTTGCCCACTCCTGCTGTAAACCCTGCAGTGAACTCTGTAGCAAAGAGAAGACAGATGTGGGTGAAGGAACTTTGAAAACAGCAGATATGGTGGTGCAGAGATATGTGTCTCAGTAATTACTGATGGTTGGCTGTGCCTTGCAAAGGCTGCCTTCAGGTCTTCAGCAAAATATTGTGTTGAAGGAGAATTTGGAGGTGAGGAATCATTGTAGAAGCTGTACACAGCGTAGTTTAATGTTTAAAATTATGTTTACATTTTATTTTTTAGTTAATAATACAAATATGATTATAGAGTTTGCCATTATTTTGGCACTTTTACACTCATTAGAAGGTGGGAGAAAATTTATTTCTTACAGAGCGATTCAGCAGAATACTCCATAAGCACTTTTCCTTGTAACTCCAGAAGCAAAAGCACTAGAGACTTACCTTTCCCTACAGTCCCAGTTGCCATGGGGGGCTGCCTTGAAGTGTTGAAATGGCACAGTGTACACATTATTCTGCAAGCTTATTACATATGGATTTCCCATAGCAAAACAAACAAAATGGATCTTCAAAAAATAGTACCTCTAATTTAACACAAACTCTGGGCCACAAGTACATTTCAGCTGCAGTGTAGGAGATATTGGCTGTACTGTTTAACTTGGCATCCAGCTCACTAGTTCAAGTTAGAATGGAATATTCTGCTTGATCACTTCCCTAAAGCAATACTCCGAATTTAGACTGGAATGTTTTCTTTGCTATTGCTGTATTATTATTTTTTAGAGTTTTTTAATCTCTAGATTTTTTTAAAAAAATAGATTTTAAAAATGCTTTCTAAAAATGCAATGTCATATGCTTATTCTGATGTACAGCAACGTAGCATCACCTCCTCCACCAGTTGCTATTGGTGACTCACAAAATTCTGAACCGTTCTCAAAAGAAAAATGTCTGTTCCCCAGTTAACTATTCATTCACTCCCCATCAGAGATATCAAACAGATTAATAGCTTGGCCTGATGTATCTAAAGACTCTTCTAAATGAGCAGTTTATTGGACTCTCATGACTCAAGAAAGTTTGTGGGTCTTTTATATGATGTCATGAATGACCAGGATATCTCCCATAGCATCTGTTGGGAATTCTGCCATGAAAATAACATTTGAAAAAAGCAGGATCTTCCACCACTAGATGGCAAAGTTGCAATGGAAGTAAACAGAGCATGCTTAGAGGAGAAGTATTCAATTCAAATCATGTGGTTACCCCTCTCTGTCCATGCAATGCAGCCCACAACAGTCATGCCAAAAAGTGGGAAGCACAAACACCCCAGGGAAGCAACAGATTTCCCCTTAATGTAAAGGTGTCCTAAGAGAACACTCCCAGCAAGAAAGCTGGTGTGTAGTGGAGACCACTGTGAAATAAGGAAAAGTGGAGGATGATCAAGGGTGCAGTACCTGAAATTCTAAGTTGATGCAGAAAGTTGTAAGATAACAAGTACAGAAAATGTAGACGGGGTGGCCTGTCCATCATAATGGAAGAAAACATGTAATTTTTTTTCATCATAATCTTGTGGTTTGTAATCACATAGTAAACATGACTTGAATTCAGTGTGTGAAGCTGAGCATATGAACAGTTTGTCACATGGAACATAATAGCCAAGGGTCCATCTAGTCCAGCACTTTGTTCACACAATGGCTAATGGGCAACCAGGAACCCACCAGCAGAACACAGGTGCAACAGCACCCTCCAACCCATGTTCCCTCTCATACTGAAGGCATCAAGACTAATAGCCATTGATAGCCTTCTCCTCCAGGAATTTATCCAACCTCCTTTTAAAGCCATCCAAATTGATGGCCATCACTACTTCCTTTTATCTATCCTGAATCTCCAACCAATCAGCTTCATGGGATGGCCCCAGGTTCTAGCATTTTGGTTTTGCTAACTGTTCACCACCCCTCTCCAAGCATGCAAGCCACATTCTCCACACCATGGAGTGGAGCTGCAATGAGGTTAATTGTTAAACAGCTTCTCCTGCAGTTGATTGCATTTGAGAAGTAGGCCTATAGTCAGATTAATATATTTATTTTTGATGCACCCAGTTTACAATGACTTAGTTTGCACATAATGACAACTCATGGTTTGTTGGGGCTGCCTCCTACCTGCTCACTGCTTCTGCTTTGCAGAGCAAACAATCCAGCAATACCCCATTCTAAGGTTGTTCAGCATGACATGCAAACTTGGCACTCTGGGTTGTTGAAGGAAAAACCACCCAGAATTTTTAATTCAACAAACCATGAGTTAAGATTGTCAACAACCCAGAGAGTTGGATTGGGATGTCACAGTAAACAACCCAGGAATGGGACATTCTTGGTTTGTTTGCTAAAACGGATGCAAAGTGTAAGTGGTGGGTGGGCAGCGTGCTCCCTCATCCACAGCTCTGACCAACCATGGGTTAATTAACCGATGGTTGGTCATTACATGCAACCTGGGTCAGTAAGTAAAGTAAGATTATACTTTAATCGGGACAACTAGACTATAAAATACAGGATGCAAGCTTTCAAACTATGCAGAACTCTTCCCCTCTCTTGGAGTCCACTACCAAAAGAAAAGAACCAATTTGATTTTAGAACAGGATGTTCCCTTGTAAATCAGATGTTCACTTTTAGCTAGAAATATCCAAACCTGGGTCTGTTGAACATTTCTGTCCAAAAGTGAACTTTTGGGAAAGTTATGTTGATTTAAACTCATTAGACAGGTATGCCAGGGGACTAAACGGTACAGTCTGGGCTTCAGCCAGACTCAAATAACCACAGAGCCCATATAAAAGAGCTTAGTATTCATTAAGAGTCAACAGGAGCTTATGGGGATTCAAAGCAAACACAGAGACATACTATTCTTTCTATCCAACGGTATTCCTTACCATTGGTGGGCAGGGCAGGTTTATGAAACACTTTGCCTTTGATGCTAATGAAATATTGGTTGAGACATACAAGTCGGAGGCAGCGATTAAATATGACATACATGGCAAGAATTAAAATGAACACACACCGAAACAGCAAGGGTACTTCCACTTACTCTTAATCACTACCCGACCCAGATTCAGCCTTGTAGATAAGTAACAAAAGTTACAAGCCTATCATTTTGTTTACTAGCCCACTAGAGGCTAGTGGGATAGAGAGGCCCACCCATCCTCTGCCAGCCGGCTTACTTGCCTGTATTCAATTCTTTATTGCATATGGTTACCAGGCCAGTGCTTAAATACAAGCCTACAGATTTTAATTAACATGACATTGTCCTAGGACATCAGAGTAGCTGTTTCAGTGGGCTGGGGGTGTCACTTTTGCTGATATGGCTTCCAGATCCTCTGGAACAATCTGTTCTATATTTAATTATTTAGAGTTTTGTGTTGAATTTCTACCCTAAAAGCATGCACTCATCTGCAACCAGGATCAGTTGGATCCTAATCAGCACAAATGCTTTTATGACATCTGAATGCTAAGATCCACAAGGCAGAGAGAGATTGGGGCAAACCGTTTCTGTTCAAGGAATGTATCAGGAGATCCATGGGGCTGTGCAGCTTAGTCTGGCTTCCACCATGGCTGGGAGAAACACCCACCACCATCTCATACTAAAGTTCACTCCTCACCGTACTTTGTCTGAACTCCCCCAATTGGTAAGTTTCTACGTGTGCCAGAAGACTTAAGGAATCTCACATAAAGAGGGTAGCCAACACGTTTCTGTCAGGGTTTGTGTGCCTATTAGCTGCACAGTAAGTGATGTTCAGCATTTCACCACCTGCATGCAGACTCAATTATGAAAAAATCTTCACCTGCTGAATTTTGCTTGGTACACAGCTGTTCAAAGCACAGGAGCACAGCCAGAGAGGCAGCATTTCTTTGAATGCCTTTTATATATTTAAGCTTACAAGCTACCTAAGCCACCTGTACCCTTTTAAATGGGCATAAATTAATCCTCTGATCGGCACATCACATTATTATTGAGAAGCGGAGATCCTCAGAGCCTGAAGACCTATTCCAGGTGCATTTGTCTACTGGGGATAGGTGTAGGACTACTAAAGAAGCATTTTCATTGATACCACCCCAGTTGTGGAACTTCCTCTCAAAGGAGACCTGCCTGGTGCCTCCTTCATTTACCTTTGCCAGGCAGAGTCTGTCCATCATGGCCATTTTTGGTTGGTTTTGGTATTAATCTTAATTTGTTTGTGTGTTTTTTTCTATAATTTCATCTGGTTTGGCTTCTTGAGCTAGTTTTGCGGAGATGCTATTATTTTTGGTGTATTATTTGTGTTTTCTGATGTTTAATATTTGAGTCCCTGAATGCCTTTAGTCAGAAAGACAGTTTTAAAGTAAATGTTTCAAAGTAATATTATTATGCAACACAATTAATGTTTATGGCACTTTACGGCGTGGAGAACAACTTGTAGGTCAAAACATCTGGAGGTCTACAACTCCCATGATCCCTCACTATTGGCAATGCTGGCTAGAGCTGATACAAGTTGCAGGCCAAAACATCTAGAGTCACAACTTGCTCACCCTGCTTTTCAGTTATGAGTAGAAGATGTAATCCTTACACTGAGAAATATATAACCTAGCTGTAGCTATGGCATTGGTCTTCATCTTGGTGGGGTTGGACTCAGAACTTGGCTACAGCCTGAATTTAGTAGATTGCTGCAGAAGAAAGATTGGGCAGGGCATGGGGGAGAGTTTAGAGGGGAGGAGAAAAGCCAACAAGAATTTTTTTAAAAGACCACCATTATGAGAGCCTGTCATACAGAAAAAACTTCAAGTAGGTCCTATGTTGTTGGTTGGGGTAAATGCAAGTTATGAGTGTTAATCTTGTTGCTGAAGGCTATTGTCTCAATGAACAGTTACAACATTCATTTAAGACCACAGTAGAACTGGACTGCAATAAATGGGAAGCTTAAGAGTGCTTTCCTTTTAAAATGTTTAGCCTGTATTAACACAACTCCTGTGCCATAATATTGTTGCTGGCTCAGCACCATTTTAATAGGACACTACTGTTTTTTTTGTACAAGTAATTAGTTTTGTGACCTTTCTTTTAAGGTGACAGTAGTTATGGGTAAAGCTGTAATTGCAAGGAACTATTAAAGGTGCTGTTCCTTTTGCCAGTGGTTTTTTTTTTTTAAGATATAAAAAATTGCTACGGAAAGCGTGTTTAATACAACTGCCAGCAGAGGAAAGCACTCCAAGTGAAGAACACTGAAATCTCTTTCATGATGCCAATACTGTCAGCCGACCATGGAATCTGCCAAAAGGTAAAAACAGAGCACACAAATCTGCATGTATTTCATTATTAGTTTCATATGGTACATGTTAATCTTTGCTCAGTTGGCACTTAACAGAATTCATCTACATTTTTAGCCTTTTCCTCAAAAATTAAGATGCTAAAAATTAGTTGGTTATATTTGGTATAATAGCTAATTATCTAACTTGTTCTTATGTCCAGCTTGTGAGCTTCCTTAGGGGCATCTGAGAGGTCACTAAGCATGCCCCCCCCCACACACACACAAAAGGATGCTGCGTTAGATAGGCCTTTGGTCTGATCCAGCTGGGCTCTTCACATTGCTTCTTTTCCACCATAACTAATACAACTGGAAGAGGAGGGTAGAGGAAGTTCTCCAGAATGTTGTATAGTAACATGGTTTTAATTTTTGTGAACCGTCCAGAGAGCTTCGGCTATTGGGCGGTATAGAAATTAATTAAATAAATAAATAGGAAGCGTTTGTTTCAGATGCTATATGAGGTTTCTAACTCCTTATTAATCTATGCCAATGCTGACTTTCCCCCTGCTTAGTTCATGGCTGCAGAGGCAAGTTTACTACTGATCCACCAATCCTCTTTTAAGTAGAAAAACAGGATTCTGACCATCGGTTTTGTCACTGAAGCACATAGCAGACACAAGCCAGTACACCAGGGATGGGGAAGTTTTGGTCTGTGGAGGCCCCCCAGATTCTCCCGCAGCCCTCTCCCTCAAGCCCAAAATCTCCTATCTCAGACTAGCTGCTCAGCTGAGATGAGGGAAGAGATTTTCCTACTCACCCCACCCCAACTGCACTGAACTTCAGCTTTTAAAAAGCCTCAGTTGGTGACAATGTGTCATGTCCCCCCGAGTACTCATCATCAGAGGACGAAGGGGAAGAGCAAGCTCCAGCAGATCCTGGGGAAGGGACTTGCTGCCAAGTGGAACAAGACCCCTTACTTTCAGGGGCAGCTGAAGCCCCTTTAACAGAGTCGGACAACGAGGAAGGGGATCCAAACCCAGCTGAGCACAGGCTAATGAGTCAGGGAGCAGCGTCAGCCACCAAGAGCTCAGAAGCTACGGGGCTAGTTGCCACCACGAAGTTTCAGAGCAGTCCAGAGAAGAGGCTGGAAACAACGTACATACCCTGGTGTTCAGCCCATCCAGCTCTCCATGTGTTTAGACTCTCTGGTAAATCTTGACCCCTTGGACTGTGACTCCAACTCCGCCTGCATCTAAAGTCCTACTCAGTGACTGTGGGTTTCAGCTCTGTTGGCATGCCAGGCAACTTCAAAATTCCAGCTGTAGTTTTTCTGGCTTGGCCTTCTCATTGATAAGAATAGTCATAAATCACTGCTCTTAGCCAGCAAACGCTGACACAATGGAGGCTTTTTAAAACCTAACTGCAGATTAGGGGGCATTTAAGGAAGGAATGACTAATCTTGCCCTCCCCAAGGCTGAGATCCACCCTCTGCCCCCTTGTGTGAGTGTGTGTGTGAATGAGGTCTGGGCAATCATGCCAAGGGCGCACATGCCAGCAGTCGGGAGGGCACAGGCCAGCAGTGGGATGGCCTTGCCCCCTGCTGGCCTGTGGCTCCCAACATGTTTGCCCACAGCCATCTGTGCTCTCAGGCCAAAAGGCATCCCCCACACCTGCGGATACACAGGCAAGCAGGCTTGTCTTGCTGCTATCACTGAAGATGAATTTTACCATCGTTCTTTAAAACATTACTAAGTTGGAATTTCTGTCTTCCATAAATATCCCAATAGTGAAGGAGATGCACATATATTCACTTTAAAAAAGTGTAGGCTTTTGCAGACACACACTTCAATACAGCCCCTGTAATTCTTGATCACCACCCTTGTATATTGGCCTCATCAATGAAATATTTACTCAAGTCCAAATTATATACATTGAAGCATGGTTAGAATCACTCCAGCAATTGTATATTTAACTTACCTTATAAAGGTCTCCTGACCAACAAAAGGCTTCATCTAAGAAGATGGGTAACATTTCAGTATCAGCGTTTTTTAAAGTGTTTCACAAACACAGTGATGTTAATATTTTCTGAATAAACATTTAAGTCCATTTTAGATTTTAAAATTATGAGCAACTAGTGTAATTTTAGAACCAACAAACTTTACTTCTGGAGAAGCTAACACTTTTCAAAAATTCATGAACTTCATATTAAACAAGAAATTAACATCTCACTTTTCTGCAGCCTCAAAAAGTTTTGTACTTTGTTACAGTACAACAAGGCACATACAGAGTCTCTTCCTTCAAAACACAGATGTACTCCCTGAAATAATTTAAAATCCTCAAAGCAATTAGAAATACTACAAACTTTGCTTTTTTATATACTTAAAAACTTCGTTCCTACAAGACCATGCACATTTAGAAAAGTGATTTAACAAGCACATTAAAGTGACTTCTGTACATATGTACCTGTAATGCAAATATAGTAAATTAGAATATTTCTTATCCTGGATTACATTGTTAACAGTTTGGATTTTCAATTATTTTATAGTTACCATAGCTAGTGCCTTTAAGGATTTATAGATTTATGGAAAAAAATTAAATCCACCACACACACTGTTGGAGTTGAGTAACCATCTTTCAAAGAATAAGTATATCTTCATCAAGGGATTTGGAATTACATCTTGTAAGTGCTTTTATTAGTTAAACTAGTGTAATAAAAATCTTCGAACTCCTCTTTTGGCCAAGGATATCTTTTCATAAAAACAACTGAATTTCAGAGGTAGATTTCTCCATGATGCACTCATTTATTTCAAATAAAAAACAAACGTTCCCTTTAGAACAAAGATCACATCTTGAAAAAGGCTTGGTACATTATTTAATACAGTTCAGTGATAACAGTCCTAAGCAGTAGTAGGAGCTGTTTAGGGAACCAATGCATCTGACACTCTCCTTCCTCAGAACACGAGCCGGCCAATAGTACTAAATCCTCCCCCGCCACCTCCACCAGTTGGCCCACAGCTTCCTGGGGGGTCGTTGTCATCAAATCCATTTGGCCGAAAGGAACATGAAGCTGCGGCTGCTTGTAGGGCCTGTGTTCGAGCACTGAGCTCTTGCTCCTGAAACAGAAAGGTGAAGAGCGGTCTCACACACCAATTTTAAGAAATCTGAGTATGAACATTTGCGCTGGTTTCAAAAGAATGGGTAATGATTTCACATTTGACACAGCTATACCAATTCTGTTCTGCCAGCAGTGCTACAGAATGTTCAACTATGAATTCCAAAAGCACCAATAAAATGGGTCAGACATTTTCTAACACTACGCAACAGAAAAAGCAACTTTTTTTTAGTACTGAGGATACCCAAATTTCAAACACCCATTGAAACTGTAAGAAGTGGAAGCTGGAATTCTCATAATCCTGACAAGATCCTGAACGCTGTAGAAAAACCTCAAGAAATAAGACCATTACAGTTAGTTATTTTGTATATCTTGGCCTGATGATGAAAGCCACAATACATTACCAGTCTCATATTAAGACATCCCTACTTTTGCAAAAGCTGTTTTAGGGAGTAGGCCAACACTCCGTTTAATAAGCTAATAGGGATCATTAAGTGCTAGTGTTGCAGGAATTCTGTCTAGTCCTTTGGCAATTTTACTGGAGCACGTTTTCAGTCCTACTGATACCTTAAGTTGAGTAAGATGCTATAAACTTTGTGCTAGCAACCACATTGGACTGGAATGACCCATTTCAGTGTGCATGTGGTTTTTTCATCAGTACACAAACACTACTCACTTTCCAGAAATATCACCAAAATTTCGTAAAGCCTGCTAATTTATCAAAAACACTATCCCAGACTTTCCTCACTTTTGCAATAAGAAGCTGCAATAAGAAATCAGACCATTAGTCCTTCTAGCTCAGTATTGTTTATTGACCAGTCGTGATTTTCCAGACTTTCAGGCATTGAAACCTGAGACCTTCTGCATGCAAACCAGATGCTTTACTATTGAACTATGATCCCATAACCATGATATGAAGAGTTTAATACCCAATATAGTTCATGCTGTTCAGGAAGAGCCTGGAACCCTCTGGAAGTAATGCAGAGCATAACCAACCATAATATGTTTTCAACCCCCCTCAAAAATGCCTTTGGGCCTATTGAGGAACTGTTTCAGGAACTCCTAACTTCTCTAAAAATTCTCTGAGCTGTGCCATCCATGATGTAATCAATTCATTCCCCAAAATTTACTATAGCATGAAACTACAACTCTTATAATCCCTGGGCATTGGCCATGCTAGCTGGGGCTGATGGGAGCTGAAATCAATCACCTGGAAGAACAAAGTTTCCTGACCTCTGAGCTAATCGAAAATAAACAATGGTGTAACCATATTTGTTGCTTTCCCTGATCAGTGATGTTAAAGGTAACAAAATATATCCAGAGCTTGACAAAAGAGCCATTATCTCAAGACAGACAATACCAACTTATTCAGGGTGGTTTTTTATTATTATAAAAGTTGAGTTTACTGTCATCTCAACCTTTCTCAACCCTGCACTCCACAGAAACTGCCCACATGAAAGTCACTGATTCTTTCACTGCAAAGTCTTCATCCACCATAACCTCTCTGCTACCTTTGATACAGTTCATTATTCTCTCCTACTTGTTTCCCTTTATGCCTAGCCTCTATGATTCTGCCCTCAGCTGGTTCTTTCTGCCCATCTGACTGATCTTGTAGTCTCCATAGCAAGACACTCTTCCTCTGCTTTCCTTCTCTCCTCTGCAATCCCTCAGGGCTCTGTACCTGGTCCTCTACAATTCTCTACACCTTGTCGTTGAATAGCTTCATCACTTCCCATTGTTTACAGTATCACCTATATGCTGGTAACACCCAACTTTTACTGCAGATCTTTTGCCCTCCATCTCCAACTGCTTCTCTGATATTTCTGCTCGGATGCTTGAACATCATTTCAAATTAAACATGTCCAAAACAATATTTCTCACATTTCTTCCCAAGTCCTCATCTCCATCTTCATTCATTGTATCCACTGACACGGATGCCATTCAGCCTGTTGATCGAGGCATGAAGTCTTTCCCTGCCGTTATTCCACCTACCCCCTATCCCCAATCTTCAGTCTGTTGCCAATTCATGTTGCTTCTCCCATCACAAAATACAGCACTCCCTCTATGCCTGACTACCTTGACCACTGCAATCTTCTCTCTGGTCTCCAGCTGATTCATCTTCATCCACCATACTACAAAATTATGCACCTTTCTCATCATTTTGACCATGCGAATTCATTCCTTAAGTCCTGGCACTAGCTTTCTGTCCATTCTCAGATCCTGCATAAGCTTATCCCGATCTCTCTGTGCTTATATCTCCAAAGATCTCCTTGAAGCTTATGTTCATTCAGTTTTACCACCCTCCAAACATCTCCTGCTCCCTGAAATATCTCCACCCATTTCCCTCTGCTGCCTTTTCTACTTGGAACTGCTCCCAGAATGCAACCACCTCCCTTATTTACTTTAAGTCCCTCCACAAAACTCATATTTTGGGGGAAGCCTTTGTATCAACTCTCTAGTCCTCATTCTTTACTGTAATTAAGCCAAAGTATGTGCAATTAAAACAATCATATTCTTCCCTTGGTTACCCATGCCTCCATTCACCGCTTCCTCTGTTGTTTCTCTGCATCTAATTTGGGATTGTAAAATACTTGGAATAGGGACCTGCCATACCTATTCTTTGTAAAGTGCCATGTAACATAGCTGGAACTATATGAACAACCACCAACTGTTTGTAGTTTTTTTCAATTATTTGTTAGTTCTAAAGCTATGGAATTCTGAATTCTCTACCGCAATTGTTACGAAGATAATGCTTGAACAGTCCAATAATAAAATTAAGACTATTTGTTCCAACTTCATGAAAAATTGCAGTGTGAGGTAAAAACTATAAGATGGCCAAATCTTTAAAAGTTCAGGCAAGAAATGGCTGAGATGCAGCAGTTTAAAGATTTTTCCTTTCCACCAGTTTCTATCCAATTTTTTGTATACCCATAGCATACCTCCAGTCTTTCCTTTTGCTGGTTTGGTTTGTTTCAAAAGATACAGGAAATAAGCAGCTGTTTGAATTCTAAAAAGTACCCATAGAACCCCAGCTTTGTCTAACATGCTCCTCTGTACAGTACCAGCCAAGATTCTTTTTTTTGGGGGGGGGGAGGGAGATAAGATGCTGGGTTCTATGATTCCACCCTCTAATCAAGTGCTCTGTTCAGCCATCTACCACCTGTGAGTCCTTGGTTTTTAAGACTAGGTGTCTGGGACAGAATGGGATTTCTATTGCTGTACTATCCACCACTGCCTAACAGAGCTACTTGAGGTGGGTCTGAGGTATGATGTTGAAATCTCCCAGACTAATGGTACTGGGTGCTTTCAACATCCATGCAGAGGTGACCTTATTAAGAGTGGTTCAGGACTTCATGTTCTCCATGGCAACCATGAGGCTGTCCCAAATTATATTGTGCCCCATTTGTAGCAGGACAAACTCTGGACTTGGTTTCTTGTTCTGGGCAGCAGTGGGCGGATGAACTAGGTATCAATGAACGTATGTGGTCCCTTTTTCATGGACAGGTAACTACTTGATGTACTTAAAATTAAGTTCTCTTTTCCATCTAATATCAAGGAAGCTATTGGAGTTCTGCCTGGAGGTGGTAATAGCTGGGGGACAGCTGAGACTTAGTCCGGACGAGATATATGCTCTTGTTCAAGACAGAGGAATAGTCTCTGCAATAGGGATTCAACCTGTTCGTGATGGGTTGTGGATACCCCTTTGAAAACTGTATTTTAGAAGTGTTCCCAGATTCAGCTTTACATTTGGATGGCAATGTGGCAGCACTGGCCAGGAGGATCTTTGCCCATCGTAGGCTGGTGTGCCAGCTGCATCCATTCCTTAAGAAGTCAGAACTTGCTATAACACATGCCTTAATTATATCAAAACTGGTATTCCCCAATGAACTCTCTATGGGACTACCTTTGAAGAGTATTCAGAAGCTGGGTCAGAATGCAGCAATAAGGATGTTAATGGGCACGCACATATGTGACACCTATCCTGCAATATCTCCACAGCTTACCAATTTACTTCTGGACACAATGTGAAGTGAATAACTTTAAAGCCCTTAAATGGGCTGGATCTAGAATACCTGAGGGATCATCTTTCCTCCCATAACATCTTGCCTGCTCTCTAAGATCAGGAGGAGAGGCCCTTCTGTGTCCAACCTAGAACGAAGGCACAGTTGATGGTAACAAGAGTTAAGGCCTTCTCAGTTTCTGTACCAATACTGAGAAATACTTTGCACCATGGAGGACAGACAGAGGTCTCTTAGGTAGTCTTTTGTCAGCTGGTAAAGACTTTTTTATTTTGGCAGGCTTTTGACTGCTACACGTATGCTATTTTATGTAAAGGTTATGTTTTATCTGTGATCTCTGCTTTTACTGTATTTTATCGTGATTATAAAGTGTGTGCCACCATGAGGAGTACATATGCATTAAAAAGACAAGATATAAATCTTTATAGAAGGAAATATATTTCTTCAAATAAATCTTTGTCTTGATTTTGTATTGCTGCCCAAAATAAATTTCAATTGTGGTGCCATTTTATTCTTGTTCAGCTTAGGCTTCTAAAAAACATTTGCGCCTGCTGAATGCTTGCAAGCGCAAAGCACACACACACACCCCGGTTCATACGACGGAAATGATAATTCTATATACACAATGTAAAGGTAGACGTTTTTCATGATGTATTTTCTGTTTTGTTTGTTGACATTCACAATAAAAAAGTTTAAAACGTAAAAAAAAATCTAAAAAAGAAGTTTGGATTCATAACTACAGTTAGGTGTCTGAATTAAGTTTTTAACATGTCTAGATACACTTACAGCGCAATAGTATTCCGATCTGCTCAGAAGTAAGCTCCTAGGTAAGACAACAGGACCGCAGCCTTAGTCAGGCAATCCACACTTACAGCATTCACACAGCCACCTTCCTTTACATTAAGGATGTCTGCACCTTACCTGTAAATATAGCTTATTGTCTTTTGTAATGGCATCCATAAGATCTTTCTGAAGAGGAGGCTCTCCATTAACCCAGAGCCCATTGGCCGATTTAGTGCTGAGAGCATTAGCACTGTTCTGTTTTTTGTATAACAGCACATAAGCCGTGTCCTTGGGGAATCTGCTTGTAATTTTCTGGACTGACTGAAATGAGGTAAATGTCACTCTGCTATCATTAAATAAAAACCACTCCTTTGACACCTCATTTTCATCCAGTTCCTTTTCAACAGCTGCAACTGGAGCCTCTCCAGCCATTAAATTGCTTTGTGGATAAGCTAAAGTCAGACTTTGGGCTTGATCAAAAGATCCTAATGAGGGCCCTGAACTAGCAATGTTTCGGGCATAAGAATAATAATGCCCACTTTCAGAAGATACGCCAGAGTGCACGACTACAGAACTTAATACATAGGGGACCAGTTGAGGGCAAACCACTTCTTCAGCACCAGAAGGCTTGAGTTTCTTAGCTAGATTCTCACCAGTGTCAGAAAACTCAACACCCATTGACCACATGCCTGATACTGGACTTAAGGAGGAGGCAGTTCTTTTGACAGGTAACTCCAGAACAAGGGGAAGAGACACATTGTCTAAGATTTTGCGCCTAATATGACACTTGGGGTCATATGAAAATCTTAAAAGAGTGAGAATGAGGTATTCTGGCTCCTCCACAATCTGCATAGTTTTTTCCGCATTCTGTAGAGAGGCACATTTTTCACAATAGTATTTGTTATCCCCTTTAAGAACCTCAGTTGCCAGAAAATAATTCAGCAGGTCAGTAACTGAGGGAGTAGCTCCACTGATGTGCTTCTGTAAACTATCCCTGTCTTCAGCCTTGCACAGAAAAGGATCTGCAGCGTTTTCACAGTTTGAGTCGATGGGTAGGTCTTTCAACATTCCGTCGCTTGTGACCATTTCACAGCAGTCACCAACTGCTAGACCATCAGAAACTGTTTCTGCCACAGGACTGAATGCCCCAGTACTGACTTGTTCCATGCAATCATCTTTCCCTTCAGACACATTTTCTGCACTTGGCGGGTCAACATTTTCTAAGAATATTGGAGGACAGAAAGCAAGCGAGAGATCTGTGAAGGCTTCTTCTTTGTGAGAAGTACTTTTGCAGTTTAAACAGCATATGCTTGTTTGCAGTTTCCCTCGAAACATCTTCTCTATCAAGGTTCTCTCCTCCCTTGCTGTGCAAGATGGTTTTGTAAGCATCTGTGTCTTGGTGGATACCTCTTGAACTAGGGACTCTTCATTCATATCTTCTGGAAGCTTTGATGAAGACAAAGCTTTCAAGGTCCTCTCTTCTTCATGAAGCCTAAGGAAGAAAAATATCCAATCAGACGATTTATTTCCCCACCAATTTCTCCTTGCTGTTTTATACATCATTATCTTTCAATATATATTCACAACCAAATATTTATATATTGAAACAGGTCTAGAGTGGAATGAAAGGCTTTGAATGAGGGCCCCACTATACCCTATGACTGCTGGTACCAGCCTCAGTAGTTTACATCCAAGCCCTAATTCAGTCCATAATGGGGACTTGACCATGGGCATGTCTACATCTAGGAAGGAGGAAGGATCTTGCAATATGCTGATCAAGAGATCCTCCGGAATCACATGTGGCGCGTGACTTCTGGAAAAGAAGCAGGACATCATGGTCACCATTTTTGGGGGGACGCAGAGGGGCCGGTTGCACAGGAGTGAGGCCCTGCTCCAACTAAAAGAAAAGAAACCTTTCCCCTCAAAATTGGCCCCCAAACCCCATCCCTGCCGTTCACGGGCCTCAAAATTGCTGCCACCCCCTCCCCTGATGGGCATGGAGCTGTGTGGCTCTGTGCCCATTTCTGGTGCCACGCTTACTTGCAAGTAAGCGAGCAGCAGGCAGGACAAGCACCCACACCTTCCACTGTCTCAGGACGGTCCTGGGACTGTGGGAAAAATTGGGATAACTGGGGAACCAGTTATCCCGGGGAAAATGGAGGGGTTGTCCCTGGTTGCTCCCGGGATCCCCTGTGAGTCATCTGGATGCACAGGGACGACTTAGGGACAACCCCAGGACAAAAGTCCCATGTAGACATACCCCATGTGAGAAGACTGGGAAGTTATTTAGGATGCAACAAAAGCTTTCTGCTTATGAAACATAAGCTTTCTGCTTTCCCTATGACAATCCTTTGTAAGGTCTCTAGGAAAGGCACATGGCAACTATAAGTCAAGACCAAAGCCTTGCTGAAAGAAGGGGTTGGACTCCAAAGGTCATTACCAAGAGCTGATATATATGTTGGAAACAAAAAGAGAGATGTGTCATTTCAGCTTTAGACCATGCATGTTAATTCCAAAAACCAAATGAAACCGAACTATTTTTCTTTAAGTAAGTCGGCTACAACAGATATTCAGTTTTCAATCCTTCAAGTTTAAAAATACTACTATAGCTTGCAACTTTGGTACAACACTTAAAAGTTTGAGGTAGGTACCCTTCTGGGTATTTTTGTTTAGTCAACAATGTTGCAAGAATTATAGCATCCACAAGACATACATACATACTACATATATAAAGGAGTACTGTCTTGAACAATGGATATCAAAGTGCCATTACCGGTCTAGCAGGAATCTGAGATATTCAGAGCAATCCTGCTGGGATCTAGGGGTGAACCAGGGTGGCCTGGAAGCCTCAAAGAAAATCCGAGGTGCATATGCTTCCCTCTAGACAAAGGAAACAAACAAAGTAAGACGAATTCAAAATACCAACACCACCCTATGAAGCATTCCTTAATTTCTGAAAAGGGAGAGTTAAATGAATAGTATGCAAAAACAGCAGTGTTCAGGTGTTATCTATGAATTGCACTGATTATAGAACAAATCTCAGGTGATTAAAAAGGCACAAGCTTCTATTATACAAGCAATTTTACTTTCAATTTTATATCTCATACCAAAATGTTAATCTAGAAATTGAAAAAACAAGCAAAATCTGCTAGCTGTAATTAGAAACATCAAATGGAAAAGTTTCATGTGCTTAGGTGCAGTAAGAATATGAACTGTGTAATCCCTTTTTCTCAAGTTATTTTGATCCCATATGTATTTTAAAAACAGGGTCGATTAAAAAAAATCATGTTATTTAAATCAGCTTTTTTTAATTGCATCAGTTTTTGTTTTTACTTAAATCACATTAGGAAATTTTCTTAAAATAATTAGTTAAAAAAGGCTAGGTCAAAGATGTCATCATGAATATCAATTATACACCTTCAAATTATATTCTATGAATATATTAACAGCAGTTAATAACTTAATCCATCTTATTTTGCACTGCAAGTGGTGTACAAAAGTGTATTCTCTCTCTCTCTCTCAAACTTTTGCCTCTCTCTAAGTGCAAAGATCGAGATGGTCAATGAATAGAGAATTTGGGGGAGATGGAGTAGATCTGAACAAGGATGCGGAAGAGACTGGGGCAGGATCTGCACTACTGCTTTAAAGCGCTTTATAACAGTTTTGAAAACGGATAGGGGAGGGAAATAGAAAGTGAAACCAATAGTGAACAGAGTATATTCATGCAGACAGACACCTGGGGAAACTTCTGCTGCATGTATCCTCCATAGTGGAAGGAAAATACCTACCATGGCATCAGCAGGCTGTAAAAAAGACCCCATTTGGGAATATTTTGTTTCTGTACCTGCTGTGCTTGGAACTGCCTAAATTTTATTTTTTTAAAAAAGGACTTATACATTTTTCAAAAATTTGGAATCATTAACCATTCAAAAATTAATGTATGTGTTTTGTTAATGTTGTTGTTGTGATTGCAGCTTTTATTAGTTGCATACAATTGGCCAGGTTTGAATATTCCTCCCCAGTTTCATAAACTATGGTATAGAAAGCTGGGGGTGAACATCTGAACACACCCTAGTTTAACTACTCTTCATTTGTTTTCAAAGGTACACAATTCCTATTTCAAAATTTCACTTCTGGAAAACATTGCAAAAGCTAAGAATATGCTCCTTGACCCACTGATTCAGCACTACAACAAATATATCAACAGACAAAACGTAATTCATATAGAATGGGTTTATTCTGACAGTGCAATGTTTTAGATATATGCCAGTTCTAGGCATTATAACCATAATATTCAGAAAATAAGAGTCACACACCTGAGTATGAGCCAAAAATGCAAAGAGATGTTGCAACTTTCTCATTAGTGAATTGCACCCGTTTAGATTTAATGATAATACATGTCTTCTGAAACTGCAAAAGGGGAAAAGATGAGAGAATAATGTTTTCATGTACTGTCATATATATAATGTTCTGATGACAAAGATCCAATTTATTTGAAATCAATGGCTTTGGTAAGTGTTTGCTTTTGTAAAGTAGAATGGATTTTAAGAATTCGCCAAAACACTTTATTCTCGTTTACGTTTAGGTACACATCAAATATTGAAAATAAGATATACTTTTGAAGCAGTTCAAATCATTCTCATTAGAGAAAGTTTTCTCAACTTGAAATTCATTCAAGGCTGCACACTGCAGCAAACTGAGCAACTCCAGTTGTAAAGAATGAAGATGACTACCAGCCAGAAATTCTCCTTCAAGTGTGCAAATATCTATTAAGCAATACAGTATGCTACTTTAATTGCCACTTTAAGATTATGCTTTTTTTTTTTACTTATATATGGCCAGTATGCTATGGCAGGTAAGATTTTCTGTGTGTGATCTGTATAGAATTTGGTTAAGGAGAAGTAATTTAGGCAAGTGGACCAGTTCTAACAAGTTACCAAGATGTTCACCAGCAATACTGAAACCATAATGATGCATCCCATAGATTACAGACAAAGACACTGTGACACACAAAATATATTCCTTACAGGAGTTTAAACTTACTCTGTAGCCATGAATAATGCCTGAATCACACTGTTCATATAACATGTATTTCCTAAGTTAATTAGACCAGTCTTTCCAGTTTCAGATTTTCCAGAAAATCTAGACAAACAAGATTGCAAGGAATTGGACTGAGACGTCCAGGCACTCTGATTCAGTATCATCTTAATTTTCTCTTCATTGGGTTTTGGAAGCTCCTATGAAAGGAAAGAAGGGGGAGTTGAACAGTGGGCAGCATGCATTTCCCTCCATCCCCACCCCAGGCTCTTGCCTCTTGCTAATGTATCATACAGTTGTCCTTTAAAGTACTGACAGTACTATTGTTTGGCCAGTTAAAAATTTACTGTGTATGTATGGCCAACAAATTCCTAGAGGCTAAATCGATCAGCTCTGAAGATATTGCAAGACCAGTGCCTTGTTTGTCACCTTTGATCTGCATTCCTGCTATTTCATTGCCAAGAAGAATGCCTCTCAAGTTGTAAGCTGTAGCAGCAACATATAAAAACTTATGTTCATCATGACATGCAACTGTTTTATTTTTATCAATCAAGAGATCCAACAGTCAAAGACAAATACAGTATTAAGTGTGTGTGTGTGTGGTCCCTTTAAGGAAGAAACTGTCCAACATGGAATAAGTACCAATGTGTGAGGAAGAACAGGAAGCATTCAAATATACGTTATACTATTCTTTTGCTTAAGCTAATGACAGATGTAATGCAAACAGCTTTTCTAATCAGGAAATAGTTTGGACAATTCAAACTGTGATTCCCAGTATCAAAGAGTTAACCCAATATGATATTTCTCTTCAATAGTGACACGAGGCAAAGTAGCTCTACCAAGGCAAGTGTGCACATTATCACATTCTACTATTCAGAGCTTTTCTGGAGAAGTAAGCCAAAATCTTATTTGACAACATCAATACTGAAGACATAATCATCTCACATATCTTACTGGGTAGTGTTTTTCTAGTTTTACAGTTTAATCAGGATTCCCACCCACACCCATGATCACAAAATAGCACACATGCAGAGCAAAAATAGAGCCTAGTTTGGAATCAAAAGCACGTAGATATTTGCATTACCATACCTTGATAGTTTCCAGAATAGGTTCATAGAGTTCTGGGAATCCAGAGTAATGATACATCATACAATGTATTAACTCACTGAGCTGTCCCAAGAATGTTGCACTGGAGAGCAGGCCATTGCTTTTGAAAGATTTTACCAACTTGGCCACATGTGGAACAATCTAACGTTAAGATAAACAAATCAAAGCATTTATGCAAGTTAAGTTTAATACAGACTTTGCCATGCAATATATTTAGAAAGCCAAAACTCTCAGTAAGTGTGATATGTGGTGATAATATTACAATAAAGGAACTGTACTATTCTTAACCACATGAGCACATTAAATTGATCACTTCTGCTCACAATAGAATCTCAGTTTGGTTATTAACACACACACCCCGAAAACCCACAATTCTATTATGTTACATAAATGAGGATCCCCAACAACACTGCATTATTAGTGCATTGTACTTCTAAATCGTGGCTGTAACATTAGCATTTTTACTAGTAGTCTGATAACATAAAATCCATTCCATATTCTATGACCTCTTCTTGAGATTAGTTTACAGCACCATCTAGTGTGACTCATTTCAATCTTGCCTGTATGTTTAAAAAAACCCTTAAAGTTATTCACAATCAAAATGATATGAATGAGGAAGTTCTAGAGAAGCTATGTATTCAATAACTTCAATATAATCAGACTGCCTCTTTGATCCTCACCAAAATGTAGCCTTCCCAAGAATTTTACACAAGAGTTTTTCACTCACTGCGACATCTTTATTTTTTTTTCACTGTGTACCTTTGCATAATTATATTTTAAGCTTAAGTGTTCTTCATACCAGGCCTCAATAGCCTGCATCATCAATAGATTTGGTTGTATCCAATTGTGTTCCACTACTAATGAAACATTCTTTGATCTGGTATAGCTATGAGTTTCTGTGAGCTCGTGTGCGTGTGGGATGATACAATTTTTGCTGATTACCCCTTCCTTCTGCAGCTTCCTGCACCTCTTCCAGAGGATTGGGGGGACACTTTGGAACAATGTGAGAGGTGGTATTAGGGAATACAGGACAAGGGGGGTAATTGCAAAAATCACCTCCCCCCTTCCATTCAAGGAAGTCTCCATGGATCAGCAAGAGGGACACCCTTGAATACAATCCATTGCAGGAGGCAATCAAAGCTCTTAAAAGGAAAGTGCTAAAACCATATCTGATCATCAGTACAAGCAACAGCACCTTCTATCAAACTCTCAGCACTATACATATTTGATTTCTCAAAGCAAGCATGTAAGGAGTTATCGCAATTCCTGTCATCTATTTATAATTGTTTTAAAACTTGTTTTGTGCAATGTGCCTTCTGGACAGAGCAGACTGTAGCAGTCTTCTACGACACAACCAGGATTGATGTTTCAATCATTCCCAATAAGTATCATTAATATTTGCTTAGCAAATTGCAACCAAAGGATAATCCTTGATTAGCTGTTGCCTCCCATGTTCATGAGCTTTCTACAGCTGGTTTAGAACCAGTTTAGAAACATTTGTCTTCCAGTTATTAGATCCAAGCTTATGAACACTTCTACTGTTAATACATTTACTTTCCCAATATTTTTCTCCAAGAATTAACTGCAGTCTAGGGTTAGGATCCATTGTGCCCTTGTGTGGGTGACCAGGCCCACTGATTCTGGTGTGTGCACAGTTTCTGATCATTTGGTGGCTTGCCCCAGGAAGTGCTACACTGCGGCTGCCAGAAAGGGGCTGCGTGCACACCACAACCAGTGGGGCTGACGGCCTGGGCAAGGGCATTATTATTATTATTATTATTATTATTATTATTATTATTATTATTATTTATTTATTTATATAGCACCATCAATGTACATGGTGCTGTACAGAGTAAAACAGTAAATAGCAAGGCCCTGCCGCATAGGCTTACAAATTGGATACTGTCCATGGTTTTACAGAGAGAACCATGTAATGGTACTACTTATATTAGTCATCTGTATGTTGTTTGTAAGCAGTAGTTTAAAGCTCAGACAATGACAACTTACCAAGTGAAAAGCCTCTGGAGAATGCTGAAAACTAAGCAACATGTGAGAAAGGACAGCCAAAGCACCAGGTCTCACAAGAGGAAACCAAAGTCGATTAAAAACCTTTGAAAAACAAACATACATCATAATTTTGAGATATTCAGTAGTTAAGTCTTATAAATTTGTTTTAGTTCTGTATTACACAATGTTTTCTCCCCTCTGGATCAGAATAGACAGAAAAGCAACCATGCTACAAAAATGCTCTGCAGCCACACTGTAACTGCAACAGCCCCACATCATTAAGCAAACATACCTACCAGTTCAATCTTAAGCAAAGTAACATCAATAAGGATAGTAAACTTCTGGACTGCAGCCAGTCCTTTCAACAGTGCTATCACCCAGGTCTCCACATGCTGAGCTAATGGCCAGGACAGCCACTCAATCATTCTGAAAAGTGAGGGATGAATGTTAGTATTTTAGGCACATAATGCATATTCCAATTACCAAATTGCCCAAAAGCTAGTGTTGGTTTACATAGTAGCATAGCCACATTGAGAGCCAAGGAACTGCATGGTATTTTATCACTGGGAAAACATCTTTTAGTTCTTCTATTGCATGTAGGTTGTACACAAATCATGGTATTTCACCACTAAGGATTTATTTCCTCAAGCTAACACTTCTTTTGTTGTTTGGAGTGCTGTGTGGAGCACGGTAGTACAAGTGCCATGGGCACAAATGAGCATTTTATCCCCTCCCCATCTTTTGGCATTCTGCAAACATTTAGCATTAAATGTCAAAACTAAGTAATATACTTAAATAAATTCATTGATTACTACATTTATATCCCATCTTTCTTCCAAGAAGCTCAAGGTGGCACACACAATCCTCTCCTCTCCAGTTTATCCTCACAACAACCCTGTGAGGTAGGTTACGCTGAAAGAGTGTGACTGGCCTGAAGTGAGCCAGTGAGCTTCATGACCAACTAGGTCCATCATTTTCAAGACATCTACTATGAGAAATGTGTAAGTGACAGAAAGCAAGTTGTTGACATAACTGTGATTTCCTACAGAGCTTTGAGCAATGTTAACATTTCCTACTAAATATATACATTCACCATGTTTCCAACCCTTACTGTAACGATTACTTTTCTTCCAGATTGAGAAAAAATATCTGTGGAGAAGTAGCAATATGTGCATATCAGTCACCATTAACAGTGCTGATGGTTGATAAACAAGATGTCCCAGCATTCCTGTCATTCCAGGCCTCATTTAACTAAGTTAAGTAGAAATGGTTCTGAGCTTTGTAGTGTCTTTGCTATAAATATGAACCTCAGTGACATGTAATGCTCACCTTAAAAATTAAGCAAATAAAGCAAGCATACAACTGGCCCCGAATTTTTCTCCAGTTTAAGATTTTAATCCAAGCCAGAGGTGAATTCCTCCTTCCCAAACACATACCTGACAGTGTCAGATGCATCTGGGAAAACTACATTTCCCAGAATCCCAAGTGCCAAGGAGAGGAGAGGTCAGGGAGAGGAGAGAAAGCAAGGCAGAGGAAGATGGGGAGGGGTGGGGTGGAACAGCCCTCCTGCCATCAGAACAGGAGCCAGGTTAATGGGTTTGGAGGCTAACCGGAACAAGGGCTAGAGATGTGAAAGGCCAGGGGAAAAATCTGGGAAAGGGGAAAGTTTTTTTCTCAAGCCCATCACATATCTAGTGGGGGTAGGTAGGTATTCCAAGCACATTTAGAATTGGGGGGAAAACAAACTTTTCTTGAGCATCGTCAAGTTTACTCATAATTGCTGATCCCAGCCAAAATTAAGCCTGGGAAAGATCACCAATCTCCTATGAAACCCCCTATAATGGGTTCTTAGTTCATAAGGAGTGCAGGGTTTTTGTGCTGTCACTGACAGAAGCACATATCTTTCGGCACGGGCTTCAGTGATCACCGATACCACAACTTTGGCAACAGGTAAAGAGCAATTTTGTTTGGCAACAAGTAAAGAGCAATTTCCTTTTTTATTTCTTGCCTGCTAGTGACCAAAATGTCAAGAAATACTTTTGTAAGCTGCCGTGAAAGCCTTTTTTGGCTGAATGGCGGCATAAAAATGATTAAACAAATAAAAATTAAAAAAATTAATTACTACAGATGCTCAGCTACTTGACCCATCATGGAAGATGGGGAGGAAATGGGAGACATAAAGGTTACTTAGCGTCAGCCTGATGCATGGCAGAATAGATGCTACTTCTTCCCTTTCCAAAAGGTGTTCTGTCCTATCCCAGGTTGGATTTCCTTACAAATGATTAATATGAAACTGCAGCAGATTCTACACCTGGTGCAAGCATCCAAAATATGGTATGTGCCATCAGGGCTGGGCAAAGCTGATAGTAGGCCCAGGCCTGATGGGAAATGTAGTCCTCATTTCAAACTGCTCATTAAGTATTTTTAATCAGTTCTAAATACATATGAACTAGAATAATTTATTAAAAAGGTAATGGCAAGCACTTCTATCCAAGATGTATATAAGACATCACTTCTTCACATTCAGAAATGCTTTACGTGCTTTTCTTTGGGCAAATTCATCATCAACAACAGAAAAATCAAGCAACTTTGCCCTGGGGGACTCTGAGTAGGCCCTCTCAAAATCATAGGCCCATGCCAACTGGCCCCCCTGCCTCTCCCCCTGCCCAGCCCTGTGTGCCATACGGCACTGGGGGTGGGGAATCAAAACCAGCAGGCCACACACCTGTCATTGTTTTGGGGACAGGTAAGCACTCTGCAGTTGCCATGTTATCCATGAAATTATATGCCTTGCCCAGAGAGCAATAATTGGAAGCTGGATGCCTTAGAGACAGTGCACTAGCTGATGACGCATTATTTCCTGTGACAATAGGATACTCAAATAAATAAATTTGGTCCTTGTGGCCCACAGAAGTGTCAGCACCGAAATTTAAGATGACAATCCGCTAGAATTTGCATAGGGACTAGTTAAACAATGTCTGGGCTAGCTAGAAACATTTGTGGACTTATTTGCTAGGCTGCGCTACAGGGAGCTGAAAAAACAGGTCAAGGCTGAGATGTATAAACATAAATCAGTAAAAAGCCTCCAATGAGCCCTTTTTAGATATAATAAGAACTAGTTGGGTCCCTACATATAAATTTACTTAGTGGACCACCATAGAAATATTGATTTGACAGCTGTTCCAGTATCTGTCAGAAACCATTGTTTCTGACAAATGGCTTCGTCCATTTTCGTCTGCTGCCCCTTACGCCTGGAACGCTCTTCCAGAACATTTGAGAACTACAAGTTCAACCACAGCTTTTAAAGCTCAACTAAAAACTTTTCCTTTTCCTAAAGCTTTTAAAACTTGATGTTGTGCAGACTTCTACTGTTACTTTCTACTGTTAGTTTTTCCCTACCCTGTACCTGTTTGCATTCTCTTCCCCTCCTTATTGTTTTACTATGATTTTATTAGATTGTAAGCCTATGCGGCAGGGTCTTGCTATTTACTGTTTTACTCTGTACAGCACCATGTACATTGATGGTGCTATATAAATAAATAAATAATAATAATAATAATAATAATAATAATAATTGTTACTTGCCACATAGCCAAAGCTGAGCTTCACATGATAGACTAGTATCTGTAATTCATTTTACTGCATATGAAAATTCCTAAATGCTGGATGGTACAATAATTACCAATCACTGGGTAGTACTCAGATTTTTTAAAAAAATGACGGCCAGGATTTCAGTGTCAGTTAGTTCTAAAGGTTTATTTCCCGTAAAGCTTGCTTGGCTTGAGTCCAGAGACGAGCAAGAAGAACTCCATTTGCACAACAGGACTTCTCTGCCCTCTCTTCCCCACTGCAGACCTGTGAAAATTCATTCCTAAGGATCAGGGTACCCTACAAAAGGGCATGGAATAGAGTAGAGGGGGATGAAGCAAAAAAGTGAGGCGGGAAATTGCATGAGATCAAAGCCATTGCAGTCACTATCACTACAACCTCCTAATGTCACATTTTACACCTTGGAATAGACTTGCATATTGCTATCTTTGTTCTCCAAATGTCCAGTTATGACTTCCAACAATCAATAAATATGCATATAAAGAACTGAGCACAACCAGTTGAAAATTAGCCATGACAAAATATCACTGAAATCTATGGAATAAATAAGTTGTGTTTCTTTGCAATTAATAGCATTTAATTTAATGGGACATACTCCCAAATGAATGAACAAACGCTTGCAGCCTTCGTCCCATTCTACCACTTCCCTTGCTGGTTATCCGTTTGCTGGATTGGGCCCACTAGATCTTCACCTAATGGCAATTGTTTTACCCAGAGATTGCTACTTGCTTCATAAAAGCTTACTAAATACTAGGGCTGTGTAAACGCCTCAGATAAGGCATGAATCTGAGGTAAATATCTCCATATTCAGATCACCTCAGAATAAAAGGTGGCTTGTGTATGAAACAGCCCATGACAAAATGGGCTGGTTCCCTAGACTTTGAACCCATTCCTGGGGGTGTTTATTGTCCCAATTCTGATACATTTTTTTAACTTTCCACAAGCTCTGCAGGGTCTCTATAAATGAAAAATGCTAGGGAGAGGGGAGACAAGAGACGGGCATCTCAATTTTGTGCGCACAAGACACTCTTATTATAATTTCAAATACTAAATACTAGAGGATGAACTTTTGTGACTGACAGCCCTAGATTCCAATTAGGGAATTACTTTAACTGGTCTCTTGGATCACAGTCATTTTCGATAAGAACACTGCAATCCTATACCACTTATCTAGGAATAAACCCCACTGAAGACTTACTTCTGAGTGGATGCATTCAAGACTGCAGTGTAGTCCCAGAGAACACTATATTATAATCACCGGGGAAGCCACCCAAAGCTTCCAAAAATGAGATGAGGCTTTGCCTCAGAACCAAGCCAAAGAATAATGTCATGCCAAGGCAGTCTTCTATGTGAACCAATGAGGCGGGTTCTGGGGTTAATATTTCACCTACTAAATACTGACAAAGAAAAATTTGAGCTGCTGAAAACTTAATACAACAGGTTAAACTTTATAGGTCAAATTCAAAGTATAATTGCCTAAAAACCCTATTTCACACCTATTTAATACTATGCCTAGGGCATTCAGAGCCATACCAACACTGCCAAAATAGAAATATGACAGATCAGCACTCAAGATTAATCGCAATATATCTTTTTATCTCATGTTTGGTGATCTGAAAGAAAGATGAATAATCTTATCAGGTTACCCTAGTACATTCACTTTGTCAGTGCTTGTACAGTACCGATACAGATCTTCCCAGGATCACAATTTCAAAGCTTTTTGTATTTTCTCACAAAGTTCATTTACAGCATGACTTTATTAGTGCTGCAATACTTAGCTGATTAAAAACGCACACAAGACAAACACACATTTTTTGTAGAAACCCTTACAAAAAGTATGGGTAGTAAGCTGAAACTTAGAAGAGGATTTTTTCCTCTTCTCAAAATCTGTTTAAGCAATCCATTAAAACTCTATTAAATTAAATCCATTTAATCAACAAGATGTTTTTAATTTAGCTGACACGAACTACTATTCTGCTGTGTGTGTGTTTTCAATACAGAGGCCATACCTGCACAAAGCTTGTGTCATACTTGCATCTTTGACATTTGGATCTGTGGTAAGGCTTCCAATGAGCACAGTAATCATCTGTAATGGGATATGTTGAACAAGACTTGCCAAGGCAACCGAGGGTTCAAAAGTAGTATCTACAAGAGTCAAACATGTAAAGAAGAGATGTTTTCTTCCTACTTTTTTCCTATTTCAGATTTCAACAGCTTTTTTAAATGATATATTACAAAGCTATTACATCAGCTCACTTAAGTTCTAAGTATTTTCTTAATCAATGCACATAGTGGGTTGGATCTAGACTTTGCAGAAGGGACTGGTATCTATTGGAGACACCTGATGAAGCAGGGAGATGATATTTGTCCATTACACCTTCCTCCTGGAGCCCCCCAATGCCAACTCCTCTCTAGTAAAGCTTTTCAGAGGACACAGAGATCTACATAGAGATGGGGAAATCAGCAAAAATACCCTCCACTATTTCCCTAACAGGGTATCTCATGAGCAGGTAGCCTGGATCCAACCGAATGTAGTTCTGTATGATTAAGTCCAGTAGAAACATTTTTTCATCCAAGCTATCCGATTTATCTGTCTTTTCTAGGCTGTAACGATCCAACAATAAAAAGGAAACCTAGGTATTGAACTTTTGTAACATTTACCCCCACTTCCACCTTACTTGAGAAGCAATCACCTGTATGCAGAAGATTTCTAGCAACTGCTACAATTGTAAACATTTGTTGTCCATGGACACAACACCAAAATACATGAGAAATTAATTCCTGAGTAATTTGAACTATGGACTTGTGGCTAGTTTATTTGACTGTCACTTACCAAGTTTTGCACTGCCCTAAGAAAAACCTGCTGAGGCATAAACCTGCATTTTAAGAACCGGAAATAGTAGACCAAGAAAATGAGTCCCAAGTGAGTCCCACTGAGTTCAGTGTGAATAGGATTGCAGTCCAAGTCATCACACCACCTTAGACACAGTCAGACTAAACAAATACTACTATATAAGAAAGCCCACTCATTTGATGCCTATCCTATTTCTGTTAAAAAGTTATGGGGGTGGTCACCTAGCACACTAACTTATTTTAAACAGCTGAGCCACTACAATGTATGTGAAGCTTGATAAAACAGATAGACATCCAATAGACTCTAGTATTATTATAAGCATTGCTAAGGAAGGTTTCTGTAGAATCTCAAGATTATCTAAACGGCTAAGACCAGAAGTATGAGGTGAACCCTTGTACAGGTAATCAAGAGAGAACCAACCTCCTGTCCAGGGTGTGATTAAACTGGACTAGAAATTAAATACCAACTGCCACACAGATTCTTGGTACTAGAGGAGTATGAATAGAACAACCACATCGCTTGTTTTTAGTATGCTGTGGATTCAGTTGTCTCTGTTCCCATTCCCAGCCCTTTTCTGATTCAGCTTTGCTTGCTGTCAACAGAAAGGGTAGTGTAATTAATGTCTACCCAAACTTCTACCCAAACTTCCTATTATCTTTTGCTTCAGTTCAATTCAAATGCCACCCTCCTGTGTAAACAAGAACCAAACAGATACTGAGGAGAGAATAGTTATTTCCCATCCTACCCTTATCCCTTGGCCAGTAGCTCTAATACAGAAAGCAACCACAGACGTCTCACTCACCTAAGTGGTTCTTGTTTTCACCTATTCCCAGAGTAGTTTGGGAAGGGATTAGAAATAAGCTGCTTGTGCAAGGCAAGTGTTGGATACTGCCCTTGACCATTCTGAGATAAAGAGTGCTTCCCCCCTCTTTTTTATTTTTACTAAGAGAAACCCAGTGCCATAAGCCTCGGAAGTCTGGTCCCAGAAAGAGAGACCATTGTAAGGAGAAAGGTCAACTCACCAGTGGAGGAGATGATGGCGAAGAGTTCCTGCAAAGAGGGCAGCAGCGTGTCGGGCTCTGCCTTCCAGATGCTGTGCAGAAGGCCGCTGACTTGGGTGACCTGGGAGACGTAGAGGCGCAGCTCGGCCTCGCGGGTGCCTTGCGTCTGGAAGTGGGCGATGCTGCGCACCAGCTGCTGGCAGAAGGCGAGGGCCGGCTTTCTGCCGCGGGGCAGGCACTGCGGGAAGTCGCTCAGGAGTTGGCAGAGGCGGGCGCACAGCGGGGCCGGGGGCCTCTCGCCCACCAGCCGTAGCGCTTCCCCTTGGAGCAGCGCGAACAGCTCCAGCACCGCCGGGCAGCTGATGAGCAGGCGCAGGCCGCCCTGGATGTAATCCAGCACGGCCGGGTCCAAGCTAGGCCCGAGGCGAGGGGACCGGGCCAGCGACGCCGGGCCTCCCCCCTGAAGCAAAGCCAACACCAGGCCGCCCGTGAAGAAGGCCTCGAAGTCGTCGCGGTGGTGGCGAGCGTAGGCCTCGAGCACCTGCCGCCCGACCTGACGCTGGAATTGGTCGGGCCCCTGCAGGATGAGGCGGGTGCTGAGGGCGAACATGGCCTGGCACTGCGGGCCGCTCAGCGGCGTCTCCGCCGACTCCACCACGCGCCTCACGATCACGCGCTTCACCGGCAGCGGGTGCGACGAGCTCACCAGCCCCTCCAGGATCTTGTCCATGGCGAGCTCCGTCCCAGCATCGGCCGCCCAGCCGCTTCCGGCCCCTCCCGACGGCCGCTTCACCCGACGGCTGCCCCTCGGCCTCCCGACCGGCAGCGTTGCCTCAACATCAGCCCGAGCCGGCCGTTCTCGGGAGGTTTCTCAAAACTGGAAGCTCAGAGGCCCCAAACGCCGGAAACATCTGACCCGGAAGCGACGGAGTGGCGCACAGTCACGCCAAGCAGGAAGTGGAAGACGGTGATTCCGAGCGCGCATAAACAACCAACGACGGGCCCCGGGACCGCCCTAGCAACGCGCATGCGCTTTTCTCACCACGGGGGAGGTGCTGCGACCCTTGCATGGGGGCCCCAATCGGAGAGCGGAGGGGCGGGGGGTTAGAATCGTAGTAGCGCAATATAAGGGGGGGGGAACCAAGGAAGGAGTTAAAGTGGGTGGAGTCAAAGGAAAACGAATCCCGTGCTACTGGGCTCTCACTTGGGGCAGATCTGCACCAAGCAGGATATTATTATTAATTGCATTTTTATATTGCGCTATAAAAGCAAGTATATAAGAGGCAGGGATTACACTACTGCTTTATAGCAGCATTGAAGTGCTTTGACTACTGTTGGGGCCCATTGACACATACCATATACTGCTTTCATAGTGCTATATCCTGCTTGGTGTGGCTCCTGCCTCTTATATACGGCTTTCATAGTGCTATGTAGAGCTGGCCTTGGTGAATGCCGCTTCAATGCGCTGAAACCTAGTTGTGTCCTTAATTTCAAAACACCCACTTATTGTTGTGGAAGGCTTAAAAGAGGTATCACATGTTTCAGGAGGTGAAAGAGTTGTGAGGTAGCAGAATGGACTGTAAGACTTCAGATTGCAGGGGGCAGGTCTTTTTTTTTTTAATGCTCTCTTACCTGAAGCATTCCATGCAAGTCGAAAACTAGCACAGCAGGGAAGGACTTCCTCTACCACGGACATGCTAGTTTTTGTTTTAATATGACCTGAGCATTTAAAAAAAGTATTGGTCACCTGTTGTTTATAATGAGAAGGGGCCTTTCTACCACCTTAACTTAAGAAGAGCCCTGCTGGATCAGTCCAAAGGCCTATTTATCTAGTCCATCAACCTGCTTCCTAGTGGCCAGCCAAATGCTTCTCGAAACCCATAAGTAGGACGTGAGAGCAACAGCCCTCCTCTTTTGTTGTTCCCCATAACAGAGGCTTGCTGGTTCTAATCCTAAAGGCAGCAATGACTGGTAGCCATCAGTACGCTTAACTTCCATAAATTTATCTGCTCCCTTTTAATGCCATCTAAGTTAGTGGCTGTGACTACATCTTGTGAAAGCTGATGCCATTGTAAGTATTCCCCAACCTGGTGCCCTCCAGATATTTGGGACTTCAACTGCCCTAGCCAGCATGGCCAATGGTCAGGAATGCTGGGTCCAAATCAGCTGGAGGGCACCAAGTGCCATAGGGTGTTTTCATGCAGAGAAGACCTAGTGCTACCACTCAGAAGGCATTATACAGCTGATCTGTCTTTTTTTCATTAACGGATTTTCTATGTTAAGACAAAAATGGAAGAAAACTCAGAAGGGTACAAGTAGAAGATAATGTGAACGCTTGGACCCCCATTAACTTGAGGCAGGACAATGACACCATAAAAGCCTCATCTGGAAGCACCCAGAGTTCAATTTCTCCTTTCTGTCTCTTGAATTTCCCAGTATTTAGCTTGACTCAATGACTCTGGGTTCTAGTATTATGTGAGCAGGTGAAAAAGTTATTTAATCTGCTTTCATTAACCATGCATTATTTTATGCACCTCTATCATGTCCCTCCTTATTTGCCTTTTTTCCAAAGTAAAAAGCCCCAAACATAATCTTTCCTCATAACCGTTGATCCATTTAGCCCAATATTGCCTATTGTGGCTGGCAGTGGCTCTCTATAATCTATTTTTTTCATAGAACCAGCAGGGATATGTGATAATAGGTACTTTATATATATTATGTGGAGGTTAATTATATACACAGTATCTTGAAATGAGTGCTCATCATGATTCATCATTAGCACAACATAACAAAGCATGACTCATCATCATGCATGGCTACAAATTCCAGTCATCACATAAAATCCTCCCATTTCATTTGTTGATTTCATCTTGTCATAAAAGGCACATGTAGCATGATGGTTTTCACTTGTTATGTAATGTATGTTTTCACACACCCCACACACTGATGTGAACTCATTCTCTCTGTTATGCCACAGTTGGTCACAAAACACACTGCCAGCCATTTTCCAGAATATCTACAAATTACAAAATTCTTGTGTTGTTCACTCTGCTTCATATGCATGTGATTGTCATTCACCGTTTGATTATCACTGCATTAAGTCCAATGATTCACATGAAAATTTATTTGTGTTGACTTATAAACAAAGAATTGGCATCTCTAAATGGGAGTCAGTTGTTTGTAGGTTCTGCCTAATCATCAGTGTGTTCACTTGGATTTGTTCACCGTTGTGAAATATAATTGAATTAAGATTGTATATGCAGTGTACTTCTAGTGGATATGTGTTTCGTGGGCAGCTATTTAAACAGGATAAAAACCACAAACACTTTGCCATTCATAACAGAAGCGACTGCTTCTCCAGTTGCTTTCTTGGAGTGGTTCAAACAGAAAGGAAGTGAAAATAACTTCACCAAACATCCTGCACTGATTCACATCCTCCCAACGCTCTCAGCTCTCAAAACTATAATCTTTACCATATCATTCCACAAGCTGGCAGTACATTTCACAAGTTGAGAATATAAGGTTCTGAACTACACCATGTCAACTGTGCATGGAGAACAAGTGTTCAGTAAAAATATACACACAATGGATTTGTTATCACTGGATAATGAAACCTATACCAATATACTTATGTAATTAGTTTACTGGTTGTAATTTCTATCACCTCTTGTTACTGGTAATTCTTTAAAGAAACTTAATTCTTAAGTTTCTTATGACAAGGTTTCAGTATTCAGTATTGATAGCATCTGCTTTGTCCTTAGTTTTACTCCATGTTTAGTATTTGCAGCAGTAAATATTACATCTAAGCCGCCTTGAGTGCCATTTTTCTTGATAGAAAGGTGGGGTACAAACCAATCAGTCAATAAACCCTGGATCCACATGCTGCAATAACCAACTCCCATGAAACAGGTTACTCCCAAAGTATCTCACCCTTGGTCCACCTATCACAGCCTATATAGGGCCTCTTGATTATCTGGCCTGCTGGCTTAATTAACAAGTCTAGCTACTCAGATATTTCATGCTTGGTCATGAATATTTATACTATAAAAAAATGATACCTAAACCTACCGTGAAAGTATGCCCATTTCCATTTTGGCCAGATCTTCACTTATCTTGCCTGGTTGATCTCAAAATATCAGCATGCAACCTTGGAGCTATAAGCCTTATATTTAGACATCCTTTGCAATGATGGAAAACACAACTGTCCAGAATTCAGAAGCATGATATGGATGTTTAAGTCCAAGAACTCTTTCCTTAGAGCTTTCAAATCCTTAGTTCAAAAAAAGTTCTCTTGTTTTAACATCTTCAAACTTAAGCTCCTCCCCACTAATTGAAAATTAACCAATTAGGGCCAGCCTAATGGAACAAAATCTGTTTAACCTGCCAGACCTCATTTTGGCGGTGGATGAATGCACACATAGTTATGATGATTCATGACAACTCAGCATCAAAAGACTGTACATCGTCCGATACTTAAAATTAGGCCTCAGGATCATGGCCGTAGCATAATTTTCTGGGCCCAGGACAAATTGGTAACCAAGAGAAAAAAAGTGATAGTCTTTTTTTGATTTCCCACGATTGTCAATGGGAAACATGAAGCTTTGGGTTTTCGAACCTTGACTCAGGTTCTGTACTGAGTTGAAGTGGACAGACTCCGAATCATTCCAAGCCGAATCAGGCCATTTTCTGAAGCACCAAATCAGTGTTTGCATCAAAGCTGTGGGTCGGGGCAGACCTCTAGTTCTTACTTTTTACCAAAGATTTTTTTCAGATGTAATGTTTAACAAGGAAAATTCTTAGAAAGGGCTGTGGGATACTCCCCTCACCCCCCAACCGCTGGGACTTACCTGTAAATCATATCTTCCTCCCAGAGAGCACTGCTGCAATTTAAAGTTAAGATCGCAGCAGCTCTCTGTTTTTACTATATGGTCACAAACTATGGCGGCTATAAAGAGGAATAGCTCTCAAGGAGGAGGATGTGATTTACAGCTAAGCTTCAGCAGCAGCAGGTGACCAGGGAGGGTGGAGAGGGAGAGGGAGGTAAGACCAGTAAATTGAATGGACTCACAGCTGGCCTTGCATCGGCTTTCCCGGGCAGGTGGATATGAGCGGCCCAGTGCCACTCTGAATCAGCCCGAGGCTCTCTGAGGCTTTGGTACCAATCTGCTTTGGCCTTGGGGCACCTCAGGCCAACGAGGCAGTGGACAGCCCTATTTATGAAGTAGACACTTAAAAGCTTCTATGATCTGCATTTAGAGCCAATATAGTGTGTGTGTGGACAAGACATTCCCATATTGGGCAGTACCCAGCGGGGCTACTCCACCTCCATTGGTTCCATTGCCTTTATAGGAGCAACCTACTTCTAAAAATAATCCCAGAAATGCTAGTTTTGGATCAGGACAGGTCAGCGGAGCCCCCTTTTTTTAGCTCCACTGGCCTACCAGAAACTAGCATTTTCACTCACTTTGGGTTATTTTTAGAAGCACCAAAGCCTTGTTGTGCGAGGGGTGGTTCCCACGAGCACACTGGCATAAAAGGATAGTTTGGGCTTGAGAATCGGCAGCACTGGCTCCTGCTGCCCTTGGCAGCAAAATTCCTGATTATTATGGTCCATCGTCCCTCCCACCAACTGTCCCTCCCTTCTGCCTATGCACAAAGAACTCTGGGACTGGTAGTTCTTGAAGAGCATGTCACACAGGGAAGCACAAATGTAGATGAGTACTTCCAGATGGATAGCCTCCAGATTACCAATCAAAAGACATTGTAAAGCTATTCTGCCCTTAACAGACTTTCTGTGGTAAGAAAAAAGAAGGAAGAAGTGGGGGTGGGGAGTTGGAAGGGTTACAAATGGGAGACGATGGCTAGACCCCTTGTAAAATTCTGTGTTTAAGGCAAGACAATTACACAATGAAAGCCTTGTCTGGAAGCATCTTCTGTAACTGTATGTCCTAGTTTAACTCCACAAGTCCACACTCTCAGCTGTAGATAAGGTCCTGGGCCACCCAGTCATTGTTCAGACTGTTGTGCATTCTGTTCTAACTCTACTTCTGATTAGCTCCAACAGATCTCACAAAGTCTGGACAATAGGTGCAGGGGAAAGTTTCCATAGTTATTTTTAATCATAATATACAATTATGACTTACTCCCCCCCCCACATGGTAATGGGGTTGCAGTCTGAGCCACACCTCCCCCTCCATCACCACCCTCTGGATCCTTTAGCTCCAGTAAAGTGTATCTCTCACGCTTGGACCCTGCTCAGACATTGGACATTTTAAAAAGAGAAAAGGGATACTAAATAGTCTGTGATGTTGATCACAAATGTGTAAAGAGCAGTTAGCCCAAAGCAAAGTGGATCGTCCATTTTATCCTGTTGGCTGCCAGTTGCAATCCCACTGTATCTTCTTATGACAGTGTATCAAATGCCCAGGGTAGCATCAGTATCACTGGCTCCATAGTAGCCAAAAGGCACCTTCTTCAACTACATCCATGCTCTTTCTTTCTTCATTTCAGTGCCACTGAATGGCTTAGGACTTAGCAGTATCCCTTAGCTGGAAATTGTGGTTGCTGCTGGTACAGAAGTTTCAACCAACCACAGCAGCACAGGTATCCTTAGATGTGATCCCATACAATTACTTGCTTAAGAGCAGTACAAAGAGCAGGACAGTAAGGGTGGTATGCTCTTGTGCCCAGGTACTAATCAAAGTCCCTAGCAAATCAGTCACCAGCCACTCTAATTATTAAATCATCCCCATATGCTCACATTAGTCATGCATAGAAGGTGCGAATCACCTTACCATAATGGCTAGAATGCCACAATGACATCATAATTTAGCCCAGGGTTGTACAACCTTTTTGGCCCCAAGGGCCAAAACTGATTTTGTCAGGGCAGAAGGTGTCTGGGGGCTGCACATGTGTGCACACACACACTAAGGTGGGGGAGGCACACATAGACACAGACATGGGGTGGAGACACACACACACACACACACACACACACACACACACACACTCCGGCGTGGTGGAGGAGATATTGTCAAGTGCCCACCCTCAGGTCTTTTTTGTGATTAATCAGAGAAGTCAAAGTGCAAAACAGTTGCTTTTATTATGCAAACTACAGTCAGATCAACAGTGCCTTAAGTTATGTATGGAATCCATGAACAGCAGTGAAGACACCTGTGCATAACTCAGGGCCACTTGGGCTACAAGCAACTTCTTTGGTTAATGTACTATGTTAGTTGCAATAAAAATTGACACTGGCTGTCTCTTTGACAAACGTAGTGGCTGGTTAAGCCCCTTCCTTTGGCTGGATCTTTCCAGAGGGATCTTCCCTGTACAACCAGCCTTTTGGAATGCCTCACAAGTTGACATTGCTCCACCTGCCTAGCTCGACAACTTTTCCTAGGATGTCTTATTTCTAACTTCTCCATCCTCTGGCATTCCCACCAGCAAAGAGAGCCCAGGCTTGCTATTTTCCAGCTAATTAGTTTGCACCTGGACAACCTCCACTCTAGTATTCTTAGTCTCCTGCAACCTTGGTGCTTCAGCAAACCCTTCCACCTCCTCCCCTTATGACTCCAAATCTGTTCCTACGTCTTTTCGAGGTGCTTCTGAGATGTGCTAGGCCCAATCCCCTCCAGATACACATGCACCATATGGAGAACTCTAGAGAGTGGGATTTGCCCCTGGGCTTGAAGTTCATCCCCACTGATATAGAGAGGGGGTGGGGGAGGGGTGGGGGAGGGGGATAGGAAAGTTCTCCCTTCAAGTTAGCTTCCTGCCATCTACAAACTGACTGTATTTTTGGCTTGTTTGTGTGTGTGTGTGTGTGTGAAGTGTTTACTGAAGACATGCAAAATGTGATTACTTTGACGCTGAGGCAACTCAGAGCCATTTTTTGTTCATTTAAGTACAAAATTACTATAATTTTACCCATAGAATTCACATTGTATACGTTGGGTAAATACTACTTTTCCTGAATTAATTTGCAGCCAGATAAACACAGATGCCTGTTCTAAAGAATGTTCTTTTCTTAGGCTCTCCTATTTAATGGCACATGTATAACAAAACAAGTATTGTAATGCTGATACAATCACTTTCAGGCCTGGGTGTTGCTCTAAATGCAATGGAAAGCTGGGCTTTATAAAGAAAGACTTTTTGAAAAATGATACATTTGAATCAGCTCGGATACCTGCTGTGGAAATAGCCTGTTTATATAAATGGCGTTATACATCAGTATGGCTAGCTCTCTGTCAGAGAATGGTAAAAATAGAGTGGCTGCAAAGTCATATGTGACTCAGAAATTAGATGGAATAGTGGACTCTGCATGAGCTGACTGTGAGACTCCCGCTAGAAGGTATTATGTGCACACACTCTGCTGAACTTGTCCTAAAAGATGCTTCATCCATCACACAATTTCCTAAAAGAAATCATTCATCACATTAAAAAAAAAGGGGGGGCATAGATTGCCTACCACTATGGAGGTTTTTTGCATAGTAATTTTATAGAAGTAGACTTTTTGAGAAACAGTTTGCTAAAACATAATGAGATTTGCAACCAACATTTTGAGAAATTATCCTTATGCAGGTCTATTAACACTACATGGATTAAGAGTTAGGGCAGCCTTCCCTAACCTGCTGCCCTCCAGATGTGTTGGACTAGAACTCCTGGAATCCCCCAGGATTCTTGGAGTTGTAGTTCAACACATCTGGAGGGTGCCAGGTTGGGGAAAGCTGGCCTAGGGTCACTAAGGGCTGGTTTGCACATATAAATACCATGAGGACGTTACTTTGAATTGCTCCATCTGCTGGGCATAGATGATACTACCTGGCCATAGATGATACTACCGTAGTCTCCTGCAACCTTGGTGCTTCAGCAAACCTTTCCACCTCCTCCCCTTATGTCTCCAAATCTGCCTATGCCAGGGATCCCCACCCTTTTTGAAGCCATGGGTACATATGTGAATTCGAGAAACTGCTGTGGGCACCACCACAAAATGTTTCTCATGGAGGATGTGGCTAGTCACATAATGGCTGTTGTGGGAGGGGGTGCTGGCTAGTCAAAAGTGAGTAGAGAAATAATGAGGCTAGGGGCTGGGAGGCAGGGGGAAATAGCAAGGCAGAGTACAGGGGGAAAGGAAAGAGCAGGACTAGGGGCTAGAAAGGGGGAGAAAGAAGACTGCCGTAACATTTCCCAAGGCTTTTTCAAAACAAGTTCCGTCTCTGAGTTACTGAGCAGCAACTCATATGACGAAGACATGGATATCTGCAAAGGTGTATCTGCCACCTTAAAAGTGAAGGTTTGGAGTTGTCGCTTAATTCTTAGGATCATTGCCTCTCTCAACATATAAATCAGGGGTGTTGAACCTCTTTCAGCCTGAGGACCACATTTCGTTTTGGAGAAGCTCTTGGAGGCCACATTCAAGTGGAGCGTGGGGATGAAGGCAAGAGAGTCAGGGACCAAAATACCAACATATCTTAGCTGAAAGCTCTTAATGCAAGTGACTAAGCCTTAGGAGAGGCATTTCAATCTTTTAGACTGGGGGGAAACTGCCAATAACTGGGGAAATTACCAAATAATTGGTGGGCAGGGAAAAGAGCATGCCTACAGGGCTGGATTGGGGCTGCAGAAGGGCCAGATTTGGGCCCCAGACCTGAAGTTCAGCACCCCTGTTGTAAATAGTCAGAAAGAGTTTTACTGTGGAACGGCAAAGAAGCTAATCGTTGCTGATGTACGTTTGCCTAATGGCAGTTCAGTGGGTGGAGCATTACCAGGTAAGAAACACAGCATGGCTTCGTTAGTTTAACATTATCATCCATGGAAGATCTAATTCGGTTTCCACCTTCAGTGACTTTCAAGCATGTTCCAGAATAGGGTTACAACACAATGAAAACTGCATGCAGGCAAATGGCTAGCCCATTTTTCACTTTGAGCCAAAGGTGGCTGGCAGAGATAAGAAATGGCAGGGTGTTAATAACCCAAGGAAACTGAGGCTCAGTAGTGCTCAAAATGGAGCCCAAGAAGCAAATTCTTATTTCCGTTCCTCATTGCTGTAGCATATGGACTGCCCAGGGACATTTTAAGACACTGAGTGGCCCGGGGCAAAATTGTTGATTTCAGCTCTTCCCCGAGCCCCACACTTCTCACAGCACTTTGTGTCAGTGTCATTTTTCCCCTCAGTGGAAAAAAGTAAGTATGCATAAGTATCCACCCACCCCTCACAGCTATATTTGACATGAGAATGTTAACATTCTATGACTAAAGTTAAAGAAAATAGTTACACACAATAATAAACTACATTCAGAATATTTTAAAAGTGATTTCATCATCTTTTTTTCTACTTTTCTTGTCAGTGAATTTAGAGATCAGATTATCAAAAGATATTCCTCTCAGAAGATCCCATTCTATGGATAGCACAGATAATGACAGTCTTGACTGTAGCATTTTGGAGTGAAACGTATTTTTTAATAAAGGCTAATTTGGAGAATGCTCTTTCTCCCTCACAATTCAAAACTGACAGAGTTAGATAAAGGCAGAGAGCTGTGGTAACATTTGGAAAAGTTTCAACCAGGTCCTTACTGTAAATTATCTTCAAATTACTCTGTGCAGTAGTCTCAGATCCATCATATCCCTCTGCAGTGTCTAAGAAATGAATAAAATGTTTTAGTTCAGAGGACATAGAAATTTGCAGACCATTTGGGTATGTTCTCACTAAAGCTTCTTCATCACTTTCCAGTGCACCATGTTTTAGGGAAGAATGGTCTAGTGCCAGGAATCCAAGTAGATTCACAACTTCTGTGTAAACACAGGAGCACTTTTCCAGTTCCATTTGAAGTTTATCTAATACGCTGTAGACAAACTTCAAATAAACCTATTAGGTGTAGGAGTTCTGGGGGTTGAATATATGCCCTGTATACCCTGTGGTGCTGCGTTGTTTATATGACGCAGCCACCAACTCACTATCACCACAGGTTTCCCCCCCCCCGAAACCGTGCTCTTTAAAAGTTGCTGACTTACCGTGACTTTTTCCTTTGTTCCAGGGTCAACACATTCTTTCCACCATCTGTCGGTGGGGACCTCACTTTGGGTTGAAGCTGGGGGGTGTTCCTGGGGGCAGATTGAGGCCCTGGGTAGGTCGTGGGAATCACAGGAAGGCAGGGCAATGGGCAGGGGGCAAACTCGATGAGCCAAACAGCCACCAGCGCTGCAGCTTTTTGGCCAGTTAGCCTGCGCTCCCTCTTGCCATTAAGATTTACCATTCCCACCCTGGAGCTGCAATACTGCGGGGATTTGAAGGAATGAGCAGCCAAAGCTTCGTGATAAAGACACCTCCCAAGTTAATAAGATTCTGAAAGACAAGTGTAGGCAACAATGCCTCAATGTCAATGTTGACATGGGCACCTCCATGTGTGAGGGTCCCCTCATGTGAGGCTCCCCCCATATGTGGGGCCCGAAGAAATTGCCTCCTTTGTCCCCCTTTAAAAAAGCCCTGGAAGTGCCCTTAAAAAGTGAATCAAAACTATGATGATATGGAACAACCTGATTTGATGTTATGCAATATCTAAACCTTCTACAGCAGCCTTCTGTAACCTGACATCCTCCCAATGCTTTGGCCAGGCTGACTGGGGCTGATGGGAATTGACCTCCAACACGTCCAGAGGGCACCAGGTTGAGGAAGGCTGTTCGGCAGTCTCATTGCCCATGGACGTCTGTGTTATGTGTGCACAAACTAAAAGGAGGATTTTTTTTCAATGATTTCAGTTAAATACTGTTCCAAGCAAGTTTCTTAGAGATCACAGCCTAATAACAGTCCTTGAAGATAATGCTTGAACTATGATCTATCAAATTTATATACTTCAGGGGTCCATCCCTGATTCGGAACAGATATGCAATTTTCTCACTGTATCAGCACAGCGAAATCCCTGCTGAATATGTGATATGCAATAGATATGTCTGTATTGCAGTTCTAGTGATATACAGCTTCAAATATAGCTTTGTAAATAATAATGCATGGAATTCTAGTGCTGATTCCATGCTAACCCAACAGTGATGATTTAGGGTGCTGGCGGTCTTCATTCGATTCCAAGGAAAAACGACACTGTGCCCTTGCATCTTGCCCTGTGCATTGTTAGAGGAGGTGGATGATAACTTGCCTTTGGAACACTTGGATGTATTCTTCAGCAGCACCAGCTTCAGTGTCAGATTTCCTTTGAGCTGAGATGAACACAATATTTTGCATTTCATTCTCTGTATCTGCTGAAATAGGATGGTGATAAATTCCTGTGAAGAGTGTGATGATCCTGCGTAAAATAAATGCTCAGCATTATGAATAACTTTTCGCCAGGCAAATATACTAATCTCACAGAGCGTATTGAATCTCAATTGCATGTCAAGATGAACAATGCACCTTTGTTTAGACTACACTCCTATTTAGAAGAAAGCAATTTAGAATAAAGCAGCTGTGTTTCAGACAATCCATATGTCCAAAGTAAGCAAGTAATGACATTTTGCTGAACAATATTACCCATCACATCATAAACCATCCAGCACCATTAGTGTGGTTGCAGGACCTCCATGTGCTCATGGAGTTTTCTGCACCAGCAAGATCTGCTCCATTCATACAGTACTTTTGGAGATCTTCAGTGTCATGAGTCCCCGACCCTCAGACCTTCCAGTATGCAACAGAGGACTCTAATGAGGACAAGCCACAGGCTGCTTCCTCAGGGGTAGGACAGTCAGTCCTCCTGGCCTGAGGACACAGCTCTGCCACTCTTTTCTACGTCTGTGGATGAGTCCCCAGTGGAACCTTCATCTCCCCAGCTTTGCATAAGTCAAAGACAGTAAAACCCTCCAGGAAGGTATGAGCTGACCACACTTCATGTCCTGTTAGCCTACATAATGCTTCAGGTGGCTTTAGCTTCCTGCTGAGACATCCTCCTATTCTAGTGTAGGGATGGGATACTTTGGGAGGTCTGGGTGGCATTTCTGCTCTCTCCCAGATACCCCCTGCAGGCCACAGGGTGCTGTACAATACATGGGATACTGGGGGGCGGGAGCTGTAGCACTCTGTAGTGCCAAAGGGGTCAAATTTAGTTTCAGACCAAGCTAATTTTGACCCTTTTAGCATTATGGAGTGCTAAAAGTGCCTTTAAAAAGCCACCTAATTCAGCAATACAGTGTGTGTGTGTGTGTGTGTGTGTGTGTGTGTGTGTACAGCTCAGGGGTTGGGATATTGCCCAATCCTTTCCTAGTGGGAGTTTCATCAAGCAGGATCCACTTGGAGCTATCTATGGTCCCATTTTCATTGGGCCTCTGCTTAAGTGGGCTTCTGTCTTGCTGTTGGCTGTTGTGCCTTGACTTATCTACCTTGACCTGACTATATTTCTTTAACCTGATGACTTGATTCTACGCACTAGTCTAGACTTCAGCTGCATTGATTCAATTCCATCAAATCCTACTGGCTTCTCCTATGAACCGTATGTAACCACAAAACAAGACACTCAGCATCACACAGCCAGGCAGCTTGGGGATCAATGGAAACACAGAGGAGTGTGAATTTAGAAGAGCTGTGAATTTAAACAAGGGCAGCAAATTTAAATCTCCCTATGCCTGAACTCTGAGATGGAGTGGGGTGGTGGTGGTGGTGTGTGTGTGTGTGTGTGTGTGTGTGTGTGTGTGTGTGTGTGTATATGTGTGCAAATATGTGCCTTTGTGCATGCATACATGTGCACATGTAGGTGTGTATCCCCTGACTTGCCACCTGTCACCACATGTGACCCTTGGGGGCAAAGAGGTTGCTCACCCCTGCTTTAGGACAAAAGAGTAGTGTGTTATGAACCTAAGTGTCTTCTTTCACAAACAACAAGGAAGCAATTGATACTGTTCTGGAAATCAACATGAATGTAGAACCATACAATTTATTCAGCAGCCTTGCAGCATGACTTAGGCCTTAGCTAGACCTAAGGTTTATCCCAGGATCGTCCCGGGGTCATCCCTGTTCATGCAAATGACACACAGGGGATCCCGGGAGCAGGCAGGGACGACCTCGGGACGATCCTGGGATATACCTTAGGTCTAGCTAAGGCCTTAGTCAGAGACCCAGTGACATCCTGGTTCACCATTGTTCAATTCATCTAAAACATCTCATTTTCTACTCTCTGTGTGAACACAGCAGTAAGAACACTTGGAATTTATCTAGAAAGGATGAGACAGAACTAGTTTGTAGTGAAGTTGAACAAGAAAGATAGAAGAACTAACAATTATAATCTGTGGGACACAGCTGCTAAAGCATGAAAATTCATCAGAATTTAATGAGATTTTACCAGAGAGAGAAGGAGGAAACATTCTAGATTTCCCCAGAGTAAAGAGAGAATGTAATGATATTCCAGATTTTTATTTTTATTTTTTTAAATGACAGATTGTTGTAGATTTAGGAAATAGTGAAGTTTTATATTCAAAACCAATACAAGAATATTGATGAGCTTGGCTAGCTCAGAAGAGTTTCAAAGCAATTCAAAGAAAGAATTGATATTATTTCTCAATCTTGCAGCAGCAGCTATGTGGAACGTTAACAAGAACTAGCTAAAGTTTAAGATGTGTGATTTAAGACCTGTGTGATATTCTACATAGTGTTCTTTTTACTAGTCAAATGTTCAAACACATTGGTACAATCTTTGCAAATGTACCATCTATGGAAAGCTTCATGTGAGGACCAGGATAAACTAGGGGAATTATTAGTCGAGAATCTGTTTCATATTATTGTTTAATTAAAAAAGTACTTATCACAAATATCATTGTAAGAGGAATGTTTGCCAATGTATTTGAGTGCTTTGTGTATTGAATGGATGTATAGTTATAAAATCCTATGAAATATGAAGATGCCCTTAGCCTCCTTATTGAGAAATGAAATGCAAAGAAACTTTTTAAAAACAACAACACTTTATTTAAAATTATTTTTAAGATGAAATGCCTTTAAAAGTAGAACTATAGTTCTTTCACCCCAAATCAAAGAGCAGAATTTATTATGGAGACTAGACTTAAATGTAGAGAGAATCTATTAAATATCAGAATAAACTGACCAGGTACATAGAACCTTCTGATTGTACATTGATTTAGTACTACATCCCTATGGCTTTCTGTGGCTGACAACATTTGTTTTTCTAGGCTAACCTCCCAGAAACCCTGTGAATTAGGACTTATTTATTCCATTTTACAAGCAGGGAAGTGATTTTTACAAAAAGACAAATCAACAGAATCACAGTTGATTCTGTAATACCAGGTGATATTATTCCTGGAATAATACCAGGTGATATTATTCCTGGAATAATTGCAATTAACAGCTGTTTCAGAAATACAGTTTGTGAAGATGTGGCAATTTATAACTGGCAGTGTTTCCAACAATAATATTAACAGTATACATAGTTAATGTAGAGGAAGTATTTCTTGTAGGAGCATTTACTTGCTTTTAATCATTAATTTCTTAAAACAAGGATAAGTGATTGGATTTGTCTGAATCATTAATCTTTGGTTCCTTGCTAAATTAGATCACATCACATAGTTATACTTTGTGAAATTCAGCTTATTAAGAATACCTCAGAGATTTCTGAGAGGAAGAATTACAATACGCAGTTCATTTAGAAATGCTAAGTGCATAAGAAGCCAAAGGTTTTGCCAAGAATTCTTTGTGGAATTATCAGAGAATCATGGCAATTTAACTATGATGGTATTTGAAATAAAATATCTTTGTCAGTCCAGCAGAACTGGTTTGGTTTTTAAAAAATCAGGGCCATATACATGTGTTACTTATTAATCAACAAGTTTAATAAAAAAAGTTATTGTTTATGAAGGACTACTTGCTCAATTAAAAACCAGGGCAGGATCTACACTACTGCTTTATAACAGTTTATAATGATATTGACAATTGTTGGGGCACATTCCATATACTGTTTTCAATCTGTTTTCAAAGTGTTATATCCTGCTTGATATAGATCTGCCCCAGGTCATTACCTATATATTTTTATCTCCATGATGTAACAATTCTTACAGATCAATCTGAATGCTTCTTTTTAAGGCCTGTGAATTTCATGTAGCCACATGGGGCAATCCTCAGAATTCATGGTGGAGATCCACACAATTCACAATATTGCAGGGCTTTCTCCGCTGTGGCACCCCGGTTGTGGAACGAGCTCCCCAGAGAGGTCCGCTTGGCGCCTACACTGTACTGCTTTCGTCGTCAGTTGAAGACCTTTTTATTCACTCAGTATTTTAACACTTAATTTTAACTTAAATTTAAATTTTACTGTTTTAACTCTGTATTTTAATCCTATATCAACTTTGCTGTGTGGTTTTATCCTGGTTGCGCTTTTTATACTGTATTTCGTAATTGTGTTTTAAACTGTTGGGTGTTTTACTGTGGTTTTAATTTTTGTGAACCGCCCAGAGAGCTTCGGCTATTGGGCGGTATAAAAATGTAATAAATAAATAAATAAATAAATAAATAAATAAATAATTTATTCTGATCATTATGTTGTCCAGTCATGATCTATAGCTAAATTTTGAAGCTTTCAGAGGTGTTTTTTTTAAAAAAACAACAATTACACTTTTAAATGGTTGTTACTCTCTTGGGACATATAAATACATATCCATTCAACACAAGCAGATGTTTTCAGCAACTATGCACTGGATCAGAGACAGGCAACCTGGTGACCTTCAAAAGGGCTGGACTACAACTCCCAGAACTCCTGCTCATTGGCCCTGCTGGTGGGATTATGGGAACTGTAGTCCAAAGATCTGGAGGGCACAGGTTTGCTTACCCCTGTACTAGATCGTGGTCCAACTTCAAGAAGCTACCTTCAAGTTTCTATTAAGATCACGTGTAAAAGTCTTCCATCTGCAAACAGATCCCATTCGTTTCCAGGGTCTTAACAAGAGAACAATATGAAGAAAACAACTGATTAATCTCTTACCCCATCAGCCTCCTGTTAGGATCAGCCTGGAACCAAATGAAACCTCCTCAAATGAGAATTTTTATCAGCCATACCTAGATCAACTGAGAGTCAATAGCCACTGACCACTCACTGCTTGAGCCAAACACCTTCGAAGAGTCATAGAATCTTTGAGCTGAAAGGGACCTTAGATGTTATCTAGTTCAATCCTGGGCTCAAGATAGGAATCTGCAACTGCAGCATCCCTGACAGATGGCCATCCAGCCTCTGCTTAAATACCTCCAGCAAAGAAGAGCCCACTACCACCTGAGGCCACTGTTGAACAGCTTTTACTGTCAAGAAGCTTCTCCTGATGTTTTACCAAAATCTGCTTTCATGCTATTTCCACCCATTTGTTCTTGGTCTGCCCTCTGAAGCAACAAAGAACAAGCCTGCTCTATTCTCTGTATTACAGCCCTTCAGATATTTGAAGAGTGTTATCACATCTTCCTTATCTTCTCATTTCCTGGCTAAAACATACCTGACACTTTCAACTGTTCCTCATAATGTTTTGTTTCCAGACCCCTCATCTTCCTAGTGTTCCCTCATGGGGTGTGTGAAGGGAAGAAGGGGGTTGTCCTAGCTCCCGATGGTGAAGGCAGGGACAAACAGTTACCACAGGAGGTGCCACCACCCACAAGGGCTACTGCATGTGTTCTAATACATTCTACAGCACTATGCAGAGACAGTCTACATCATCATCAGTAATGGCAATGGTATAGTATTCATAAACCAATTCCTCAGTGATTTTGGTAATTTTAGTGCCTTGATAAATGTCACACTTATCCAATGGACTGATGGCAACCCCTGCATGACCCCTCCCATGTTCATGGAACCAATCATGCTGTACTTCATGACCTGTTTTCTCCTGTCCCCTTAAATATGGAAGCAAATATTGGAGGATTACTCCCATCTATAAAGGGTAAAACCTAGGAGAAGACTGTTTTCCAGATTTCCCAAAGTTTACAGTTTTATTATATCCCCCAATTGGTTCTAAGAGCTTGTGTGTATAGCCTGCTTCAAATAGATTCCTGGAATATGTTCTTAGAAAACCAATTGTTCTATCCTTCACTTATTATGGCATAATTATAGCTTATAAAGTACTTCAGACTGGTGTCAACCTTGCATAATGTTTGTATGTGTATGACCTTGGTCTTGTATCTCTAGGCACCAAAGCTAAACAAATAATGAATATTTATTTCTATTCACTCACTCTGAAAAGTACACGTATTGCAATGTACTGTAGATCTCAAAGTTTTAGCATGTCTGCTTCAATGGACATAGATTTATTGTTCACGCCACATCTAAGCTGACAGCTGCATCTCTTCATTACTAGGGGGTGTTGATCTAAATGTATATTTCTTGAGGATTATTCTCAAATGACAAGTCACACAGCTTTCTCATTTTACAACAACAGGAAGGACTTTACTTTAAGGATAAAAATAATAATTGTTCCAGTAACCCTAGTTTCTCTTCTAAGATAGCTGAGCTATGCTACAGTTTATATGCATGTAGCTAGACAGAAGATTATAGACCTACAACAGCAATATCAATAATAATAATAATAATAATAATAATAATAATAATAATTTTTTATATCCTGTCTTTTGCCCAATGTTGGGCCTCAAGGCGGGCGGCATTACAAAATTCAGGCCACTGCATTTAATGTAACATGTAGTTTGACCCTAAGTTAAAAGAACAAGGAAAAGAATATGGTTCTGCCTAGCACTGAAATTACATCAAAGTGGGCACCAGGCAAGCTTCCCAGGGGAAAGCATTCCATAGGTAGGATGCCACTACTGAGAAGACCACCTTGGCAGAAAGAGGGGATATACATTAAATAAATAAATTAACCTGGTACCTTGGATAGTGGTGGAATCACTATCCCAGAGAAGGGACTCTGCTGGAGATCTTAGTGTATGGTCAGGCACATATGCGGGCAGGTGTTCCTCCAAATACCCTGCCTTATGTCTTAGAGGGCTTTAAAGGTCAAAACCATCACTTTGAATTGAGCCTGGAAACAGACTGGGAGCCATTACAACTCTCCCTGATCCTGCCCTCTAAGAGAGAGAAACAGGCTTAATAGAGAAGAGGGGTGATCCAACTCTCTTTGGGAATTCAACCAATCCTTATCTGACACAGTTAGGTAATGCTGCCAAGCTTGGAGCAGTTAATCAGAGATGCTGATGTTAGCCTCAGGTCTCTACTTCTCGGGCAAAGAACGAGTAATTAGAACTCATCAGTTGAGTGATTAATTAAACTCGTGAAAGACATAGTGATGCTTCACACCCCATGACGCATTCCGGCAGCAATTAGGAAATGCCTCTAAAACACTTACAGGATGCTTGAGCAATAAACCCTGTGCAGGAAGTAAGTGGGGATGGTGGAGACAGAGGCACACCTGCCATCTAGCGATAGATGACTAATCCACATGGGTTGACTACCCTATAAGCTTTGATAGCCAACATGGAGCGCGGGTTGTTGTTGTTGTTACAAATGGAATGGAAACTACTGTTAAGTTATCCAAACCTTACAATTATGGCCAACTTGGGCCAGTTTCATGATAGTCCCTCTCCCCCTGGTGAGTCTCCCCTTGCTTACCTCAATGGGATGCTATTTCTTTCCAGCCCAGCTGCAGGAGTGGAGCTGAGGTTCCTCCATGTTGGCCATCAAAGCTTACATTGACTACCATATAAGTTTCGATAGCCAACGTGGAGGGCTGGTTGTTGTTGTTGTTTTACAAATAGAAACTACTGTTACGTTATCCGAACCTTACAATTATGGCCAATTTGGGCCAGTTTTGTCATAGTACCCCTCCCCCTGGTGAGTCTCTCTTTGCTTAACTGAATGGGGTGCTATTTCTTTCCAGCCCAGTTGCAGGAGTTGAGTTGAGGTACTTGGTGGCTGCTTGTGCCTGGATGAGGTAGCTGTAAGGGGGTTAGAAAGAAGACCAGTGTTGTTCGTCTACCCATCCTGTATTGGTTATTCTTCTTGGTGTTGATTGTACAAGGTGAATCCTTTAAGTAAAGTGCCTTTCCCCTGAATTCCTCATCACCAGAGTTCCCATTTGTGTGCGCCTAGTTCTTAAAATCAGGTGAAGGGGAGATGTATCTATGTGTCATGAATTATATCAGTTGGGTTCCCTTAGCACTGTTTATATTATTATTAGTATTAGTATTAGTATTAGTATTAGTATTTTATTTATATAGCACCGTCAATGTACATGGTGCTGTACATAGTAAATGAATAAAACAGCAACACCCTGCCACATAGGCTTACATTCTAATAAAATCCTAATAAAACAATAAGAGAAGGAAGAGAACGCCACCAAAGTCACCAGTCTCCACTGAATCCCAGGAAAAGTAATTTGTCATGGTGCTGAAAATTCTCCATTTAGAGATGTCTATTCCCTCCTTAGTTATGCAGACGAGGGAATGACAGCTAACCCAGTTCAACTCTGAGGTAGAGAATTATCCTGAATGTTCAGCAATTTATAAAGTTCCATTCCTTTCCAACCAAAAGACAAAAATCTAAGTACATGTTTCTGAGAGTTAATATTACCCTCAAAATGATGCCTGTTACAAGGAACCTGTGCCCCCATGAAAGAGTTTTCTTGTGACTATCAGTTCTGGCATGTTGTTATTAAAACAGAACAGTTCATTATTTTTTAACTCCATAACTTATTCATTGCTGTCCTTGAAAGACATCAGATAACTCCTCTGAATGTAAAGGAAGTTACCTCAAGCAATGGATAATTGTCTTCCAGTGAAGCAGCTGACAAACAGGTTGACTTTTTGTAGTAATGTGTAGCAACTGAAACAAACTCCAGGGCCTTGTCAGCTCAATTAAACATACAGGGCTATTGCAGAAATATCACCCTCATGCTATTTTCTGTTCAAACTGAGAGAGAAAATCACAAGGCCACTAAAGAAGAATTGCCTTTATCAAACTTTCTTCTATTTCCCTTCCCATAAGCTCCCCCGCTTTTTTTTATTCTGATGAATAAGATAACCTTAGTGGGCAAAGCCCTTTCTTAAAGGACTAGAATAAATTGGCAAGTCTTGCTCTTAGAGTAGGTCTTGTCTGGATGTGGGCTGACAGAAAATCAATATAATGAAAATTTGGAATAAACCAGCCCCAAATGGGATGCATTAGTTATACAGAGAATAACATAATAAAACAGAGTTATGGATATTATGGAGAGTTATGTTGCAAGCAAGAACAATTTGCTATATTGCAACCTTTTAGGTTTTTTTTTATTGGGTTTTAACATGTAGGCTACAATGTTTGTTTTGAACAGATAGGTTTCAGATTTAGTGTATATGAAATAAACATGGACCAATATTCCTGCTTTTTCAATGTATCTCAGCTGCTATTTTCACACATGCACATCTGTTCCTGAAGCTGTATCCATTTATATTCTGTGCTTCGTTTACATAATAATTTATTCCATATCATTTTATTAGTATCTTAATGGAATCGTTTGATACAAATTCTGCTTGCCGCTATCTTTGGCAGTTTTAGCGTCCATCCTCTGGTGTATGAATCCCTGCTTCAAATTTATTGAGCCTTTTCACCATTTTCACATCTTCCATTAGGTCACATTGAGTCCTTTTGTTTCAGTGGAAGTATATTCCTAGCTTCCTGAAATTGTCTCAACTTGATATCTTCAATGAAGTTTTCATACTTCTCATACATGTGAGGTACCATACACCAGTGGACCATCTGGCACCTCCAAACATACTGAAAACTCCCTCATTAGTGAAGCTAATAATGTTCCAGGAAAGAAAGAGGGGCACAGATACTGGAGTTTCCTCCATGTAGCAGGAATGTGTGGGAGAAGGGGTATTGTTTTCTCCAGATTCCCTTTCTCAGTGCTTAGCAGGGGAAAGCCTCTCTTCAATCAATTGCTGATTGGAGATAGAAGCTTTTCCCTGTGGGGCAGAGGAGGCGGGCCATAGGAAGAAGCTATGGAGTTATCCAGACCCACTTCCTGCAGAGGCTCACCCTGCTTACTTCTGAGTACACAGAAAGAGTCTTTTCCTTCTTATTTGAGAGTAGACATGCTGCTCATGTTTACTTGTGAATAGACATGCTTCCTACTATAAACTGGTAACAATGGAATTGCTCAGCCCTGCCCATTTTTGTGGCCATTCCCAGCTCCAGCAATGCACCCCCCCCATACAAGAGCTTCTCCAAAAGGCTCCCATCTACCACGGGAATGCAACCTCCATCCCTCTGAGAGCTTATCTGAAATGGAATTTGGCCCTTGGGTTGAAAAAGGTTCATCAGCCCTGCCTTAAGACAAATCCACATGAATAGGCCTAAATCTGCTAGAGTCTTCTTTCGTTGTCTCCTGATATAGATTAGAACATAGATATGTGTGATTGTTTAGTTCCATTTTCCACCTTGCTCTTGTGTGTTGAAAAGATGGATAGTTTCAATTATTTTTCTAAGGCAGTCTCCATGGCTTGGGTCAAAAATGTAAGCAGAAGATACTTCCCCTTGTACTGATTCTCATTCAACTGTAGACTCTGGGCCACATTGCATGTTGTTCTGCAAGGTCCCTGACTGTCCAGGGAACAACTTTTCAGCAGGAACAATAGCGTGCGGCAGGACCTGGTGCATGAGCAGAACTCTGCTTATGGTTCTTTGCATACAAGACTACCTCGTCATCTTGCTTAGTGTTCTGGATGATTCCCTGATTGGGCAGATCCATAATTTTGCAAGGTTCATTGGCAAATAAGTATACATTATGCTTTCAATATTCCGACTTTAAATGTTTTTTTCTGTTAAAGAAACAGACCAGCAAATGTCCATGAAGAATATGGGTACTTTCATTTGTGCAATTCCCTTGGTGATTCTCCCCAGGATGAAGAGAAGTGCATGTGTGAAGGGGAATATTGCATTGATTTTTGATAACATACCTCCATATAGCCATCCTAGTGAAAAGCTGTCCTGCAGCTATAAGACAAAAATGTACAAAGAGGAACTCTACAATCTTAAGAACTGTAAGCAGAAGGTGAATAAAATGCTACAGAACAGTACTATCTGGTGCCAACATTGCTTTCTTCCATGGACCAGGCAAACACATTTTATTCATTTAGGGAATGATCCCATGGCCCCTAGACAGTGTCTGAGGGGCTATAGGATAGTTTGGATTTCCAGATCCGAGGACAGGGATATTGCTTGCTTCAGAGCTGGGAATCGAAGCTCTAACCCCCACCGCCACCCCCACCCTTGCAGCCGGTGTGGAAAGAACCACACCGGCTGCTCTCCAAGGTCAGGAACTCAATTTCAGAGAAGGAAGGAAGGAGCATTTCAATGGGCATACAGGGGAGGAGACAGGAGAGGCCAGGATAGGAGCTATCCTGAGGCTTCTTCCCGCCTCCTTCCCTGCTTCTCCAAGAGCCTTTCACTAAACAGGCATAAAAGCCCATCTAGCAAAAATGCAGGGCGGGAGTACAGGGAAGTGACTGAAGATCACCTCGGCCACTCCTCCTGCCCTGCATAGGAAGACCGTAAGCCTCCGAGTTGTCTGCTTATTTTATCTGCTGGTTTCCTACTTATGGTTTTATGCCTTAAACCCATTTTGTGGAAAGGTGGGATTTTAAGTAAACAGCCTATTCTTTTTGAAGTACCGATAAGTATCAGGACAGAAATCCAAAACATTTTCTGAAAATAATTCCTTCTTATGTTTGGTACCAAATATTGACTCTGCTGCTGTAATATAAAAGTGTCGAGGAAGCAGAGAAAACAAATATCAAAACATAGCTTGGAAAAAGCCTTGTTGGTAATATACCGATCGTCTGATTTTGCCACCTCAGAAACATTTCTCTCCAGCCCCTCTCCGCAGGCCATCTTGATGGATCTACTCTCCAGGAGCCATGGCATTAAAGAAGTCAGTAGAGCATAAAGATGTTTCCATTTTAGACACTGGGAGGATGAGAGGTTTCTCTGGATAACGTGTTGATGTTTTTCAGATAGTCTGTGAATAACTCCCCTGGCTTATTCTGTACTTCAACTTGATTGTGTTTACCTTTCTAAACACTGTATTGCCAAATGAAGGGAGCTATTACTTTCTAGATTAAAAGGTCTTTAATACAATTAGAAATGGAAAATGATCATGTTGTGGTCAGTGGTATTAGGCAATTGCAACATAACTGAGCCTAGAAATGTTTTTATGTGTTTCTACTTGCTTCAACCCAAAGGGGTAATATTAATAACACTAAGAAATGATGTAAATTAAAACTAAACACAGAATCAGATTAAAATCCCATAACAGTATATCAAGAAATATCAAGTATGCCTGCCCTGAAGGATGAATCTATAGTCCCACTATATGGACATATACAGGGCCAGCTCTACCATTAGGCAGAGTGACCGCACTTCCAACCATGTGAGATAGGACAGGCTGCAAGTCACCTTTTGTTGTCTACTTCAGAGGTAGATTTGCCACCCTTTATTGTTTATGATGGATAATAACTCATAGCCCAGACATGTGGGAATCCAGGCTTATGGTTTCTATTTATGGAGAAGAATGGGACTCTTTCCCAAAGCTTCCATTAAACTCTTTAAAAACTAGGATACTATGTATTGGGGGTGTGCACTCTGAGACAAAAATCTGGGGGTTTGATGGGCCTCCAATGGACCTCCAAAATTGCAGTGCAGTTGGGGGCAAACCGTCAGAAACCTGTGGTGCAGTTAGAAGATCGTTCAGAGCCCCAAATGGATCCATAGGCCTGAAGGGTTTTTTAGGTGATGTAAGGGCATGTTTCATGTTGATGGACAGCTAACTGAACACACTTCCATATTAGGAAGATGCTGAGGGGTCAAGAGGGGTGGAGTTTTGAGATTGACATCTGTGGTTAACCAATAGCCACAGTCTCCTCCTCTAATCACATTGCTTAGGGGGAGGGAATTACAAATGATAAAACCCATTTCCCCCCGCATCCTGGAACTCATTTGTTTGCTAGCTTGAGGAGCAAGAAAGACTTCCGAGTTCCACTCCCCATATGCACTACTGAAGTTGACTGAAATGAAGGAGGTAGGAAAAATGACTCACATTATGAAAATAATGAAAACCATTCCATGTAAATAAGTTGTCCCAGGAAGTGATGATGACTGGCAGGCAATGTAGATCCATACAGTCTCACAAGCCAATATTAGGATACGGAAAAGAATCTTGTGCCAAAGGCTGATCTTTGTACTGCAAGTATGGACACAACTTGGCTGGGTGTAAAGTCAAGAGAATAAGGGGCAGTGAGAGAAAAGTTTTCTAGTACTAGTACATCTCCTGTTTTGAGGACAGGACTTAAGTTTATATGATACTGATACACACACACACACACACACACACACACACACACACACACACACACACACATATATATATATATATATATATAATGTTTGTTCTTGTCTGATCTCTCATAGGGAGATCACACAACCCCCATTTCACCCCATTAGATCTCGATTTTTATAAACTGAAGATGCACAACTCTGCATCAGCAAAGTAAAGGATAGGTCCTGTGCAGTTTCGTGTGTGTATGGAGGGGTTGGGGAGGAATCTTTTTTTTAAAATCCTTTAAAAATCAAGGGATGAAGGGATCTCTTTTAAACTTGGCAGGGGTAAAGCCCTACTTAAGATCTACCAGAGTGCCAAGTTTCATCTCTTTATCTTTAAAAATGATGGAGATGAATGCATTTTTGTTAATTCCTATTGATGATAATAGCATAGTTCTCTGAGAACGAAGCGGTTTTCCCATGAGTATTCCAGTGGTGTGGGGAGAGAGAGCCACCCCGAAAATTGTGGTGGGTAATCACCTCATCAGAGCTCTGCCCTGAATTTCAGGAAGGAGCAGACCTGCTCTGCACACCCCTACTATGTATGCTAAGTCATCTAGGTGTGAGTAAGACCAACCTTAGGCTGGGCCAAAGAATTAATCAACTCCAGTTTCCAAATGAGTATATTTATTCAAGAACCAAACAGAGAGAAGTTCAGAAATGGTCAGTCGCTTTTAAAACAAAACAACAAAATGTAGAATTAGCTATGCAAGACTTTACTCTTAGGAACCTATATCCTAAGAATAACTCATCCAAATGGCTCACTGGTACGGAAGGAGCACCTGAGATTTTATAGTGTGGTTTAGGGCACAATCCTATGGGCCCTAGGCAGAGTCTGGGAGGGTCATAGGGTTCCTGGAAATGAGGTCAGAGACAGTGCTCCGACCTCGAACCCAGGAGTCCGAGCTCCCTGCGCCTCCCACTCACAGCCAGCACAGAGAGAATTGCACTGGCTGTCTCTATGAGTTTGCAAATGTGAGCCCAGAGAGGAGTGAAAGGGGGCAATTTTGTGAGCGGGGATGGGGGTGGGCAGCTTATGAAGAATCCTTTGGCTGTCCCAGTCTCCTATCCCTGTCTGCAGAGCCCCAGCTAAATTTATGGAAAATAAAGCTAAAACAAGTTGTGATGGCTATATATTATCTCCAGTATCAGAGGCTGTATGCTGGGGAACATGACTGGGACACTGCTATTGCATTCATGTCCTGCTTGTGGACTACCCATATGCATCCAGTTGGCCACTGTGAGAACAGAATGTTGGACTAGATGGGCCTTTGGTCTGATCCAATAAGGCTCTTATTTCTTAAATGTATGATATTTTTAGTGAAATCTTGTAGAGTAGAAATCAGTATTATATTCCTCACTCTAAATCAATCAACTATAGTTCCTAAGAAACTGATATTGTAATTTAACATGATTGAATTGTGCATAAAGCATATATTAGTCTTGTCTAAATACTGTCTAGTCATAATGAAATGCAATATATTTCATTTACACAGTATGATATGAATGCTCACTTAAGTCATACTAAGCAAGAAAAGCTTAGCTATCATTTGCTGTATAAGGCAGGATAATGCTTTTTAGCCTACAGGTTATAGGCACAGGGTGCCTTAAGGCCTCTCCTAGTGCTGCCCAAACATTTACACTCACCTCCCAGAAGGTTCATTCCTGCATCTTTGTTATCTACATTAACTAGTACAAGTCGCTTTCGATGTATTGTATATTATAATTTTTATTCCAAAATCCATATTTGTGAGTTGAAGGTCCAGTGTCACAAAAGAGAGCTGTTGAGTTCTCAAGAACTCTTTATCAGGCAAGATAGTAAGCAAAGTACACACAAAAACACACACACGGAGTGGGGAGGGAGGAAAAACTTGGCCAATATTCAAGCCAAGGAGTCTGCAGTCTTTAAAATAGTCACAGTCTGAAGACAGGACATGGGAAGGGGCTGCAGACATTCAAATTAGACTCAGGCTACGAATGGGCTAGATCTACACTACTACTTTATAGCAGTATTGCAGTGCGTGGATAACTGTTGGGGCCCATTACACATATCATATACTGCTTTCATAGTGTTATATAGCCTGCTTTTTATTCCACATTCGTCATGATTTGACACAAGGTGTAGATCTGGTCCATGGTTTCAGGTTGGACCCAAGTCTCTCCCAAGGGCTGCTGGGATGGAGAAGCAAACAAACAATAGCAGCTATTCCATTTCTGTAAATATAAAATCCAGTTGTGAGCCTGGAAATCTTTATCAATCTTCCCATTTCTGGAGAGCTAAATTAAAACATAAGGGGAAGGGGAATAATCAGAGAACTCTTCTGTATTACATTTCTGTACCGCCCAACAGCTGAAGCTCCCAATATTGTTATGTCTCATCATGAACCTGCCTTGAGAGGCTTCTACCCTTAAAGGCAGCCTAAAAATAATTTAAAAATCAAAATAAAGAAATGTTTTTGTTCAATTGGTCTGTCTTTGTAACTTGTTACTCTATTAATAATGAAGTGGTAAGATATGTTCTTTAGTTTTAAAAGTATTAAGAATAAAAATAAAACAGATCACCATAGCTACAGTTCTGGAAGAGACAGAAGCAGGGGGGATTTCTGCCTGGTGCCCTGTAATCTCAGCACTTTTCTGCCTGCCATGTCCAAAAATAGGTTACTAGAGCCCTATGCTTTAATTGACCCCTCTGTTACAATAGGTAGTTGCTTGTACTGGCTGACAGTGGCTCTGATACGATCTTGGGCTGGGGATTTCAAAGTTATTTGTCCATTATAAACTATGGATAGTATGGATACAGTCTTTCCTATTTCCTGGTAAAGTGACTCCCTGGACAGAACTCTGCATGTACTAAAAAAGCAAAATGGCAAATAAATTTGCTCCAAAGCATCAAATACTGGAACCTAGGTACTGCAGTTATTATGGTCTATATTTCTAGGTCAGCAAGAGCAAATGCATATTTCATGTCTAAAGATTGTGATTTAAATTGAATTGTTTTTATCATACTCTTGCAAGTAGATGTCGAATGAAATCACAAGGGGATGTTCTCATTTTATGTGGCTCAGCTGGAGCGATATCTCAGAGAAATATCAAAATAAAATGTAGCTTTTGGCCATCTCTTTTTCCACCAGGGTGGCTAGAAAATGTGGAGGCTTTACTCTGATCGTAGGCAGCTGGATTTTTAGAAATATTTAACTCTTTCAAGTTCCACTGAAGTTTGCTTCAGTGAAACATAAACAAGAGATGCTTTATATATAGTGAGTATCCCCTACACAATGACAACCTCTGGATAGAATGAAAAAATCATAAATCATCACTTGCAAAGTGTAACAGAAGTGTGTGTATTTGGATGCGAGTGCACAAGTCAGCCAATGCAACACAAGTAGAGCTGCACTGGATCAGACCAAGTGTCCATCTAGTCCAGCATTCTGTTCACACAGCAGGGCATGAGTGTAATAGCACCTTCCTGCTCGTATGCAAAGGCATACTGCCTCCGATACTGGAGGTAGCAGCTTCATGGGATGACCCCGGGCTCTAGCATTAGGAGAGAGGGAGGAAAGATGGCATAGCACTATCATTCTGCAACTAGAGAGTGCTGTTTCATTTAACAGAATAAGTCTTCCAATAAGCTCTTGGTTGCCCTCTGGTTGAATTCAAGTTATTGTCCCAGCTGCCTCATTGCCAGTAGTTCTGCAGTGTATCATGGGGAAGTCTGGGCTCTGGCCAGAATGCATCCTATTTATGTTTAGATATTCCCCAGACAACCTATTTATGACAGGATGGGGAATGCTAGGAATTGTAGAACTTTTTCCCCTGTCTAAACATGCATAGGATGTTCCTTTATTCCAGGCATAAACTGGAGATTTGACAGTGGGACATATCAGCTAAAGAATATCCTAGGAAAGTGTAAATCACTAATATTCATAAACCTTTGAGATCAAACCATCCTAATAGGTCTCGTGTCCCCCCCCCCCCCATCTCCATGGAGCCCAGAGGATATCAAAAGACCAATCCTATCACTAATATGGAGCTTTATTATTTGCTCTCATGGCTTTGTTGTCTCACTAGACTGATGGTCTCCACCCCACTACAAATGTTGGGTTCAGATAAGTTGCACAGTCTGCTCTGCATCCTATGATTTTGCTCATGCTGGATGCTAATTTCTTCAGCAGAATTTCTTCTTTCTTACAGAAAGGGCTCCTCTAAACAAGCAATTCGTTGCACACTCATGACAGGCCACTCACAAAAGTTTGCGGGTCTTTTACATAATGATGTCAATGGCAACGATATATCCCACAGTATCCATTGGAAATTCCACCATGAAAAGAACACTTTTAAAGCAGTAATATCCTGAAAAGAGTGGGAACTTCTACCACTAGATGGTGCTGTCTCAATGGAACTGAACGGAGGGCCACGTGGTTGCCCCTCTGCACCCATGTAATGGAGCCCATAACAATTGCACCAAAAAGCAGGAAGCACAAACACTCCAGGTAAGCAATGCAATTTCCCCGTAATCTAAAGACACCCAAAAACTCTACTTCATGCTTCCATAATCTCATGACCTTATCTCGAGGTTGTCCATTCCTCTTCACTCCATTTTTAGCACAGTGCATCAGATCGAGGTGTTTACATTTGTGCATGGGTGCAACTGTCTACACTGAAATTTATCGTAGGGGGCAGGGGGAAAGAGGTGCAGAATCCAACAGATTTAGGGATTATTTTTTGGGCAAGCAAATTCTGGGAATTTGCTTGACAATAAAATATTCCCTGCAGCTGGCACTTTATTCTTTCTGCATCTGTTTAATGTCTGGCCTCCTTTCTTTTGCAGGAGCAAATGACCTGTGGATATAATCCTATAAGGAAGAAGCCCATGTGTACCACAGTCACACCTCAATAGCTATCAGGTCAGTGAGGGACAAAACTTTTTAGGATGTTTTAAGGATGTTTTAATTATGTATGCTATGTTTTTAATCAGTTTCTAATGTGTTTTATATTTTGTTTATGTTCTTGATGGTTTTAAATTTTGTATACTTGTTTTTAATGTTCACTGTTTTTAACTTTTGTAAACCGCCTGAGAGCTTCGGCTATGGGGCGATATATAAATGTAATAAAATAATAAATATATAAATAAATTTTAGTCTTTTCAATTTGCAATAAACATAATAGCCCAGTAGGTGGAGAAAACAAGCTTAGTTTGTATGCCTGCAGGGCACAGGCCAATGAATAATAATAATAATAATAATAATAATAATAATAATAATAATAAGCACATGCTCCCAATATTTCCTGTTTCTGCTAAGCATGAGTGGAAACCCCAACAGGAAAATCTATGCATAATAAGAAATTCTATTTTTAAAAAAACCAAAACAAAAAACCAGCAACTTGTCTTTTGCATGAATTTCCTCAGTACTCTGCAATTCCCCTCTCTTTCAAGTGTTATTTATTTGTTTGCTGGAATTCCCAAGGAGCTTTCATTTTGAGAACTGCCTTTCAAACACATGCATTATCATCAATGTGATAACGTTGTAACCACTCCTGTTTTTCAGGGACTAAAAGAAATGAATACATTTTCATTCGAGGCACAAGGAAATAGAATAACAAGGGGAAAGGGAAAGGTCGGTTCTGAGGGAGCACGTTCTGTCTTATGTATTAAAATTTCCTAATCATATTTGTTCAGGATACATTTTACAATGCATTTTATGCCCAAGTAAGTATGTTTAGGACTGCAGCTTTAATTTAAACTCTTACGGTAAGATTAAGATTTAGTTTTAGACTCCTCCAACAACACATTCCTATTCATGTCTACTCAGAAGTTGGGCCCACTGAATCAATGAGGCTTACTCCCAGGTAAGCAGCACTCTTACTAGGCAAGAATTCCTGTTAGAAAGAAAGTAGCTTGCTTCTGAGTAAATATGGATAGGATTGTGTTACCAGTGATGCTACAAATGCAAGGTGTTATTTTCTGAATAGAGCATGATTATAGGAACAGATCTTGTTGACCTGTCTCACACAAGGGCCAGATCTACACCAAGCAGGATATAACACATTGAAAACAGTATATATAATGTGTCCTGGACCCAAACAGTTGTCAAAACCATGATAAACCATTATAAAGCAGTAGTGTAGATCCTGCCCTTGGTCTCATACAGATGGAAACCATTGCCTTGAAGAACTGCAGGACTGAAACAAAAGCTGGTCCTCACATGAAAATGTAGGTATGGATAATGTCACCTGTTATAATTTCTGCCTGTTACAGCTGCTAAAGGTGCAGGAGTCCTGGTGGCAAGTACAAATATCAGAGGTGCTTTGGAGAATGGTTCAGTAAGACAATCCAGGTGGCTCAAGTAAGTGAGCCAACTAACACAGGTCAGGGCAGTGGGTAGGATAAATGAAGGATAAAGCACAGCCCTAAGTTACTCACCACATGAGGCACCTGCCATTCCAAAGGCTTTTGACACATTCCTTAAGGATGCCAATCCATTAGGCTGAGAGTGATCCCAACAGCACGAGAATTTAACATCCACGTGAAGTGATCTGGCACATAGCAACCATGCTGCTGCTTCCTGTCCTACCACCCAGTTCATCCTTTGAACTGATTTTGGGGTAAGAAAGGACCCAGGTCCATGATCTCTACCAGCCTTCTGCAATCAAGTGCCCTCCAACTGTTTTGGATTTCAACTCCCAATGCATTTTGGGAAGGAATTTCCTTCCTCAGTCTGCTTATATGCCACAGACCATCTTAGCAATGCTTCCTCTGTTTCAAAATGAACATTTCTGCAGCATATTTGAAGAAAGATACGTGGCCCCTGAGGAGAGATATTCCTTTCCAAAATCCATCGGTCACAATAAAATGTGTTTTCCGCCCGGCACCTGAGAATAACTTCTTTTCTATTTTGGGACACATTCCATGACTTCCCCTCTTGCTCTTTCCTGGGTTTCAACTCCCATCAGCCCCAGTCAGCATGGCCAATAGTCAGGAATGCTGGGAGTTGTAGTCCAAAACATTTAGCAGGTACTACACTGGGGAACAGTGCAGCCTAAGCAGTTGGCTTACATGATAGGCAGAGCTTCCATGGCATAGAGAATAACATAACAACCCCTCCAGAAAGGATGCATCATAGGCATCATACCAACAAAGGTAGAGACCTTTATTTATATACTTTTCAGGAGACAGTTTAGTAAAGCCATTCCCAACCTGGGGCCCTCCAGATGTTTTGGACCTATTAGCCCCAGCCACCATGGCCTGTGGTCAGGGATGTTTGGAGTCCAAAATAGGCTGGGAAGGTTGCTTGTATATATAGAGGGGTTGATGTTTGTGGACAAATCTATTAATGAGTTAGATCTTAATTAAATACGCTTGACTTATTCTCTACTGGAAATGTGGAAGCTGATTATTAGCAGGGAGGGAGGGGGAAAGAAAAAGTGGACATGTCGTAAAACCTCAGTGCACAGTAAAAGTGTAAGTACTCTCCAGAGCAAATGGTACTTTATGAGGATCCCTTTAGATGTAGAATGAAACTTTTCCATTTTGCCACTGGTGCTTCATATTACAATAGCTGAAGACACATTTCTCATAAATGGAGCTGCCGTTAGTGATTCAGTAAAACAGCTGTCTAAAGCAGAGGAAATGCTGCCAAGCCCTTAGATTGCTGCATTGAAAGATTTTTTTTATATAGCTGTTTTAATATAACAGAATTATTGCTTTAATATTGTTATATCTCAGCTCCTACCATTCTTCCAGCATAATGTTTTTCTAACAACTACAAACTCTCTAATGTTATCCACAGGCAATTATATAATTTACCTTACAGTAAAGCAAAACTCGTCTATTTGCTCTGCTCTGCTTTTACTTCGTAATACTGAGCAACACAAGTCAGTGCTGGTTACTTTTCACATGATCAAGTTTCGATTAAAATCTATAGCTACCTGAAGACAATAATTCTTCCTCATATCATAGCTTGCCAGGAGTTTAGAAACCCAGGAAAGCAGCAAAACCAGAAGATTTGTTGAGCTCTAGGCAGGCAGGCAGGCATAAATGGGCTCGTCTTCATAGATTAGAAGTTATGCAGGCTTCCTTACGGTAATCTTGGAGTTTCTGAGGCAAAGGTTGTCCCAATCTTCAGAATGGGAGCAGGGAGAAAGATTTGAGCAACTACAGGCCAATCCGTCTGACTTCAATACCAGGGAAGATACTAGAGGAAAGTATAAAGGAGTCACTCTAAAGTGTCCAAGTGTCATACTTTGCAGCAGACAATCCTTTGTTTTGGAAAGCTGGTAGTCCTCTATTTGAAGGTGTCCTCTATTTTAGCAGAAGGGCAGAAGGTGGATCTCCAGTCGTTTGGGACTTCAACTCCCAGAAGCCCTTGCCAAGGGTCAGTAATGGTGGGAGTTGAACTCCAAAACATATGGAGATCTACTTTCTGCACACTCCCAGCTCTATATGATGGACTGTCCAGTCCTAGTCTGGTTTAAAATCAAAGAACCATAAGGAGGGAGAGCTGGAGCATTGAAGATGCCCATCTACAGTGAGCACCTGGACAGCAGACTGAGCAGCAGGCTTACTGGTCACCTCCTCAGGCTTTTCCACTATGTTGGGAAGTATTTAAATTAAATTTGTACCCATTTGCAATTTGTTATTCAAATTGGTGTCCTTTCTCCCACTCTTTTTTGGTAATGCATTTCCTCTTTTTTGGCAATGAATAATGGCCAGCCTCTTTTGTAAGCTTCTTGACAACAATGCAGTTTGTCGAGAATAAATCCTGCCAGACTAATTTTGAGCAGGTTCCTAGTTTAGAGGCTTGTGGGAATGCTGTGGACATAGTTTATCTTGATTTCAGTAAAGCTTCCAGTTACCAAACTAATTAAATATGGCCTAAATTATAGGACCCACAGATGGATTTAGAGCTGTTTTGAAAACTGTACACAAAAAAGTGCTCAACCATGGTTCCCCATCAAATTGGAGTGAGGTTTTCAGTGGGGTTCAGCAGGATTCTGTACTGGTCCTGATATTCTGATGAACAAGTGGAGATGAACAAGTGAAGTCATGGCTTTATCACATTTGTGGATGATATAAAATGAGAGGAATAACTAATACCCAAGAAGACAGGAATAAATAGAATTCAAAATGACTTTCTTAGAAAGGAAAGTAAGATTGTTAGATGTATGGAGAACAAGTCTGATGAAGAATAGTTCAAGGAACTGGATACTGTATATTTAGCCTGCAGTAGAAAAGTCTGAGGAGAGGATATGACAACATGCTTCAGATACCTGAAGGGCTGTCCCAATCCCATAAAAGAGTTGTTCTCTGCTACACCTCGAGACAAAATTAGATCTAACAGGTCTAAGTTTTAGGAGGGTAGATTTTAGTTTAACATTAGGAGAACCTTTTGACAGTAAGAGAAATTCAACAATGGAACCAATTAGGGGTGGTGGGCTCTCCTTTACTGGAGGTTATTTATTTATTTATTTATTTTATTACATTTCTATACCGCCCAATAGCCGGACCTCTCTTCACAAAAATTAAAACCATTCAAAGTATAAAACAACAGTATAAAACCATAATATTAAATACAATATAAAAGCTCAACCAGATAAAAACAGCAGCAATGCAAAATTACAAATTTAAAACACCATGTTAAAATGTATTTATAGATTGTTAAAATGTTGGGAGAATAAAAAGGTCTTCACCTGGTGTCTAAAAGCATATAATGTAGGTGCTTCAAGCTACATTAGCAGAAGTCTTAGTGTTAATATAATAATGCTAAAGTTTTCAAGCAGAAGCCGGATAGGCATTTGTTGTGAATGCGCTAGCTCATGATTTCCTGCATCAAAGATGGGTTAGACTAGATGGCTTAGAAGTACAACTCTGTGATTCAATTATTCCCTTCTGCTACCTGTAAATGGGGCAAAAGGTATGGCTGCATTTGGGGTTGGGCCAGGTCAGATTGACCATACTGGTTCATAGTGATCAGGAGAATGGACTCCAGTTTATACCTGGATAAATTCCAACATGATAGTCCTATTATTTAGTCTTTAAAAATAATTAAAGAACCAAGAATGCCCACTAGAAACATTGCTTCTTAATTGGTTTCCTTTAAAATCAGTGATAGAACTGCTATCATACTGAGCATCAAGTATGCAAATTGCATATAGGGCTCAATTAAACTTCCACTGAAATTAGTGATGAATGGTTAGGAGAGGTAAAATTTAATAGTGCATGGCACAATTGCATCATTTTTAAAAAATGTAGGTAAGAAGCCACTAATAATATTTTATTTTAAGCTGAACATGATTGTGCCAGCACACCAAGATGAAAGTACTTATTTCAGATGTTCAGATATTACTTTTTCTCTTGGGAACCAGAGTATAAAATGTATATTAGGTGTCATTTATGTATGGTGTAATTTCTGCGTTTTCATACCACCCACAAATGATCCTGTTCACATGTATTTCGTACTAAGGGAAAGAAAACCCTGAAGCAAACCGTGCAGCACAAGACGAAACATGTTTACTCAGAAGTAAACCTCACTGAATTCAACACTTTTGAACTGCAGTCTTAGTGTTAATATAATAATGCTAAAGGAGCTATCCAAGATGGTGAACCCATAACCTTGGATAGCTCCTTTAGAGTTCTGGCTTGTTCTGACTGAAACCCAGAATGGATTCACAGCCCCACCGAAATCGGAGTCAACAACTTCCACTGCTCGAGAGGGCAGCTAGCTGCCTCATCTGAAGCTAGCGAGGCAGATGTGGAAGTCAGCCAGTAGAGTGCGCTCTTTGAATAAGCAAGCTAAAATCATGCCGTGCAATTTGCAGTGGCAACCCGGGGACTTTCATTATGTTTAAAGGATGGAAGGTGAGAATAGCAGAGCAATCCCAACGTGAATAACGCCAACTTGTGCCTCTGGTCTCTTAAAGAGGGCAGGGTTCTGAATATTAAAACGTTTAAATCATACTAAATTGCTGCAAGGAAAGCAGAGGGTACTTTCAAATGGAGGGCTCCTAACACTGACAATCAGATTGCATTTTGCAGCAATTCCATCTTCTTATCCTCAACAGATTTTCCAGTGGAGGAAAAGGGAGGAAAAGGGGGGAGGGCTTTTGAGTGGAAGGCAACATCAAATTCAGTGAATGAGGTAGGGTGATGGTGGGACAAAAGCCTCATCTGGAAGCACCTTCAGCAACTGGAAGGCTCACCTGCCTGTCTCTAGTTCAATTGATTGGCATTAAATAATTTTGGTGGCTGCTGTGGCTGAATGGGGCACTGTCATAGAAACAAAGGAAACCATCTTATACTGATTCAGATGATTTATTTATTTATTTATTTATTATATTTTTATACCGCCCAATAGCCGAAGCTCTCTGGGCGGTTCACAAAAATTAAAACCATAATAAAACAACCAACAGGTTAAAAACACAAATACAAAATACAGTATCAAAAGCACAACCAGGATAAAACCATGCAGCAAAATTGATGTAAGATTAAAATACAGAGTTAGAACAGTAAAATTTAAATTTAAGTTAAAATTAAGTGTTAAAATACTGAGAGAATAAAAAGGTCTTCAGCTGGCGATGAAAAGAATACAGTGTAGGCGCCAGGCGGACCTCTCTGGGGAGCTCATTCCACAACCGGGGTGCCACAGCAGGGAAAGCTCTCTGGGCGGTTCACAAAAATTAAAACCATAATAAAACAACCAACAATCTAAAAACACAAATACAAAATACAATATAAAAAGCACAACCAGGATAAAACCATGCAGCAGAAGTTGATATAAGATTAAAATACAGAATTAAAACAGTAAAATTTAAATATAAGTTAAAATTAGTTGTTAAAATACTGAGAGAATAAAAAGGTCTTCAGCTGGCGACAAAAGGAGTACAGTGTAGGCGCCTCTCTGGGGAGCTCATTCCACAGCTAGGGTGCCACAGCGGAGAAGGCCCTCCTCCTAGTAGCCACCTGCCTCACTTCCTTTGGCAGGGGCTCATGGAGAAGGACTCCTGTGGATGATCTTAAGGTCCGGACAGGTACATATGGGAGGAGGTGTTCCTTCAAATAACTTGACCCCAAGCCGTTTAGGGCTTTGAATGTTAGTATCAACACTTTGAATTGGGCCCAGACCTGGACTGGCAGCCAATGAAGTTGTAAAAGGACTGGCGTAATGTGAACTCGCCGGCCAGTCCCTGTTAGTAGGCGGGCTGCCCTGTTTTGTACCAGCTGAAGTTTCCAGACCGTTTTCAAAGGCAGCCCCACGTATAACGCATTGCAGTAATCCAAATGAGAGGTTATCAGAGCATGGATAACTGTATTATTATATTAATAATAATGATATTAGCTCAGTGCTGGCCACAGCAAGGCAGTGTTTCAGAGAAGGGTCTGTTCCAGGTCAACCTGGAGAGGCCGGGGACCTTCTACATGCAAAAACCAAGTCCTCTACCGCTGGAGCTGCAACCTTTCCTTGGGTGAAGAGCTGCACAATGGCCTTCGCAACATTCTTCTCTCTAACTGAAATGGGATAGTTTTAGCAAGGCCACATGCCAGGACACAATTGCTTATTCACAGAAATATTCAGTGAAGGCTGTTGGCTCCGATGTCAGTGGGGCGGTTAATCCATTCTGGGTTTCAGTCAGAACCAGCCAGAGCTCCAAAGGATCTATCCAAGGTGTGCTCCTTTAGACTGAAACCTGAGGCAGATTCACAGCCCCATTGATATCTGAACCACCAGCCTCCACTGCTAAACCTTACAAGGGGGAAGCCAACTAAAGATTGTTCTCCCCTGCCCCCATGCAGTGCCCCAGAAAGCACCTCAGTGGCTTCCTCACATGAGATCAAAGTTCTTGAAGGGGTGGCACCCAGGATCTGAGACATCCTGAAGTCTCCCTGCTCCTTCTCCACCCCCAAGACTCTACTAGAGACACCCCTTTGGAGAGCGTAGGGCTGTTCTGCTCATCCTCTTTTCTGGTGAGAACAAGGCTGAGCATTGTCCTTCTCAAAATGACTGCAAGTTATATGATTATTATTTTTTTATAAATGGGGGGAACTGGAAGGCTCCATTTATCCACAGAGTGGGTTCATAGCACAGGGACATAGCTTTCAAAGAGGGATTCAGACTAGTTTAAGGAAGGCATTTGCAAGAGGAGACTGAAGCAATGGCCATGTCAGAGAAACCTGTCTGCAGATTTGGAGAAGGATTGTCTCTAGAGAAGATCAATGGCAGAGCCTTGCCATGCATGAAAAAGAACCCAAGTTTCTCTCAACAGGACCACCAGCAGCACCCAGCATAATCAGGCAATGCTGAGGGTCCAGTACTACCAGCCGGGCTCTCCCACCTGTCCCCACTTCTTGGCTCAAATGTGTTGACAGCCTTACCAGTGTGGGGCTGTGAATCTATTCTGGGTTTCAGTCTGAACCAGCCAGAACTTTTAAAAAGCTATCCAAGGTGTTGAACCCTAGCTCTAAACTCAGTTCAGCACCTTGGATAGCACTTTTGGAGTTCTGGCTGGTTCTGACTGAAACCCAGAATGGATTCACAGCCCCACTGAAATCACAGCCACCAGCCTCCATGGATTCATACAGTGCTCCAAAGCAACAGTGTATCAGGGCACTGTGGGAATGTCAAGTGGGGTAGTTTGCACTTTGCAGATCCCTTTTGCAGTGATGCTGCTGTTGCCTACTGCAGCAGCACTGGCGGTAAGCCCACTGGAGTGCACCAGAACAGGGGGCAGCATTGAATCATAGCTGCTTCTTAGCCCTACCTCTCAGGTTCTGCTGCATTTGCAAGTCCAGGACCTCAGTCAGAAAAAGAGCTGGAAAGTTAAACTGTGCCACCAGTTTCTCAGGTAGCCAATCAGACTCAGGCCTTGATCAGTCCACAGCGTATGTGGTATTCCTCTAGCCACCACTCATCGTAAAGAGTGAAACAAAAAGGAAGCTCTCTTTTGTGGGTCTCCAGCAATTTTCCTCCCCTTACAGTGAACAATGGCCTTGGGACTCTCATCCAGCCTCTAGTAATTAATATTGAGCTCTCAAATTATCTTTGCATTGAACTTGTCAGTTTGGTTCTCTGTGGTCTCCCAATATGAGCCAAAACAAAGTTACGGGGGTAGTTAAAGAGACTGAAACCAAATCATACAGCAGAACAGTTCCTTGCTTTTATTATTTAGAGTGAATTATTGATAGAGTGCTGCAGGCAACACACAGCACTGTATTTAGTAAGAGAGATGTAGAGATGTGCCAAGCGAGTTACAGGTCTCTCCTGTCCCAAAGGGAGCAAGCTAAGAGGCGAGGAAAATGTGCTAAAGCACAATACAGAGACAACGGAGTAACAATACAGCATTCTAACAGACAGAGTAATCTTGGGGAAGGGGTAGGGGTGTATTTAAAAAAAAACACTTTTGGGAGAAGAAAATATTGTGTTCTGGTTATGTTTTCCTTGGAAGTCAGTTGTAGCTTAGGATGCTGAGATGGAAGATGAAGGCATTCTTGCCTGACCAACAAAACGTACAGTACAGAGTAGTAACTTGAACTGGGACTTGGGAGATCCAGGTTCTAGTTCCCATGTAGCTCACTTGGTGACTTTGAGCTAGTCCCTGGCTCTCAGCCTAAAATGGAGAGGAGGAGGGTTATGTAAACTGCTGTGGACTTCTTGCAAAATGAAAAACGGCAGGATATAATAATAATAATTTTTTAAAAATCCTATGCTTACTCAAAAGCATATCCAACTGTGTCCAATGTGGCTTTCACCCAAGTTAAGTGTGGATAGGCTGCCATCCTATACAAACTTACTTGAGAATAAGCCCATAGAATATTGGAAGGTAAATTAATTTGAACTACGGATGTGCTGAGCCCCAGAACCTTTCCCCACTGCCAGAGCTTAGGGCTGGAACATCTCAGCATCCAAATATCTATACCAGCCTTCCCCAACCTGGGGGCCTTCCAGATGTGTTAAACTCCAAGTCCTATCATCATCCTCAGCCAGCATGGCCATTTGTGTGACCCCAACCTGCCTCTGGGACTGAAAAGTGCCTTCAGGTGAGAAGATACACTTCCAAGTGTGTTTGAAGTGAACTACAGCACACCTCTTCTTCCAGAAATTCCACACTGCTGCCAAATCTCCCCTTTCCTTCCATACATTTCAACAATGCACCTTTATTATGTTTGCACACCTGGCCATCTGTAATTCCATCAACATACCCTGCATTAAAAGGTTAAATTGAATGCTATCAAGCCAGCCTGGATTGCAAGATGAAGAAGGCAGAACTAAGCAGCTACTGCAAGAGGCTAACCTCTCGTTCAGAATGATTTACCAATGGTTGCTGTTTTGCACTGTGAGGCCAAACTGGCAATATAAGGAGTAGGCTGACTTTAAATGTAGTATATTTGATTCCTATTTCCTATGACATCAGTGAAATAACATGTCAAGGGAAATTACACACTGGAAACTGAATCCTGCTTTTCTTCATCACACAAATAAACCTAGTGTGGTGAATTCAGTTCCAAGCCACAACTGTGCAGAGACAAATGAACTCCACTGAAGTCAAGAGGTTGAATTCAGATTAGCCCCCATATGAACGGAGCCTGCGGACAATTCCGGTTTCAATGGGATTCAACCAACAAAGCACTGGGCCAATTTAGGATTACTAGAAGCATGGGGATCCTGCCGAAAAAGAGTCATCCCTGTACTGAGTAATGTGCAGTAAAACTCTCCCTGTGTTCTGATGTCATTACATTTATATATTTAGTATTTATTCAACTTATGTTATTTATTTAATAAATCTATACCTTTCAGGGTAAACCTTCCCAGGGCAACAAAATAGAAATATCCATGTAAGTTACAATTAAAACGAAAACTTAAAAACCTGTACGAATAATTAAGAGCTACTTATTAACAGCCCAGCAAAAAACCAAGTTTCTATAAAAAGCTGAAACTGAATATTTTTTTAAAGATCTACTTAAAAGTCAAAGTGATTTATTTATGCTCAATGTGTTTTGGAACATTCAAAACATGCAGGGGATAAATAAATCACTTTAGGACTTTGATAAAGTTCTCTCCTGCTTCTTCTGCATTCAGTGCCATTCCCTTTTTTGGTTCTGCTTAAAAATTACCAATGAAACAGCTAGACATACTTTCTGAGAAAGGGAATTCCAGAGACATGGGGCCACCAGTGAAAAGGCCCTGTCCCTGGTATCTACTAATCTGATGGTTCTTGAAGGAGGGTCAAAGAGCAGGGCCTCCGAGGTTGAACACAGGCTTGGGCAGGTTCTTATGGGTGCAGATGGTTCTTCAGAAAACCTGGTCTTAAAGCATTTCAGTCAAAACCAGCTTTAAATTAAGCCCAGAACAGGCAGCTAGTCCAATTGGCACCGAATTGGTGTAATATGGGAAGAATGTCTTTCTCCCCACAAGCAGCTGCGTTCTAAATCAACTATCCAAACTGTCTTTAAAGGCAGCCCTTCATAGGGAGCCTTCAATCTGGCCCTTGGGCTGAGAGAGATTCCCACCCCTGCAGCCCCCTGCAGTAAAGTATTCTCAGGCTCTGGACAGGCCCCACCTACACAAGATGGCCATTGGGCCCTCCTGGGAAGGAAGAGCTATAAAATGCTCCATGTCTGGTTCAGCCTTTTGCCTGGGCAACTGTGGCCTTCCAGGCTCTGGCGTGATCTGGTTTGCTCCGAAGCTCTGACCCCTGGAACAACTTCTGGTTCTGCTCTGAAGGCTGACAGTGCTCAGCACTGACATGAGACAAGGACTTTCTTTAAATGAGCGATTTATAACACACTTGTTACTGGTAGGGTGACCATATGAAAAGGAGGACAGGGCTCCTGTATCTTTAACACTTGTATTGAAAAAGGGAATTTCAGCAGGTGTCATTTCACCTGGTGAAATTTCCTCTTCATCACTACAGTTAAAGCTGCAGGTGCCCTGCTCTCTTTTAAATCTGGTCACTCTAGTATAGCTCCTGCAGCTTTCGCTGTTGTGATGAAGAGGGAATTTCACCAGGTTCTCCATATATACAAATGACACCTGTTGAAATCCCCTTTTCTATGCAACTGTTAAAGATACAGGAGCCCTGTCCTCCTTTTCATATGGTCACCCTAGTTACTGGCCACTCACGGATGTTCGCGGATCACTTTGACGACACCATCGGTGTCCTACGTGTCTCCCACTTCTTTTCTAGGTTTCAGCATCACAAAATAAACCTCAGAAAACCCAACTCTTCTGAGATATGTTGGGTTTGTCAGGATTTTCTGCCATGTGCAAGGGAGATTGTGCTATGAAATGCCCACTAGAGGGTGCTGTTTCATTGAAATGTACAGGCCATGTGATCGCTGCTTTCTTCTCTATGTAATTCTGTTAATTTCAAATGTGGAAGAGAACCAGGAAGAGAGCCACGGTAAGGAAACATGATCCGTCTGAAATTCCTCAAGAACAAAGGAAGCAGCTATACACAGAGTCAGACCGTTGGCTCCTTTAGCCCAGTATTGCCAACAGCTCACTGGCAGCAGTTCTCCAGGGTTTCAGGCAGGGTTTTTTTCCATCCCTACTGGGAGATACCAGGAAAAGAACCCAGGAGCATCTGCATGCAAAGCCTGTGTCTCCCCATTTCCACATTGAGAAGAATGGATTCCTGGGCACTCAGAGCCATACAGCTTGCCCCAGGCCGCCCCATTTATTAGCCCTAGCTGCCCGTTCTCACTAGTCACACAAGAGGGGGTTCAAATTCATAGAGTCTGGCTCTTGCAGCCAGGCGCCTTTTGCCCACCATGCTCTACCAGCTGAGATCCATACACACAAGTTACTGCTAGGCTGGATCTCACCTTGCTCCAATTGCATTCAAATAATAAAGCCATGTAGAACAAGCTAGTCATGTGGGATGTTCCCACGTTTGTGCTGCCAGCCCCATGGGAGTTGTAGTGCTTTGCCGTCAGAGCTCCCCACATGGTCTGCCTAAGCTACACAATTCCATTATTCAAATATTACTAGAGCAGCATAGGGCAAAACCCAGGGGATGTGACAATCATGCCTTTCCAGTGTATTGAATGAATTGGTCCCAAGTGGCCTTGTAAGGATGTTAGCGCAAGAAGTGATGCAGCAGCAACACAAGTGTGTTGTGAGACTGGGCTGCCTATCAACAACCCTATTTGAAGCACTGGGTTTATTTTTAATTTGATATGCAAATACACAATGCGTTTGCATAGCAAACTAACCACGAAGTGAGTATAGATATATAATGCAAAAGTTAACCATAAAATAAAGCTTGTGCTGTTATCCGATATTTCTACAACTATTTTTAGTCCAAATGTATGTCAGAATCTCCACATAATGGATTAAAATAAACAACAAAAGGTACTGGATATAAACTCAAGTAGAGAAATCATAAATTCAAGTGTTTTAAGTGATCCTCCTATTTTTACTAACTTAGGTAATGGCTCATACTGAAATCTCCTGAAAAGGATCTTTAAAATCACTATAATAGGTCTCTTCCAAGATAAAGGGCAAATGGAGCTCCTACCGTAAAAAGAAGGGTATGGGGAAACACACAACAGTGTGTATTGCGAAGTAAGAGGGGCAGTCTATGTTAACAACACAGAACTGGTTCCAGCCAGTGTGAGCCAGCAAAGCCAATAGAAGAAGCCTTATCAAGAAGCCAAGTTCTCTGCTTACTGAAGAGCTGTGATTTGTGCAGGCAGCAAAGAGAGGAAAGGCTGGCGAGAAGCGGCTACTGAACCGCAATGTCAGCACTTTCGCAGGGAGAGGCCTGGAGAGCCAATTGCTGTTACAATGGGCTTGACGGGTAGGGCCAAAGGGGCAGACCCAGCAGAGTGAGACCTCTCTTCTTTGTTCTCACTCAGTACAACCTGAGGCCCTTAAAATGAAATACAAGATTGTTCCATAGAATTTGTACTTCTGGCCAGCATCTGGTTTTATCACCAAAGTATTTCAAAAAGGCAGTTGTTAAAGTTTACCAATATTAAACCAACAGCATTGGCTTTAGTGACTGTTACTCCTGCTATATCATCATTTCTTAGAAGAAGGCCTGCAGAAACTTCTGCTCCACTTGCATCCTCATTCTGTGCTCTTTGGCTCTACCATCTACAATAGGGGTGAGTAACACATGACCTGGTCACATGGAGCCCCTATTGTGGCCCTCACCACAGGAAAAAAAGCCACCATAGAGCACTACACGGGTCAAATTTATCTTCAAAACAAGCTACATTTGGACCTTTTAGTGCTCTGTAGCACTAATGTGGCCAGTTTTTTGTTTTTTTATTTCAGAAAGTGAGAGTGGTGGTTCATGGGGAGTGTGACTCACGGAGTGTCGAAAATGGTCCCTGAACCTCCCGAAATTGTCCCGCACTGTTCCACAAAGACCCTCTTTAAGCTTTTTCCTGAGCAGCAGGAAAATTGTGGGTCCTACTTGTGGGTCCTGCTCTCTACTTCTGGGAGGAGAACTCTGCTGCTAACTTGCTTGGCCATCGTTTGAACCATAGAGATTGTGTCTAGTTCACATGTAATATTGTCAGTTTCAAAGCTGTCTTTGGCCACTCATTTTAGAAAGGCAATGGCCTAGTAGTTATATTGCTTGTATTATATTCTCTTACAGTGGATCAAATGCGTATCAGATAAGAGTACTAATGTCGTAAATCAAAAGCTCTTTTCTGTCAGGCATATGACAAGTGGCCGCACAGTCCAGATCTGAGACAGGGTTCATGGGCCAGCAGCATGGTCATGAATGGACTGGCAATCAGGTCCTGGATCAAGTATAAAAATGTATAAATAAAAGTATAAAAATGTAATAAATAAATAAATAAATAAATAGACAGGGATGAGGGGCCAGAGGCAGAACGTGTAGAGACAGACAGGCTGAAGGTTGGATAGAAAAGGTGAACTGAGGCATGCACAAGGTGGGCCACGGCCAGTGCAGGTCAAGAGAGTGTGGCTGTTAGCCAATGAGACAGGTAGCTCAGATTGTCAGAGCAGCCTAAAAGAAAGGGTTTGATAGGACAGTGGGGGCTGCTGCCTCTGATTTTGGTGGGGTTGCTAGTCTGCTCTGGTTTCAGTTAGAACCAGTCAGAACTCTAAAATAGCCATCCAAGGTCCTGGATCCATTGGGGTGTGTGTGAGTTCAGCACCTTGGATAACTCTTTTAGAGTTCTGACTGAAACTCAGAACAGACTCACAGCCCCATTGCAATCAGAGCCACCAGCCTCCACTGTTGTAAGACCTTTACTGGATTGTTAAGGCAGCTGACCAGGCTGTGAGGTCAGCTGACAGACTAGTATGCTCAACATCCAAGGTCCTCTCTCCGGGTGCCTATTCCGAGAGAGGCTCAGAAGACAGCAAGAGGGGCATTTCAGTGGTGGTCCCCCAATTGTGGAATGATCTCCCCAATGTCATCCGCCTAGCATCAACATTGTTATCTTTTCGATGCCAGGTCAAGACTTTTCTCTTTCCCCAGGTATTTGGCAGCACATAATGGGTTTCCATTGATCCTGGTTTTGTTGTTTGGCTGATTGCTCACATTGTTTTTAGATATATGTTAGCACTGTGTATATTACTGTTTGTGGGTATGGGTGTTTTGGTTTGCTTTTAAATTTTGCATATTGCATTTTTAATGTTTTAACCTTTGTAACCCCCGCCCAGAGAGCTTCAGCTATGGAGGGGTGAAGAAATGTGATGATGATGATGATGATGATGATGATGATGATGATGATGATGATGATGATGATGATGATACAGAACTCAGACCAGTACTGCAATTTAGAGGGTCCCCTTGCCCTTTGGAGTCTAGTCTGATTAGCTGGCTGAAGGCACAGGAGATAAGATTCTGAAGGCATTCGAGACACATATACATCCTTGGAACTTTACATCTTCAGATGCCAACTGCATTAACTGACCATGCATAGGACAAAGGGGCCATCTTCCCGCACCGATATATTTCTATGTCAGCAACGTTTCTATGCACAGCCACATTGCAGATGAACATGCATAAAGTGAGGGTGGGTGGAGCCTATTGCTGTGATAATGCCACCTCCACATGCATTCATTGAACTTACAGGGCACTGCCAGAACATCTGATGAGAGTCATGCTCTGTACACTTCAGGGGTGGGCAGAAAGTAGATCTCCAGATGTCTGGACTCTAACTCCCAGAAGAATCTACCAGCATGACCAATGGTAAAGAAAACTGGAAGTCCAAAACACCTGGAGATGTATTTTCTGCCCACCCCTGTTTCTGCTTCATGAATTGGATCCCAGAACACCAACAGTGTCAACCTAATGTGTCCTCTTTCGTAAGGGACTGTTGCTTTACAGCACTATCTTCCATGTCTGTCTACCCCAAAGTAAGTCCTATTGAGTTCAATAGTCCTGTTGCATTCCTAGTATTGCAGCCTAAGAGACTTTGATTAAAAATGAAGTGTGTTACAGTTTTATGGCCTCTTTATTTTGTTGAGTGTTCTGAGCAATTGGTTTACAACAGAGGTTAGGTATACTGAACAAATACTAAGAGTTCCAAAACAGTGTTACTGGTCTGACACCAAGAGTGATTGTATAAAGAAACTAGATTTTGGTGGCCTACATTTCTATTTATTACTATCCTGGGTGGTAAAATATTCTATAAAATTATAAATTTGGGTTTTTTTGTAGTCCCACATCTCATTAGACTGTCAAAATGAATAGTTACATCTGTTCTTGATATAACAATACACATAATTACAAGATATAAAACTTGGACTGAAGCATATAAAGGAAATAAGCTGGAGTAGGTTGCATAATATGAGTCAGGAGGGTACAGTGTCCTCACAGTAACAGATTTCATATTTCAAAAAATTGATATCGGTGGCTGAAAGCGAATTCCCTCTCAGAAAATAAATGTGTTCAGGGCTACAAAAATATCTGACAGACTCTATCATTGCTACCAAATAATGCATTGTTTACAGTAAAAAGGGAGCAAACTGAGTATAACATGATTTTACTGGGAATATATCCTAGGAGGCTTTCAAAATAACCTTGTTTGAATTTTGTTTGGTAAATAAATTTCACACTCTGGTGGTACATGGATGTTTATAGTCAATTCAAAAAGATAGAATGGGAAAAATGGGTATATTGAGTCAGTATGATCAGCCAAATCTAAAGAGGTAATGATAACCTCATGCATAGTCGGCCCATCTAATGAACAGGCTTCCATACAGTTTCAGCGTAGTTTCTGATTTGACAGGGGTGGGTTTGAGTTCTCCAAACAATAGTTAAAGCTGCATCCTGTAACTATTGCAGCTATGGCCTATAACTATTACACATCACTGAAATGTTACGTGGATTGTTAACTCCCCCTAGGCATGGTAGCTACACAAATTCCTATATACCTCAAGCCTCTCCCTGGAAAGCTCTCAAATAAATCCAAAGAGAAAGATGATCATGTTAGGGCAGGAGAAGACAACACAGTCCTCGGGCTACGGGTAGCCCTCGGCCTAATTTCAAAGCCTTCTGTAAAAGATATGTTCATGGGCTTCTTCACACAAGTGGAATAAGGCACTCAGTGAAGTTTGCAAGGTCCTTTCGATGATGTCAGCAACTTCCAGCATGTCTCCCACGCATTCCCCCAGTAATTCCATTTTTAAAAAAATCCTGTGATATTCCCGTTCTGCTGAATATCTCTGGATTTCCTTCCATGTACAGGGGAAGTTGCGCTGAATGGGAAAGCACCGCTAGAGGGAATTTTCCATTATAGGCCATGTGGTCGCCCCCCCTTCTACCATGTAATGTAGCCCCATTACAATTGCACAAGAGAAGCAGGAAGCAAAGCCCTAGTAAGGAAACACGATTTCCCCTTAATCTAAAGAAGCCTCTGGCAAGAGCACTCTGTTCTTCCCCAGGCAACCTGCTGGCCAGGCAGGAAGATGGAGGAGATGATGATGATGATGATGATGATGATGATGATGATGATGATAGGGAAGGGATGTCAGAAAGCAAAAGAAAAGAAAAATGGTGGCAGAAGAAGAGGGGGACACTGATGCCTCTGATTTTGGTAGGGTTGTGATTCCATTATGGGTTTCAGTCAGAACCATCTAGAACTCTAAAGAATCCACCCTATCCCCAAAATAGGTGCACATTAGATAGCTGCTTTAGAGGTCTGACTGAAAACTGGAGCGGATTCACTGCCCCACCAACATTGGAGCCACCAGCTTCCACTGGCCTGATGTATTTACACTAGGGACCCAGACATCATTGGTCTTTCCAGTCTGCCTCCTAAGCCTCCAGTGAGACTCCTGGCTTCTCCAGAATTTCTTGCCTCAGGACAGCCTCCACTATTCTCCTCTGGGCCTCAGTCATGTGCCTCTTCAGCGTTATATGCCCTGTGCATATGCATATATGATGCTGCTTCTGAGACGAATAGGATCAGTCATGACAGCCTTGGCGATCCACAGAAGAAGCTCCTGGCAGTCTTGTGATTGCTCGAACCAGGGCAGGATCTACACCATTGCTTTAAAACGGTTTATAACAGTTTTGACAACTGTTGACACACTCCATATAGAGTTTTCAAAACGTTTTCAAAGTGTTTTATCTTGCTTGGTGTAGATCTGGCCCAGGTGCGGAAGCACCACTGATCATAGTTGCAAGAACCCTGGGCTCTGTGTTCCCATCACTTGACATAGATCACATCACTTACATGTGCTTAGAGAAGACCATCTGGGTGATTGCCTTAGTATAGGGATGGGAGACAGGAAGGTCACACCATCACAGTGGATTACAGTCTTAGATATTTAGCGGCTAAGGGCCTTGCTACACCTACCTGTTAATCCGGAGAGGAGAAGGAGTGAGGCCGCGCTGCAGCTAGCATGGGCCATCGCCCTTTTCTACACGTAAGATGCGACGGGGTAAGGGAAAGCCCCGTCGCATCCTCCAGTTTTTAAAAAACTTAAAGGGGCCATGTGCGCAGGAGCGCACCAACGATAAGGTAAGATTTTTTTTTAAAAAAGGGTTCCCCGCTCCCCCCTGTCCCCGATTTCCCCCCCCACAATGTATGATGCCCCCTCGCTTGCCCCCTCGCTCGCCCGTCCATCCGCTCGCCCGTCCATCCGCTTGCCCCCCCGGCTCGCCTCCTCGCTCGCTCGCCCGCTTGCTCCCTTGCTCGCCTGTCCACCCCCTGCTCGCCATGTCCACACACCCCCGCTTGCCATGTCCACCCCCCTGCTTGCCATGTCCACCCCCCACTCACCTGTCTACCCTCCCGCTCGCTCGCCCGCTCGCCATGTCTGATGCCCCCTCCGCCCCCCCGTGATCTCCCCCCCAGCCTGATGGGCACAGCTTCTCCCGGCTACTCGCGAGTAAAGCAAGCAGCCGGGGGAAGCCATGGAACTAGCTAGACCTTTCAGCCTGGGGCTGCGGAAAAACCGGGCCACAAGCGGATCCGGTTATCCTGGGTCAAGCGAGGATTTAGCCAGGCCTGACCCCAGGATCCCCTGTACATCGTCTGCATGCACAGCAGGGAGCCCGGAGCCTGGGCCTCGCACCAGGCTAAACCCTCGTCTAGGAAGGCCCTAAGACTGCAATTCTAATCACAGTTATGAGGAAGTAAGTTCCATTGAATACAGCAGGTTTTTACTTCTGATTAGTTTGGAAGGAAGAGAAGAGAAAATACTCCAAATATCTAACATTAATGAATGCCTGGCAAACACACACACACACACACACTTTTAAAATTGCTCAATTGCTGTGTCTCTGGTACTAAAGGAAGCAGCCTGGCTAGTGATGAGTAAAGCTTCTTGAAATTGAAAACAGTAAAATTATATCCCACTCCTGAATGGGTCACAAGAAGTTGAACAGATGAGATTCTTAAGCACAGCAGAAAGTTGCCTTTTCTTACATGACAAATTGCTTTGCAGCAGCAGATATTACACACAGTGCTTCTGATGCCCTATTTTCTATAAAATATGTGATTAGTTTTATGATCATTTGACTTGATTTTATCACTTTCCCCAAGGAGACTTATAATAAATTTTCAGCTTGGTTGTTACAGGGTGAACAATGAAACTAGATAATGGACTGATGTCAGGACTGAATAATTTTAGGTTTGTGTGTGTATAGAAAAAACAGTCTCCCCTTTCTGCCATAAAATGTCACCAACCTTCTAACTCAATATTGATTTTTAAAAGAAATTAAACACTCTTGTAATTATATTTTTACCATCAGCTATTCTAGAGTTGGCTTACCTCTGCAAACAAACTGAGATGTATAAAAGAGAGGAGGTGTCACACTACGAGCTCCATCACACCAGCAGTTTCTCTCACTCTCACCCCGTGTATTGCTCTCGCTGAACTGAAGGGCGGTTCTCTGCTCAACTGCTCAACATGAAGGGGAAGGCAGTGAGGGCATCCAAACACCCCACTGAGAAGGCAAGCGAGAACACTGCCGCCCATGCCCAGACTCGGTCCCATTCAACTCTATGGTTCTTACTCCTGAGTAGGCATGTCTAGGTTTCCTGGCCAGAATAATGTCAGCTTCCCGCTGCCATGCCAACATTGACCACAAACTTCTCCAAAAACTAATTGTAATACTTTCTCTTTTTAAAAAAAAATTTTTTTATTCATTTTCAACACTATATAAACATAGATAAACATTTCCAAAATATAACTGAAACAAACACAATAAGAAAAAAAATACATCAAATATCTGCTGCATACATATTGAATAATTGTTGAGTACAAATATCAAAAACTATTACATATGCCTTATCACACTACAACATCTTCATTCTTAACATAAAAGTGCACCCCCCACCTCGGGATCATTCTTGAGTCCAAAATCTAATCATTTCTTCTGCTGGTGGTTTCCCACTTCCCTTAGTAAACACGAACACTAGGAACTGTTTCCAAATTCCTTCGAACTCATTTATTTTAGTTACGCCTTTTCTCCACTTAATATTGCATGTCAGTTTATCATTAATGGCTATGTCCCATACTACTTTATACCATTCCTCAATAGAATATTTCCCTTGGATCTTCCAGTTCCTAGCTATCATCAATCGTGCTGCAACCAACAAACTCGATATCAGCTCTATAGTTCCTTTTCCACACTTTATATCTTCAAATAGTGACAGCAATGCTATTTTTGGTGTTTGTTCTATTTTCATTCCCACTATTTCTTCAATTTCTGAGAACACCATCTTCCATAATCTTTGTACATATTTGCATTGCCACCACATATGTAAATACGTTCCTTTTTCCCCACATCCTCTCCAACAATTTGCTGAATGTTGATCACTTATCTTATTCAATCTAACCGGGGTTAGGTACCACCTCCATAAAATTTTAAAATAATTCTCCTTTATTCTTACTGATAAACTTCTCAACACTCTTTGTTTCCATAGTCCCTCCCAGCTCTGTCGCCCTATTTGTATCTTCAAATCTGATTCCCAAATCATTTTCTCTGTATTCTCTCTAAACTCCTTCTCTAACAATATTTTATATATTTCACTCATTAATCCTTTTGAAACTATACTACCTCCTTTTCCTTTCTCCTTACTTACTACTAATTCTTCAAACCTCGTCATCTTTCTGCACATTCTATTATCTTTAATCCACTTTTTATTCCATTGTTCTAATTGACCATATTCTAGCCAAGATAGCTTCTTCTCCTTTAACAAATTTTCCATATCTTCTCTTGTTTTAATATCTCTTACCCAATCCTTTAATTTTATTTTATTTTTCTCTTTTAATATTTTACATAATCTGCCCTTTAGATCCTCTGGGAAATTCTTTAACATTATTATCGGTGCTAAGGGAGAGTTGCTCGGAAGCAGCTTCCCTTTAAATTTACTCCAAATTTCCCATTGAGTCCTCAAGAGTGGATTATCTATACTTCCAACCCACTTTCTTCCTCCATCTTTAAAAAAAACATTCTCCAGATTCATCTCTACCTTACTTATGATTTTTTCTTCCATCCAATATAAATCTCCTACTCCCATAATTGCTTCTACAACATGTCTTAATCTATTTGCTACGTAGTATAATTTTATGTTTGGGAGACCCATTCCCCCCTTTTTTTGGCTTAGGTACCAATTATTTTTATTCACTCTTGCTCTCTTTTCTCCATTACAATATTTATTAATAATATTTTGCCAACTTTTTATCTCGGTTTCTGATATTTTTATAGGTAGCATCCTAAATACAAAATTAATTTTAGCTAATATCTTCATTTTTATCAAAGCTATTCTCCCAAACCAAGATAAATTTAATCTTTTATATTTCTCCAATTTCTCTAGTACCTCCTTCTTTAACCTCGTTAAATTTTCCCTTTCTAAATTCTCTAGATTTTTTGTAATTTTAATTCCCAAATATTTAATCTCGTTCTTAACTTTCAATTCCATTCCCTTAAATTCCCATTCCTTTTCTTCCTTCTTAGTATAGTTAAACAACATCATCTCTGATTTAGACCAATTTATTTTTAACCCTGTAATTTCCTCAAATTCCCTCAACTGATATTTAATTCTTTCTAATTTTCTTAATGGATTCTTAATGGTCAATAAAGTATCATCCGCAAACATGTTTAGCTTTATTTCCCTTACCTCTCCAATTCCTTCTAATTCTTTATCCTCCCTTAGTGCCTTCGCCAAAACTTCCATAACCTTTACAAAAAGGACCGGCGAGAGCGGACATCCTTGTCTTGTTCCTCTGGCTAGTCGTATCTTTTCAGTAAGTCCGTCATTTACCACCACTACCGCCGTATTTTGGGAATATAGCTGTTCTATTACATTTTTAAATTTATTTCCAAATCCCAATTTATCTATAATACTCTTTAGTGCCTGCCAGCTCACACAATCAAAAGCTTTAAAAATATCTAATGCCATAATACCTGCCTTAATATTTGCTTTTTTTATTACATTTATTACATTTAAAACTCTACCCACTAAATTATGCATATGTCTTCCTACCACAAACCCACATTGATCTGCTCCTATATATTCTGCCAAAAATTTATTTAGTCGTTTGGCCATAATAGATGTAAAAATTTTAGCATCCTGATTTATTAAAGAAATAGGTCTATAAGAATCGGGATTAGTCAAATCTTTATCTGGTTTTGGGATCAGAATTATCACTGAATGTTCCCATGATTCAGGTATCTTCTCTCCTGATAATATCCTATTATAAAGTTCCATTAATTTTGGAACTAAACAATCTTTGAAGACCTTATAATATTCTGGACCCAAACCATCTGCTCCTGGTGATTTACCCACTTTTAACTTATCAATAACTTCTTCAACTTCTCTTTGAGTTATTACTGACTCCATTAACTCCTTATATTCTGATTTTATTTCCTTCTTTATAAACCTTCCAAGTAATACTTTCTCTTAACTTATATTCTTTAATATGATCTTAGGGGAAAGCATAGTGTGTTGTTTTACCTAATTGCACAGTTTCAGGTTGCCATACTATTGTATTTGCACAGAAATTAATTTCTTTTTTTAAAAAAAATGTATAAAAAATTAACTGCAGGAGAATGTAGGGGCTGGGGCAGGAGATTTCGCCAGCATAGTACCCATAGAGGTGAAAAGATACATGAGCTGAAATAGCGCAACAATGCACAGACATGGAAGTGCCCAGCACTAGAATCGCTAAGGAAATGGAGGGGGGAAAACGGGACTCAAAGCAGGAGGGGCATAGGTGTGATGGAGCTCTACATCATTGCTCTTTTGCCTAGACTGACTTCCTCTAATCCAGATCCAATCTGGTTCAGAACCACTGGACTTGGATAGTGCCATTGGAGGGTTTTGAGGGGCAGATTTTGGGGAAAGAAGTGGGTTGAGGGGGATGTTTAACGTTCCCCTAGCAGCACATAGTGGTCTCAATGTGGATCAGGGCCCTATATGCTTACTTTAGAAAGGAGAGGGTCAGCTGCACATTCATATTGTGTAGTTTGACCATAAATTAAAACAAAACTCCCATGAATTTTGGAAGCTCTCTTCCCATTAACATAATTATTATCCACATGCTTCACTCACAAATATATTCAATTAATATGCAGAAATCCAAAAGACCATTAAGCTAGGGTCGCCATTTACATATCTCCAAAAAGTGGAAATGCATACCACCACCCCAAAAGAGGGGGGGAAAGTGGGCACAGAAGTGTCCAACAGTTGCACAAGCTGATTTGTATGGATGGATTCAAATATAGAAATAATTACTGTAATTTAAATATACAATATGTCTCATCACAGTGGAAAAGACTGTTATGTGTGTGACCAGAGTCACCAGATGACCTGGGTACCTGCTAGGTTTGCTAACTGTTGATGGGCAACTTCAAGGCCCCTGTTCTTCAGGGCAGGTGTGGAGAATGAGCCACATTTACAAGCAGAACTGTGCTTCTGGGATTGCAATTCCGCTTCCAGACAAGGCATGTGCTCCCCATGTGCCTTGCTTTCTTGCAAAATCGCCACTGGTTTTCTTTCGTTGTTGCTGCAGCAAATTAATCAGAAGTGGGGCAACCTCTCCCAAACAGCCGTGGTGACTGCATGTGACCCACCCTGAAATAAAGGAAACATGGGCACCCTAGCATGAGCACACAAAGATCCTATAGTCACCCATGGAAAAGGAAAGCTCTGCACACTTTTTGGGAGTGCGCATCGTTCTTCACGCCAGGTAATACATGTGCATTCCTTACAACTGTTAGCAATACTAGCAATCATCTCAACTACTTTCTACCTTGGCTTTTCAAGTAAGAATCCTTAGCTTTTCTCAAACCCTGATTGTCTACTATGCCATATAAATAAAAAACAGGTAACTTCCCAAGAATCAGCCTGAGAAAACAGACAGATCAATAGGGCCATACCGAGCAAAAATTGTATTTAAACCACAGATGTTAAAGATGAAGTAGCTCTATTCCTTTGTTCGCTGTAAGCCTGATAGAGTCACTGCAAAATCACTGCTGCCTTCTATCAACTTCAGCCAAGCTTGCTCTTCCTACATTTGAAGCTGCAATTTTCGTATAATGAAAAACGCATCTGGCCTGCAGCTTCCCTTTCAATGATCCATTTATATTTCATCATGTAACCTGAAGTATCAAATGCATTACTGGAGTGGTAAGGGACATGACTGCACATAGGTGACATGACTGCAACTTGGTGGCGAGGTTGGGATGCTGCACAAGGCTTGAATCAGATATACTGATCAAAAGCTAGGTCCCTATTCCCTGTGACCTTGGAGATATTGGCCTGAAGAGGGAACTTCAGGTCAGGTGGGGAACCTCAGCCCAGGGGCCAAATCTGGCCCTCCTGGGGTCCCAATCCTTCAGGTTTCCCCAGAAGGCTATGCCTCTTCCCCTTTCCCCCAACCACAGATCATTTGGCGATTTCCTGGTTTTTATGCACTCTCCCCCCCTTTCTAAAAAGGTTGAAATGCATCTCCTAAGGCTTAGTGACTGGCAGTAAGAGCTTTAAGCTACAATATGCTGGTATTTTTCACATTTTTTGCCCCATCCCTGTTGCCTTTTTTACCCTATCCCCTTTACCTCAGACCCTGCTCACCATTGGAATGCAGCCCCTGAAATCGTCTCTGAAATTGAATTCGGCCCATGGGCTGCTGTAAATGATAGGTGGTGAACCTTTTCTCTGTCAAGGGCTACTTTCCATCAGGGGTAGTCTTTCAGGGGCCTGCATGCCACAGGAGGTGGTGGTTGCAAGGTCATCCTCCCATTTCCCTCTCTCTTTTTCATCCTCTTTTCTCCCTCTACTCTCTTTCTTTTCTATCTCCTCCTCTCCCCATCAACTTTCCCTCCCTGCTCAAAAGACTGCTCGGAGAGGGACAGATTGCTCTTGCCAGAGCTGTGAACTGGAGGCTTGTGAAATTGGGCCAAGAGCTACAGGTTGCCCTTTGCACCCTCTGACGTAGATCCTTCTGGTCTGAGAAGTCAGGTGACACTAGAGGGCCAATCTGGTGCTAGTGATATAACCACTTGCAGACCTGTTCATTTCCGTTCAGTGCTGGGGGTGACATCCCACTCAACCGTCCCTCTGCTCCTTCAGATATCAGGCTTCCAGGTGGCCTTTCTCCACCTGGCCTGCTGCTCTCAGCTTGTAGCCTGCCTCTGAAGTTCCTGCCTGCCCTTGGACTGAGCAGCTGGCAGTTTGCACAGTGAGAAAAAGTCAGGCGGTTCCAGAGGCAGAACAGAGCGGCTAATGAAAGGCAATGTGGTTCTGCATGTGCAGCTCTCACTGACAAGAGAGGAAGTCTCCTCAGGGATCAGAAGCAAACGGAGCCTAACAGCCGGGTTCCCCATGGCTTTTAATCCAGCCTAGCATATCATTTGGAACATCTTATTGGCTCAGTGTCACCAGTCCTTGTTCACTCACCCACCCACCCTGCCACTCCAATTTTTTTAAAAACCAAAACAAAATCAAAGGAATACAAAAAGAAATAAATTATGCAGATAAGAGTACATAAATTAAGGGGGGGGAACTTGCATTAAAAAAGGAAAGTAAATTATGTCTTTGTTTTGCTCACTGAATTTGGAAGTATATTTGGTGCAAAACTGATACTACCCAAATAGATACATGGATCTCTGTTTGTCTTTTTCTTCATGTATGATAGACTCTGTTGTGCCTGTGAAAAACTGATTCTTGATTCATGCCACAAAATTCTCCCTGTGCCTCACGCTGCCTGGGATACATAATAACCCGTGGAGGGAACATCAGCTTCAGTTACCAGAAAAAGTAAGCTATCACCAACTTTACCTAGGAAGATTTTCTTTCCAAATATATACCATGCAATCTTCACAGATTTGGTCAAGTCAACTGTTTGGAGCATAATTTGCTTGCATGATATAAAGTTGTGTTCATAAAACTCTTCCTTTGGGTGTGCCCCTGTTCTGTATGTGACCCTGTTCTCTGCTTCTTGCCATTACAGATGGGATTTTGTACATAAATTTCTGGTGAGTCTATGGTGTATTAAGGAATGAGTAAATGATCTTGGTTGAGGGCAAAGCGTTTGGATAAAATGTATTTTAGGTCTTTTCCAACCATATGATTCTGTCATTTTGATCGCACCCAAATATATAACCATGCAAAATATAGACTAAGCAAGCCCTAATAAAAATAGTATTACTTGAAACCAGGAAAAGCACCATTAGGGTGTTTTTAAATTAAAGGGAAACTGAATTTTCAAGGCATGAGTTTGAGTTAGTACATATAACTGTTGGTTCCCCACCTCCCCTGCTTTTTACTAGCATGGCTGTCTAGTTTTATATCTTGCTGAAAAGACAACATTGTCAGTTGCATGCTTCAATGATCCCATGGTAGTACCACCTAGAAGTGAAATGTGCATGCACAGAAAAGTAAGAGGCAGGTTAACTGGTTGAACGGATGTGAACTTTGAAGTTCTCATTACAGTGGAGTGAGATGAAAGCTTGAATCCAATTTTTTTCTGGGTCTCTAGAAAACACAACCCTATAACTAGATGATCTTAAGGTTATTCGCTATTCCTCCCGAGTATGAAGCTTGTTTTCTAACAGAAAATAGTTAAGGCTGATTGACGTTTTATAGGCAGCTGGAGTCAAAAACGTGGAAGGGACATAATTAGCTGATTCTTATTCTGCACTAATTTTAGTTTTGTACCATTGTGATTCCACATGACATCACTGAGTACAGTAAAGCCACTCCCGATTTATACTGTTTGGTATGAGGACACAATCAGCCCCAGGATTCTCATGGCTGATCAAGCCAGTGAACCAATGTATTACTGAAATGCTGAATAAGTGACAGCTGATGAAGAGACTAAATGGTGAGATTGATGGTGTAGGCTGACATGAAGGCTTGTGTTGCTGTTGCAAACTGTGGATGAAATTGTCAGCCATTGGGTACATCTTTGACCCTTGGGGGCTGGTTCACAGAGGCAGCATTAATTTCATGTACAAGGCATGAGTGTGGGCGGCCCATCCTCAGGGCTCCTGTATGCTTACTGGTTGTGTGACATGCCTTTCCAAGGCAGCCAGTCTAGGCACAAATGCTGCTGACTTCTGCAATTTCACTTCCGCTCTAAGGAGTGTCACAAGAAATCAGTTGTGTTTGCCTATACAGTGCTTATATATAAATCTAAGTACGGTCTAGTGAACACAAACAGCAGACACCATGGCAAATGCATAGTAATAATAATAATAATAATAATAATAATAATAAGAATAAGAAGAAGAAGAAGAAGAAGAAGAAGAAGAAGAAGAAGAAGCAGCAGCAGCAGCTAGGATATCAGGGACATGCTACTTTTGTATGAGCAAGTATGCCATGGGTTAGCATTTAGCTATGTGATCCCTTATCTGCTCTGCGCATGAACTAGGACATACAATATATAGACTCCATGTAATGATCATCAAGCATAATTCAGAAGAGGTATGTGCACATCCATGCCCTGTCCATGCCCTTGAGACTTTAATGGACCTGTTCAGATGACACTTCAGGCTCTGTGGTTAGCAAAACTGTGGTTTTCTGGGGTTAGCACTAACCTTAAAGTGTTATGTCGCACAGAACACTTTAAGCCACGGTTAGAGCACTAATCCTGCTGCAGACAGTCCAACTGTGGTTATTGAGTGAGCAGGGTTTAGCAAAACGCATTGCACAAGACACCTTAAACACTTCTGCTTAACCAAAAGCCTTAACCAGCAGGGTTTAAGGTGTCTTCTGAACAGGCCCAATGATTAGGCAAATTATGATAGGGCAAGCAGGAGCATATTAACAGTCTGAGCCAATGGCTACACAGTCCTACCTATCAAACTCCTAGATTTACACACACACACACACACACACACACCATTGTCAAACAGATGATATGTGAGGACATAAACCCTCCCCACCTCACCCACCAATCCCTGGCCTTACTACAGGGTTGGCAGGAAGATCAACATACTTCAGTTCCATTAAACAAAATGCTTCAGGGGTTTTTCTACCCATAATTTGAGCATGGCTATGGTCCATTAATGTTCCACTTCTCAGGACTACGCAAGACATCTGAGCACTCTCCAAATTCATATTCCGTGTGTGTGTGTGCGCGTGTATGTATGTGTAATTTCTATATAAGTGGTAGCTGGAATTGGGGTGAGATGTAAGTCAGGGATGGTGAACCAGTGATGGACAGGCTTTAACATTAGACCTCTTTTCAGTGCTGAGGATCTGCCTCGGAATATGTGAAGCAGCAGTAAAGATGACAGTGATTTTGAGCATATGCAAATGCCACTGAATAACCACAACAACACCTGAAATTAAAGGTAGTTCCCTTGGGATTTGCCCTCGAGCATCTTTACATTAAGGGGAATCGCCTGGTTTACCCGGGGCTTTTGTTCTTTTGTTCTTTCTGGTTCTTTGGCACGATTGTTATGGGCTGCATTACACAGTACCACGTGCTTTTAACTGAATGCTTCCCCTCCCTCCACTTCTATTGAGACAGTGCCATGTAGTGGTGGAAGGTCTTGCTTTTTCCCGGCTATCACCACTTGAAAAGTGGTTCTTTCCATACCGGGATTTCCAGAGGTTACGGTGGGAAGCGTCCTGGTCATTGACGGCGTCATGTAATTGATCCAAAAAATTTCATGAGTGGCCAATCATAAGCGTGCAATAAATTGCTCATTTAGAGGAGCCCTTTAATTCAATTGCCCTTTAATTCAATTCAAGTTAAAGTCTCATTCAGCTACATCCTGCAGCTCTTGTTGATTGTTAACTCTAGAAAAAGTCCTGCTGCTGGTTTCTAGTGTATATTTTTGCATAATTTCCCCCAATCTGTTAGTAACCTAATGCTCTAACATTAGGATGCTTAAGACTTGGAGATTGCTTTAAAACAAAACAACTTATTGGCATCATTAAAGGATATTTAGATTTTTTTTAAAAAATCCTCTTTTGGTCACCAAGCAACTTTTGAACTTGTTACCAGAGAAATAATGGTGTAGGAGAATTTAAGGCTAATGCAAATATCCAGTGTTACTCTCCCAGTTCCCAATGGAGCAATCATACTAGAGGACTTTCCAGTTACCCTGCGACCCTCAACTGGACTATTCTTTGGCCACTTACTGCTTCTTTTTGCTTTCCCAGGGGAAGCTAAAGTGCTCGTGGAGCCATGGCATTATTGCAGAATCCATTTCCAGTATTCTAGACATTACTGAGCTTCATGCCATAATGGCTGTTTTAGCTAAGCGACATCTTCAGTCAGACCATGCATCCTCCATCAGAGGTGGATGACAGAAAATAAAAGAAGAAGAAAAGATTACAAACACTGTGGTGCAGGATGCAAATGGGCACATTAGGGATATTTTAGTGAGACACCACAGCAAGTAGAAATCTGTAGATGCATAGAGAACAACACTGGAGTCATACAAGATAAATGACTCTGTTACGATTTTGATTGAGCTCCAAATCAGAATCAGCAGTGGGCTTCACTACTGATTTTCTACCTGCTTTAGAAGACCCCTGAATTATCAACTGATGACAGGTCTCAATGGAAGGAAAGTGTAATGGAAGGCAGATATGCATGGTGGGCAGTTGTGTTTTGCATCCCAATATTGTAGCATCATAGGTTATGGCATATTGTACTCAAGGAAGATGCCCAGTGCTTTAATGCAATATAATTTAATCACGGTAATTTGGCATTGAAAAATGTAACTCATATACCAGTTGGCAAGCTTATGTGAAGGACATCTGAAAATTGGGAACTAGGTAGCCATTACAGTCCCTCTGATTAAAAAACATTCCAGATAAGAATAATGCAACTCCATTTTTTGTTAGTGCTACATTCAATTTATTCAGTATACAGCACCAGTTGTGAGATACATGGACGGGGAGAGAGATGCCTTTTTTTTTAATACTTAAAAACAAACATATTTTCTTAGTGGTATGTGTGCTCAAGCGCTTCAGGAAAATATTTTGCAAAGGAAAACACAGTTCTTGAAATTACTGTGTAGGGATAGTCTTGCTGGTGTTCAGGTTTCTGTGTTTTAATAATACAGGAGGGAGCACTAAGGTACCATGAAGTAAAAGAATTTAAAAGTTCAACAAACAGGCAAACTTTAAAACATCTCCCTAAAATAGCATTGGTTGTGTCATTCTTCATCAGGGATGTCATGAGCACTATCCAGTCGGTTCCCATGGCACGCGTGCAACCTCATTCCACAAAGCAGCAGCAATCAGAGCAAAAACACTAGTTGTAGAAAACACATTTTCCTCATGACAACATAATAAAGAAACATATCTAGACCCCCTGCAGCAACTAATAACTGCATTTTTGTGAGTTCTGCAAAATTAAACCTGGTGTGGCTTCCAAGAATTTCTGCGACCAATATTGCTGTGATGAGTACTAGTTACAGAAATCTTTGTGAGGGTTGGCTAGAACTTTTGACAGTGCAACAATGTACACACACATCACCACCACCATCTTTCTTGGAGCCAAGAAATTAACAATGTTGAATATCTATATGGATGATAATAACATTCTAGTAATCTAGCTATTAAGGACTCAATAGCTAACAATGGTTATCCATCAACAATTAATCCACAATAACATCTTTTAAAGTAAGCCATCTGATCTGAAACAAATGAAGTATTTATAAACCAGGAAGGTTTTGAGCTAATATATGGCATAAAAATACTCCATCTCGCTCTCTCTTTCTGTGAATATCTATCTATCTATCTATCTATCTATCTATCTATCTATCTATCTATCTATGGCAGTGATCTTTGACTGGTGGATTGTGACCCAAAACAGTCACAGCAAAGTTGTTGCCACTATGATGGGCATGGAGAAAATTGTGAACTGGTTCCCATGTTGCAAGTTGGGAGTATGAGGTGCACTAGTTGAAGACCACTGATCTATGGCATCTACATTTTCTCCCATTCTGAAGCATCAGAAATATTTATCCATGGCACATAATAAATAAATAAATAAATAAATAAATAAATAAATAAATAAATCTCTTTTCCTGGAACGCACAGAGCAGTGCGTTCCAGTTTTCATTTATGGATTTCCCCTTTTTTTTAATAGGGGAAAATCCATAAATGAAAACACACTGTTTCTACAAGGGCCCTTTGATACCATTCTAAAACAAAACCTTTATCAATATATCCGCAGATAAAGGATTTCTAGGGCTCTCATGGAAAGTACCGAATATCACAAAGTCAAACTAAGCTGAAAGACCAGCTTTCCCATAGTGAGATAAAACCTCCTATATCTACTCTTAATATGTCCAAATCCAATAATCCCCCTTCATCAACATGCTGCATTACCCATTGCTTATTTCACTTAGGGTGCAATCCTATGCGTGTTTAGATCCAATGCGAGATGATGATGATGAAGATGAAGATGAAGAATTACATTTATATACCGCCCCACAGCCAAAGCTCTCTGGGCGGTTTACATGCATAGGATTGTGCCCTTAGAGGGGGAAAGGGATTTTTGTTGTTGTTGTTCACCCTGTTGACACATTATCAGTTAAGGGATGTGGTTAGGGGATGTGGGGACTCCGGTGGGGGAGTCTGGGGATCCCTTCATTTAAGATGATGGTGACATCCACTGCTGCAAGATTAAGGGTGTCTCTACATTAAGGGAAATTGCATTGTTGTGTTTGGCATGATTGATATGGGCTGCATTACATGGAAGGAGAAGGGGGACAAGGAGGAAGATTCTGCTGTTTCCCAGGGTTCATTTATTTATTTATTTATTACATTTATATACCGCCCCATAGTCGAAGCTCTCTGGACGATTTACAAAAGTAAACAGCAGATGTTTTGAGGGAGAACCTCCCTTCCTCTCTGGCATGTGAGCAAGGTCTGCAATCCTTGTCACAATTATTTGAAAGTAAGCCCCATGGGACACATAGGGAACTACTAGCACAACTAACAGAAAAAAGAAGAAAAATTAAAAAATCACAAGGGCAACTCTAATCTAGCATAATGAAAGGTCTCCCTTACTTAAGAGTAGGACAGATTTGCTTCCCTTTGCTGCATGGAGGCATTTTACCCTCTTCCACCTCTGAGAGCAGGGAAAGTCCTTACATGGCAAGTTTATAGTGCAATGTCACCTTTACACACTGCCAATTTTTTTAAATCTCTGATTTAAAAACACACACAACAGAATGGGGGGACAGGACCATGACAGACATTCTGTTTGTTTATAGCACTACGTAATCCACCCAGAAACTTCCATGAGTGACGAGTCATGAGTGTGCTATAAATAGTTCGTTTAGAGAAGCCCTGAGTATGGAAAATACCCATTCAACAGTTTGAGAAATGGCATTTTAAGGCCTGACGGTGCAAGGTGTGGTAGTGTAAGAGTATAAGGCACAATATTGGGCAAGACGTAGGGTAAAAGCCAATGTAAGGCCTACTTAAAGTAGGCCCTTCAAATAAATGGGACTTGCATTAGTCATGACTAACTTCAATTCCATTCATTTCAATTTTAGTCCCCTAAGTAAGACTTGTGTTGGATTTTACCCATCAAAACGAATAACTTTTATAAGTGACATGGATATTACAGAAAAATATAAATCATCACCCAGACCTCACTGTACAATTGTTTAAATGCTTATATTTGGGTGACCTGTGCCTTCTTGAACATTGTAAGATTCTTACAAGGTCTAATCGGCCTGCTTTTTATCTTTTGATGGTAGGAAATTGTTGCCTGAATACCATGGATTGTATTAAGTGTGAAAATATGTGTTATATTCACTCTCAGTTTAATTTTATTCAGTATAGTTGACCTCTGTCTATTTCCCCCACTCCTATTCTCTTTTCGCTGTCTTTCTGTCAACACAGTTTTTGAAGTCAATAACAAATGAGAGGTGAGATCTTTGTATGCCTGCGCCTACGGCAGCTGGAGACAATAGCTCAGATAAGGAAAAGTTCAACTGAGGATCTGGGGCATGTCTACATGGCTTCTTTACCCCGACCTAAATGCGCATATTCGCGTTTTAGGACACATGACGCAGCCACCCATTCGCCGCAGTGCCAGTTCTTTAACGCGATAATGTGCATATTTGTAGTAGCAATTTACCGCGACTTTTGGATCAATGTCCAAGTTTGCACCACATTGTCGTTATGTGTCGTTGGGGGAGTTAAATCAAAGTTTGACATGTGGGCGGAGCTTTCAGGGCAGGACAAAGTGCTTGGCTGGTTTCCCACATTCCCACCTATCGCGTCCTCCTCTGGCTCCCTCGTTCCTTTGTGACATTTTCATTTTGAATTATATGATTCTGCAGAGCTCCGCAGATAGAGTTTATGATATTAAAACAAGAGGGGGGAACAGGCAGCTGGACGGACGAGACGTGTTCAGTCCTCCTCTCGCTCATTGGAGAAAAGACTCCTGAGCATAGGCTGCTGTCTTTGAGCTGACTGCGTCTCCACCAGCATGTTGCAAAGGACAACCCTCCAAACAGAAAAGGTAGGGTGACTATATGAAAAGGAGGACAGGGCTCCTGTATCTTTAACAGTTGCATAGAAATGGGAATTTCAGCAGGTGTCATTTATATGCATTCAGCACCTGATGAAATTCTCTCTTCATCACCACAGTTAAAGCTGCAGGAGCTGTACTAGAATGACCAGATACTAAAGAGGGCAGGGCACCTGCAGCTTTAACTGTGGTGATGAAGAGGAAATTTCCCCAGGTTCCTCATATATACAAATGACACCTGCTGAAATTTCCTTTTCAATACAACTGTTAAAGAGACAGGAGCCCTGTCCTCCTTTTCATATGGTCACCCTAGAAAAGGTTTCCCAAAGGCAGGAGAAGCACAGGGTGTGGGTGGTGGGGCAGTCAGCTCAAGAGAGAGCAGCCTCGGCTCGGGAGTCTTTTCTCCGCCCGCGCCCTGTGCTTCTGCTGCCTTTGGAAAGCCTTTTCTGTTTGGAGGGTTGTCCTTTGCAAAATGCTGCTTCCCCCCCGCATCCTCCTCTGCTGCTTCATTCCTTGAAGTTCTTGGTTTTCCTGTTCTATGAATCTGCAAAGCTCCACAGATAAAAGTTATAGCCTGCCTCGTCTATAATCCATAGCCTCATATGTGCATATGTACGCATATGCGCATTAATAACTGCACTCCAAAAAAAATCAGGAGATAAATCGCTGTTGCTGCTGCAGTGTGACGCTCGTTGGCTAGATTTGAATCAACTGAAATTCAGTGTCCTTGTTGGACACTGCCCAAACACCGTAAGAATCCTTAGCAGGGTTTTGAAATGTTGTTTCCTTTTTACCATTACTGTATTTTTGCTCGTCTTCTCTGTTCTCATGCTGTCTCTTGTTAGCATATACTTTGCTTGATTTTTTAAAAGCAAAAATGAGTATTTATAAAGACCTTCCATTTCTCAAAAGTTTTGATTTAAAAACATATTGCATGCACAAACACCTTCTGGAACCACAATAAAGACAGGCAGGTTGTACTTTCTTCATAGGTGATTTCATATTGCTTACTTAGAGTGTAGTTCTACTCATGTTTAGACAGAAAAAAGTCCTACAACTTCCAGCATTCCCCAGCAGGCATAACGTTTTCCCTTCTAGAAATGCACCCTTAGTTAGTATTGACTAAATAAATACCTGGCATATGAAAAAATTCTCCTAGATGAGTAAATGTGATGTAAGGTATTCTGAAACATGATAATAACAAACATTAAGTGGAGGATGTCATGTAAATTTGGTTAATTTCCAATTATTCCCTTCGTCCATTGCTCCCCTTCCCTTCTTCTCCACTAAACCCTCCTTCCTCACCCCGAATTACCATCTTTTGGTTTTAGATAAGTAGGGTAGACCCTCTACTTCCAGGTAGGGAAGAAAAGCCCCATTTACTTATTTGGGTAAGGTCACTTACTCAAGTGTAAAGGACGATCCCTAGCTGCTGGTTAAATTGCCAGGCGTTTGCTTGCACAGACACACATTTTTTTCCTTTCCCCACAGCTGGGTGGGAAACCAGGGAGGGAATGGTGGACTGGGATTAGTTAAAGACAATGGGAGCGGGAAACCTTCTCCAGACAATGGAATATGTGGCACGAATGTTCCAAGATGCATTGCTAAGGGAAACATGTGATAATGGAGTAATTGCAAGGTCCCCATCTGGGCATGTCAGGAAATTGGGGAGGAGAATGAGCTGTGACGGGTTGGGCTATTAGCCAATTGTATGTGTGTAATGTTTTCTCCCTGTATAAAACAAGAAGCTAATCTCTGTTCCGGGCCCTTTTCCCTCTAAATTGGCAAGGGAGAGGGGACCTTTGCGCAAAGAGATTTCTTGGTACCTGAAGTGGAAAATAAAGCTTTTTCTTTGAACCTGAAACGACGCATCCGGATTGCTTTTTATTTGATTTAATTGGGTTGTAATCCATAGTTTTTACAACAAGGATATTCATCCTTATATTATGTAGAAACTATCAGTGTAAGACCCAAACTGGGCATAGTTGTGGCATGTAGAACAGTTAATGTTATTGCTGCTGATAATGCTCCGGCTAATGCAACCCAAAATAAAATGTTCTTTTCTTTTTCAAATTTTGTTCTTTTGGCAATAAGGACTGCATGATACACCAAGTACACAACCAATATTGTATAATAAACAGCATTAGAAAATGCTTTCTGTTTCTTGAGAAAACAAGTTTTTCGTCTCTGCCGCACTGCAAGATACATATTTTATTTTTAGCCATTGATTTTAGATTCAAAATGCTAGAATTTGTGACACATTGTAAGTCAATATAGTCCTAAGGTGATACCACTAAAATAAACATTTATAGCAAGTGCTGAGTTTTATCCCATGTCTGGAATCAATTATTTGTGATTCTTATCCTTTGTGATATTAGTAATTAATTTATGTAATTAAATAACATCTGTTAAATGGGATTTGCTTTATTATGCATTTTTTAAAAATTGTTCTATTTCCATGTATACAGGTAGACATTGGTAAAAAATGTATCTAGCTTGGGATGAGGAATACAAAATGTAATGAAGGGCTATGGCTTTTGATTCTTTATTGCTAGAACTATGAAAAACAGACCCAGCCAGGAACGGCTTATCAGCAAAATAAAATAACATAAATAGTTATGTTTGTGGGACTTCAATAAGAAAGATGGGATATAATCTCTTGTTCACACATCAGTGACTCAGGACTCCAACAGGAAAGGTTGTGTGTTGAGTGGTCATGTCAGTTGTGATGCCGTCAACCATTCCATGATTGAGATCACTCTTTGTGCCAGCACAGGAAAGCACACAAGGGCAGCTGGGGGCCAATCTAACTGGTGGGTTGGAGGTCAGGTCAGCAGAGGCAGAGCCAAGGGTGGTACTGGGCATGGAGCAGGCTTTTGAATCCCCAGCAGCCCATACCACAGAAACAGGAAAGTGAGGTGCATGAACGTTAAGAGCATGAATGCAAAGGGAATATTCAGAGGACATAAATGACGCCCAATAGCCCAGGACACAAACTATCCTCCCCACCTGCAGACGCACTAGAAAACAAGATCCCAAGTGACTGGTTATCAATAGGCCAGCATGAAGAGTAAGACTACAATACTATACATACTTACTTGGGAATAAGGGTACTTCAAGATGAGGCTTTAACACACCATTTTACCACAACTTCCATCTTTTTCCTTACTGCAGAAAAGCCATGAAAGAGAAAAAGATAGAACAGTTGCACAATGTCTTCTGATAGTTAGCGATAGGAGCCCTCCATCTGAAAGCACCCTAGGTCCTTTTGAACAAAAATACGCTGCCCCGCCTGACCAACGGTTTGGGCGGGAAGCAACCGTTGTGAGTTGGGTGGAAGGAAGGAAGACGCTCACGAGGCTCAGCCATGTGAGCCTCATGGAGCAGGGGCGGGGCCGCGTCTATAAAAGGCGGCCCCCGCCCAAGACTCGGCTTCTTTCGATTTCGGCTGCTGATCGGGCAGCAGAGGGGAGAGAGCTGAACGGCGGTTTGCGGCGGCATTTTGGTGGCGGTGCTAAGAAGCGGCTTTTAAAGGCTTTTAGCCTTCGCGGTTTGAGAACGGCTTGTGTGGGGGGACAACGAGGAACCTTACGGGGGGCAGTCCAGGTCCTGTCCCGCTCGTGCGGCCTGGCCTAGGCCAGATATCCCTGGCCTAACACCCAGTGCTTTCAGGGGGGGTTCTTTCTAAGGACACCAAGCCCTTACCCCAGCTCTTGCCCCTTCTCCCAATAGGCCAACGGCCTTTTATCCACAGCCATAGCTGCGTGGCGTGGCTTCTCTGTGGCCTTATTTTTGGTATTTTATTTAATTTAGTGGGCCTATTCTCTCCCAGCCTGCATCTTCCTAGTCCCAACAAATTGCCTGTTTTCATAGGAACCAGCCATTTCGCTGAAGCTAAGCAGGGCTTGGACGGGAGACCATTTGGAAGTTTTTTGAGTTCTAGTTTCTCTTTTGGAAAATAAGTTACAGTGGGGTTATCTGCTCTGTTTTGGCCTTGAATTTATTTTGTCTTGCCCAATCTTTCGCCACAGGGACAAATCCCCTTTGACTAAGTACCTGTTTTGGTCTGTGGCCAAGAAGGCCCTTTGTGCAATGGGCATTGATAAATGCCAATTCGGAAAGCATTCATTCTGAATTGGAGCTGCCTCTACTGCTGCCGAGGTTGGGATGGCAGAAACTAGGATTAAGGCCATAGGTAGGTGGCGTTCCACTGCCTTTAAGGCTTACATTCGTTGAACAAAGTTTTCCACCAGTTAATAGTTATTTTTTCTCCAGCAGATGTTGTGTCAAGACCGGACCTTTCACAGATACTCATCTGTGGGCACAGCATGGTTTTTTGGGCCAGCCGCAGAGCGTCGCATACGGCCATGGGCTCACAGTTGGGCCATGGTTTTGAGACCTTCGTTCACTGGGTTGGACGACGAGGTTTGCGATGGGGAAGTCTGTTACACATGTTATTTCAGTTTGAGTCTAAGTTCTGCCTGCCGCAGGTGTTGGTGATCCACCTGGGAGGTAATGATCTGGGCCTACTAAAAGGGAAAGCCTTGATTCTCCAGGCGATGTCAGATTTTGAATTCATTTGGAGACGATGGCCACTAACGTGGATCGTCTGGTCTTGTATGTTGCCTCGGCGCACTTGGCGCGAGGGACGTGACATTAGGGGCTTAAATAGGGCAGTAAGCAAAGTGAATAGGGAGATCAGACTGTTTCTCCATGGTAAGCGAGGATGGGTCATCCCGCACCCTGCAATTACTCCCCACAGACCAGAGCTGTATAGGGCAGATGGGGTCCACCTCTCAGATGCAGGAAATGATACTTTCCTGTTGGATCTGCACGTAGGACTGCGGGACTTCTTCCCGGGTTGGTGGGGGAAAGGGGACCTAAGCTGAGGCTTGGTCCCCTTTTGTGGCAGGGAATGTGCGGGAATGAAATGTTATTGACAGGGACGGTGAGCCCTCTGGCACCCTTGGCAGTGATCGGCATATCCAGAGGACCTGCTCCTCGGGGGCTATGCGGCTCACATGTCAGGATATGGTGTGCCTTTGGAGACCATTCTGTCTGCATCTACTCGCTGTCCCTTATGGCAGTGAGCGGGGGGGGGGGGGTAGTGGGGTGGTCTCCCCACACTTTCAGAGTGTCACAAAGCAAGATGCCGTTGTACCGGCTTCTTGCTTTGGAGAGTGGCTCGCCCTATGGCAGGCAACAGGCCTGAGTGATAGGATTATTCCCGCACTTTCACGAGCAGATCCTAGGAGGGATGGGACTACATGCTTATTAATAAAGAGGCCCTAGTTTACCCAAGCTCTGGTGTCTGTGTCTTCTTTCATGCGTCCGCCTTCGCTCACAATGGGAATTACTTCTGAGTAGTCATATACAGGATTGCACTGTGAGTAAGCTAAAGCAGGAAATAAAACTCAGATATGGAGACACACAGAACATAGCTATATCCCTTTGTCCTGAAACTATGGGCATGTCTACACCATTCATTTATCCCAGGGTCATCTCTAGGCTGTCCCTGTGCATTCATATGATGCACAGGGGATCCCGGGGTCAACCAGGAATGACCAGGGACTTTCCCCGGGATAATTGAAGCCAGGGATTTCCCGGTTTTCCCGCAGTCCTGGGACAACCCCAAGGACCGCAGCTGGTGTGGCCAGTGCTCCCGTGTCCTCCCTCCGAGTAGCGGGACTCTTTAAATGGGCATGGAGCTACACAGGGTTACTCTGTGCCCATTCAGGGGGTGGGAGCAATTTTGCCATCCCCAGGTTGGCTGCCAGCGCTTTTGTTTAAAGTTTTTTTTTACTTACTTTTTCAGAGGATTGGGGCTGTGCAATTGTGCAACCGGCTCCTTCTTCCAAACAACAACAACAACAACAAAAACCGCATGCCATGCCATGCTGGATGTCCCTCTTTCCTTCTGGGATGTCATGCTAGTGTATGGATGCTGGGGGATGATTGCGGAATTCGGAAAGCTTCACCCGTAGACATGCCCTATGAGTGCTCAAATGGGAAGGTATTCATGGAGGATAAGCTATCAATAGCTTCTAGTCAGGACAGCTTTATATTACATCCAGTATCAGAGGCAATATGGTTTTCAGACAGTACCAGTTGCTCGAGGATACTGACTTGATGGTGGTTTTTTGTTTTTTTTGTTATTGATTTTTTAGCAAATACTGTTGACTATAAATGTTAAAAATAAAATAAATAATATATGAAACACAGAAAGTGTCCCCCTACTGCATTCATGTCCTGTTGTGAGCTTCCCCTAAGAATCTGTTTAGCCACTGTGAAAAGAGGATGCAGAACTAGATATTATTATTATTATTATTATTATTATTATTATTTATTTATTTATTTATTTATATAGCACCATCAATGTACATGGTGCTGTACAGATTACAGCTGTACATGGTGCTGTAAATAGCAAGACCCTGCCGCATAGGCTTACAATCTAATAAAGTTGTAGTAAACAATAAGGAGGGAAAGAGAATGCAAACAGGCACAGGGAAGTGTAAACAGGCACCGGGTAGGGTGAAGCTAACAGTATAGAGTCAGAACAAACTCAATATTTAAAAGCTATAGGGAACAGAAAGGTTTTTAGCTGAGTTTTGAAAGCTGTGATTGAGTTTGTAGTTCTCAAGTGTTCTGGAAGAGCGTTCCAGGCGTAAGGGGCAGCAGAAGAAAATGGACGAAGCCGAGCAAGGGAAGTAGAGGCCCTTGGGCAGGCGAGAAACATGGCATCAGAGGAGCGGAGAGCACGAGCGGGGCAATAGTGTGAGATGAGAGAGGAGAGATAGGCAGGAGCTAGATAGCCAAGCATGGCTTTTTTATGTTCTTAAAGTTAGGTAGTGCTCTTTGTACATTCTGAATTAGGGGCAGGGTAGGATTAAAGGAAAAGATGCTCCCATTGTTCTTCAGAAATGATAATCTATATACTGACTAAAAGAGTCCATCTGACACACTGAAAACTGTCAACAGTTATATTTTTAGAAGTCAGTTTTATGTCCCAGTTAAAACTGCCTCTCTCTTCATTGTTTCACAGCTTTAGCTTATTTTACTCTCATTTACATTTTTAGAATTAGAAATTTTCTGCAAACACTGAGAAGATGGATAATCTTGTTACGGAATTTAATAACTGTTAGATGTTAGGGAGTAACAAATGCTTTAAAAATGAAATGTTAAAAGGCAAATAAAGTTTAGACTGGAAAATGTGATTTTTGTGAGACAGGACATCTGCAGGGCTGTGATATGCATATTACACTGTCATTCCTCAGCAAAGTAGAATTACATTCTTTTTGCCAGGCTCAGCTGTATGGACAGGTTTTATCTATGTTGCTTGAAATCAGTTCAGCAAATATTTTATTTAAAAATAAAAAACATGTCTGAAGAATATTTTGAGGTGTTGAAAACTTGCATCAAATTTAGGAAGTTGCTGTCTGATAAAGGGATAATCAGGAAAGGCTTTTAATGTGCTCCAAAACACCAAGGAAGCTTTTACAGATGCTCTTATTTAACCAGCAGTGCAAAATATAAACTATGGAAGAATATTTATTTCCTATGAAATCTATCTTTCTTGGGTACTTGAAACCACATGAGAACCTCTATTCCCCAACCACAGCCTTATTTATTTATTTGTTTATTTATTTATTACATTTTTATACCACCCAATAGCTGAAGCTCTCTGGGCAGTTCACAAAAATTAAAATCATGAAGAGCATAAAAACAACCAACAATCTAAAAACACAAATACAAAATACAATATAAAAAGTACAACCAGGATAAAACCACACAGCAAAAATCGATATAGGTTAAAATATGGCATTAAAACAGCAAAATTTAAACTTTAAATTAATAGGTGTTAAAATACTGAGGAAATAAAAAGGTCTTCAGCTGGTGATGGAAGGAATACAAAGTAGGCGCCAGCCGAACCTCTCTGGGGAGCTCGTTCCACAGCCAGGGTGCCACAGCAGGGAAAGCCTTCCGCCTTAAATTATACTGATGAAAGCAAGAAAGACTGGGAACAGTGGGCTTATTTTGTAATGATGCATCCTGTTAGAAAGGCAATTAGCAGAGAAAAAACAAAAGGCAAAACAGAATGAGCATTTACCAGTCCCACATGCACACAAGGCTATCTTAGAACAAAAAAGAGGCCACACTTTTCTTTAATGAAGAAAAGGGCAAAATGGTTTTACTCACAAATATTCTTGCATATAAATGCAGGTACAGAATAGAGTTTCAAAACAGAGTTTGTTTGATTCATTTTGTGTTCTATAACACTGGCAGGAGCAGGAGCAAACACAATGGAAAAAAGTTAGGGGAAGTGGAGGAAGGAAGGGGAGCAGCAGCAGGAAACCACACTGTTGGCAATAGAGACCCCAAGGCTGGCTTCCTATGTGGCGATATTCCTAACAGGCATGACCAGGAGTGGGTTTTTGTGTGGAAGGACTTTGAGTACCACTCAGTCATGGTACTTAAATTTCCGAGCTCAGAATTCTTTAATTTGAAGTCTGTGTCTTTTGTGTTGGGCTCTGTTTGGCGGATCTCAGGATCATAGTAAAAAACAAAGTAGATCCCGCAAACTTGAAGTCTGCCCCCACCCTGGTCTAGGGCATAGTATGAAGGCACAAGATAACCAACGTTGCTGAAATTTGTGACAGTGACACCTCTACACCAAGCAGGATATAACACCATGAAAGCGGTATGAAAGTGGTATATGGCATGTGTCATGGGCCCCAACAGTGGATAGGGGCAACCACGTGGTCTGTAACTGAAAACTTCCCCTCCTCTCCATTCTCATAGTATTGAATGGGACAGTGCCCTCAGGTGAGTACATGGTAGGAAATGCCAAGATATTTCAGCAGAATTGGAATAGGAGGGCTTTCTCTGCTGTGGCACCCCGGTTGTGGAATGAGCTCCCCAGAGAGGTCCGCCTGGCGCCTACACTGTACTGTTTTCGTCGCCAGCTGAAGACCTTTTTATTCTCTCAATATTTTAACACTTAATTTTAACCTAAATTTAAATCTTACTGTTTTAACTTTGTATTTTAATCTTATATCAATTTTTCTGTGTGGTTTTATCCTGGTTGTGCTTTTTATACTGTATTTTGTAATTGTGCTTTTAACCTGTTGGTTGTTTTATTGTGGTTTTAATTTTTGTGAACCGCCCAGAGAGCTTCGGCTGTTGGGCGGTATAAAAATGTAATAAATAAATAAATAAATAAATAAATCATACTGTTGTTGTTGTGTTGTTTTTAAAACAGCAACAACACAATTACTGGGAGAAAGTGCAGGAGACATGCAGGAGTTTGTTGACATCATCAAAAGGACCTGTGAACTTCCATGAATGGCTAGTCACAAGTGTGCCTTATTTCACTTGTGTGAAGAAGTCCCATGTGAAAAACTGAAAACTTGCCACTTCAGAGAATATGCTAGATTTCAAGTTCAAGGAAAACACCTGAAAACTATTCATGTTTCTCACATGAGGAACTATTTTACTGAAATGGCTCCTATATTATAATGAAAAGATGAAATCACGGCATTATACCAACAATAACTATATGGACCAGAGCATCCTCTCTATTAATACGAAAGCATGATGACAGTGGTTGGAGATTCTGATTTTTTCAGATTCAGTATTGACAGTAATGAGGATATTTCATACAGTTAGAATCAGCAGGCAAGATTCAGATCTAAGTGGCAAAAGATATGCAATTGTTCCAAAAAAGGTTAATGCTGTAGGTAAGAAGAGGTGGATTGCCATATTGTTTCAGAGTCCATTATAAGGGGTGAACAGGGAACCTTTAGGTTGTGTCAAATGTTCCTCACATGTTAAGAGCAAGCTGCCCATCAGTGTGTCCTTAGTGGGCTTGCTAATTGAAGGGCCATCTGTCAGATCCTATGCCAGTCAGTTGTCCAGAATATCTTGGTTGACTTCAGAGGCTATCTATTGTTTCTTTAGCAAACATTGGATGAATGTGACAGCATGCACAGGGATTGACTCAGTACAAAATAAATATGCTAAGTGCAGCAGGACTATCCACAGGGACAAAACAGAGCCCTGTATTGTTGTGGTATTCAGGTACCATTTCAATTGAATAGTGTAGATGTAATGAGCAAATAAACATATGAGTGTTAGAAAGTAAGTGTGTGAGAGAGAGGGGGGGAGGGAGAGGAAGATTTCTGTTTATAGTGATTTGTTTTGGTTGGATATAGGAAAAGCCATCTTTGCTGAAATCAGAAATTACCCCATCTTTGATCTATCACATTCACCTATCTTTCTCTAAGCAGTGTTCGAAAATCTGTGAACATATACAGTAGTTTTCCAGTGACTAGCTAAACAGGTTAAGATGTTTCCTGAGAGCAGTCAATAGTTGTCAATTCATCTTTAAGTAGAGGAATGTTGGCAAAAAGCCCTGGTTTCCCTCATACGGGTGGCAGAGGTGGGGTGCGAAAGACAGCAGGAAAGAAGCAAGCAGCAGATGGCTGACCATTTTAAGGTTCTGAAGAACAACTGTGTGTAACCAGACTGTAAAAAGGATCCTCTATACTTAGCAGTAGAAAACTAGGTCCTCATCTAGGACTCACAACAACAACAACAACAACAACAACAACAACAACAACAACGAAGGGTATGTGTTCATAGCTCTATGAAGTATTTTCTGCTTAGAAGTTAGGAGGCCAGCAAAGCTAACCTAAATGTAAAGAATGAAGATGGTGAAGTTTCCTCCACTACACCCCCATTTTGTATCAGCTGATAAACTGCCTGAACGCTCCATCACTTTTCATGAGAGAAAATTCTCTCTCAGCCACATAAGTGTAAGAGATTATTTTGCAGACTCAAATAACACAATAAACATGATTGATTGAATTGGAACATTGTTAAAGGAAAAGTTACTTTGATGTTGAGATTTTCGCACAGAGAACCATTGAAATCAGCAGAATTAATAGTATTGGTGCCAGGGCTAAATCCTTTCCCTGAAGGGCCGTTCTTCTTAGTTTGCTAAATTGCCAAAGTTGTGCCACCATGTTCTCCTCCCGCTTACCAGAAGTGTGTGTGCATGTGTGTGTAGAGGAGGGAAGACTGAAGGGAATGTCACAGGTGTATATGTGTACAGGAGAGAAAGTGGGTGAGGAGGAATTTTGTACAAGCTATGCATTGCCCCCTACCTCATGTCTGTAGTTCCTCACCTCATCCTCTCCTTGCCAAAAATAAATGTTTGCGGGATAGACGCAAGAATAACGACACGACACACAGAACTTTGGGCTCAAACAGGGGCCACATTTATTCAAGATCTGCAAAAGGGGTGTAATCCTAACGGGCATCCAGCCTGGCCTGCACACAGGCCTTGCTACTACGTAAGGACGAGCATTCTTGTCCTGGGGGTTGGCGCTGCCCCTTTTGCCCTCCCCCTGGCCGTCCCCTTACAGGGTAGGGAAACCTTCCCTTGTCACCTCCCAACCCAGGCCACTAAGTTCAAGGTGGGATGAGAAAGGTCAGCCTCAGAGGTAATCCTTATCTCCCAGCCCGACCACAAGGCTCAACACTGGGAGCCTCTGGAATTACCTGTCACTGCAACAGTGCCTCTGAATGCACTGGATGCCCTCTGGATGCCCGTTCCTACCTGCCACGGGGGGCATCAAGCCACTTGATTAGTCGCTACCCCCCCACCGACCTATAATTATGGTTCTCAAACCCCTTTGCAGATCATCTAAAAATAAATCATTACCGATGTCGGACAAATGGACACCATCCTGCCTGTATAGCCCCCTCCTGGTTAGCTTGATCTCGGGATGAGTTATGCTAAAGTCTCCATGTTTAAGTAGATCACAAAAGATCTCACTATTAACTCTTCTCCGGGCTCTCTCCATTGACTTGAGGTCACAACCTGAACGCCAAGTGAACCTGGGTAACACGCATGAGCAGATTATTATTACACCAGGCCAACGCTGCTGAATAATCTGGAAATCGGCGATCGCTTGTAGAATGAGGGCCTTGCCCTTCAATAACCCCATATCATTCCCACCTAGGTGTATTAGCAACACCTGGGGTGGGACGCATGCCACCTGATGGTGGAACAAGGTGGGTAGCAGGCGTTCCCAATGCAAGCCACGTCGGCCGAGCCACCGGATGTTGGCGTACTGGCACATGCCTAGTTGGGTTCCAAATGTCGAGTTGGCCGCACGCCTACCAGCCCAGAAGACCATACTGTGGCTGCAGATGAGCACTCAAACTGGGGCATGGCTTCTCCAGCAATCTACAATAAACAAAGGAGGTTACTCATTGTTACAGCGGAGTGACATGCTGGCAGGTGCCTGATGTATGACCAGTATACCATGGAGCACCATCTGCCGATTGCTTGTATCCTTGCAGAGGGTAAACGTAAGGCTGCTGCCGTAGAGGCCGCCCCAATTCGAAAGGAGTGGGAACCCATTTGAGCTTCGGGAAGGCCTAATGACTGCAGTGCTCTCTTCGCGATGGTCCAGAACTGGAATTTGGTGAGAGGTGTATGATCTCTGTGGCAGAAAAGATAGCCTGGTCTGTTGCCTCTCAAATCAAGGAACACGTGCAATGCGTGGACCGGGCATATGTCCTCCACTGTTGCCGGGTGAAACGTCACTACGACCCCTTCGCCTCCTTGATCGGTTTTAGACCGTCTCAATTTTAAAATAACCCCTTGGCTAGTGCAGCAGAGGTCAGCATATTGTAATGCGTTCTGTGACACATCCCCACATGACCGGGCCAACAACTCAGATATACGGAAAACACCAAAGAAGGCGGTCAATGCCGCTGCGTGAAGCAATGCAGCTTCATATGCACAGCAGGAGCCACTGAGGTTTTAAGCCGGCCAAAATATCCGGTGATATTGGCATCCGGTTATCTGGAGCTCGCGGCGCGATTCTCGACCAACCTTTCAACATCTGCCTGATTCTAAAGTCCCCCATGTTGTCGGGCACTCCCTGCATTTTTGCTATAAAGGCTAAAGCAGCTAGTTTCAGGAAACTGGAGCATGAAGATAGAAGGAAATCAAAATGGAAAAGAAACAACAAGCTTACCACATGGTAAAGGTGGGTCTATTTGCACATTTCCTAAATGTGGCCCAAAGTGCTATAATACAGATGACCATGATTGAGGGTCTTGTCACCCACTAATTGCTGTACACCCACACTTTTGAATTTTCATGTTGCTATAGAGTGGAAGTGTTCCTTTTACTCATCCCTCCATGAGCTGGTGTAGAGTTTTGTTAACACAAGTCCTTTTTTTATATAGAAGTAAGTGATTCAGTATGTTGCTGCAATGGTAAAAGGCAGTTTAGACTGAAAAGTGTGCTGTTCATAAAATTTAAAAAAATCATGCACATTGCACCGTCCTCTGCAAATCCCTTGAAACAGCCTGACAGCAGACTGAGTTGCCACCTATGGTCCATGCTCTGTGCAGTGCTGCTGGTGGTGTTTGAGTAATTAGTTGTGTTCACGTTGACTTCTTTATTGCGGGTCACTGCTGCAGCCCCTGGTGTGCTGAAACAGCCCATCCAAGATGTATTCTCAAAATGCTAAGGGCTCTGCTATAGATGCTTTTTGCAATCTTCCTCAAACATGAGCTTGCTTGCTCTGACAATTCAGTGTGATTCCTCTAGCTTATGCATCCTGGGTTGAACTCACATATCCATTATTTATTTCAGTTTGCTTTACCATTATTGTTTCACTTACCAAAGTAACCTGGAAAGAGAAATTGTGATTAAGGAGGGAGAGGGATACTGGACAGGAGCACCCAGTAGAATCACTCCCAAGCTTTGGTATAAAGAATATACTGTTGTTCTGAACATACCGTTGTGGGTTTGGTTTCTGAGGATTAGTGTAAGTGGGCCCATCACTATAGTTTTGCGTAAAGTGGGGAGTCAGAGCATTTGATGTAGAAATACTGTTCTTTAAGAGCTCTGGATGTTTCCCTCAATGGGCAAGGGTGGCTTTGAGACAAGTGCTTATGTATTTATGTGTGAGAAAGGAATTGGCAGTCTGGAATCGGCAGAGAGGGAGAGCAAGCAGAGAGTATCTCACTGAGGCTGCAGCTTGGGTTGGATGTCTTGGAGGGTATCTAACTTGCTTTCTGGGCAATTCTCTGACTTGTAGGAAGAGTGCATGTTTTCCTCCTGCTGGTATGTTCTGCTGATATAGTTGTACGTAAAGCAAATATTACAAAAAAAGCTATAAACTTCCCAGTAGTTCAAAAGAAACTAAATGTAGTAGCCCTGTCCCTGGATCTTCTGACCACTGGGAGAACTGGGGAACACACCATCAGGGAGAAAGGTAGCAAGATAAAATCACAGAGTTGAAACGAACCTTAAAGTCATCTTATCCAACTCCCTGCCACTATAGAAAACCCACTGATACAAGAACCCAGAAAGGGGGGGGGGGAATCCAGCTTCTGTTTAAAAACCTCTAATAACGGAATACACAGAGGAGGACCAGGATCTCTTTTCAATCATCTAAGAGTGCAGGATATGGAATAACGGGCTCAAGTTAGAGGAAGCATTCCAGCTGGACATCAGGAGAAACTTCCTGACTATTAGAAAAGTATGACCATGGAACCAATTACCCAAGGAGGTTGTGGGCTCTCCCACACTAGAGGCATTCAAGGTTCAGCTGGACAGCTACCTGTCTGGTATGCTTTAATGTGGGTTCCTGCACTGAGCAAGGGGTTAAACCCAATGGCCTTGTAGGCCCTTCCAGCTCTACTATTCTATGATTCTATGAATAGTCACTGTTGAATTCATATTGTTATGCTTACCCCACTTCTCTGAATGGTGAGAAGCTCCAGGGATGAATTGCTTAGCCAGGTTTGGGTTCGTTTGGAAGAAGCTCACTGGAAGCTTATTGGTGTTCTGCAATACTTCTGTTTATTTAGAAATATTCAGGTTGAGCATAGGTGGAGGCACAGCTTAAATCCTCCAACAGACAGCCACAGCCTACTACTCCTATGCTCTAAGATGCTTACAGAACTCAAAACCAGCTCTCTGTGTTCCTTACTCTGTACAGCTCAAACTGCATTGTCTCATCACACACAGATACCTGGAATACAACATCTTCAGAGGAGTTTGGGGAGGGCGGTCTGCCTTTTGCCCCCTTTCAGTATTTCCTAGTTATTCAAGAAAATGGTCTAACAATTAGTTCCCATGGAAACACATCACTGGACTATTAACAGTCTTTTGTCAAGTCCAGGTACTATCTCAGGCCAACCCACACTGATAGCCCGTAGTCAAAGAAAACTGATAGAAAACACCAATATTAATTGGTGAGTATATTTGTTCTATCCAAAGCTGAATATCACGTTGACGAGATTAAAAGAAACGTAGAGCGTCATCACATGGGGGGAAATTGTGTTTCCTTACCGTCACTTCTCCAACCCCGCTTCTGTCCCTCTATTACTTCCTCTCTCTTCCCAGACAGGAAAAAGGAAGTAAACAAAGACCAGGTGACCCATTCAGGGTCTGTTTTGATCGCACCGCTTTTACTGCACACAGCAGGAGGTCATGACATTCCTTTAAAAAAAAAAAAAGGTTGGATTTTGGGGGGTTTATTTTGCAATGGAACAATAAGGACACTCACACATCTGTAAATAGGCAGTAGTGTGCATGCGATAAAATGCTTGTCTGATGAACCTCAAAGCAGTTCCATTTGTTGAATCAAAGAAGATGGATAGGACTTGAGGTGTGTGTGTGTGTGTGTGTGTGTGTGTGTGTGTGTGTGTGTGGGAATGGTGAAATAAAGCATCTTATTATACGTCACATAACACAATCCTGTCATTCCACTAAAACATTGAAGATATTGTAAAATGGAAGCGGTATAGAGTTTGGGGAAGCCTTACTCTATAATCTGCCTACCAAACTCCACATTACTTACAGTGACCAGTCTCTATGCTCCACACCTGTTTAACAATCAAGCAAAGCTTCAAACATCCCTGCCTAGATTATGTACTATTGCCATTGTTGTTTTAAAGGCTCAATACTTCACATAGACAAAGGGCTCATCTACACCAAGCAGGATATTGCACTATGAAAGCGGTATATAAAAGGCAGGAGCCACACCAAGCAGGATGATAGTCATATGAAATTGATATATGGTAGGTGTCATGGGCCCAACAGTTGTCAGTGCACTTCAATACCGCTATAAAGCAGTAGTGTGGCTCCTGCCTTTTATATACCGCTTTCATAGAGCAATATCCTGCTTGGTGTAGATGTGCCCAAAGTCAGCACTAAAAGAATAGCCATTTGCAATGTCTAGCCCTGTATGCTGCTCCTTGTCTCCCTTCAAGTCCAGCCTCAGAAATTTTGCTTCCTGAGGTGGAGCAGCAAATAAGCACACACACATGTGCGTGTGTGCGTGCACACACACACACACACACAGAGTAAAGGTATACCCAAAGCCAGTCAGAATATTTTGACAATGAGGCAGAAAATCTCACCAGCACCTCTCCCTGTCACTGGCAGTAAAAAAAGTAAACTAACTAACACTTTGCTGCCCCTTTATTACACCCAAAATATCTGCTGGGTGCAGCTGCCTCACTGCCTAATGTTAGAGTTAAGCCCTTTCCCTTCTCAGGCAGCAGACCAAAGGCACATCAGGAGTTTCTCTCACAAACCCTAAGACTACACCTCAGGACAAATATATGGCAAAAGGTGACGAATAAGGCATGGCGTGACAAGCATTTTGAATAGTGAAATTAAACCACAGTATTACATGTGGGGTTGAAACCACAAAGTTTTCGTATACATATGCATACATTTTAAAAAATATTTTTCTTCATGCCTGGGGCGGCTTCTCCTCTAGTCTGCTCCTTGGTTAGCATCAAGCTGATGACTACTACACGGCTTCAGTCCTGCCTGAAGAATAGCCATGTCGAGACAGCCTATTAGAGTTTTTTAAAGTTGTGTCATTTATCGTGAATTCCTAAACTGAAAAACAAACCACACACTTTTAAATGGCTGTCCTGATACACATGAATAAATATATTACTCATTGAAACTTGTGGTGCTTTATCCACACACACACCCCACATAATGTAAAATTTAATACAGAATAATGAATCACTTTGAAGCTCCCTCAGCCACATTTTTCATGTTGAAATTGAAGAACAGATTTTCTTTCTTTTCATTCTCAGAACAAAATCAGCTTCTCAGACAGACAGCATTCACAGAATTAGCTGCTGATGCATAAGGCTCTTATGCAAATCAAGACGAGAGCTCATAGAACTGGAGCTGGATTCAAAATAAACCTGAGGCCTTTGAATTTCATGCAATCAGAGCAATAAAGGCATTATTTTAAGGGTATAAATATTAAAAGGAATGAAAGCCAAATAAATGTGGTGGAACATTTTTTAAATAAAGAGACATAATGGAAATCAGAGCCATCTGTAGTACCTTGTTAAGACATCCATACAGCCAACCTGAGCTTTAAGTGCCGCTTTGAAAATAAAGGTCAGGAGAACATGGAAATGGCACATCTTATTGTAGTTCCTTTAAATCACTGTAGACTGTCAGTGTCTCTGCAGACTGTCCTTAATTGGAGTTAAGGAAAAGCAGCATGTAATGTTGTCTCGGACAACTCACTTTTACACACTCTCTCCTCTTTATCAGAATTTGTTGTTGCTTCCACAGTGGAATAGATGGAACTGTGGAAAAAGAGCAGAACTGATCAGGCCCTTAAGACATTTGTGGTGTAAAGTAGGAACTCTCCATATCGGAAAGTAGCAAGCAACAGACGCGAAGGTTCACTTCACATGTGTAACACCAAACTCTGGGTTTTTCATGTTATATAAGCAAGACCTGGGCCTGAACACTCTCTCGTCCCTTCTCCACTTCCTTCCCTGGCTTTTCCAGGTAGAGTTGTGGAAGAGACTCTGCCAGTTCAGGCACAGGGAGCCCTTTTCCTACAGGCCATTGATACATGAGAAAAGTCAATCTGGTGTGTAGCCAATAGCCAATGGTGGGTGGAGGGCAGAGCCCAATGTGGGCAGAGTTTACAATATTGCATAGGTCCTTTTCTTTGTGTGCCACACCAATCCTCCCTCCCCATAACCCCTATTACACACAAAGTGGAGGAAGTTTCCAGAGGGGAATTCCAGAGGACAAGAGTGGGCCTGTAGCGTTCAGAAGTATGAATGACACTGAGGGCCACATGTGGGTTCTTTGGCCACAGTTCTGCATCCCAGGTATAGATAATACCAAGCTTTATGGGCCAATGGTCTGACAGCTTCCTATGTTCCTAATTGCTAATATTGCAGAAAGATTCTAGTTCAAGCCTTCCACATGCTCCCTTGGAATTGATTCTCCATTCACAACAAGTCTGATTAGTATAGACTGTCTAGTAAGCACAGCTAAAAATCTAACCACTTCCCAAACAAGGAAAACAGATGTGTCAGCATTTGCAAGTCTGACCAGTTGCTACGAGACCAACATTTTATAGATAGATATTTTAAAACAGGCAAAAAGTTGTCAACAGTGTGGAGAATTCAGGATTTAAGATTATATAAACTGGAGGTGATGAGGTTAAGTCCTTTTTTATTCTCACCCCGCCCTGCGTCTCATCCTACTGACCTCAGGATTTAAAAATAAGCATATCTGAATTGCTTTTGCCTAAGCAAATTGTTGGTAATAATTAAACATCCATTCAAAAGGGTTTTGGACGGAAATCTTTTTTTTGCGGGGGGGGGGGGGGAGATTCCAGAAATAATTATATGTTCGGCACAAATAAAAATGGGAAAGCTTTTCCCTTAGATCATTTATTTTCTGTGGAGTGAAAGTTTCTAAGCAAACAATACTACTTTTCTAGTTTTAGAAAGGATTTAAAACCTTAATAGCTGTGCACTAGATTCTAGGATTAATTATTAATAACAGTATTGTTTGCTGGCCCTGATTTTCAGCACTCGTAAGAAAAGGCATGTGAATTTCCAATGTTTTGTTGACACTACCGTCTGGAGTGTGAGTGAGGTAATGAAATATGGGAGTGAGGGCTGGGCTGGGATAATAATTAAAAAAGGGTCATCATGATGAACAATACGAAAAAATAGATGAAAAGTATGCACTTAGGCTATTAATTTCTTTACGTACTATGTTAGGGTCACCATTTGAAAAGGAGGTCAGGGCTCCTGTATCTTTAACAGTTGTACAGAAAAGGGGATTTCAGCAGGTGTCATTTGTATGCATACAGCACCTGGTAAAATTCCCTCTTTATCACAACAGTTAAAGCTGTAGGAGCCCTGCCTAGAGTGACCATATACAAAGGAGTAGAAAACCTTGGAGAATAATTACCATTAAAATGAAGTGATCAGCAGAAATTCTAAAGGTCACAAATTTTCATTGCTGCCAATGCAAGGATCAGATGTTCCATAGTTAAAGGATCGTATGGAGATTGGTAACACATAGACCCTGTTCACTGTTTGCTAAAGATTTTTTAAGTAGGATTCTATTTTAGTCAAGTTTTGTCAGCATGTCATCAGGTAACAGCATGTATGTGGGCCTTCTGAGTAGTGGCACCCACCCTCTGGAACACCCTTCCACATGTAGTCTGAAAGGTGGAAACTGTGGTGAAATTTAGAAAACTCTTGAGGATGGATTTATTTACTCAAGCATTTCCTGACTTGTAAAAATTATTCTACAAGAATGGGGAAGATAGTTGACAGTAGGGGTGTGCACGGACCCCCCGCTCTGCCCCGCGGGCCGCTCTGCGCCGCTCCGCCCATACTCCGCTCCTCTTCGCCGCGGAGCTCCGGCTCCGAATCGGAGCTCCGCACTGGAGGGGAGTGGTGCCAGGTAAGGCCGGGAGAGGAGGGCGGGGGGGGGGGTTACCGGGCCCTGCCGCCGTCACCGCCCATGCGGCGACGGCGGCAGAGCCCGGTAAGGAACCAAGGGGGAGGGGGGCCTTACCTGCCTCCGTCCGCGGTCCGTCGGCTTCTTCAATTGAGCCCACGGTTCAGCCAGGAAGTCTGGGCCGCAACTGCGGCCTAGACTTCCTGGTTGAACCGCGGGCTCAATTGAAGAAGCCGAGGGACCGCGGACAGAGGCAGGTAAGGGAGAGGAGGGGGGGTTTACCTGGCCCTGCCGCTGTCGCCGCATGGGCAACAGCGACAGCGGCAGGGCCCGGTAAACCCCACTTACCTTTCCAGCGGAGCTCCGGATCGAGGCGAAGGATCTGCCTTCACCTCGATCCTCTTCGCCAAGCTCCGCCGGCCCCCCAATCCTCTTCGCCTCCGCCTTAAGGGGAGGCGAAGCACCCCGCTCCGCTTCTAATTCGCCGGTCCGATTAGAAGAGGAGCACATCCCTAGTTGACAGTAATAGTTAACACTTACCTCAGTTAATTCACTTCTAAGCTCTGTGGCTGGCATGTGAGGAGGTTGTTTTGTGTATATATTTGTACAATGGCCTGCTACTAACACCTCTACTTCTACTCCTCTACTACTGCTACTACTGATAAAGTTATAATGCAACATTACAAGGGAAATAATTTAACTTAACTTGAGTCATGTATAGAACATTTCAACTGGGTCATTATCATTATACTAAAGAACTGTGCCCACTGTACTCTTTTTAATAACGATACCAATTCCGTTTGTTATTAAAGTCATCACAGAAGTTCTATATTCAAGGATTAGAATAATATGTTTTGGCTATACACCCACACTAGTAATGCCGTAAAGTAGGAATGCAGGATAATAAGCAGCCATGAGCTAAAGATCCAATTACTGAGCACTATCATTTGTGCTGTTATCAAAAAACCTCAGTTCTCAAAAGGGGATGAAGCTTTATCTATTCAAGCACTGCAGTTACTTAAGGTAGCAAACAAATACTGTGCCCATGTTTAACGAAGTGTATCTATAAGATATTTTTTTTTACATCAGATTACTCCATATTAGCATATCGAGGCCTTAAAGAACTGAAACGCAATCCTAGGTTTGTGGTCTAGAAAAAGTGATATTGTTATGAGAGTTCTTTCCCAATGTTGTTACTGAATCTGTATAATTATAGTCAATTCTCAGTTCAGTTGATACTTTGAAAACTTCTAATTCACATTGCTTATGTCAAAGTTGCTTTGCATCATCTGATACTTCCTGTGCTCCTTTATCTAATGAATAATTGTCAGATCTGGTTGCCGTGGAGTGAGGGAAGAAAAAAGGCAGTAAGAGTATGGGGATAACAGGAGCTCTGGGGCTAAAAACAGGAGCTCAGAGATCTGTGTTCTGCTGCGCCAGGTGGAGATCCACCAAAGCTATAAATTAGAACAGTTCCTAGCAGTGAACTGTTCCTTCATTCTGGAATGAGTTTGCTCATCTATGCTAGCCATTGACACCTCATAACCTGGAAGAGTTCAAAAAGCAACTGAGTATTTAAATATTTTTCCCACCCCTTGCAGTCTAAAGACAGTATCAGTATCAGTCAAATTTATTGCTTTTGGCCAATGGCCTTTGCATAAAACAAACAACAACAATACAATCACCAACAAAAAAGGAAAAACAAAAGAATGTATAGAAGTTAAACATAATGCTTATAAACATAATACATATAACACATGATTTACAAAATTTAAAAGTGTAGACTAGCATGTCATAGTTGATCAATAAGTGAGATAATGTAAATCGAATATGGTCAAATGCAATCATCTCTTTTACAATTGATGGCTAACTCTGCAGTCTAAAGTGGTAGAATCCTTTCTATAATCTCCTTCTGTTGCATGTATAGAATTTATTTATTTATTTATTTATTTATTTATTTATTTATTTATTTATTTATTTATTTTTGCTCTTATATCCCACCTTTTTTCCTCCAAGGAACCCAAGGCAGCGTACATAATCCTCCTCTCCATTTTATCCTCACAACAACAACCCTGTGAGGCGGGTTGGGCTGAGAGTGTGTGACTGGCCCAAAGTCACCCAGTGGGTTTCTATTGCTGAGTGGGGACTAGAACCCGGATCTCCCGACTCCCAGTCCAACGCTTTATCCTCTACACCACACTGGCTCTCTTAGATGAGGTCTAAGTGTTGAGTAGTCGTGCGTATGTAATTGTACCCCTCTTAAAGGGGTTATAAAAATAACCCCTGAAAGAGAGAGGGAGAGGCCTTAGCTAGACCTACCTTTTGTTCCAGGGGAGAGGAGGGGAGACCTCGCGTTGCGATTAACGTGAGATCTCACCTCCGTTTACAGGTAAGGCGCAACAACCTCGGGAAGAGAGGTGTCGTGCCCGCCATTTTTTAATTTTTAAAGGGAGAGGAGTGCACGAATGTTCATGCGCTGAAGGTAGGTACTTTTAAAAATTTCATTTCATTTCCCCGCTTCCCCCACCCTAACCTCGATGGTCACAGCGCTCCTGAGCAGGGTCAAGCTGTGGAAACAGGCCAGACATTCTGCAGTCTCAGGTTCAGCCCGGGACTGCAGAAAAAGCGGGCCCAAAGGGGAGGGCTATATCCCGGGGCAAGGGAGGGATGATCCCTCCCTGATCCTGGGATCCTCTGTGCGTCATATGGACGCACAGGGATGATCCCGGGGTTCGCCTCGGGATATAGCCTGGTCTAGCTAAGGCCAGAGAGAGAGAGAGAGAGAGAGAGACTGCTCCCTCCACACACACACACTTTAAGGATTCTTGTCGTATCCTTTGCCACAGTAATTTAAAGCACCTTTCAATGTGACTGACAATTGGGATTTTATCATTCTGAATGGGAATGTTCTAAAAAGGACTGCAGGCTTTTGTCCACTAAATCAAAGCTGCACTAATAATGGATGAATGGTAGAAGAAACTTGCCCTTTAGAGATGTAGGCCACAGAGGTCTGCCTGAGAATTCTTTCCTTGATTGTAGGTGACAAATAAGAACACGCGGGAGCAAGTGACACAGAAAAGAGCTGCCCCAATTTGAGCTGTTGAGGCAATAATTTGTTGTCCATCAGACTCACAAGGCTTAACTAATGCTTTGTGAACTATATCAACTAGGATATCTTTTTTCTTCAAATCTCTTTTCCAGCTGATTAGCTTTTGACAAAATACACACACACACACAAAATAAAAAAGTATTCTGAGTAAGGTAAAAACTCTGGGAGCCTTAATAAACTGACTCAACAGCAATTCTTTCTGCAGTGCCAGCTGGTGATGAGTTCTATAATTCAGGAGGTTATTTTTTGTTAGTATCATTTTCTTGTGAGGAGGGATGATTGCTTCTCACTACCTGGATTTTCCTCCTTGCCTTCCTAAATGTACATTGCCAAAAATAAATGTGGTACTGCAGGTACCATCATGAAGTTTTAGTTTAATAGCAGGTTGGATTAACGCCCTTGTGTAATGTTGATTCTGCAAACACAGTATTCCCCAACCTGGTGCCCTCCAGTTGTGTTGGACTGAACGACCATAATTTAGGGTGACCATATGGAAAGGAGGACAGGGCTCCTGTATCTTTAACAGTTGTCTAGAAAGGGAATTTCATCAGGCATCATTTGTATGCATGCATGCAGCAGCTGGTGGAATTCCATCTTCATCACAACAGTTAAAGCTGCAGGAGCCCTGCTGTCTTGACCAGATATAAAAGAGGGCAGGGCTCCTGCAGCTTCAACTGTTGTAATGAAGAGAGAATTTCACCAGCTGCTGCATGCATATAAGTGACACCTGCTGAAATTTCCTTTTCTATGCAACTGTTAAATGTGCAGGAGCCCTGTCCTCCTTTTCATATGGTCACCTTCCCATAATTCTCAGTCAGTATGGCCAACATATCTCGAAAGCACCAGAATTAGGGAAAGCTTGTTCTAACATAACATCTTTTTCGAGAGACAAGTTTTACTAGAATTAAGTGTTAGAACTTTCATAAACTTGATTTAAATTTACATGGCCTATTAACTGTAAAAACAACCAGTTGTTTGAGTGGTCTAGTCTCCAGCCACACACAGCAGCGCTTAATTTCACTTGTCTTTTTGAAAGGAAGGGAACAAGAATGTACCGTTCACCACAACTGCCTAGCAACAAATTTTTTTTGAGATGTTACATTAAAATCTGCTCATAACAGCACGAACTGTAATATTATGCAAAGCTTTTGCTCCACAGAGACTAATCAAAAAAATTATTCTAATGTATAAAACATAGGGGCAAATTTTCATCTTCATGCATGGCAGATCATACGTGAAATTCTTATTTAGGAATATATGCAGATATTTGCCATTTATATTATGGCATAATTTGAGGGCAGCATTTCTCATTTCTTGTGTTTAATCAAGCTTTTTATTAACACTTCTAACATCTCTAACCATGCCTGCTAATTTGGGGGTTGTCTGTAACATCTTATTATATGACATTTTATGGTAGTAATAGGAAGTTGTAAGAATAAGATGCCATTTATTGAATAGCTGTCAACAGATTGACCTATCCAAGCAAGTGATTATTTGGTGGTGATGTTATATAATAAGTGTAGGAGGAAAAGGTAGGGGCTGATCTCTAGACTGCCCTGCAGCAGCAGCAGCAGCAGCAGCAGCAGCAGCAGCAGCAGCAGAAGAAGAAGAAGAAGAAGAAGTAGTAGTAGTAGTAGTAGTCAACCGGGCGAAATGTCACCATTGCTTTCTCCATCTGTTGCTGCTTCACCAAGAAGGGATTTGGCCTCATTCCCTCACATCTGTCCTGTGAGCAGGAGGGCAAGCAGACTATCACCATCTCTTCAAATATACTTTTTTATTGTAATTTTATTTTTGTAATACATATATCCTCCCTCTCTATCCCTTATGTATCTTGTTTTGTATTTAGTTTGTATGCCAGAAGGCAGGGACTGTCATGCAACTAATCTCATAAACTGCTCTGGGAGGTTTTTGGCTAAAGAGTGGGGTATAAATACTGTAATAAAATAATAAAATAATTTTTAAAAAGTGGTAGTGTTTGAAGGGGGGATTTTAAACGGAGGTTATGATATACCAGTAAGTCATGCCTGAATTCTTAGGTTTGAGTTGGTTCATATGATCATAAAGTACATGCATGTTCATTATTCATTATTTATTTATTTATTGCATTTCTATACCACCCAATAGCCGAAGCTCTCTGGGCGATTTACAAATTAAACATCAGAGATGCAACTTTCATATCACCTGAAACACAATGTCTTGCAGGCTGCAACTCAACCACAATATACAGTAAATGAGAGTGTCACAGACCCCCATGGTGACTGTTGTTGTCACAGTCTTTTGGACCTTCTTCCTAATTGTCTTCTGCTGATGTACAAGTGTTGATAGTGTAGTTCAAAGGGGAGACACACAAATCCAAGAGCTTTATGGGACATCCAAGAACAGAAATGTTTTGGAACGCACAACATGTGAGAAAAGGCTGAGAGATATTGGAAAGATTATCATGCCTAAACTTTATATAACCCCCACCCCCCGAACAACCTCTGAGCTGTCTACAAATGTGCAAAAGCTCCAGCACAGCAAAGGTGGAACTATGCACATTTGTACTTATTACAAGTCTAAAGTATCATAATCTTCATATTTTGTAGGGTGACCATATGAAAAGGAGGACAGGGCTCCTGCATCTTAATCTGTTGTCTAGAAAAAGGAATTTCAGCAGGTGTCATTTGTATGCAGGCAGCACCTGGTGAAATTCCCTCTTCATCACAACAGTAAAAGCTGTAGGAGCCCTGTTCTCTTGACCAGATACAAAAGAGGGCAGGGCTCCTGCAGCTTTTACTGCATGCATACAAGTGACACCTGCTGAAATTCCCTTTTCTAGACAACTGTTAAAGATGCAGGAGCCCTGTGCTCCTTTTCATATGGTCACCCTACATTTAGCCCTGTACACTCGACTAGCCAACTTTGCTGATTTTCTACCGGTGTCACAAAGTTGCCCATAGCATTTTGATAGCAACTACAAGGGATGCTGAGTTGCTGCTGATGATTCTTTTACTGGTCCCTCCTGTCAACCCAGTTATCCATCAAATGGGACATTTATTGCGATATCTGGCTGGAAGCAGATTGTGTCATGTTCCTTTCCTTCCATAATCAGGAGTGCTGCCTCCACCACTTGCTTGTGTGCAGTGCAACCCTTGACCATTTAAACAGCATGGAAATACTAAATGCAAGAAGGACTCCCTCATAACCTTGGAATCAGGAAAAGAACAGAGGGAAAATGTTAAAACAACAAAATAGCCACATTGGCCTAGGGTGACCAAATGAAAAGAAGGACAGGGCTCCTGTATCTTTAACAGTTGTTGAGAAAAGGGAATGATAAAGAAATCTGAAAAGCCCACCTGAAGCCCCTTACTCCAAGGTGAATAAAAGTACAGAATCATGGACACTTCTGCCCTTGGCCCCCACCTTTGTGTCTCCTCCTGGAGAAAAGTAAAGTGTCTAGTCTTCACTTTAAACGTCAAGGTTGCCCTAAAACCTTTGCCCCACACCCGATAGCAAAAATATCAGAGAAAGAAGGCCTTGAGGACAGAAACAAGTTTCCCATTCCCCAGACATAGAGGCATCCAAACCATTGAGGGCCCTCTGACCAGGGATTTTAAAGGGTCAGAGCATACTCTGAAATCCCTATCTCTCCTTGGGGAGCTTATCAAGGGTCAGAATGCAAGATTTGTACCGGTCATAGGCTGCCAAAATATGGCATTGTTTAGGTGAGAATGGGTTTCTGTTTATAGAACATGTATGAAACTTGTGTTCAGTCAAAGGAGGGAGGAGGGAAAAGTATGACTTCATTAGAACAACTTGGATGAAGTACAAATGTATGCTGATGTGGCTAATGGGGAGAGAGTTTCTGCCATCGGTTTGTATGAGGTATGGGGATTTTCTCCTGTGTGCACAGTAATAAAGAGTCTCTGTGTCTGGACTGGTTGTGAAGTCGTCCCTTCCCTATCAGGTTAGGGGAATTTCCTGAACAGGAATTTCAGCAGGTGTCATTTGTATGCATGCAATCCTTTTTCTATGCAACTGTTAAAGATACAGGAGCCCTGTCCTCTTTTTCATATGGTCACCCTAGCATTACAGGTCACGAAACAGGCAAAATTTAACTTCTTTTATTTATTTGTTTGTTTGTTTATTTATTACATTTCTATACCGCCCAATAGCCGGAGCTCTCTGGGCACTAAATATGACCAATATGGCACTCCGTAGCCACTACAGAGCACCATTCAAAAACTGCAGCCTTTGATATATTTCTTAGCTTTGATTCTATAATTCTGCATAATAGTACTTTCCACTGTGCTCTGTTTGTATACAGCTATACATAAGCCTCGCAGCTGCCTTGCTTAATTACTTCTTTGTAAAACATCCCTCTCAGATTTCTTCATGAAAGTATTATGTGGTAAGCAGAATTAATAAAACCAGGTTAGACCCCAATGCAGTTGATCTTTTTCTAAATATTATCAAGTAGTACATTAATTATCCAAATGTGGGTATCTGTTTTCCTCTCCTCCATTCTGTCATGCACCTGTGCTTTAGCCATAAAGCAGTCAGACACACACACACACACACACACACACACACACACACACACACTATTCTAAACCTATTTTTCCACACATAATCTGAGAAACACATTAGAAATAAGAAGGGGAAATCCCTTACAGTAAGAATCTGTTGTGCCTTTGTACACACATCTGATTTTAACATCCTTTTCTTTTCTCTTTGGAAATCAGTTAGCTTACAATGTGATCCGATTGTCAAGTTATGTCCGCTGGGAAGGGAGAGGATCATAACTAAATCCCCATACATTAAATAGTGTTCACAAGTCATGTGAAAGAGGAATCGCCAACCCTGCCACCTATATCTGAATGCCTCCAGGCCCTACTCCTGACATCCATGCCTTAAATGGCGCATCAGCAAGGGAGGGACGTACAAACATACACACGTAACTCTTATAACCCTCCCCTTGATGACGTTCTGCTCAATTTTGGAGAGTGGAATACAGGGTCCTGTATTCCATGTTATGCCCATCATTCCATCGTCCACTCATTGGTGCAATCTCAATTTCTTTTAAGGGATGTATGACAATTTCATCCCTGTTTGCAAATCATGTCCTAGTTTAACGCTGAACATGAACACAAGTAGGAATGCAAGTCTCGGGGAATGTTTTCAATTTCTCAAACTCGTGTTTCATTTTTGAAAGTGTACACCTGCACAAATCCCATACTTGTGCAATCCCAAATACCCCATTTAAAAGAACAAAAGTCCACAAGTCCAGTAGACTTGGAAAAACCTGGACCACAGTGGAATCTACAGGTTGGATTCATAGAAATATGAACTCATTTCAATCCTTTGTTGATTTCTCCGACATCCCTATGTGTTAATGTATGCCAGTGTAACCGCTATGCCAGTGACCCCACTGGAGAAAGGGGCAAAAGTGGGCAGGAATTGGACAATGGTGGGGAGGTGCCAATTTAGTTGGAATCCTATACTTACTTCTGATTGGAAATACAACAGGGTTCAATCTCAAAACCCCACCCACAATTCTCCAAATCCCTCTTTCCAGCCAACTGCTTACCTGGCTGTTATAGTAGTGATGACAGCAATTAGAATGGGGAAAGGAACAGAGGGAGATCTCCTACCACAATGTTGTTAAGATCTGGAAAATGTTTCCCCCAAGGGCTACTAATATCCAGTATCATATGGATAAGTAGATTTTGACTTGTGTGTGATATCTTGCCAGGTGCTGGAAGAGAAGTCAGGAGGGAATTCCTTCCCTTCTGGGGCACGTGTGTGGGAGGAAAGTTTGAAAGGATGTGAATATTTTGGGGCTGCCTGTTGGCTGAAAAGAAGGAAGGAGAACTCTGTTCTAATTCAGATTAAAATCCAAGACTTGGGCCACAGCTAGATTTAAGGTTTATCCCAGGATCATCCCGGGTTCGTCCCTGCCTGAGCGCTAGATGCCCTGTGTGGCACTTAGACAAACAGGTTTGACCCCAGGACAATCCTGGGATAAACCTTAGGTCTAGCTACGGCCCTAGATTAATTTGGGGATTGTACAGCATACCACATATTTGAAGCATACACTGCATCCCCAAGACTTCCATTTCTAGATTATGAGTCTAGAGAAATTGCTAGTCCTGTTGGATGCTAGTTTGAGATCCACAAAGTTGGTTAGATAGCTGTATTTTTTCATGTACTCATTTGGGTAAGGTAGGCTAATGCAAAAGAATTATCTGTGGTAGAACAGTCCTCTCTAAATCCTGCCTGCTCAACAATACAGAAAACATATTTGTAGAGGCCCAGTCTTCCAGGTATTTACAGGAAAAAATATTTGGCATCTTTCTTTCTTTCTTTCTTTCTTTCTTTCTTTCTTTCTTTCTTTCTTTCTTTCTATGGTATTCTTCTGTTTCCCCACCTCCATTTCTCCACATTCCTCTGCAGTTTCCCTGTGTCTGGTTTTAGGCTGTAAACTCTTTTAAATAGAAACCTGTCAAATCTATTATTTGTAAAGTGCCATGTGCATAGATGCTGCCTAACAACAACAACAACAACAACAACAACAATGTTGATCAGGATGACTGACCCTATTTCCTTTCTTATGGATTGGCATTTCAAAGCTCTCATTCCACTCCTGAGTAATTGCACCCACACGGTTGATGTAATTAACATTAACAACGCAATCCTCTCAGAAGCAGACAGGTCCACTACCAGATAAAAGGGTATAGGATTGCATCCAAATTATAATTAGTGGCATTCACCAATCAAGATTGCACTACAAACCTCAATGGACTTCTATCTTCCTAGGAGCCTTGCTGTCATCAGCTTGTAAAACTAAGAATTTAATCTTTTTGATTGAAAGAAGTAGCTGCAGGACAAGAGAAAGATAATTTTGTGAGGTTTAGAACTAAACTCAGTAATAATTCAAGATTACTGAAAATGTTCCCAAAATTTGTTGGGAATGTTTGTCAAAAAATTATTATTTGGCTTTGGATCATTTTAATTATCTAGTTTCTAAACTTTAGTGCATCTTTAGCTTTGAGAGTCTGCTCTACATATAACTATTTATGTTTTGGGTAACAAAACATCTTAAGACTCAGGAATTGTTTGTATAACACACAGACACAAACACTTCCTTCTTCAGATTAATAAAATCTCACTGCTGATTCGGAGGTATCAACTTTAATTTTCGTGGTTGCACGTTTGACCTTCTTTTACTCTTTCATCATTCATGATCAAACCAAATTGCTCCAGGTAGTTTATTTTTTTGGGATTAGATGGTCACTGTCAAGTGAACTTTGAGGTTACTGATATTTTAGTATAAATTCAGCAGCTGAGTATAATGAAAAGGCTTCTGAAATACCTTATATGAAGGTATTCAGCCAAAGCTTATCCCTGATACAAACTACAACATTGCCATCCCACCAGCAAAGTCTGATGCCAACAAGGGTTCATTTGTTGACACTAGTGAGAACCTAGCCAATTATTCTCTAATGACAGGAATATTAAACACCAGTTTAATTGGTGGGTGATTGCTGCTGCCTATAGGGTGCACTTTGAAGTCTTCAAACCTACCAGCAAAATGATCAAGGACATATATCCAGTCTATCAGCTGGTTCCAGCTACCATGATGAAGGTAAAGACTTAGGACAGAATCCAACGGGACTAATACTGTATATTAATGCTTTGTTGCCTTGGTGGATGATCTATGCTGGGAACTGGACAGGGGCAGTTTCTCTCCCTGCTGGTTTTGCTGGACCTCTTGGGAGCTTTTGATACTATTGACCATGCTATCCTTCTGAGGCATCTGTCTGAGATGGGAATGGGAAGCACTGTTATATAATAACTCCGGCCCTTCCTGGAGGGGTGATCTCAGGTGATGCTGGGGGATTCCTCTTCAATGTAGTGCCATTGGCCTGGGGCATCACTCAGGCCATAGCTAGACCTAAGATTTATCCCTGGATCGTCCAGGGGTCAAACCTGTTCATCTAGGTGACACACAGGGGATCCAGTGCTCAGGCAGGGGTGAACCCTGGATGATCCCAGGATAAACCTTAGGTCTAGCTGTGGCCTCAGAGTTCCCTCTTAACCCCCATGCTATTTAAAATATACATGAAATCGCTGGGAGAGATTGTCTGGAGTTTGGTGTCACCAGTATGCTGATGACATGCAACTCTATCTGTTTTGAACCAGAGCAATGTTTGTTTTTGAAACTACACATTTTTCTTGAACTGTACATTTTGTATATGGTTGCATTTTTAAAACAAACAAACAAACCCTGATACCATCAGAGAACTAGGGGCTCATCTACACCAAGCAGGATGCCCCACTACGAAAGCAGTATGAAACAGGTATATAAAAGGCAGGAGACACACTACTGCTTTATAGTGGTATTGAAGTGCACTACAGGATGTACACTACTGCTTTATAGTGGCACTGAAGTGCAATGCCAACTGTTGGGGCCCATGACACATCTTCACCAAGCAAGATATGGCACTATGAAAGCAGTATATGGTATGTGTCAAGCAGTATATGGTATGCCCCAAAAGTTGTTAGTGCATTTCAATACCGCTATAAAGCAGTAGTGTGGCTCCTGCCTTTTATATACCTGTTTCATACCACTTTCATAGTAGAATATCCTGCTTGGTGTAGATGAGCCTCAAGTCTACCATTTTGGTGAAATCTCCGTCCCCACTCCAAGGTTTAATTTACTGACCTCCCCTGGCTGGGCCTGACCTGCCCATGTTGCGGGGAATTAGGGGAGGAGAGAGAGACAGGATGGGTGGACACTGCACAAGGAACTGTTGCCACTCTCAGACTATAGCTGCTTCGGTGTGGTGGTGCCTAGTCTGCCTGCTACAACTTTTGCCTTACGAGGAAGTGCTCCTACCGCACTGGTTAAACTCGAGAGCATCCTCCCCTCCCCTCCCCTCCCCTGCTTTATTTACTGAACTTTTGCCCTGTCCTCACTCTTGAGCCATGCCTGTATGGCTGGAAACTGAAAGTAGAGATAGATGGGGGCAGACACAGCACAGCAGCTGCTGTTGCTGCTTTCAGAATGAGTTAATGAGTAGAATCTGGGGGGAGAGTTGCACCCCCTTATCCATATAAGCAGATGCCCATAGTAACTAGTTTGGCATTTCATCCTATGCCGCGCTCTGAGCACTTCCATTGCCTTTATGTTTTATCATGTTCTTCCTTGGAATTGCTACATCCTTATACAGTTTTATTTATAACACTTATGCTTTTTGACAACTGGCAGAGGCACCCCTTATCTGTGCACTTCAGCAGGGGAGGAAGTGGTTACAAATAGCACATACACTACAAAGATATTTGCCCTTTAAGCTTGTGTGCTTTTTCACTTCTATAATTTCCTTTGGTATCATTAGTTAATAATAAAGTAATAATTAGAAACATTACATTACATAAAGAATGACAAATAAAGGCTCTAAATTTTGGATAAATGAAAAATAATGGTATTGCTTCATTGGGCTAAACAGTATTAAAGCAATCAATTCTGAGTCAGTTATCTTTCTTTATTAGAAATTAACTTTTCTTCTTCAGGACTTGTGTTCTGTAGGTTTAATAGTGTTGTGGACCTCCAGTGATTGTCTCATGATGATAAAGAAAGAGGCTTCCATCTCTCACAGCACAGGCTTTGTAGAGCCAACAGAGAGACTGGCCATGTGTGATTTCACTTCAGGAAGATCTCTGTGCGCTAGCGCAGAAAAACTTTCTTCATGCCTCATGATAGCAAGAAAGCATGTCCTTCTGTACTGCAGAAGGAGCTCAGGGCCAGATCCCATGACCTGCCACTTAAACATTCCCATGGAGTTCACAGAGATTAATTGCATGAGTGTGGAACAAGTCCTTTGGGGGTTGCTTTAGGCTTCGCTTGCTTTAAGGAAGGCCAAGCAAGGAAATATGGTGAGGCGGGGAGTGGAGGAGTTCTCTGCTAGGTGACTTAAGGAGAAGAGGGGGAAGACTGTAATCAAACCAGAGTATCAGTACTGGAGGGAGAGAGAGAAAAGAGCAGTGGAAGATAGCCTCTGAGAAAAAATGACTGCAGTTTTGGAACTGTAATCTGAATGACAAATTACACTGATCCACTAAAATAACAATATTCTAGTTACTGAATCACTGTTATGAAGTCCTGCTGAACTAGAATGCTGGGCTAGTTTCAGACCTGTCTCTATATTTTGCTGTCACTGCCTCCTATGCCCACACTACAGCATGCCCCCCCCGTGCCTATCACTTGGGGGCTCCCAACAGTGGTGGCACTGCTGCAGGCACCAGCCTCCTCTTCATGTGGGCAGGTGCCACTATTACTGGGTATGCCTGCTCATGTGCAAGCACAATGAGGAGTGAATGATGTGGCCAGTTGGTTCCTGGCTTATTACAGCACTGCAGATGCTGAAACAGCCACCAGGTAAGCTCACTTGCAAGCGAATGAGTGGGAGGGGAGGCCGGAAGCTGCAGGAACACCAATAGAGGTCCAAGTGGCACTGGGGCTCAAACAAGATGCCAGCCCCAGTGGGCACTGGCTAAAGCCCCACTCTGCTGGATACTGACACCGGACCTGATCAAATTACATCTTGTAGGGTGGGGTGGGGAAATGTACACATCATGGTAATCATGTGGAGGACATCTGAAGCAGCCTTTATGCAGGGTCCTGTATTCCATGTTATGCCCATCAAGCCATAACACAGAAATAGCTGATTATGTGGGCTACTGTCACCATTTGAAGTATTTTCTCATTAATGCTAGGCATCGCTGGTAACAGCTCAGCTAGCACTGGACTGGAAACTCCAATATCAGGGGAAGACAAACACTATTGCTACTGTGCAGAGCAGCTTAATATGTAGATGTTACTACGAATTAGCACTGGGCCAAATATTTCGATCTATTTATTTTTGACCATTCATTGGCGGGAAAGTTGGGTCTTCTAAGGGAGATAAACAACGGGAGAGGCTACAAAGATAAAACGAGGAAAAGATGGTGGAATAAAGAACACATACACACACACACACTCAGCCACCTCCTTTTGGTAAGGTAAGCACTGAACTCTGAGAAATGTCTCAGAAATTCTCAAATCCTAACGAAAGAGGCAGAAGAACAACTGCCACTTTCACAGGGAAACAGAGCAGTTGTGAAAGGGCAGGTGGGGTTTCAGCAGGGCACTGGCACAAATCCACATATTGCTACTACAGTCTAGTGCTGCGCTGAATCCCCACCCGGACAGTCACAATCTTTTCCCTTCCCTGCAAAAGAGGCAGTTGTTTTTCTGCTTCCTTTGCAGAGATAGCAAGAATTTCGGAGAAATTTCTTAGTGTGCAGTGCTTAAGGGCTTACTTGATTAAAACAAGGTGGCCGAGGAGCGTGTGTCCGTGTCCATTCTCTTTCTTTTTCAACTTCGGTCCTGTACTCTTGGGCTTTGCAACCTTCCCCGCTTCTTATGTTTTCGGAAAAGCCCACTAGAGGACTTAGCTAGGACTTCTTCGCTTGGAGCTTTCCAGTGCTGCTGCCTACTGCCTGCCTGAAAGCGGAGTAAGGAGGTGATGATGGTTGCATCCTTTTAATAACAAAAACAAAAATGCCCCCCCCGGTCCTCTAGAAAAACAGCTTATCATGTGATAAAACTATTTGGGGGCTGTATCACATCATACTGCAAGTGGGAGATTGCATTGTTGAATTCCCTTTCCTTCTTACGTATGTTGATACAAGTGTATGGAACACGTCTGTGCGGTTAGCATGGCATGCCTCTTCCTGAACGCCGTGGGGGGTGGGATCTGGGTGCAAAAAGGAGAGTTTGTACCTTGAAAGGGAGAGCGACTTCTTTATTCCTGCTCTAGCCTTGCCACACTGACATCGAGTATATAATTAAACTGAAAGACCATACATTTCCCCCCCCTTTTTGGGGGGGGCAAGGTCTCGCAAGCAAGTGAGCACTCCTTCTTTGATAACCAGACTTGGCAGTATTGGATTTTGGAGCCTTTCTGTGTGATTGGTCAGAGCGTGGTCCTCCCACAACTCAGTGTCTCAGTGACAAAAGGACATAATGTCATTCACATATAATAGATTGGGGGAAATGATTATGAGAAACTAGTTAGGAGGCTGTTCTCTCAGAAATTGCTTTTTAAAAAATGTGGCAAGATCTGTGCTCCAGGAGTGAGGGTATACACAGGCTCAGAAGAGTTAAAATAAATAAATAAAAGGTCAACAGAATAACAGGGAATTAGTGAGATAGTGGCAACCATCACTGCTCTCTAAGTTCCATTTGCTATGGAACATAAACTTTTCTCCTCTTTTCCCAGTTCTCTTTCAGTTCCACATAGAAATGGTACTTTACAACAGAAATATTTGAATAATTTCTCAAATATCAGTATTTATGTTGTGCTCTACATATCTATTTTGGCAGACAATAATTTGTCAAATATGTGTTTCTGGCATCGTGTGTGTGTGTGTGTGTGTGTGTGTGTAGGTTCCCCCCCCCTCTTATTTAATCAAGGGTCTTGAGGATATTTTTCAGACATGGAAAACTGATTGGAAGATCAAAACTATCTAAAATTCTTTATAGGCTGTCTTTAAGGGTAAAACCCTCTTAACCTATGTATGGCTGTCAATGTTTAAAGAAGATATTATGAGTATCTCAGTAAAAAATTATCTACACCTACACACATCTAATAATTCCTCATTTCCATCCTTTTGTCACATTCTAGCATAAGTAACAGTGCAATCCTATGAATGTCTACTCAGATGTAAGCCTCACTGAGTTCACTGGGATTTACTTGGAGGTAGGTGTATAGCATTGCCTACAAACACTAATCTGAACTTAATGGTACTTCTGAGTAGGCATGTATAGGATTGCAGTGTAAGAAAGCGAACCAAGGGAAATACTGTGTATATTGAGGCCACGCAGATATGGATGGGTTTGGTTCTCAATGCCTCCCATTAGGACAAAAAAAAAGTTGCAATATGGGGTGCAGATGAACAGGGGCAAAACCTAAACTTGTTGACCCCAAGTGTCTGTGGAAGGAAGGATGGCCCTTCCTACACCTAAGGATTATCCCAGGCAAATGGAGGGATTGTCCCTGCCTGCTACCAGGATCCTCTGTGTGTCATTTGGATGCACAGGGATGATACCGGGACAATACTGGGGAAAAAGGCAAGTGTAGAAATGACCTAGGTCTCCTCTAACTATAACCCCTTACTTTCTGTACATGGGACCTAGCCAGTATAGGGTTAACAATTGTACTGGCTGTTTCTGTGCCTTTAACAACAACCTGATACATACATTTTAACCTATGGAGCTCTTAAATTCTGCATTCTAGTCTGCTGTTAAAAGGTAAAAATCATGGCAAGTAAATAAAGCTGGCAACCCTAAATCAGCAAGACTGTTAGAGACAATAAACCCCACACCTGACACTGTGTAGCCTGACCATCGCTGACAGGAGCTCCCTTGGACTGTGCGTGTGTGTGCAACCTGTCCCTACAACTTACAAGAACTCCCTTTAACCTTCACCCATCATAATGACGGGCGTTTCTCTAGTTATATATTAACAACTGTCAACTGCATAAAGCAGATAAGCAGCCAGTTTAATTATCCATTCTAATAACCCATTCCAACTGTCAATATAAGGTACTCGTAACCTAGCTGAGGACGCTGTAGACAGTAATGTGGTTAAACTGTGGTTGCAGCAGTAGCTAGGAAGAGGTTTCAGAGAAAGAGAACTGACATTCCCTGCTGTACATGTGGGACACCAAAAATTTTAAACTGGAGAAAGTCACAAGGCTTACCTGCACCTCACACTATTATTTGCCCATAACCTTACCTCCCGGTCATTTCTCCCTTCTCCCTATTTGGATGACTTCTCCCACAACAGTGGAAAAACTCTGCCTTTTTGGTGTGGGGGAGATTCAGGGCTGCATCAATCAGTATACAAGTGAGCAAGATTTACTCTTTCTCTCCATAGCTGTGAGAGGACAGAATAAAATGAATGTGTGCTTTCCCATAGCTAGGTAAACACTTCTGAGTTCTCAGCAGCACACTGCAAGGATCCATAGAGACTTACCTATTTGTCCTATGCACAAAGCAGAAAGGTACTGTTGGCAGGTGATTGCATAAATATCAGAATTAGGGAGGCAACTCTTTCAGGTCAGAGTAAATGGTGGGGGTGGGTAAACTGTGGTATTCCAGATGCTGTTGAGCAGACTTCAACTGCAATAATTGCTGAATATCAACCATGATGGCTGAAGCTGATGGGAATTGGAGTTCATCAACATTTGGAAGGCTGCAGATTCTTCATCCCTGGTATATGAGATACACATGAACCCACATCATCTCTCTTTAGAAATTAATCACTGTCCCCTTTTCTATGAAATAAGCTGTTGTTCTAGAACAGTTCAGACACATAAAACATCAGAGTGGCTCCTTATTTCAGTAGGCTAAAGGCTGTTTTGCATATTACAAAAGGCTTCCAATGGTCCTCAGTGACATATTTGCATAGTGAACCAGAGCATATAAACCAAGATCCAGTCATGGCTTTCCAGTGGCAATTCTCCCCACTGTGCCAGGTCATTTTTTCAGCAGCCATGGCCATGGGAACAGCTGCTGGAAAGCTGCACTATTCCATCTGTGGAGAGAATAGTTTACACGCTATGGTTCACTATTGTAATTCATCTGCAGAGACAAGCAGGGCAGGTTGTGTGAAACTCCTGAGAACAAGTCCTTAAGTAATATAGAATGCCACAGGAAAATACATCTGCCGTAAGCTCCAAATGTAATAAACTTCATTGGAAATTATCTCTTTTGGAAATTCTGATCTGGCAACGTCTCCTACAAGATCACTAAATGTCGGAAACATTAGTCAGTCCCTGGGTGGGGATTCATCTGCGCAGAGCATGTGTTTAAGGGTTTTTAATTTCCAATGCTTTGGTTTATAATGTAACCAATTCAGAGTTCTTGCTCATTTCTTGCTCAAGCTTACCTCAAGGAATCTTTTTCTGCTATAGGGACCTATACACGATCCTAACAGCACTGCTCTCCAGGCAAAGAGAAGATTCATGGAAGGGTGCTAAAACTGACTAGTTTCAAGGCATAATGTAAACCAGCATTGCCTTGAAATTTCAGAGGGATGCTGCAGAGGTGAAACTAACACAGAGCTTCTCCAGACTGCCCTGAGGCTAGTCAGTTTCAGTTCCTTTGTGAGTTCCCTCATGGGTGCTGAACTGCATGCACCTTACCCAGCCTATGAAAAAGAACCAATAGCAGCAGGGCTTCTCCTCTCTAAGCCAAGCCTAACCTATGACTTGTGGAATAAATATTACTGCCTTTAAATGGACAGTCTCAGAACTATCCTATAAAGTCTAAAGCAATTATTTAGGGGCATACTTTGAAAACATCCTCTGAGTAAGACTTAATACATGATAACAGGACCGTATTCTCTGTGCAGAGTAAGGTGTAGCTCCTGAACAGGGCTGCCTCTCTCACGAGGCAGGGTAACACTTTTGCGGGCTTTTTGAAGCTTCCACTAGGCTGCACAAAACTGCTCACCCACCTCTTGACTCACAATCACATTACTCCCTCTGGGCAGCCCACTGCCTTCCATCACCACCAGGACACCCTTTGTCCTCCTCCTTTGCCTCCACAGCAACCACCCTTCATTCTTCCTCCCTACCTTGATGCAGGGCCAACTGCTGCTGCCATTTTTGTATTTCCATGCTGGCCATCTACTTGCCTGCTCGGGAGTGTCCTCCCTTACTGCTGAGACATTTGCGGCAACAGGAAAGGGCTCAGTAAGGCTCCAGTGAGACTCTTCAGAACATCCATCCTGCCCCAATTGCTTTGTTCTGAGGCAGGGGGTCCTGCCTCAGAGTGAGGTGTTGTGAGCAATGTGGACCCAGTTGTACTGATCCATTTAGTTTACATGGCAAGAATACTGGGGTGGGTTGCCATTACCTTCTATCATATTCAGTCTGACCTCTCTACCATGACCTTCCCATCTTGGGTGTCCCTTCACAGTTTAGCTCATGGCATCCTTGAGGTGCTCAAGCTCCAGCACCACGACAAGGTAACAATCTCCTTTGCTGGAGACCTTCAGTAGTCACTGACCCAAAGTCACCCACTGGGTCTGCGCATTCCTAGGCCACAGCTAGACCTAAGGTTTATCCTGGGATCATCCAGGGTTCGCCCCTGCCTGAGCACTGGATCCCCTGTGTGTCACCTAGGTGAACAGGTTTGACCCCTGGATGATCCAGGGATAAACCTTAGGTCTAGCTATGGCCTTAGTCTAGTCAAGTCAAACACTCTAACCACTACACTCGCTCTCATTGCCAGTTTCTATTATTATTAATGGTGCTGTCATTGTTGTTATTATCAATAGTTCTTATAAAGCTCAGCTAAAAACTTTTCTTTTTCCTAAAGCTTTTAAAACTTGATTTTGTTCTGACTTTATACTGTTAGTTTCACCCTACCCTGTGCCTGTTTACCCTACCCTGTGCCTGTTTGCTTTCTCTTCCCCTCCTTGTTGTTTTATTATGGTTTTATTAGAATGTAAGCCTATGTGGCAGGGTCTTGCTATTTACTGTTTTACTCTGTACAGCGCCACGTACATTGATGGTGCAATAATAATAATAATAATAATGATGATGATGATGATGATGATGATGATGATGATGATGATGATGATGATGTGGGGGCGGCGAACGACAAACGGCGGCAGCGGCTTCCTGCCTCTTGTAAGAGCGCCGCTTTGCGGTGCGCCGGCGCGGTGCGGAAGCGCGCGAGCGAAGGCGGCGGAGCAGAGCGCCCTCTTCTTCTTCTCCCAGAGCGCGTGCGCCCTCGGGCACTCGCTGTCGCTCCGGGGGCGAGTGCGGGGTGGGAGAATTAGCTTCCCGCCGCGCTCGGGAGTCTCCGGCGGGCTGCGGTGACATTGTAGGGGAAAAGGAGGCGGCGCTTCGGCTGGGAGAAGGCGGCGCTGAGGGGAGGAGGAAGGCGCGCGCGCGCCTCGCTTTGCGCCCCTGGCTTGTGCGAGCAGCTGCAGCGAGGCAGCCGATTTGCATCCGCGCGGAGGCTCTGGCGCGCAGGGGCTGGAGGTGGCCGCCCGGCTGACAGAGACTCGCCGCTGCTTCTTCCCCTTCGTCTCCTCGGCTCAGCCAGAGGTGGCTGGAAGCTGCTTACTATAAATAGCAGAGGCTACGCACGGAGTCATTGCTTGCCACTGACCGGGAAGAAAAAGCTGCCGCCCAGCCGCTTCCCTCCTCGCCTTCCCGGGGAGGCAACCAGGTAAAAACCGACAACACAACTCAGCAACCCCGAAAGCTGCCGGCTTTGATTTCGCTCTTTCTCCCTTGGCTTGAGGAGTTTCCTGGAGAGGGAAGAAGGGGCGCTTTGGGCGAACGGTGGGGGATCATCTTAGGCGAAAGTCTCTCCCGCCCTCCGCGCGCTTCTGGATCCCCTTTCAAGTTTCTTCCTGTTGCAGTTTCGCTGGGAAAACAAGTCGTCGGAGGCAGGCGCGGCAGCTGGCGAGCGCGGCGGGGGCTTGGGCGGCAGGCAGGCTGGCAAGTGCCATCGCCCGCGCGGGGCAAAGGCGGCTCCTGAGGCTGTTTGGACTGAGAGCAGGAGAGAGGCAGGTGTCGTGGCGTTGGCAGCGAGGGAGGTGCGGGGCAGGGTGGGGGTGGATTGGCTCCGATGTTGGATGCGGGCGCGGTTAAGAGCGAGACACAGACAGACGTTGGCAGCTTGAAGGCTGCTGATGTCGTTACTTAGAGCCTGGGCGCTGTATTTCCCTTACCTGCGGTTGCTCTTTGGCGACCGTGTTTGTAGTTGTTTTGCCCCTTCTTTGATAGGTGGAGGAATCGGGGTGGTGGGGGAAGTGAAAGAAAAAGAGGCGATCCTTCCCATCTTCTACATGAAATCTTTCTATTGTACGGTGCCTTTCACCTCCTCCTGATGATTCAGAAGAGGTTTATCGCTGGGTACCAATCCAGGCGTCTGCCTGCCCCCGGGAAGATGAGCCTAGAATTACAGCGGGTGAGCCGCGGTCGCAGGCTACTGCTGCGTTAGAACATACTAGCGCAAACCAGGGAGGATTATTCTTATTTGACTGTCGCCTTTAAACAACGCAGGCTGCTTACTCGTTGCTGATCTTTGGGTGCTGTGTTTTAAACGCTGCGTTTCGGTTAGTTTGGGGCTGGATCAGCAAAGATAGACAACGGCTTTCAGGTGAACTAGAACACACACACCCCACAGCCCTGCCGGCTAAGGTTTTTTTTTTAAAAAAGAACTTCTCAGTGCTGCAAAAACTAGACACTAGAATGCAGAGTGAGATATTGTTGGGATTGCTAGAGTGGGGTTATTTCTGGGAAGCAGAGTAGATCCCCTATCCATGTTAGCGAGCTTTACCTACAGGAAGGTAAATAAAGAGTGGGGTGGTCTAGCAGTTATATTGGCCAGAATAGAAAGTTAGAGATGACACTTTCTGTATTATTGTAATAAAGAGGTGCCTAATGTTTTCATTTAAGTAGGCTTAAAACATATTCAACAAACCTTTTAAAATGCAAATGCACCTCGCAGTTATTGTCTTGAGTACACTCTGAATATATTGGTATTAGATAATTTTGTGGCCATTTTGGGGTGGGGGGAACTGGTTCCATCTGGCACATCCCTTTGTATGCTTCTCTCTTTGGAAAGCATTCATACTTCTTAATAGTACAGCTAAATATGTACACTGAGTTTTAATTGAACGTAGATTGCTAAATGACATGTTAAATTTTGCACTGGTTAGTCAACTATGTATTTTTGTTCCTAGACTGTTCGTACTGAAATATTGACTTAATCGTCCCCAATATTTCTTTCATGATTTCATATGTGCCTTCCTCTGAGCTCAACTATTGTCTCATTAGAGTGGGAAATACCCACACATACTGGGGTAAAGGTTGTTAAGCCTTGGTGTTACTCAATTGGAGTAATGAGAGATTTTATTAAAAATAATAATAATAAAATGATCAAATTGTTACAAAAGATTAATTGTTAGTGAAGCATAATAAAAAAGCAGTTCCTTGAAATATAGAGACATGTCTGTGTTTGAGCAGTAGCACTGCATTGGACTACTTTTTACATGGGATATTATATAGCTGTTTTCTTATATATATATTCAGTTGCAAACATGGAAAGGCCCAAATTAGTACAACTAGATGCACACAAATTTGTGTAGGATTGGAGCCAATGTCATTTTGCATTGAAGTCAAGGGGGGATTATTCACAGTGCATCAAATTAAGCATGCATGAAAGTCTTTATAGGATTGGGGATTTTACATTATTGATGAGCTTCTGGGTTTGCTTCTGGAATCCAAGGAAGCACATGTGATTTATGCATAGGACTCCTGCGATGTTGTTAGTCATTATCTAGATAGGAGAGTTCTACTTGTGCAGTAGCCCTGTGGGAAGATGTTGCAATGTTGGAGAGAGAGAGAAATGAAAGCCAGATTACTTGGTTCTGGCCATATGGTTGGAGTGGACATGTCTGGGCAAAATTTAGCTTATTAGTACATTTCTCTTGGTGCAGTGTAAACTGGTAGTTGCCAAGGTTCACAGTGGTGATGTTTACCATGGCAGCTAGGCTGCTAACCAGTGCATTGTATCATGATCATACCACCCCCAAGATGGAAAGATTTGTACTGGTTGCCAGTTGTTTTCTGGGCTCAAATAAAGGTGTTGGTTCTGAGTAGTTTAGGCAATTCCTCAGATAACCAGCCCCTATCTTGGTACAGACCTGGTATTAAGATAAGTGGGAGAGGCCCCTTTGAAGATTCTAAAACCCAGGGTCATCCCATGAAGCTGATTGGTTGGCAATTCAGGACAGATAAAAGGAAGTACTTCTTCACACAGAGCTATGGAATTCACTTCCACAAGATGTAGTGATAGCCATCACTTTAGATGACTTTAAAAGGGTATTGGACAAATTCCTGGGGGAGAAGGCTATCAATGGCTATTAATCCTGGTGGCTATGTGCTATTTCAAGTATCAGAGGCAGTAATGCATATGTGAACCAGTTGCTGGGAAACATGGGTGGGAGTGTACTATTGCACTCAGTTCCTGCTTGTGGGTTTCATCCAGGCAACTAGTTGGCCACTGTGGGAACAGAATGCTGGAGTAGATGGACCTTGGTCTGATCCAGTATGGCTGTTCTTATATTCTTATGACACTCTTGTTTGTAGAAGACCACTTGTTGGGCACATGGGAAAGGGCGTTCTCTTGTGTTGCACTCCAACTCTGAACATACTCCCATTGGAGTTGCGTCTGGTCCCTACTTGCTCTTGTGTTCAGGAAGGAGGTCAAGGTACATCTTTTTTAAAATTGTTATGGTTTTTAAGGTTGTTTTAATGTTTTACTAAGGGTTATATCCAATGATGGCATTCTGCAAACTCAAAGAGCACTAGCACAGCTCTGCTGAATCTTTCTGTTGCGCAAGTGCCTGTGCATTACAGTTGTGCAAGCCATTGTGCAAGTGCACTTACTCAAATGTAACTTTAGTTGGATAGTTCAGAACCTAGTTTCGGCGAGTGCAGTGTTATTTGTGCTAGTGGAATGACACAGCTGGATACTGCCTGGTGCTTTTATTTGATTATGGTTATTATATTCTGATTGAAGCCTCATGTGGCGCAGAGCGGTAAAGCAGCAGTTTCTGCAGCCGAAACTCTCCCCACGGCCTGAGTTTGATCCCAGCAGAAGCTGGTTTCAGGCAGCCGGCTCGGGTCGACTCAGTCTTCCATCCTCCTGAGGTTGGTAAAATGAGTACCCAGTTAGCTGGGGGGAAGGTAATAACGGCCAGGGAAGGCAACGGCAAACCACCCCGCTATAAGGCCTGCCAAGACGTCCCTCCAAGAGTCAGTAATGACTCAGTGCTTGCACGAGAGGTTCCTTTCCTTCCTATTATATTCTGAACGTTTTGTAAACTGCCTTGGTTGGTTTCAGAAAAATAAATACAGTAAAAATATACAAATAAAGAAACTGTCCTATGCATTTTCAGACTTGCCTCCACAACCCTAAAATTAGGGCTCCTTTAGAAAAGAAAGAATGGCGAGCGTCTAAGGGTACCTGATTTGGCTAGGCCTTAGAGGCTTAGAGGTATCTGCACATAGAATTAACTCACGCCAGTCTCCTTTCTGTCTGTACCCCAGAATGAGATAATTTGGGACTCTTGCAGGGCTTAGTTTGTATAAAGACTGGATGCTGAATTGCAGTTGGTTTCCTAGAATGGCAGCCATTTGAACTCTTACTTTTAGTCCTTTGTATAGAATGCCTTCACAGGTGTGCTCTAACAAGAGTGCCTTCGCAAGTTTTGCAAGTGGCCGTTGGTTGCATGTATTGCCTACTCTTGACTAGAAGATTTTGTTTTGTTCCCGATAACAAAATCCAAGATTGAAATACTGAAAATTAGAGGACTCTGAACACTTCCTTACAGTTGAAATCTTTTGTGAGCTGAAAGCAAATTGTAGTGTAAAAAAAAAAGTCATTTTCATGCGTGTCTATTACCTGATGGATCATTTCCCTTATATTATTTCCTTAGAGTGATATAAGTAAGTTAACCATTTCCATTTGATAGAACTTAGCTGTGTGTTCTACTGCAAATGTAATATACTTACATTTATTTATTTATTACATTTTTATACCGCCCAATAGCTGAAGCTCTCTGGGTGGTTCACAAAAATTAAAACCATGAAGAACATAATAAAACAACCAACAATCTAAAAACACAAATACAAAATACAATATAAAAAGCACAACCAGGATAAAACCATGCAGCAGAAGTTGATATAAGATTAAAATACAGAATTAAAACAGTAAAATTTAAATATAAGTTAAAATTAGTTGTTAAAATACTGAGAGAATAAAAAGGTCTTCAGCTGGCGACGAAAGGAGTACAGTGTAGGCACCTCTCTGGGGAGCTCATTCCACAGCCAGGGTGCCACAACGGAGAAAGCCCTCCTCCTAGTAGCCACCTGCCTAACTTCCTTTGGCAGGGGCTCACGGAGAAGGGCCCCTGTGGATGATCTTAAGGTCTGGGCAGGTACGTATGGGAGGAGATATTCCTTCAAATAACTTGGCCCCAAGCCGTTTAGGGCTTTGAATGTTAGTATCAGCACTTTGAATCGGGCCTGAACCTGGACTGGCAGCCAATGAAGTTGTAAAAGGACTGGTCTGATATGGTCTCACTGGCCAGTCCCTGTTAGTAAATGGGCTGCCCTATTTTGTACCAGTTGAAGTTTCCGGACCGTTTTCAAAGGCAGCCCCACGTATAATGCATTGCAGTAATCCAAACAAGAGGTTATCAGAGCATGGATAAGTGTAGCTAGGCTATCTCAGTCCAGATAAGGGCGTAGTTGGTATATCAACCAAAGCTGATTACCTGGGCAGTTCTGGGCACTGTGTTTTAAGAAAGATATAGACACATTGCTGCAGTTTCAGAGGAGGGCAACTATGATGGACAGTGATAGGGTATGGAAAACAAGTCTTATGAGAAAAAGTTGAAGGAACTGGACATGTTTAGCCTTGAGAAGAGATGACATCATCTGGACTCCCTATAAACTTCCATATCTGTGGCAGGCCATTGGTACTGTAAAAGTCTCGATTGGAAGCATCCACAAAGCAGGACAAATAGTGTTTCTGGGCTCAATTTAAATTTGAGCTCAGCCCTAACTTTTCAGTATAAAGCTTTTTCCTGTGATCTGTGATGTGAGGGAGTCTCTTCCGAGCCTCCAGTTGAACTACTTTTGTCCCATAATGGAATGCTTGCAGCTTTTGATGGTGGTAGCTTGCAGAAATTTCTTTCCGTTTCTGCCAGTCACTGCCTTTTCTTTTCTTTTTTAAATTTCACCCTGCTTAAAGGTTTCACTTTCCTAGCACATAATTCATTGAAATCACTGCATCTTCTGCAGCAGAGCCTGTGGGGCATCCAGTCTTGCTGTATACTTTCGGTAGTGACAAAGGTGGTAATGGTGGAATAATCCTAGCAACGGAAAATGTTTCATCCAAATTTATTGCAGCGTGAATGTTCTTTTTCTTTTCTGATGTTTCAAATTCTAGACTCTGCTTTCACAGGTCTAATGACAAAATGCTAAAGGAGAAGGGCGCTTCTAGATGGAGAACTCCTAGCAGTTCCAGTCAAAAGGCTTTGTGCAGCTATTCCAGCCTTCCCCCAACCTGGTGCCCTCCATATGTGTTGGATGGTAATTCCCTTAATAGTAGAAAAGAGAGAGAGAGAGAGAGAGAGAGAGAGAGAGAGAGAGAGAGAGAGATTCCCTTAACACCCATTGGTTGTGCTGGTTGGAAATGATAGGAGTTGCAGTCAAACACATTTGGAGAGCACTACATTAGAGAAGGTTGAGCTATTTTGTCTCATCCTCCTTAAGGGCACAATCTTATGCATATTTAGACAGAAAAAATGCTGGCTGGAGAATGTTGGGAGTTGTAGGACTTTCTCCCTCTCTAAATATGCATAGGGTTGCACCTTAAAAGATGTTTTTCTGGTAAGAAAAAAGATGGAAGAAGTTGTGAGAAAACACAGGAAGGTTGCAAACTGAAGGAAAAGTATGGGAGTCCTGTAAAATCTTTCCCTGCGTTTTGAAAGTTTTGTTTACTTCCTCTCCCTCCTTTAACTTAGTACGGCAGGATGCAAAGGCTACTTGAAAGAGGGGATAAAACAATACTTTCAAATGAAATAAAGTAATTGCTAAACAAGCAAAGCGACAAGCTATGAAAAATGAATTTGTTCTTTTAAAGTATCTGCTTATTTAAAATATGTTTAACTCACCCTTCAGCCAAGGATATAAAAGACATAAACATCATAATGTTCCATAATATAATAAAATCAAATAATAAAATTCACAATAAAAATAAACCAAAAGCAAAAAACAGCAGAGCAAATTACGAACAAACTGGCACATTATTTTAAAATGCCTGGGCAAGTAAGAGAGCAATCTGTGCCCCCAAGACAGCATCTGGGGGTCTGTAAGATACTTTGGATTCCCAGATCCTATGTTGGAGACAGAACTCTGACCTCAGAGGAAGGAATCTGCGTTCCTCCTCTCCCCACTCAGCTGGCACAGGTTGGGCGTTTCAAGGTTGGAAAAGTTGGAGAGAGGGTCAAGGGGCTGGAGAAGTCAGGATTTTTTTTTTAATTTATTTTATTTATTTCATTTCTATACTGCCCAATAGCCAAAGCTCTCTGGGCGGTTCACAAAAATTAAAACCATGACGAGCATAATAAAACAACCAACAATTTAAAAACACAAATACAAAATACAATATAAAAAGCACAACCAGGATAAAACCACACAGCAAAAATTGATATAGGTTAAAATATGAAATCAAAACAGCAGAGTTTAAATTTAAGTTAAATTAGGTGTTAAAATACTGAGAAAATAAAAAATAAATTGCGCTATCCTGAGGCCTCTCGGGCCTCCTTCCCTCCCCCCCTCCAAAGCACCCTAGCTAGATGGGCAAAAAAATCTGCACAGCAAAAATGCAAAGCAAGAGAACAGGGAGACACAGATCACCTCCAGCACTCTTCCCACTCTGTGGTGGATGCTCATAAGCCTTCAAGTTCAGAGGCTTAAGAGCATTGAGGGCATAAACAAAAGGATCGTGCCCTCAGTAAGTTTTAACTTGGTGGTGAAATGATAGCAGCATCAATACCAGTCAAGCTTTAGTAGGGTGAGTATTCCAGAGGTTGGGTGCCACTACAGGGAAGGCCTTCTGCTTAGTTCCTACACAACAAGCATCCCCTGGCAAAGGAACCCAGAGAAAGGCCTTCTCTGAAGACCTTGGGCGTTACTAGACGAGGCTCTAGCGCGCGTTACCTTCCGCAGCCACGTCGAGGCTTCCAGATGACGTTCACGAGGATCCGCCGTTATCCCGCGGTGAAGCCTCTTTCTCCCGACTTTAAAAAAGTGAGTTGTAGTGCGCCTTTTCCTGCTGTCCCGCGGTAATTCGGAGTACGTGTGGGAGGATGTGAGGTCACTGCGGTCGGCACTGGTCAGGAAAAGGCGTGCTAAGGGGGAGTGGTCAGCGGCTTCGGTCAAGCCGCCTCCGCCATTTGCGCGCAGTCCGCCAGCTGGGGCAGCGCGGCGGAGCGGCTTTTTTTTATTATTTCCCCAGTGACAGTTTGCGCAGGAACGGAGGACCGGAAAAGTGGCTGGTGACTCCTTGCGGTGGGCAGCTACCGTGGCCGCATAATGGCGGTGCTGTACGCTGCCTGTTAGTGTGGGTACCAGGCTGGCAGAGGGCAGAGCTGTTTGTGGGCTGCTGCCATGGCTACGGCCAGATGTGGGTTGGCTCCTTGGGATGGGGCACAGGGCACAGAGGCGGTCATCGCCGCCGACACCTCAGAGGCATGATGGGAGATGTAGGCACAGAGTGGCCATGCAGACGATTGACCTCGGGTCATATGACACCCGCCACGACCCCCATCAGGAAGTGAGCGCATCAATGTTGACCCTCAACAGCACCAGCAGCACTTCAGCTGGCACTGGCACTGCCGCCGCTGCCGCCGCCAGGGCCGGCGGCGGCATCGCTGACGGCTGCGCAAGTTTGCGGTCTTTCGGACGTGCGCAAACCGTGCAGCGAGCGAAAAAAAAAGCCGCGGCAATCAGGCCGGTGTGGCTGCGCAACCGTGCTCGCGGCGGCAGCAGCACAACCGGCGCAAACTTCCGCCATAAATCGAAGGCAGGTGTGGATCATGAGGCGTCACGGCTGAACGGGAAAAGCCGCTTTCACCGCTCCTCAACGACGGAACACCCGGTAGGTCTAGCAACGCCCCTTGAGTCATGGATTTAACACTGTTTTCTAATAGCATTTTGCATATAGGGTACACAACATTTGCTAGATTACATACAACATCATGGACAATTTAGTAATCTATAATTTCCTTTTTTGATATTTAGTGAGAGAATAGTCCCTTTCTAAGAACATAAGAAGTGCCATGCTGGTTCAGACCAAGGGTCCATCTAGTCCAGCACTCTGTTCGCACAGTGGCCAACCAGCCATCGGCCAGGAATGAACAAGCAGGACATGGTGCAACAGCACCCTCCCATTCACGTTCCCAACTGGTGCACACAGGCTTACTGCCTCGAATACTGCAGATAGCGCACAACCATCAGGGCTAGTAGCCATGGATAGCCTTCGCCTCCAGGAATTATGCAACCCCCTTTAAAGCCATCCATATTGGAGGCCTTCACTACATCCTGTGTGAAGAAGTACTTTTATTTGTTCTAGAACTCCTACCAATCAGCTTCATGGGATGACCCCAGGTTCTAGTATTTTGAGAGAGGGAGAAAAAGGTCTCCCTATCCACATTCTCCGTACCATGCATAATTTTGTACACCTCTATCATGTCTCCGCTTAGCCTCCTTTTTCCAAGCTAAACAATCCCAGTTAATGTAACCTTCCCTCATAGGGGAGATGCTCCAACCCCTTAATCATTTTAGTTGCCTTTTCTGCACTTTTTCCAACTCTGTAATATCCTTTTTTAGGTGTGGCGACCAGAACTGTACACAGTATTCTAAATGTGGTTGCACCACAGATTCGTATAAGGGCAGTATGATACTGGCAGTTTTATTCTCAATTCCTTTTCTTATAATGCCTAACATGGTGTTTGCCTTCTTTACAACGGCCGCACATTGGGTGGACATTTTCATTGAACTGTCCACCACAATCCCAAGATCTCTTTCTTGTTCGGTCAGCGCTAGCTCAGATCCCATTAGGTTATACCTGAAGTTGGTTTTTTTTGCCCCAACGTGCATCACCTTACACTTGCTTACATTGAACCGCATCTGCCATTTGGACGCCCACTCTCCCAGCTTGGAGAGATCCCTTTGGAGCTCTTCACTATCCCTTTGTGTTTTAACAACCTTAAATAATTTGGTGTTGTCAGCAAACTTGGCCACTTCATTGCTCACTCCTAATTCCATTAGCACCTGCATACCATACTATTCTATACCCAATTCTGATAGTGAAATAATTCAAGTGATCTTCATGTTAAATAGAGAACGTCTCCATTTATGACTTATGCACTTTAAAGGATTCTTTTTTTGTTGCCTGCGTATAATAAAATTGTACACCAGATGGCACTGTACAATGCTGAGACCCTTATGTAACTGCAGTTGTTGCAAAGGTACACAGATTTCAGGTAATGAAAATAAAGTTTTAAAAATAAAAATGCAGGTGCAATCTCTTTGTTTTTTGAAAGAGCCTGAATATACCTGCAGGGTGTGCAGATACCTGCAAGGCAATTAAATCCCCTGACACTTGTTTTGTAGACTAATGTAATGTAAAGATGTTGGTGTAAATGAGAGCTACAATCAGAGAGAGTAGTTTTTACAATGGCAGTGCTTGCAGCTTGTATTATAAGGCAATTTCCTTTTTTTTCTTTTTTTCCTTTTTTTTCCTGCATGCGTTGTCTGCACAGATGGAAGGTGCAGAACTATGCTGGAGCAGTGACCCAAGGGATTTTGCTAAAATAGTTTTGATAGTAGAGAAAATAGCACATTTTGATGCAATTCAAGAGCTATTGTGATGGGCAGTTGGAGAAGCTGGCATTTGGAGACAGGAGCGATGGCGTGCCAGGAGTCCGGCCTCTCGCAACTTGGCAGTTTATATGTGCGTGTGCATAGATGTGTTTTGACCGCTAAGTTCTTCCCTTGGTTTAGCTAGGATTGATTCAATATGGGGAGCTGGGGTGGGAAAAGCAGTGCCATGACCAAGCCAGGGCTTGGCAACTGCAATCCCAGGAAGCGCATTTCCTGCCCAGAATAGTGGTGACATGACTAATGAGTTGCCTAATGGATATTATGCTGTGCAGAGTTGTTGTTCTTGGAGTGGCTCATGCCTTTAATTTCCTGTTAAATTGTTTAAATTAACAAACATCACTATTTGAAATCAAAGTTGTGCTTTTATTTTACAAATCTTTAATAAATGAACTAACATGGGATTATATCTGCAATGCACAGTAAATATCTCTTCAAGACTTGCCATCTAAAGCTGAGACTTCAGTTTTACAGGTATTTTTATGGGGGGGAAATGTAGTAACAAATGTAAAAAAAAGCTTTAATAATGATAAATTATGTGTTGTCCTTGTATTGCTAGCTAATATAATCATGTTTTTAGGTCGTCATCTTGGAAGAGGAGATGGCTGATAGCTTCTAAATTTCCATTTGATGCTAAGTAGAGCTAACCAATTGAGTTGTTTTCCGAACTTCTGAAACTTCTCATTTTAGCATTTGAAATTATGCGGTTTTGATCGTTAGGCCATAGCTAGACCTAAGGTTTATCCCTGGATTGTCCAGGGGTCAAACCTGTTCATCTAGGTGACACACAGGGGATCCAGTGCTCAGGCAGGGGTGAACCCTGGATGATCCCAGGATAAACCTTAGGTCTAGCTGTGGCCCTAGTTGTCTGATGGTAGTGGATGGTGATACTTCCAGTAGATGAACATCCTGGTTCTAATCTATGGGTCTGGTGTTGGTGGTGATAATCTGAAGAAAAGATCATGCTTCCCCAACTCAACCCCCAATAATAATTTAAAAAGCAACCTAGATTTAGTTCCTTCAAGCACAGCGGTATTTTCATATTGGAATTATTTAAACAAATTTGTTTTTGTATTTACAAATAAATGTTTCCATATTGCATTAGGAAGCTACAGTAATTCATTATAAATGTTTAATTCAGCATTGGTTCAACTTGTTTAACAGCTCACTAATGAGGTGTCATGGAGCGACTCATGAATATTTATTAGGGCTTATAGAAACAAAAGAACAGATTACTAGACTGTTTTAAAAGAAAAAAAATTATGCTTGTTCACTTTTAAAATATGATCAAATTACCTCCAACATAATCAATTTTGGCACATTATGTTAGAGTGACATTGTTGGGCATCTCGCCTGAAGCTGTGTTCTGGTTTTTTGTCTCTCTCTACTGTCTTATTCAGTTAATCAGAACAACATTCTGCAGGTAAAAATAAAATGGAAATTCACTTCAGGTTTAACTATGGGATTTCTCAGTAATATGAAGAGCACTATTTGATTATGCATTTAAAACACTAATATGATGAGCTTGTAGGATGCGGCTATGGTTTGTAATGGAGTTGCTAGGATTTAATAAAAATTCATAGCTCAATTTTATGGTTTGATCTGATTTTAAAGAACCAGTGTTTCTCACCGTGTTTCAGAGATAGCTTAAAAGTATTTCTATAACATTCAAGCAATAGTGCTAGAATGGATTTCTTTCTGTAGTTGAAAAGGATTAACAGACTGTCCATGGACACCATAACTGTTCATTCAAAGCCAGAATTTTGACTTATATGTTTGGGAAGAAACTGTAATATGTAAATAATGACTGATTTTGCTAGGCTAAATTATTCAGTATGTCATTGGCTGGGGTTTAGTTCTGCTGCCAGTTCAATAAGTGTATCTGAAATGAAAATAGGGTGACCCCTTTTTGGGTGGGTGTGCCTGCTGTAGATCAACAGTGGCACCCTGTCTTTGCCTATGAAATATGATTGGAATTTGGCAGTTAGTGTTTTTGGACAAAAAATTAGACTGGGGCCACTTTCTGTCATTCATGGAAAAGGGTTGTGTGGCTTTAAAGATTATTGTTAGGAATTGGGAGAGGTGGAATCTGGTGTTGCTATTGGCTCAGAATTTGAGTCATTGCTGCACCTGTAGAAATAGTAGATTTGGAAAGTTCTCTTAAGTAACTACGTGTCGCTTTTGAGGATTTTGGAGGAGCTGCAGCTTAGGGGTAGAGCTCATGTTTTGCATTCAGAAGGTCCCAAGTTCAATCCCCACCATCTCCAAGTAGGGCTAGGAAATGTTCCTGCCTGAAACCCTGGAGAGCCACTGGCAGTGAGGGTTGGCTAGATGGACTGATCGTCTGACTCAGTACAGGGAAGCGTCCTATGTCCTTTCCAAGTGCAGCCTGGGCATGCTGACCTGTGACCTTCGCTGTAGCCTCCATTTTTCTTGCTGGGGCACAATGCAAACTGGGTTTGTGAGATGTGTGCTCTGGGTCTGTGAGATATATGCTGAACTAGGGTAATGGTTATTTACCACTCTGGCCATTGGTAACAGAAACTTCTCAGATAGAGTTAGCTTTCCTCTTTGAATGCCATTTATTTGGCATCTGGTAGTTAAGAAGAATTGAATGTAGCTGCTGGCAGTTTCAATGCACTCTGGATGTGTTTGACCCCCTGTTTGAAGCGAGAATATAGTGCTGTGGATGGCAACCAGATTGGCTAGTGAAACATTTGAAGGAGTTAGTGGTACATGGCCTGTAGTGGACCAAGAACCTTGGCGACTTCCATCATCATTGGCATTTAATTCCAGTGTCTCATTAAGTCATACCATTTTAAACCCCACAATTTTGGCAATGGCTCTTTTTGGTATGGTGGAGGGGAGGTTGGTAGATGCCCCTTTCTTCCCCCTCTGTCTACAATGTTGTTCCATCCTGGCTTATGCCCACTTTGACAAGTAGGGAGAAGTTTAGACCATTTATCCCCCACTCCAGATGTTTTCTTTAGCAGTCCCACAGGCCAAATCTAGCCCCTTGGGGTTCTCAAAAAGGCCCCCTTCCCCACCACTCAATTGATGGTTTCCTGGCTTTTGTGCAGTCCCCCATGCCTTCTAAAAGATTGAAATGCCTCTCCTAACAACTAGTTACTGGCAGTAAGAGCTTTCAGCTAAAAGATGCTGGTGTTTGGGGTATTTTTGCCCCTCCCTGCCTTCGGCTCTGCACATCACTGGGATGCTTCCCCTGAGAGCTTCTTTGAAATGAAATCCAGCCAGCCAGAGGTTCTGTACCCCGGCTTTAGTCCTCCTTTCCTGTTCTTTCTGTACACTTTCATTTCTTCCTCTTCCGAAGGCAGCAGGCTTTTTCTTTGCTCTTGCAGTTGAAGAAGAGCAAAAGAGCAAGTGCTCTTTCTGTCTGTTGACTTCTGGATAATCAGGAGGGCAGGCAACCTTTGCCTCATTTTTACTGCAGAGAGTACTGCAAGTGGCTGCCTGATGCCACCACTTGACATGGCTACCTTTTTCTCTGCTCCTCTCGGGCTGTGCTGTTGCTGGGCTGTGGAGCTGTAGGGCCTAAAGAATAAAGGCAAGACACGAGCAGCAGCAGTAGGCCAAAACCCTCACCCACGTCATCAGCACGGGGGGGGGGGGATTGAGTGGTCCTGAGTGCTAGTGGCGTGGAGAGTCCTGTCGTGTAGCTTGCGGACGTCTCAGGTGAAGCAAAGACGGCACAAGTGAGCATGATATCACATGCACCTTTTCTGCTTTTAATGTTATCATAGGGTGACCATATTTGGGAAGCCAAAAAAGAGGACACCTAGTGTGTGTGTGGGGAAGCAGCTTTCTGAGTCCTGCAGAAAGTACGTTATTCCCCCGCCACCTTAAAGAACCCGATTGGAGTGGAGGAGGGGAAAGGATTTCATTCTGCACCACCACCATCCACTCCAATTGGGACCTTTTCTATAATGTCCACGAATGACCCACTTTCCCCTTTAAGACCTCAATTGGAGCTCAGGGTGGGGGAATGCTGTGCCTCAAGAAAGCATGTCACTCCCTCCTGCCATGCTAATGGCAGCCTTAAAGGGGAAGGTGTGTCATTCCAGGACATTATTGAAAATTATAGAAAATCCCCCCTGACACCATGGAAAGAACAAAAACCAGGACAAATCTGGGGAAATCCTGACAGTTGGTCACCCTATGTTATCACAAAGTGTTCTGCTAGCGTGGGAGAATCTTCTTCTCCACCTTGCCTGCTCTGCCTTCTGAGTAGACTTGGATGCAACCCCATCAAGATGTGGTTGGTGACAGCCTGTCAATGTGTAGCCCCCCCCGCCCCCACGTTCTGTATTAGGAGCTATGCCTCTCTCTCTCTCTCTCTCTCTCTCTCTCTCTCTCTCTCTCTCTCTCTTCTTTCTTTCTTTCTTTCTTTCTTTCTTTCTTTCTTTTAACTTTAAAAACAAAACAAAAATAGTTTGGGTACCTTAGTAGAGAGGCTTTAAACCTTTCCTCCCCTGCTGCAGTAGCGATTTGTAGTGGGGGACTTGTGCCTGAAATATGTACTGCCAAATAGCAGTCTTTTAAAACAAATAGGTCAGATTTTGGCAATGCACGGTGGCAGGCACATGCTCTTAATCCGAACTGAGATTGCTGCAAGGGGCAAAGGCATAATGCCCCCATCCCAACACTAGGTTGGGAGTAGTGTGGTGTAGTGGCTAAGGTGTTGGAGGCTGTGTGTGCTTGCACTAGAGTTTAAAAAAAAAACCCTAACCCATGACGAGATCATTGTAATGTGTAGTTTGGCTCTCTCACACTGCTTCTGCATCAACTTGGCTAGGACATGTCTTTTGTCCTGCTGTTGTCTCTAATCCAACAGATTTTGCAGTGTTTTGAAGTGTTACAGAAACTTGTAAAGCCTGTTTGATCAAAGATAACTGTAGGGTAATAGAACTTAGTGAGTTCATAATGGACAATGAAGGCCCTATCTCTCTTTACATCTGTGAACTCCCATTGTTCATTGTTGACCATGGATTCATTCATCTTCAACTCATACCCATTACTTCTCATCAGCTTCATTCCCTGAAGGCTCTTGACTATCATGTTTTTGTTGGATTCCCAGGAATGTTTAAATCAAGGGTAATAAACTGACTGGCTAGACTGCCAGGATGCAGAGGTCCCATTTAGTGATTTTTACCCTGCCTTCAAATCTAGATTGATGATGGAGTGGCAAGAGCTATAGGACGGGCCAAAGCAATAATATATTTATTGAGTTCAAACCAATTCTTGATTTATGGTTGAATGCATTGCTTAGGAATCATATGCAGGAAACTGTCCTGGCTCAGCTAAGGATTGGCTACAAGGTCACTACTCAGTAGTAACAGCTAAATAAAGAGGGGCCTCACCAGTGTGTGTACCTTGCAGTGTTCTCATTGCTGCTAAACATCTTGTTTGAGTGTCCACATTTTTTAAATAACCTCCATAAACTAATCTACACCACGTGGATTAACTTTCAGTTGTGGATGAATACATTAACTTGTATGTGCCCTCTTCAGTTTTACAAAGACAATAGTCTGTTGTTGTTTTTCTTTTTAGGACCTTGGGAACTAATGAGATCTGGCTGTTGCTTTATGTATAACCTGAGTGAAAATTTAGAGGTGGCTGCTTGAACTTCCACCAGGTGTATGAACAAATATGACTGAGCTGCCACAGGGTCATAAAATATCTATTCTACCTACCTTTGAACCCAGAATCTTACTGGGGGTGGTGGTTTACAAATGATTGTATGAGCTTACAATATTTTTTTACTGCAAACTGCCTTAAAAGATGTAGTGTAGTGATGGCCACAAATTTGGATGGCTTTAAAAAGGGGTTGGAAAAATTCCTGGAGAAGGCTATCAATCTCTACTAGCCTTGATGACCATCTGCTACCTCCAGTGTCTGAGGCAGTAAGCCTATAGGAACTCGTTGCTGAGGAACATGGGTGGGAAGGTGCTGTTGCACCATGTCCTGCTTTGTTGGTCCCTGGCTGATGGCTGGTTGGCCACTGTGTGAACAGAGTGCTGGACTAGATGGACCCTTGGTCTGATCCAGCACGGCACTTCTTATGTTCTTATGCCTTGGGAGAATAATCTTATCTTGCAATGTGGTTTAAAAATTCATTTAGGGCACAACCCTATGCATGTTTAGACAGGAGGGATGCTGGGAGTTCTACAGCTTTTTTTCCTGTCTAAACATTTATAGGATTTTACCCATCATTATCTTAGGGGCATGTCTAGATGGGGCGATATCCCGAGAATCGTCCCTGTGCGTCCACATGGCGCACAGGGGATCCCGAGAGCAGGGAGGGAAGATCCCTGCATTTCCCAGGGATATTGCCCTACTCTCTCCCCCCCCCCCCCAGCTGTCTCAGGATCATCCCGAGACTGCGGGAGGTGTGGGTGGCCATCCCGGTTTTGTCCTGGCTCCTCACAAGTAAATGTGAGGATCCGGGAACTGGGCACGGAGCTTTTCAAGAGCTCCGTGCCCATTGGGGGTGGGAAGGGGGGGAATACGATTATTATTATTTATAAAAAATAAATAATACTGAACTTTTCGGTGGAGCTTTCCTGTGCTCATTTTCAATAAAAAACAAAATGGCGGGCGTGATGTCCTCTTTCTCCTGGGATGTTGCGCACTGCGTGCAGACTGAGGGGGAGGATCTCGCGATCACTACATCGCAAGATCCTCCCCCTCCAATCCCTAGGTCTAGACTGTTGTGTTCTTGCCTGTTCCCTCTGGCATTCACATGTGCTGGCAAGCTTACACGAGACACTCACATCAGTGAGACTTCTTTTATTGAGGAAATCACATGGTAGATAAGCATAATGGTTACAGAGTCTCCAAAACACACTTAAAGCTGAACGATGGTTAGGAAGCTTTAGGCTCTTTTTTCTGAAACGATCCTTAAGGCAAACACTCGGGGTAGGGTGTGTGAATAGGGTACGCCAATAACAGCTTTGAGCTTCTCCGGATGCCACATACGCTGGCTCCTCAAAGGGACATGGCCAATCTCCTAAAACAAAGTCCCAGGAAAGGTTGCTCTGAGCCACCAGAACTGGGCAGAGAGATCCGTCACGCACTTCTCAGTCTCAGCCTACCACTACTGAGTTGACCCCGTTACCCTGACTTCAGGAAAGGTTAAGCCTCAGGCCCAGAAGTCCCATCCTTCTGCTAAGGACTGGAAACTCCTTGCCACCTGAGTCTGGGCACGAACACAGAATCCACAGCATATGCAAGTCCAAGTCTATGAAAAGCCTCACTACTTTTCATGGCACAGTTCTTAGATATCCCAAGTACAAATAGCAAAGCGTCCATGTGCAGAGTGCTTTCAAAGTCCCAACTGGAGATGAAATCCAAATCAGGAGGGAGGTCAGGCGTCGAGAGGTGAAACCTAGCAAAGCTTTTTCAGCTTTGCACCAGCCTTTAGGGCCTATTCAAAGTCACTTGACAGACAGGTCCTCTGACCTGTAAACCATGCCCATGTGCCAAGAGGGCAGGATGTTACAACCCACTTCGAAGAGTGTCCCCCACCTTTTCCAAAACACTCTGAAGTTCCCAGAGAACCAGCTACTTCAAGGCCAAAGCAAAGAAGTGAACCAGATACTCCCATGGGAACTGCTTACAGAGATAAACTTGCAGGAAACATCTGACATTCTCAAAGCATTGCCTAATAAATCTAACCACTAGGTACAAGGCCTATACCTGACATAGACATGCCCTTTACCAATATTTTTATTTTTGCTGGGACCCCTACTCCCAAGGCTGTTATGGTTTTTGTTTTTGCTGAACTCTATCAAACTTTAGTTCAAGTATTTAGAAAGCCTTTGGCTGCCAGTGAACTATCTATAGCTGATTAATACACTTCAAACAAAAGATACACCAACAATTGTTCTAGGCTATGTTCAGTTTCAGTTTTGTACTAACAAGAATTCCTAAGGGGAAAAGCTTTTGATCCATTTTTCATTTTTAATAAAAAAAAGTATACTTGACATATCACATTTAAATATAGCTCACATAAAATAAGATCATTCCTTGTTATTATAAAGGAGATCACTGCTAAAGATTTCAAGATATTAATAGCTAATCAGGAAATAATATTTCCTAAACATTTCTTGTATTTAGGCTTCTAGTTTTAATAGCTTAAAAGGTGAGCTCTTATCTAAGTACCAACTTTCCTATTTAGCTCAGTATAGGCTGTTCAGCTGACAGCCCTGGTGAGCTTTTAATAAGAACCTACCTCATTCCAAAACCAGCACATACTTATAATTTTTTGAGTCGGTGTTACCTCATAGCTGATATTACCTACTTGTGATTCCAAGTTCTCCCGCTGAGATGTGAAACAATAGAGGTCTACTATGTAATCTACAAAGCTTTATTCAAAAATTGAACATCTCTTTACACCTGAAGGGTATGAGAATGCTAGGAACTTTCTTCTAAACTTAATTAGGGTAACTAAGCTAGACAGTCGCCCTTTCAACTAAAAGGGAGAATTTCCTGCGCAGTCCAAGAGCCACTTTAGCTCAGGGAGGGTCTCTTTGGAGAAGACTTTGATGAGTGGTTAGCCGGGTAGACCGCCTCTCACCTGCTCTCAACTCTGCCCACTTGACCCCGTGGCAGACTCTGAGATCTGTCAACTCCAAAGTCCTCTCCCCCACATGCAGAGGCTGAGTTCCCAGGGATCATGGGAGGAGGGGCTCTGAGTTATTGGCATTTTCTCAGATAAGCTTCTGGGACGATTCCTCCTGATGAATCTTGGAGGATCTCCTCCCCTATTTCTTGTCTTGGCTGGTCAATTTCTAGTCTTCTTTCTTTCTTTCTTTCTTTCTTTCTTTCTTTCTTTCTTTCTTTCTTACACTTATATACCGCTCCCATAGCCAGGGCTCTCTGGGCGGCGGCTGCTGCTGCTTCTTCTTCTTCTTCTTCTTCTTCTTCTTCTTCTTCTTCTTCTTCTTCTTCTTCTTCTTCTTCTCTGATTGACCTCCTGAAACCCCTTCCCCCCCACTAGGGAGAACAGGCCTGATCCTGACCCTACTGTCCCATAAATTAAACTCAGTCAGAATTATGTTATTGTTATAAACATTCCTGAAGTTAAAGCATACACAAAAGGACCAAATATTTACCTTTCAATTCTGAATCATAACTTGAGAAGATAACTGACTCAAAATCTGCTACGTAAATCTACATCTATAAATTTTTCTAGGTATGTGTATATACCTGCACAATATCTTTTCTCATTAATTGATGAAACAAAAATGTTAATTAAAATTTGACTCCGAATATTACAATTTCACTACTGTTCATTACACAGAATAAGCCTTTGATCCGAATGATAGAGTTTTGACAATTCAAGACTCATTCTGTGGATATCATCAGGTTCATTTTTCCAATAAGCTTTCTGATGCCAGTTACCCAGAATTCATTGTGAACCTGTCTTCCCCTTAATACAATTAATACTTCTTAATTATTTAAATTTTGAAAATATTAACTACTAATCATTAAACATTTGCAGTCATTCATCACTTGCTATTTCATAAGCCAGTGTGATGTAGTGGTTAGAGTCGGGAGATCCGAGTTCTAGTCCCCACTTGGCCATGGAAGCCCATTGAGTGACTTTGAGCCTGTCACAGACTCTCAGCCCAGCCTGCTTCACAAGGTTGTGGTTGTGAAGATAAAAATGGAGAGAAGGAGGATTGTGTATGCTGCCTTGGATTCCTCAGGAGGAAAAAAGGCAGAATACTAAATGTAAGAACAATAAATAACAAGGTATCCTATATTTTGAGGGAATTGGGTTAGCAATTTTTCAATACTTTGTCCAGCAATTCCAAAAATAAAGCAAAATCAGTTCTTTTCTAAAAATTTAGGACAAGAGTCATGTGCCTTTTCTTGCACTGCATCTCTGAAATGTAGAACAAGACCAGGGAAAACTTCTTGCATCTCTGTAGCTCTAAGCTGGGAAGTGTGTGATGTTTGGGGGAGGGGAGAAAACAAGCCTTTGTCCCCGTAACAATTCAGACCATGAGCAGGAAAAGAGGCTCATTCTGCCTCTGCAGCAGACAGGCGCTTTCAACACTTGATGTACCTCTGCTTTCCCGCTCCAGCTCTGGACTGGAGGTTGCTCTAATGGGTTGTGGAAACCTGGTGTTCGTCTTGCTTGGTTTCACCTGGCTACGGTGGGAGTAGCAAGCAAGGGCCTTGGTTTCCTTGCTGTGCATCCGGCATGGGAAAAGTATTGCAAAAATGCAAACTTATTGTTTGGGATGAATGCACAATGGCGCACAAAAAATCGCTCGAGGCTCTTGATCGATCATTGCAAGATTTGCGTGGAAACATCAGACCATTTCGGGACGCATTAACTGCTTTCTTAACGTTATGTCAAAATGACGCGTGCTTCTTTCGATGTAGAATTGCGTCATGAACAAAATTACAACACGGGTGATCTTTTGTCGTATGTGCAATCAAATATTCCTAAGCTAACGCTTGAGCAAAATGGCATTTACGATCAAATAATGCAAACTGTCAATAACGGGGTTGGAGAAATCTTCTTCTTAGATGCTCCAGGAGGAACTGGTAAAACGTTCCTAATTACATTGATTCTGGCAGCAATTCGATCCCAAAATGACATAGCCTTAGCTCTTGCGTCGTCCGGAATAGCTGCAACATTGCTACCAGGTGGAAGAACTGCTCATTCCGCTTTGAAATTGCCATTGAACATGCAATTCATTGAAACTCCCACGTGCAACATTTCCAAAGCATCCGGCATGGGAAAAGTATTGCAAAAATGCAAACTTATTGTTTGGGATGAATTCACAATGGCACACAAAAAATTGCTCAAGGCTCTTGATCAATCATTGCAAGATTTGCGTGGAAACATCAGACCATTTCGGAACGCATTAATATTGCTTGCAGGAGATTTCAGGCAAACATTACCTGTAATTCCTCGATCGACACCAGCGGATGAAATAAATGCTTGCCTGAAATACTCTACTTTGTGGCGACACGTAAAGACGTTAAAATTAACTACAAATATGCGTGTCCAGCTGCAAAACGATCGATCAGCTGAGATATTCTCACGTCAATTGCTGGAAATTGGGAACGGAAAGGTGGCGGTTGATCTGACCTCAGGACGAATTTCATTGCCTCATAACTTCTGCAATTTAGTGACATCAAAAGAAGAATTGGTTCAAAAAGTATTTCCCAATATTCAAACCAATTATAAGAATCACAATTGGCTGAGTGAACGAGCTATTCTTGCGGCCAAGAACAAAGACGTCTATGAACTTAACAATATTATTCAGTCTAACCCTAACATTCAAAGCGAGGCAGTCACATACAAGTCCGTCGACACTGGAAGCAGATAATTATCCAACAGAATTTTTGAATTCACTTGATCTGCCAGGGATGCCACCGCACGTACTGCAATTGAAAATCGGCGTGCCAATTATCATGTTGCGAAATATCAACCAGCCAAAGCTTTGCAACGGCACGCGGCTTGCAGTAAAAAAATTACTAAGCAACGTTGTAGAAGCAACAATCTTGACAGGACCTTTCAAAGGTGAAGATGCCCTCATTCCTCGCATTCCTATGATTCCAACGGATATGCCGTTACAATTTAAGAGATTGCAATTCCCAATTCGATTGGCGTTTGCAATCACCATCAACAAAGCTCAGGGCCAATCTTTAGAATTGTGCGGTTTAGATCTAGACACGGATTGGTTCTCACATGGACAATTATATGTTGCGTGTTCTAGAGTCGGCAAACCAGACAATCTCTATATCTGCACAGACAATGGAACAACAAAAAATTTTGTATACCCACAAGCATTGTGAAATTAAACATATTAGAAACGTGCGCTTTCTCTTTTCTTTCTTTTCCATTTAACCAGACTGAGCCACAGCAACGCGTGGCCGGGTATAGCTAGTATCTAATAAAGTTTTTTAAACTTACATTTTTGCTGAGTGGTGATCACAAGTGTGCACAATGCGCAGGAGACTTATTATAGATCACATTGCATATTTTCTGAAAGGTTCTAACATATTGATTACCATGTTTTCCTTACTAATAGCATGAGTCCCAGTACTGGGAAAAAGGCAGGATATAAATAAATATAATAATAATAATAATTTAATATCCACCCAGGGTATTTAGTTTAGGATAATTTTTCCTGCCAGTATGCCTAACTAGTCATGTATAAAGCTTGCACTTAATCTTGGTGTTTTGTTGCCTTATCATCATTCTAACTTTAAAGTTCTTGGCTTGTGTTTGCCTCTCTCACTCTTCCCATAGCTAGACGGGGCTTGATCCCAAGCCAATCCCTGGGATCGTCCCTGTGCGTTCACATGATGCACAGGGGATCCCAGTATCAGGGAGGGATGATCCCTCCCTTGCCCCCAGATCTCGCCCTACACTTTAGGCCCGCTTTTTCTGTGGTCTTGGGATGATCACGAGACCACGGAACATGTGGGCGGGCGTCGCGGTTTGTCCCAGCTCCTCGCGGTTACTTGCAAGAAGCTGGGACCCCTTGCAAGGGGCGCATTGCTTCTCAGGAGCTCTGCGCCCATCGGGGGTGGGGTGGGATGAATGGGATTTTTTTTTTTAAAAAAAACTCCCTTTGAGCGCATCTTCTCTTTCTTTTTTAAAAAAGCAAAATAGCGGCCGTGATGTCCTCTCCCTCTGAGGTCATCGTGCGCTGTGTGTAAACAGAGGGGGAGATCTCGCGATAAAAATATCGCGAGATCTTCACCCCTCTGTCGTGCTAGACCAGTAGGTCTAGCTGAGGCCTCTGTCTCTCTAAGATAGCAATTCCCTGGGAAAGCAGCCATGGGCCATAGGGGTGGTCAGAAAAAGCCTTCTGAGGTTGGAGTTGCACTCCGATTTCGGAAGGGGGAGTTGGATTCCCCCCCTCCTGACCCAGTCCTTTCCAAGGTAAGAAAATCTACCTCTGAGGAGGAGGAAAGGGGCATTCCAGTGGACAGGAAGGAGATGAAATGAGACAGGGGACTCTTTCCCTTCCCCTCCGAAATGCCCTTGCTGAAAAGCCTGTCTAGTGGAAATTAGGGAAGACAGAGAAGAGGCAGGCAAAGGTTGTGTTTGCTGCTCCTTCGGCCCTGCCAACTTCAGTCCGGAAGGGCATAGGAATCTCAAAAATATCCAGGTTTAGAGGCTTCCAAGCAGTGAGAGCACAACAGGATTGTGCCTTCAGGCTGCAATCCTATACGCATCTATCTGGGATAAGCCCTATTGAACTCAGTGAGAGTTCTTTCTGAATGGAAAGAATAGGTTGCAATGTGGAAGATTAAAAAAATTATAATAGTTGGAAAAAGTTCAGATTGACAGAACTTAATGGAACTTCAGAAATCCTAAAGCGTACAGTAGAGAGACTTGATAAAATTCAGTCCACTTTCCTCTGTATTAGAATAAGCAGCATGAGAATGCAATCAAGACTAGTAATCATTCTGATTTTTTGTGAGTATGTGTAAAAATTATAACATGAAAAATCTGAGTGACATCTTCCTAAATGTGGCACTTGAGAAATGGCAATAGAACTCTACTCCCAAACCAATTTCTTTTAATGCTACTACTGGTGTCTGTTGGCATTATAAAAACTAAGGTGTTTCATAGCTTGATGCTATGAACTATACAACTGTTACAACTTATAGGATTGGGTTTCCTGCTAATTCTGGTACATGACCCAATAATATCTTGTTATATCTATTGTACTCATACTATGTCCTCCTGTACAAGAAACATGTGCCCTGACTTTAGGGTGGGCCTCTTGAATAAGATACTTAGAATGACTCCATATATGCTACATACCTCAACACTGCTACTTTTATTTTAGGATTTACTTTCATTATATTTATATCCTGTCTTTCCCCCTCTTGCTTACAATTGTCCTCCTCCTCTCTTTTGTCTTTATAACAACCCTGTGATGAAGCCTCATGGTCGAATAGGGACTAGAACCCAGATCCTCTGAGTTCTGGTCCAACACTCTAACCACTACACCATAGTGGCAATCTTTTTAATGGACTTTAAAAGTAAGTGAGGCAGAGTTCTGCTGCATTTGCCATACTAAAGCATGCCATTTTAGTTGCTACATACAAATATCTCACTAAGACGTGACACTGAAAATGAAGCAGAGGTTTGTAACTGAGTTGTACATCTTATCTAGTAGCTGCAGTCCATATACTTTCGCCTTTATGCTGAAAGAAGACACTTTAATGCACTGTTCTCATATTTTTTGTAGAATTCTGGCTGATGTACAAATTTTCTTGGAGGATTCATCCTCCTGACCCTGCTAGCTGTTATCTCCCATCATTTGAGAATATGGGAGGAAGGAACTATAATTATTAAGGCTTTAAAAAAAAGTCTGATCCATTATAGTAGGAGACGGGTTAGTTGATTTGTTCTGTTTCGTAAAATACTTTCTATGCAAAACAGACCTTTCCTCAATGAAAATGTTCTGCTGAATGTGTGGCCGTACTGCAGGCTTCCCCATAGTTTGGGCTACAACTCTAACCACCTCACTGATTAGCTATGCTGGATGGGAGGGATGATAGGAGTTGTATTCCAGCAGATCTGGAAGACGCCAAGTTTTGGGAAAGTTGTCATACAGTTTTGGGCAACCTTGAGCTCAAAAAGAGGTGAGTGACTCCTGGTTCTACTTCCCTCTTCCTCACTTTCCCCAGGAAAGCTGTATTTTCCTCCCATCATTCACTTAGTATGGAGCTGAAGCAGCCCCTGCTTGGGAATGAGAAAAGGCTCTTTTCACTGATTCAGTCTATAAAAACAAAAGCAAGCAGCTGCAGAAGTGAATAGGGTCATGTGTTTGCTGAGTTATGCATCTGATCTAGGTAATCCAGTGGAGCTAGAGAGGAAGGGCAGAAGTCCATAATTGCTATTGCTGTTTTACAGAACTCTTCCCCTCCCCGTCCTGCTGAGAAAGGAACACTCACATCTACCATTTCAAGCAGCGGTAGTTGATGTCCCCCCTTTAACATCAGTAGAAAAGCACTTAAGTTCTGTCCTGTTGTTATGCCTCGCTGATCTGCTCTGCTCCCATGCTGACAAAAGTGGTTGTCCATATTTCCTTGGATTGAGTAAAGGGCTTGCTGCCTCTGAAAAGGCCACCCTGCCATCTGTTTTCGGTCATGGGGATAGTAACACATTCTGTTCCAGAACTGTTATGTCAGGGAAAACAGTACATTTAACATCACACTAGTACTAGGTCAAGGCAAAAACCTATAGTGCAATAGATTCATTTGGTGGTAAACTATGTGTTTACCTCAGATTTGCCTTGCTCTTTTACACAGGGTGGGGACAAACTGCTACAGATCACTACTGGGCTGCCCTGTTGGGTCAACAAGATAAAATCAGAGTTATCTGTGAAATAATAAGGCTGGAAAATATTGCATTTTGAACTCTGGTCCTGTTAAAAGGCAACGTTTTACAAAATCAATAATTGGCTTCAGTCTTCTTATCATGCCCTAACTATTTTGGCTCCATATCTGTTCTCACTTTGAACTCTTTCTCTGGCTCTTGGCTCTGCCAGTACTTCACTCTTGTCTAAAGCTTATGTTGCTGTGTCTGTTACACCTCCATCCATTCTTTATTGCTGCTCCTTCTCCCTGAAACCCTGGGCCTTGCTAGACGAGGCCTTAGCGCGCTTTGAGGCCCAGTTTCCCTGCTGTGTGTCCAGATGATGCACAGGGGAATCCGGGGTCAAGGCGCACTGAATCCTCCCTTAGCACACCATAAGCGAAGTCGCTTATGGCGCGCCTTTTCCGCAGTCCCGGCCTGTGGCTGGGGCTGCGGAACGTCTAGCAAGGTCCGTGGCTTTTTGCAGCTACTCGCTTACTCGCGAGTAGCCGGGAAAAGCGACGGACTGGGTACAGCGCTCATATGAGCGCTGTGCCCATCGGGCCAGGGGGTGGATCCCGGGGGGGACATGGGGGGGAAGGCCAGACCGGCAGGAGAGGGGGATGGCGGAGGGCGACACGGGAGACGGGGACGGGGAGGGAGGGTGGGGAAAGAGTGGGCAGGGGGCAGGGGGCTTACTTAAAAAAAGGGTGGGGGGCTTAAGTAAAAAAAAAACTTACCTTCTCCGGAGTCTTCAGGCTGCACGTGGCCCCTTTAACAACAACAACAACAAAAATGGCCGACGCTGCAGGGCTTCCGTAGTCCCTGCACGTCGGCCGTCAAGGAGGCGGGGCGGCACCCGCTAAAGTTAGCGCGCCGTCGCCCCGCCTCCATGCCTGCTTATCCGGCATGGTCTAGCAAGGCCCCCTGTTTCCCAACACATGCACCTCTTCGTCCTTGCAATTGTTTATGTAGCTTCTAAAAACACCTCTCTCTGAACCTCTCATTCTCCCTTCCTCCTCTTTTTACACTCCTTAGATTGTAAGCCTACAGACAGGGGTTAGTCTTTTTAACTTAGGCCTTAGCTAGACCTAAGGTTTATCCTGGGATCGTCCCGGGGTCATCGCTGTTCATCTAAGTGACACACAGGAGATCCCGGGAGCAGACAGGGACGACCCCGGGATAAACCTTAGGTCTAGCTAAGGCCTGTATTGTTGTACAATGCTTCAAGTTTGAAATAATGATGATGATGATGATGATGATGATGATGATGATGATGGTTTTTTTAGCAATGCAAGATATTGTTGGAATATAACTCCTGGCAGCAACATTGCCCTGTTCCTTCTCACTGGTTTTCCTTGATTTCAGATCTGTGATCAAAGTCCTGAGTTTTGTGCAAGATCCCCAAACCTTCTAGATTTTCTTAAAACTGCTTCCTCCAAGGCCACTGTTTTCATAGGGATTATGAATGCAGGGATTATAGGTTGTAGTGTACAAGCCCTATCCTGTTAGCTGCAGTTTTTGGTGTTCCTTTGTAATGGAAAAACCAGAAAGGTGTGAGCAGGGCCTGATCTACACTAAGCAGGATATGACACTTTGAAAACGGTTTGAAAACTGTATGTGGAGTGTGTCCTAGGCCCAAACAGTTGTCACTATGTTATAAACTGTTTTAAAGTAGTAGTGTAAATCCTGCCCAGGACTCTGTATGTATATAACAGCATCAGCTAAGGATAGTGTGTCTCTTCTGGATGAATGCTTGGAGGCAGTAATGGGCTGGATGAGGAAAAACAAACTGAAGCTGAATCCAGACAAGACGGAGGTGCTTGCTGTCAAGGGCTGTGACTTGGGCTTTAAAGAGATGTGTCAGCCAGTTCTGGATGGGGCTACACTCCCCATGAAAGACTGTGTTTGCAGTTTGGGGGTGCTCCTGGATCCGGTGCTCCAAATGACAGCCCAGATAGATGCGATGGCCAGGAGTGACTACCATCAGCTTTGGCTTTTGCTTCAGCTGCACCCTTTTCTAGAGTTAGAAGACCCAAAGACAGTAGTGTACTCACTAGTAACCTCAAGGCTCGACCTCTGCAATGTGCTGTACATAGGGCTACCATTATACCTAGTTTGGAAACTTCAATTAGTTCAAAATATGGCAGCCAGGTTGGTCACCAGTACATCTAGGGGTGAGCATATTACCCCAACATTAAAATCACTCCACTGGCTGCCAATTAGTTTCTGGGCAAAGTACAAAGTGTGGTCATTACCTTTAAAGCCCTAAATGGTTTGGGTCCAGGTTATCTGTGGGATTGCCTTTTCCCATACAGTCTGCCCTGCACGCTCAGGTCCCCTGGGGAGAACTTACTTCCGTCAGCCAAAACTAGGCTGACAACTGTTAACTAGAGGACCTTTTCTTCTGTCGCCCCCAGATTGTGGAATGGCCTGCCAGAGGAGATTTGTAAAATTAACTCTCTCTCTCTCTCTCTGAATTTGAGACAGCTTTAAAGACTAGCCTTTTCCAGCAGGCCTACCCAGATGAATGTGAAATCAAGAATGTTTAAGATGTGTTGATTTGTTGTACTATTGTTGTTCCCTGCCTCGATGCAAAGGGAGAGGCGGGTAAGAAGTTGTTGTTGTTGTTGTTGTTGTTGTTGTTATTGTTATTATTATTATTATCATCCCTTCCAAGCTGGATTCTATGACTGCTACCTATGAAGTATTTGTCCTTAAATGATCTAAATGCACTTCATTTTGCACAATAAAACATGTTTTGCTTAAAAAAAGAAAGGGAGCCTTATTGATGGTTGAGTGAAGCAGCCATACTTCTTGCTAATTCTTCACCACTGGCTCTATTTATGTTTAAGGCAAAGCTTTACAAAGCGTTCTGCTAACTGTTCATGCTGTGAGTACTAGAAGCTCAGTCATTGGTATGTTTGTTTGGAAGCAAGGCCCACTGAGTTCAATCGATATGGCTTGCTTCTATATTAAGGTGTGCTTACGATTGCACCCTTAGTGGCATTTCAGTTTCTTTCATGGCTAATGCCATAAACAGGATTAATTATTCACTATTGAATATAGCAGAAATGTGGACTAAACAAAAAGTATAAAACTTTCCTCAAAACCTCCCTTGCAGGATATTCCTTTGGAAATTTGTTTCTCTACAGCCCTGCTGATAACATCTGTGCAAATAAATAAATAAATAAACAAATCTTTAAAATGGTTGAAAAGGAGAAGGGGAATGAAAATGTCAATTTGAAAAGTGGGAAGCTGCAGATGTAAACTGCTCTGTGTGTTTCTCCTGTTTTTGAACTTGGGCACCAAAATGGGTCCACATACAGATAAAGAGGGGATTGTCAGGTACTAATGTAAGTCATCTTCATTTTATTGGGCATAACAGATTTCTTCATGAGTCAGGGTACTTGAGCATTCTTCGAATATTTGATGGGGTAGGTTTTCTTTACTGCTGTGAAAAATACACACACGTATGAATGTATTACCTCTGCTTGTTTTAATGACCATAGTTTAAACCTTCCAGAGCTACCAGGGGCTTCAATATTAAGGGGTAATATAGTAAGTTTAAAGAAGAAGTGGATACTTCTGATCTCTTCTTGGGTGTGATGGAGGATGAGAAGAGAGGGGAACATGTGAGTCGACCTCACTGTTGTTTATGGATGTAGTGCTAAACTATGATTTACTGTAAGTTGTGAAACAGGCCTTTGTCTGAACTCAGTAGTGTTTATGAAGGAACTTGAGTAAATGCATCTCTTTCCCTTATGAATGTATACTTCTCCCAAGCAAGACTGCATAAGGTTTCTCAAGAGCCTGGTGAAATGATGGTGGACTCAATTTAATTTTCAACTTATTCATCACTCATAAAATTTACATGATTTCTTAATCTTTGATTCCAGCATATTTGCTCTCTGTAACCAGTGTAAAAATGTCAGAGAGGAATGGTCACAAATATGTTATTAATAGAATTGACTTAAATTCATCATATTTGGAAACAGTGTATTTGCTGAATAGTTAAAATGGAAGAACATTTTTTAAAATAAATAAATAAGCAGTCATTTTAGCTGATCTGTGAATAAGCAATGCATTGGGAGGGAAGCAGCACTTGCTAGTTTCCTAGCAAGCTATTTTAAGATAAGATTCTAAGTGAGTTTCAGGAAAGAAAAACAGTTTCTAGTTTAAAACTGTACAGTTCATTTGCAACTTTAGCATCACACAGCAGTACTGTAGGAGAAAATAAACAGAGAAAAGATTGTGGAAAATTCAAATCATTCATGACTGCACAAACCACCGCTTCTTACGTTTGAGGATCATGCATAAACTTCAGCTTCAAGCAATTTCCATTTTAATTTGATTCTGCATTCACTATGTACCTCACAGGGTATTGCGAGGCTTAATTATTGTCTGAAAAGTGCTGTGGGAGCTTGGAAGAAAAGTTCCGTATGCAGTAAATAAGTATTGGGATTTTGGTTAATTGTGTATTTGCTTAATTGTGAAGATGTATCCTTTTTCTGATGCTCAGTTTTTCACTGTGTGGTTAGGATCTGCTCAAAGATATTCCCATTTTAAGATTCAGAGGAATGGCAGGCAATACTCTCTATTACTTGTGATGCTAATCCTAAAAAAGTAGGTGGCTCAAACATTCTGTACATGTACATTCTGTACGGGCTGTACATTCAAGACATTGGAAGCAAGTTGGTATTGCTGCTTCTTGGGATAGTGATATGATTGCTTGCCCTGAAGAAAAATAGAAGTAGGAAAGCATGACCAAAGCAGGATCTACACTACTGTTTTATAATGGTTTATAACAGTATTAACTACCGTTGGGGACCATGATACATTCTATATACTGTTTTCAAACAGCTTTCAAAGTGTTATATCCTGCTTTGTATAGATCTGCCTAGTAGTTATATTCAACAAGTCAAAAAGTGGGTTTTTCTTAACCAAAAGAACTGAATAAGTTAAGGTTGAAAAAACACACATATATGTATATACACAAAGATAACCTTTAATGTAAATGACAAGTGAATGGAAATGTTTATCCATAATCACTGATCAGTAAATAGTATTGATGAACCAGACAGTAGTACAGGATATACACAAATATAAAAGTACTAATAACCCACAAGGTTGTACTCATAAGGAAAATGTACATCAATTTGAAAAGGAGAGACCTTCCCAACATTATATTGTAGAATGATAATCCAAATTTAAGGTTTGCTGTAACACATATAGTACGTGAAGAATATTAAAGCTAAATACTGTTACTTAATTTATCCAAAAGGTTACCATATAGTGGAAGTATTGGCAAAGAGGGATGCAATCTCATTTAAAGTATCTGTGTTTAGGAAATATACAATAAAAATATGTGATATGAATAGAACACCAAAAACAATAAAAATTCCAATAAGATATATTTTGCCAATACTATACCATGGCTTCTCAAAAACCAATAAAAATATTAAAAATTATTTTGAAACAGTAAACGATAATGTCCTTAAGAATTCTTTAATAAAGTCCTTTATTAAAAATGATAGAAGATAAGCCTCAGGGATCTTCATATTCCAGAGTAATGAATAGGTTCCAACTACCTCAACAACAGCCAGGATTACCAATCCTTAATGCCCAACAACAACTGGCATTTTTGATACAGATGGTTTGTAATTCCTTTTCTGTTCTAGAAATGTAAATATATTGTAAGAGTGCACCTTTGGAAAAATGTCCAATTGTTCTCTAATGTGTAAACCACTTAGGGACAGTCTGAGAAATTTGGAGTGGAGTGTTTTTGTGGTTGCTTGTTCTGCCTGTGTTGGGGGTTTGCTATTGCCTGGAGCAATAAAGGTGTTGAACAAGTAGTAATGCTTTATCATGCCATAACGTTCTCAGTGTTTCATCGGATTCTAAAATCCCATTAACCTTTTGGGTTCAAAAGAACAAATGTTATCTAAAGTGTCAGGCAGTCACTGCTTTTTCCACTGTTGTAGCTAACTGGTGTTCTATCTAGGGGTGTGCACGGACCCCCCAATCCGCTTCGTGGCCCGATCCGGAAAATCCGGATCGGGCCCGATCCTCTTCGTGCCGCTCCGCCCGTCTCCCGCTCCGCTCCGCGGATCGAGAGCCGGCTTCGCCGCCGTCACTATATGGACAGCTGTGGCGGCGCAGGCACAAGAGAAACCACCCACCCACCCTGCCCCCTTACCTTCCTCCATCACGGGATTCAATTGAGGCCCCGGTTGAAGCCGGAAGAGGCCTCGGCCTTCACTTCCAGCTTCAACCGGGGCCTCAATTGAAGCCGGCGACGGAGGAAGGTAAGCGTCCCTCCTCCCTGCTCCCTTACCTGGTGCTGCCGCCGCCGCCGCATGGATGGTGGCGCCGGCAGCGCCAGATTAGTCCCCCTCCCCCCCACTTAACTTCAGGCGAAGCTCCGGATTGAGGCGATCCTCTTCGCCTCGATCCGCAGTCCCCCTGACTCTCTTCGCCTCCGCCTTAAGGGTAGGCGAAGCCCCCCACTCCACTCCTGCTTCTCCGGTTCGAGGAGAAGCGGAGCACATCCCTAGTTCTATCTATATAATTCTGTTATTGTTACATTTTTGTAGTTCCTTATCCTTCTCTGCAGTGATGAAAAGACAATATATGGTGCTATTTAGAGTGGATTAATTTTTTGTGGGGGGAAATGCACCACCCTGTTCAATACCAATTCAGTGTTTGGGTTTTTACTGTTTTACTGTTTAACTGGTTTACCCCAATGGACATTACTGGTTATAATTTGCTATGGGGTGGATGGTAAAAACTAGCAAGAAACTGTATGGATGTCTTACATTTGTCCATAGTGTGGCTGTTTCCACATTGCAAACATTCATCTAAATCAGAGGTGGAGAACTTGTGGCTCCCCAGATGTTGTTTGTTTCCCCAACAGCCAGCATGGCCAGTGGTTAGGAATTATGAGAATTGGAGTTTAACAATATCTGGCGTGCCATGGAATGTATTGCTATACTTTCAATAGACCTTGAATTCTTTGCTATGGATTGTGTATCTTCGTCTTTGATAGCTCAGAGTGCCTGCCAGTTTACACTCTTGGATTTTTCTCTGGCTTGACACACAGAGGTCCTTTCTACAACTAAGGGTGTAGAGGGACGCAGGGGAGATGATCCCGGGATTTACAGCTTCTGGGATCGTCGCCCTGTGTCCAGATGGCCACATGATGTACCAGAAGTGAAGAAGGATGTCGCACCTGTTGTGGCCCCTATTTTTTTTAAAAAAACAAATAGGAGCTGGAGCGCACCCCCGATGTCCCTGGACTGCCCCCAACCTGGGTCCTTCCCTCTGCTGACTCCTGCTACTTGTGGGGTGGAGGGAAGAAGCCGGGAAGGGCGCGCACAACACCCGTGGTTCTTAGGATCATCCTGGGAATGCTGGAAGAATTGGGTTTTCCCAGGGTTTTTTTATCGGTGCCCATCCCCCTGCCCCCGGGAGTCCCCGTTCATCATTTGGATGCACAGGGAGCACCCAGGGACAGCCCTGTGGAAAAAGGCCAGTGTAGAAATGGCCATAGTGTGGAGATAGCAAAGGAGAAACTGTGGTTGAACTGAATTCCTGCTTGTGTGGTTTTATATTGGACTTTCTCTTGAACCCTGGTTTTGACTCTTGGATTTTGTAGGCCTTGACACATTTGCTATAGAGATACCATCAAAGAATTTAAAGTTGGACTAAACCTTTCTCTGAGTGTAGAACCCTTGTCTTTGATTGCTGCAGATGGTTTATACCAGGAACCAGAACTGTAGAGATTGTAATGGGGAAAGCAATGTTGTATGGATCTCTGACAGAGTTGATAGTTATTAGGTTTTGACTGTCCTTTGAACTTAGTAATGAGCCTATAACTAATTACCATCAGCTATGTGATTTATGGAGAGTTGCAACCATTAAGCTTAGAGACTCATCTGTGAAATCTGATTTAGCTACCAGTAAAAGTTCTCACTGTTTCTGGTGTTTTGTGTTAGCTGGCAAGAATAAGTTTGTGCCAAAAGACGGGCTCATTTTAGTTATTCATGTTCTGGTAACATCTGATAACTCTATATATGTGCAGCTATCTTTTGAAGACTGCTAAAAATCCACAGTTTGGATCATTCTATACCAGTGCTTTAAGAGCTGTTGCTGGTCTATTTCTAAGCACCATTCAGGGTTTTGGTACTGACGTTTTAAAGCTCTGCCTGGCTTGGGACCTGTGCACCTGAAGGAATACCTGTGACATATTAGCCTTCCTGTGGGTTGAGGTCATCACAGACTGACAGGTAGATGCTTCAGCAGGTAAAGCTGCCTTGTCCAGCCCCTCCAAAAGCTGCCTTGGGCTCCTGTAGATTAAATGGTTTGCTTGCTGGACTATGCCCCTTAGAGCCATTCAATATACCATTCAGGTATATTGCTAAGGTCATCCTCAAGGGTCCTTCTCCGCGAGCCCCTGCCAAAGGAAGTGAGGCAGGTGGCTACCAGGAGGAGGGCCTTCTCTGCTGTGGCACCCCAGCTGTGGAATGAGCTCCCTAAGGAGGTTTGCTTGGCACCTACATTATATGCTTTTAGACACCAGGTGAAGACCTTTTTATTCTCCCAGAGTTTTAACAGTCTATAAATAAATTTTAACTTGGTGTTTTAAATTTGTAATTTTGCATTGCTGCTGTTTTTATCTGGTTGAGCTTTTATATTGTATTTTATAGTATGGTTTTATACTGTTGTTTTATACTTTGAATGTTTTTGATTTTTAAAAACTGCCCAGAGAGCTCCGGCTATTGGGCGGTATAGAAATGTAATTAATAATAAATAAATAAATAAATAAATAAATAAATAAAAATACTACAGCCCTAGAATTGAATTATTATTAATTTAATTTCAGGATTTCAGGTTCATGTAATAATTAAACATCTTCATTTGTAAATCATTATTAATTATGTTCATTCATTATCCCAAGACATCTTTCCAACAGGATACATGCCGAATATGGAGGTTCTGTATTATATGAATTACTTGTAAATCTATGAAAGTTGCCCAGTTTTTGTAGAAGCTATTCTTGTAGCTTTCAGACCTTTGTAACTAACTTGGTTTGTTAATTTCTCCATCAAGGTGATGGACCATGACTTATTTCTCTATATTGGCATTGGATTTGCTATTTCCTTTTTCGAAGATGATGCTATAGTTAGTCGAGCCACCACCCACATAAAAGACACCTTGTTCCCATTTATTGGATGTGGCAGATACCGAGGGTATGTCTAGACTTCCCGGTGTTCCGGGAGGGAGGAGGAAGGATCTTACAATTTTCTTATCATGAGATCCTTCCCCTCAGTCCACACTTAGCCATGCGACATCCCAGGCATGGCACCCGTTTTGGCGGTTGTTGTTTTTTAAAGAAAGAAGGGCTGGAGCTCATGAGCACTCCAGCGAAAATAAAAAGCTAAATAATAATAATAAAAACAATACCACTCCCCTTCCCGCCCCTGATGGGCACAGAGTGCCTGAGGAGCTCCGTGCCCAGTTCCGGGCTCCTTGCATTTACTTGCAAGGAGCCGGGACAAAACCGGGATGGCCTCCCACACCTACCGCAGTCTCGGGACAATTGGGATTAAAGCCTTCTCTGTTATCCCAGGGAAATGCAGGGATCTTCCCTCTCTGTCCCCGGGATCCCCTGTGGACGCACAGGGATGATCCCGGGGCAATACCCGGAATAACAACTGGTGTAGACATGTCCTGAAAGTGTTTGTCCTCTTATTCCTGTTGCCTGAGGGCCAAAATAGACATTACTTTTATATATTTATTTATTTAAAACATTTTTTGGCCGACTTTCAAGTAAGGAGCCTTCCCAAGGCAACTTACAACAATAAAATACATAAAAACAGTTAAATCAGTATCTTGCAGCAACATTCACCCAGCCCCTCATTTTTACACTAGAGTAGGCTCAGGAGGTCCAATCTGGATCATGACCATGGCATGAAGTACGGGCACTTTTAAGATCTGGATTGGCCCCTTGTGTCTACTTTAGAGATGGATTTAAATTAATGTCTGTTTTGGCCCTGATTCTGTTGTTTTCAACTATTAATCCCCATCGCATAAGTATTATTATTATTATTATTTATTTATTTATATAGCACCATCAATGTACATGGTGCTGTACAGATAACACAGTAAATAGCAGGACCCTGCCGCGTAGGCTTACAATCTAATAAGTTGTAGTAAACAATAAAGAGGGAACGAGAATGCGAACAGGCACAGGGAAGTGTAAACAGGCACCGGGTAGGGTGAAGCTAAACAGTATAGAGTCAGAACAAACTCAATATTTGAAGGCTATAGGGAAAAGAAAAGTTTTTAGCTGAGTACTGCCATTTTTATTATGCCATTTTACAGCTGTGGATTAACAGTTAGAAAAATGGCATAAGCAATATATGGTTGGATAGTAGTTCAGGGCAGCAGGGATCGGTATGCTAAACTTGCCTTTTGGGTAAATTCAGGAAAGTAATATGTAATATTTGGTAGCATGAGAGATTAATGTGTACATTTTTGTTTTGAATGGACTTGCAGTGGATGAATCAATAGTTCTGATTAAAAACAATCCACGAAACCATTCAACATTGGTCTTTAACAGAAGTTATTTTTAAAATATCATGCAAATTCATGTTGAAATTAGGCTGAAATATGCATGTTTAACTTTTAAGATCACGAAAGAGTTGTGTTGGGCTGGCAGGAAAACATGTAAGGATCAAGCGGACCTTCCAACACAGCTGTCTCATGTTGCTCCTCCAATAAGCCACTGCGGGATGCAAACTGCAGAAGTTCAAGAGGTCCAAAAAGTATTAACATTGAACCATAGCCACCCTCTGGCATACATACAGCAAGGAACACTATTTTTGTTTTAAAACAATTTAAAGAACAGCAACAGCAAATATTTACATATCCTAATAGGATTTGCTATTCCTTTTAATAGACGACCATTTTATGCACTCATGCACAGTAGTGGGAACATTGGTAAAATCAGTATGAACTTGAAACCCAACAACTTGACAATAGGAGAATCTCTGAGTTGAATATAGCACAGGTGGCCTGGCTGTATGTTAGTTTTTTTCTTTGGAAATGTCTTTGGAACCCTGAAACTATTTCAGTACCTCTTAATTCTATCTCTGTTGCCAGTGAGTGAAGATGCAACGTTTTTCTTTCAATAATGGCTTTTAAAAACCATATCTGTTGAATTTAAATGTGTTTTTAGGATCAAAGCGTAAATCTTAAGGTTGGAGTTTACTTAGCGGCTCTTGCTTCACTTCTGTTTCTTTGCTCATATCTTTCAAGTGCTGTGTTTCACTGGGATCCTCCCCCCGCCCTTAAAGAGCTGTTTCTTGCTCTGTACCTGTGGAGATGCAAGCTTCCCTTCTTGATCAGTGGCGTGATAAAAAGAATTGCCATTCTTTTGCCTGACTTGTTCTGCCCTGCTTTCCACTGCTTTCAACAGCCTCAGTGATTGCTGCTTGGCATGCTGCAGACCCAGAGCAACAGGGAACCTTCTTGGAACACAACATGATGCTCAGTAAAGGTAGTCACTATTAAGCCTGCTTAATAGTGTGCCAAATGGAGCAAGTGAGCCAGGAGTAAAATAGTGGAGAGCTGGCAATTTTAAGTGCTTCCTGAATATGTGACCTACAGGTTGTAGCTCCTCAAAGGCGTGATTGGTCCATGGGATGGTGAGCGCCTGCAAAGGTAGATCTGATGGTGTCAGGGCACAGATGGTGCTAACTGTAGTGCAAGCTCAGTACATTATTTATGTCAGGCAATAGTTTCAGCACTGCAGTGGGCCTTGCAGTTTTTAGTTAAGATTTAATTAGAAGTAATCTGGAAGGGTTTGGGCCTATTCAGGCTGTCAGAAACTGTGTGAGCTTATCTCTGTCAGTGTTCTCAGAGTATCTGCTGGCTCAGCCTTGGGAGACTGGTAATTCTCTGTTAGAACTAGAGATGTGAAGGCCTGGAAAAGAACTGAAAAAATTCGGGAAGAAACCAGTTTTTTCCCGTTTTTTTCCAAAGACTTTTTTGGTTTTTTTCTGAAAAATTGAAAAAAAAAAAAAAAAGGATCACGGGATGTTTTATTTCAGCATGATGAATAAAATGTTTAAGACAAGGTGTTCAGATATTTACTTCTCCAAATGATTTCTAAAAACTGTACAGTATCAGATTATTACAATGTCTGTGCACCAAGGACAAGCAAGTCCTAGGTTGCAAACAGACTACAACTCTCAGATGCAAGAGGAAGATGCATTTCTGCCTCTAGGGGGCACTTCCATGGAAGCAGAGACTGAGGGCCTTGCTAGACGAGGCCTTAGCGTGCTTTGAGGGCCGGTTTCCCTGCTGTGCGTCCACATGACGCACAGGGGAATCCGGCCCCGTTGTTGTTGTTGTTTATTCGTTCAGTCGTTTCCGACTCTTCGTGACTTCATGGACCAGCCCACGCCAGAGCTTTCTGTCGACTGTCGCCACCCCTAGCTCCCCCAAGGTCAAGTCTGTTATGCACTAAAGCCTCCCTTAACGCGCCTTAAGCGAAGTAGCTTATGGCGCGCCTTTTACGCAGCTCCGGCCTGAGGCCGGGGCTGCGGAATGTCTAGCGATTTCCGTGGCTTTTTGCGGCTACTCGCTCACGAGTAGCTGCAAAAAGCCACGGACTGGGCACAGCGCTGAGCGCTGTGCCCATCGAGCCAGGGGGGGATCCCGGGGGGCAACACGGGAGAGGGGGAGGGAGGGCTGGCACAGGGCGACGAGGGGGAGGGAGGGCTGGCACAAGGCGACGAGGGGGAGGGAGGGCTGGCACAAGGCGACGAGGGGGAGGGAGGGCTGGCACAGGGCGACGAGGGGGAGGGAGGGCTGGCACAAGGCGACACGGGAGAGGGGGAGGAAGGGTGGGGAAAGAGGGGGCAGGGGGCTTAATTTTTTAAAAAAACCTTACCTTGTCCGCAGTCTTCGGGGCGCACAAGGCCCCTTTAACAAAACAAAAAAAATGGCCGACGCTGCAGGGCTTCCGTCGTCCCTGCGCGTCGGCCGTCTAGGAGGCGGGGCGGCGCGCGCTAAAGTTAACGCACCGTTGCCCCGCCTCCCTGCCGGCTTATCCGGCAGGGTCTAGCAAGGCCCTGAAACTAATACAGACAGCTATAGGTCAGAAAATGAGTCTGATTAAATTTCATGCATATTCATTGAATCTTGGTGTGTCCCCCCATTTTTTCTCAGTTTTTTTTATAAGAATGGGTGCTTTATGTCTTGACACTGGAGGACTAGCGTAGACATAAATAATTTTCTTTGTTACTATTGTTGGTGGTTTCTTCAGTTGTTTTTTAAAATTGTTTTTTGCCTGCTCCTCATAAACTGGCAGAACCAAAGAGGTTCCTTACAGTTCAGGTGTTCCTAACAGTTCAGGAGCTTGTAGCTCCATTTGTTACCAAATTTTTTTTTTAAAAGTAAATTAAATTTGTATTAATTGTTTGAATACACTTTTAATATACCAAAAGTAATAATTTTATGCCAAACCAACTTGGACATAATTACATTTTATGTTCCTAAAGCAACAAAGTGACTTTCAATCTGTAAAAAGTGCTAATATTGCATTATTTCAATTTTTCCGAAAATTTCTGTTCCCCCACCCCCAAAATGGAAAAAACTCATTTTTTCCCCATGGCATCAAAAATTCCGGAAACTTTACATCTCTAGTTAGAACCTGACAGAGGAGGGGGGGGACGGTTGCAGAAGGGTCACCCAGATTGAAGGCCGTTGCTAGACGGGGCTGTAGCGCGCGTTACATACCGTCGTCGTCTTGACAGATCCACATGACATTCACCAGGATCCGTGTTCATCCTGTGGTGAAACCTCTGTTTTATGAAACAACTTTAAGCGCGACTTTTCCTGTCGGCACGTGCTAATTTTGATACGGGAGGCGGAGGTGTGGGACGAAATGAGGTCAGCGCAGTTTCCGGCGAGGTCAGCACTGGTCAGGAAAAGGCGTGCTAAGGGGAGTGGTCAGCGCCTTCGGCCAAACCTCCTCTGCCGTTTGCACCCCGTGCGCAGCTGTGGCCGTGGTGCGGCAGCTTTTTTTTTTTAAGTTGTAGTTTAAGGTGTCTTCTGAATGGGGGCTATATGTGTATACTCCCTTGCTGCTGCTTCCCTAAATTACCTCATGCATGTTTTATCTTCACGATATGATCACATTGTTGTGAAACTGTGGAATGTTTTGTAGACCTCTGAAATCTTGGAACAAAAGCAAGGCAGAATTGTATTGGAGGCCTTGGTTTTGTGAAAAAACATAGAATGTGGCTGCAAGCTTTGAGAAAGCTGTGATTAAAATCTGTACCATATCCGTATCCACATATATTCTGTATCTGTATATAAATCCATATCTGCATGTATTCCTTCAGTATGTACCCTGATCTTCCAGATGCTACAAAGTAGAATCTGCAGCACACTGGGTTTTCAAAAATCAATGTTAAGGATTGTGTGTTTCTATGCTTTCTCTCTCTCCCCTTCCCCCAGACACCCCTCTGGTTTTCATACATTGATTCTCATCTTTTCATCCCTTCCCTCTCGTGCGCTGTTTAAACAGAGAAGAATGTCTGGATAGGGATCTTTCTATTTGTCTGGTTCTCTGAGATCTGCTGCCTTTTATCTGTAAGCATTGTGTGTTTTTATGCCAATAAAAACAGTTGCGCCAGTTCCCTTGGGTTGTGCTAAGGGAGGAAGAGCTCATGCCTTCACGTTGGCCCAAAATAAAAGTGGAAGCTGTGCCTTAGTGTTCGCCCAAAGGTATAACTCAAATTAAGCTGGAGCAGTATGAGATATATTGTTCAAAAGTGGGTACCTTGACCCCAAATGGAGATTCCTTGTATGCTTGGACCAAACATTGTCTTAGCAATAGATGTGTAAACACAAAACAAATTCATCCCAGGGAAATAGAAGCCCTGTTAGTGCCTTTCTACACAGGCCTTTATTGTGTACTCGTGATTTCTCACTTATGGTAGTTTGCGGGTCCTTTACATGATCTCCTCCTCATCCAGGATCTCTTTGCAACCATATTATTATTATTATTATTATTATTATTATTATTATTAGCGTATTTGTGAATGGTGGGGTAACACTTAGTGTAATTGTGCCGTTCCTCTATAGCACAGGGACACCTAATGCTTGTGTAATGGAATGTAAAGAAAGGAAGAGGAAGAAACCCCCTGGGGGGGGGAACACATTTAAAGGGCCAGTCTTAATCCTGTAAAGAATCTGGAAACTTGGTAAAGTGCTGAGTTAAAAGCCTCATGTTGAAAAGCCCTTAGACATTCAAAAAGAAATTAAAATCAACATGTGAGGGGAGGGAGGGCGCCAGCCCCATTCCCTCATCACCCTCCACTTGTTAAGGGTGACTGTCTGAAGAAGAGAGCCTTCTCTTGGGGGCTCTCCACATGATTGAGAACGCTGGAAAATCAGGGTTCTCAATCGCTTGGAGAACCCCTGTACTCTCATCTTCAGACAGTAATCCTCCATGAGTAGAGAGCGCCAAGCGTGATGAAGGAGAGAGGCAGGGCTGGAGTGTTCCTTCTTGTTGCGCATTGAATTTATTTCCCCTTTGAACAATTCATCCCCCTTTTGAATAGGGCCAGTGAGTGCTGTCTGTGTAGGGTTGACACAGTTTTTCTTCAAAACACTCTAGAGAAGTAGAGGGCCTAAACACACATTACCTTAAATCCGTATCTGGAGTAGGTACATGGCCCCTTACATGGATCTTAAAATGCCCCCTATCCTCCGTGCTAGGGTCCCAATCTATATCATGTCCCTGTGCTTTACTCAGAGTTAGGAGGAGGAGGAGGAGGAGGAGGACATAGCTGCTAGATATGGAGTTAAAGTAATGTGTGTTTTGGCCAAGAATAGCTTCTTGCTGTAACACAAGAGGGTACCATTCTTTTGCACAACCTCTGCATTTAAAATGCTACTCATGACTTTTCCTTAGTAATGGGGAACAGCATCAAACACTATATAGGATTTTTGAGGCATCCGCTGTTGTTTTAAGAATCAGTTATAATTCTGCATGAGAACTTAAAAACATATTACAAAGACGCCAGAAGGAAATTGCATTGGGGGTTGGGGCAGAGCCCCCACTCCACCACCCGTCTTCCAGCTGAAGAGCCAGAATGGGGCAGAACTGCAGAGTAGCTCAGATTCAGTGTGGCCTAGTTTCCCCAAGCCTGGTGCCCTCCAGATGTGTTGGACTGCAACCATTGGCCATGCTGGCCGGGAATGCTGGAGGTTGTAGTCCAACACATCTGGGTTGCACCAAGTTGGAGAAGGCTAGTATAGCAGGACTAAAGGATAGTACGGTAAGCTAGATACACTTCGGCAATAAATGCCGGACCTCCTAGGCAAAGCTGTCAACAACTGTTTCTTTTATGCAAAACCTAGAAATGGTTTCAGCAGTTTGGGTTTTTAGGGTGGAGCAACACATTACATGACTGGACTTGTTTTATTTATTCAGTGTACCTGCTGATGCTGCATTGTTGTAGGGAGAGCGGGCTTCTTAAGTCATTCCCCAGGTCCTGCATTTTTGCTGAAAAATTATTCCCCGGCCACCGTTCCATTATTCTTGCTTCCAGTTATGAAAAGATACGAGTACAGATTGTATCTTTTCCACATTCCCCAGGATTTCCACTTCAGTTTGCAGCCTTGGCTACTGCATTGTATACATTTTTGTTTACAAAGCCATATCTCGAAACAAAATTGTGAAACATGCAATGTGCAACTTTTGCTTTGAGTATCTCAGTAGACAGATATTTCTTGACCTCATGGTTTTGGAAATAATTTCAAAACATGCAGTCAAAGCTTCTGAGCCGTGTTAAACTTGGACTATTTCTACACAAGGCTTTTATTACACAAACGTGATTGGTCACTCACAGAGGTGTGTGGACCCTTTACAAGATGTTGTCAATCTCAAGGGCATTTCCAGTACTTTTTTATCATTTATCCTGCTTTTAAAAAGATCAGAGATAATCCAATATATCGGCGCCGTCTAGTGGATGTATATGAAACATATAGAACTTGCCAAGAAAGGAATCTTTGATTCAAAGCACATGTCCACCCATGTAAAGGAAACAATCTTAATCCTACAAAGAATCCGGAAGCAGAATCTCCAGTGAGGATGCGGGATTTTAGCCTCATGTGGTGAAGCTCTTAAAAGAAATTAAAATGTTCGTTATTGTTACTACAATGCATCATTGTCTGAAAGGGGTAAGATAATGTTTGTGCATCCAGCTGACCTTTAGATAGTCTTATTATATAGCTTTGACTTTGGGATATTTATTTCCAGAATGAGTCTTATGGATAATTACATTTCAGAAATAATAAGGCATCATTGACGTTTCTTTAGCCCTAAGGCTTTCTAACATAATTTGATCTAGAAATAAAGTGGTATGCTCGAGACATGGTTTTTATTGACTCTATTTGAAAATAGAGTTTTGCAAGAGGGAGCTGGAGAGGATGTTTGCAGAATAAGTTGGCTCTTGACACTGACCTTGGCTGTGTCAGGGAAATAAGGACTTTTCCATTAGGGAATGAAGTGCCAGTATTGTGTGCAGAAACCTAGTTGTTATCATTTACAGTCGATATTTATTACCAAGCTAATTATCCACGTTTATTACTAAGGTACTTGTGCCATATTGTAACATCTATCATAGTGAATCTTCCAGTACTTCTGGCATTTCTTCATTACTTCCAGTTAATGAAAATCTGTACAATATGGAATAGAGTAGGAGATGAGTAATTTTCAAGTATAACAAATCAGCTAAGCCGACTACATTTTCATAGAATCCTAGCCTTTCCCTTTTAGGTGCGGGGAAAGAGGCAAGACCTGAGTGGCTAAGTAGGACATAGTTCCATGTTGCCTGCTTCAGAACAGTAATGTTGTTGGTCTAATTTAGTGAGGAGCACAGCCCAGGTAGATAGATTATTTGGCTTTGGACCAGATATCTGAAGGACCAATTTCTCGCATACAAAATAGCGTCTTTACTAAGACTCCCTGCTTTGGAGAAGCCCTAGGTCTACATGCACAAGCATCGTTACGGGGCCAGGGACATATTAATTGCTCTGGTCAGAGGTGAAGGTGATGCCATCGTTCCTGGAGCCGTCACAGGTCGCTTGGGTAGCAGGCGACTCGGGGACACCGGTTTGGCCACCACTTGAAGAGTCTTTTTCCAAAGTTCAGCCTGAGGCAATCCAACCTGTGTCTCCTTGTTTGTTTGGAGAACATGTGGGCAAGCCTCTACTATGTGCAACTCACCCAAGCAAAGGAGACACAAAGAGTGTCTGTCAGCGGTGGGTAATTTGCTGCCACAGCAGACACACTTATGGAATGGTGTCTTCAAGGCCGTGCAACAAGAAGAGTCTAGAAAAGAATGAGGATTTTTTTTTTAAAGAACGATATAACAAGAAGAACAAACAGTAGAAAGAACAGACAGAGAAAAAACCTCAGCTAGGCAACGAGGCACCAGCTATGGCGGTCATAAAGGAACTGAGGGGAAAGGCGGGAACATGCCGGAGTGTGCGCACTGAGACGGTGGGGGAGGGGTTCCTGCCAAAAACATTTTTTCCTAGCTAGGGGATATTCCCAAAATGATGCTCAGCGCAGGCACAGAGCCCATATGTGTGTTGCACAGAGACCACGGAGAAGTTATTATCTTCTCTCTTCCTTTCAGTGCCATTCGTAACTTAAAAATCACAAGAGAAATGACCACACACACACACACACACACACTCTACCATCTTTTGGCAAGGGTGCTTTTTTGCTGCCTATGCAAACCAATGGAGATCACTCCATTGGCTTGAATAGGGAGGAAAAAGCACCCCTGCCAAAAATCAACTGGGGAGGGGCACAGCTCGAGAAAGGAAGTGACAGAAAAAAAATGGGGGGAAATGATGTACCTGCAAAGGGACAACAGGTTCATATTGTAAGCAATTTTTCCTTCTTGTTTCTAATGTTTTTCTCTCATTATATGTGAAAAACAGGTTTATAATGCAGTGTGTGTGTGTGTTATTGGTTTGTAGCTAATGCACAGGTGGAGAGAATGGAGGAGAGAAAAACAGATACCCAAATTTTCATAATTAATGTACTGCTTGATAATATTTAGAAAAAGTCCAAATGCATTGGGGTCAAACCTGATTTTATTAATTTTGCTTAGCACATAATATTTTTATGAAGAAATCTGAGAGGGATGTTTTACAAAGAAGTAATTAAGGAAGGCAGCTGGGTGGGTCATGTATAGCAGTGTACAAATAGAGCACAGTGGAAAGTAGAATTATGCAGAATTATGGAATCAAAGATAAGCAGAGAAGAAACACATCAAAGGTTGAAATCCTATGCACAGTTACTGCAGAGTAAAACCACTGAACACAATGGGGCTTACTTCCAAGAAAAGATGCATAGCTAGGCTATTTGGATGCCCTTTTCTAATGTTTGTTAATAGAAATTATTTAGTTAATAAAATATCATTTTCCTATTAATAGGTTGAAACTGTTTAAAGGATCTTAATATGGTTGCTTATCATTCCTAAGTTGAGTCTTTCTCAGCTAAATAATTTATTTATGTATTTATTTATTTATTACATTTCTATACCGCCCAATAGCCGAAGCTCTCTGGGTGGTTCACATAAAATCTCAATAGCATCTCCTTCAGATCAGATTTCTCCACCTCACAAACAGGAGCAGGTTTAGGAATTTCCTTAAACTTCCTTACAAGCTGTTCAGCATTCTTCCTCTGCCTCCAGTTCTTCCTGCTTCTTTTAGCTCTATCTCCATTGAGATATATAGGAAGTGACCCCTCCTGTGAAAATAAGCAGCAGGAGGAAGAAAGCTCATCCTCCACCAAAGACTCTATTACTCCAAGGGTCCTTGTTTGCCTCCCTTGGCCCAACATGTCTCAGCAAGGAGAAGTTTTCCTCCACTGTACAAATTAATGAAGGAATCACTCCATTCACTTGCAGAATGGGAAAATAGCTTGACAGCTATTGGCCTGGCCTTGCAGGTGTAGTGGCACCTGAGGGTGTTGCATAGGAGACAGGCTAGATCCCTTGGCATATAAGATAGGTTACTATCCTGGAACAGCATTGGCCAATGGCCACAGTGCCAAACAGTAGTCCCTCAATGTCACCTTCTGAACACAACTTGACAGGAAGGACTGGAACCACTGCCAGACAGTCTAAAAGGATAACATGGTCTATGGTATCAAAAGCCCTCAGGAGGTCCAGAAGAACTAGTAGGGCCATACTCTCCCCCAGTCCGGTCCAATCCAATCCAATCCAATTCAATCCAATCCAATCCCCTGTTTAGGCATCAAGGCAACCAGAGCTGACTCTGGCCCATATTCTGACCCAAACCCAATTTTATTCTAGTTGTTTGATTTGAGGTAATCTGTATTCATAGAAGCAACCAATGAGGATCTACCAGCCTTCAAGTAAGAGATGATATATTACTGGCCTCTCGAGTAACAGTCAGTTTTATACTTCAAATAGTAACTTTGTATTGTGATTCATATTTTGTTGATGAGTTTGTATTTTCTAAGTCTGTCCAATCCTCCCATATGTGATAAGGACTTATTTTAAAATGGAGACTTTCATTGCATGTTAACATTGTATCATTATTGCTGAGATGCAGTTAAAATGATTTATGACTCTCCCTTAATATAATGGCACTGAGGCTCTATTTTCCAGATTTATTTGCTTGGCAGTTGTGTTCTCAGCAGCGATACGATCTTTTTAATTAGAAAACAGGTATGTAGATATTTGTGAACGTTGAACAGTGTTATGTTTGGTTACTATAGGAGTATACGGTGAATTATTTCAGGTACTTATTGTAATTAAGCAAATGTAATATTGCTCAGGTATCAAATGGCAGTTTTTCTTCTTTCTTTCCTCCTTTCTCAACCAAGGTTTCTCTGAGATGTGTGAACTGAGTGCTTTGGAGTGTGCCATGCTGTGAAAAAGGCCTGCCTTTTCATTTCTTCATATTTCTTTGTTTTTGTTCTTGTTGCTGAGCATTAATGTTGCTAATTTTAAATTCAGGACTTAATGGTCTTAAGAGAGCGCTCCTGTTTAGATGATGGTGATGTGTATTACTTCACTTCAAAATATAATAAGCTCTGAAACCCTGCTGTGTTCTGGGGGCCATGTATTCATTCTTCTGAGGGGTCCCTGGATTCTGCCCTAAATTCCTGACCTGAGAGCCCCCCCCCCCCCGGCTTGGCAAGCATCTCTGTAGGCCTAGCTGCTGCATTATTGGTGGAAGAGAGTCTCTAAATGAAACGCAGTCTGCAAGAATAGCTAAACTGAACAGCCTGCTCTATAGATGTTATTGCACCAGTAGGGCAAGCATAGGCAGACATCCCATAGAGATTTCAGATGGGAGTACTGCAAGCATATCAGCTCTCCCCACAGTAGATCTGCTCTGAACAGATTTGTTGTGCTTAAGAGGCAGGATATCAGGGCTGGTGTCAGCACCTGGCATCACTGGGGAGATTGATAGAGGAAGGAGCCTTCCTGGGGGCACTTTCCCCAGGGCCCCGTCAAACCTAGAACCAGCCATGCAGGATATAGTAGTCTGTTGAAAGTCAAGTTCATTTTTCCCCTCACCCCCCATCCCCCTTTTCCTTCTTGTCATGTGTTTTTAGATTGTAAGCCTGCAAGTAGTGGCCTGGTTGACATGTAATGACAACCAAGAATACAACTCACCACAACCAGCTCACCATGGGTTATTTAAACTGTGATTAGCCCTATCATGTGCATGGCCCTTTTGATTGTGCAACCTCTGATCAACCCAATCTGGAGTTGTACCATCTGAACCTGGCCATTGTGGGTTATTTGAAAGTGAAACAACCCTCACTTAACCCAGGTTTTGCAGAGGTTAAGTGAGGGTTATTTAATCAAAATGGTGGCCACATGTGCCACAGCTCAGCATGGCTTATATATGCGCATTGCACTGGCCATGTTGTGCAAAACGGCCCTATGGATTGAAACGTGGAATGTTGTTGAATTGTGGGTTGTTGTTGAATCATGGATTGTTATTATGTGCGAAACCTCAACTATTGTTTAATTATGGGTTGTTAACTACGAACAGCCCAGGAGGAGAAACTGTGGTTTGTTAAGCTGTGAACTCTGAGTTGTTTGTGGTTAACCCATAGTTAAACCATAATGCAGAGTTTGGACGTAACATCATCCTACAATTCAATGCATACTGTGGTTTGTTGTTACATATGAACCAGGTCACTGTCTTGTTTAACCGATTATTTATAAACTCCCCTGGGAGCTTTTTTGGCTAAGGAAAAGGATACAAATATTTTAAATAAATAAATAAAACAGAATTAAAATGGCTGGATAAGCATGAAGGGACAAATTACATAGAATATTAGCCTGATAACTTTTTGCTTTTGCTTTTTTGCTTTTTGAAAGAAAAATTGTTTGATAAGGGGATGATGAGCAGAGGAACAATGCCTATGGGAATAGTTGTGCCCCCGTCATTTATCTGCTTTAACTATCCCTCTCCTGAAGCAGCGTGTTTGAGGATTATTTCCTGCAAAAAGAGGACTCCATAAACCATTACACATCTTTGTCTGTAATGTATAGTTTGCCTGTAAGACCAATAGCTATGGGATGTGGTGCTAGGGGGGGAATACAGTATTTCTTGCCTTGCAACAGAGAAGCTGCTGTAACTTTTAGTGGAGGGGGAGAGAGAGTTTAAATCTACAGTAATAAAACAAACATCAAAACCTAAGGCCTTTCAGAATGATTACACTCTGCAGTCATTTTAAAACACTGAAAAGTTTCAGTCCAGGCTGCAATTCCTGGGAGTGGATAATAAAACAAATACCCTCAATATTGTTGTAGGTTGTTGTTGTTTTGCTTCTAGGTTTTTCTCTGTGTGTGCGTACGTGTGTGTCTACACAAATATTGTAGAATTAGAAAGTGACAATCTCCTCTGGGGACATACGTTTTATAAAATAGGCTTTGCAAAAAGGCTTTGTCATGGTGAGCATTATTAAAAAAATCCATTTTGAGTAATACTGCTGTAATTTCTTGAAACTGCTGCATCATCACTGTGTAAAATGGCACAACTCATAGGTTAGTAGTATGGCTATTATTTAAGATGAAGGGGGAAAAGAAATTGGCTTCTGGCGTTACCTTTTTCATACACCCAGGTTTATCTCTCTTTTTCTCTCTCTCTTCCCTCCTCCCCCCAGAGCTGTTGCTTTGGCTCTTTGTCAGCATTGTAGGTCATGTTGCTTCATCCACAGAACACATTAGTAAAATTGTCTTCGAGAAGAGCCTTAGTCATTTTACTCATTCAGTGTAAGGGAGAGCAGTTTTAAATAGAAACTTCACCCTATGCTAATATTATTATTTTTTGGTGCCGGAGAAATTAAATCAATGTGAGCACGCATATGGAAGTGGCAAAGAGCTCTTGCTGATAAATGGCACTCTTGTCCTTCTTTCCCCCTGCACTGCCCTTCTACCCTCACCCCACGACTCCATTGCTACTTCAGATGCTCTGGCATTCTATTTTTAGCTTTTATTTATTTGGACAATTGAACTGAAAATGACACAAACAGATGGAATATACATGGGAGAAAGGGAGGGGGCAGGGAGAGAGTGTGTAATGTAAATCAAACAGGTAAAATTGCTATTAATATGATACTAACACAACGAAACTAACAAAAAAAAATAGAATATTACTAAAACTGATGCTAGCAACTTTATGTTGCATTTGACATTCTGTGAACAATTCAGAAATCCTTTAAGCACAATGGTATATCCAGTTTACAAAGAAGAAAGCTAATGATTTGTAATGATCTGTTAAATCTTTAAATACACTTTTGGATGTTTTCTTTGGTTGATTTTGGATGATTGACTGTTTTGATCAAGGATTTTATGTATGCTAACAGGTTGTCAATGGCCAGTACTACCCCAGCCATAAAAGAAATCTATCTCAGGTGGAGTGGGAGGATAACAAACACATTGTACTCAAGTATGGACCATATTTTGTCAAAATGTACTCCTTCAAGTTGAAGGAAGCCTTAGTGTTTGTCATGTTCTTTGAACGTAATCTTACAGGGCTATAGAAGTCTCTAAAAAATTGTACTTTTCTCCATAAAGGTAACAAGCTACTCCATAGCTTCTTGCAATTTAAATACATCATCCTCGAGCCATAATGTTTCATAATGTTCAGTAGTCTCATAACTCAGAATACATCTTTGAATTTTACGTATGGTTTGACCATTTAAATAGTTTTTTATGCAAGAAAAACTAGGGTTTTTTTGTTTTTATTTTTCTCCTAATCAGTAGGAGTGACATACATTTTTCATACTATTTTAACATTTCTGATTTTCCTGTGGTTGTTTAGATGAAAGGCAAGGTACTGCAGAGTATTGTGGACAGCCGGTTCACATCAATCAGGTTTTTACCATGAATAAGTGCTGTTTTGAAGTTCAAAATTACATTGTGAGACTGTATCCAGCAAGGAATCTAATAAGTGTTTTGTTACCAGGGTGAGAGTTATATTGTACCAATTTCTTTGCTACACGTTACATGTGCGTGTGTATAGAAAAAATCTGCAAGTCAGACATTTAAGGTAAATCATATATCGGTGAATTCTGAGGTGCTTCATGTGTTAGATTTTTCTTAGATTTCATGGAAGAAAGAATTTTCAGTCCACATGCAGATTACCCCATGCAAGAACTGCAGTGAAGGGGCATGGTTTCCATGTTACCTGTTAATCTAGAAAAATTGAAGCATTTTCTTGACTTGGTGTCATGCCTCTTTACAACACCACAGGTGGGGGACCTTATTTATTTATTTATTATTGCATTTATATCCCACCTTTTTACCTCCAAGGAACCCAAGGCAGCATACATAATCCTCCTCCTCTTCATTCTATCCTCACAACTTCAACCCTGTGAGGTAGGTTGGGCTGAGAGTCTGTGACTGGCCCAAAGCCACCCAGTAGGTTTCCATGGCCACGTGGGGACTAGAACCCGGATCTCCCAACTCCCAGTCCAATACTTTAGCCACTACACCACACTGGCTCTCACCTTGACCTGCATGTGGCCCTTAGTCAGATTTTATGCAGCCCACAGAGTGGTCTTGCTCTCTTGGTCTTTTCCTTCCCCATTTCCTTCCTCTTGCCTTCTTGTACCCATGGCATCATCATCAGACTCTTCTGTTGGAACAAGGTGTTTATTTATTTATTTATTTATTGCACTTATATACCGCACAATGGTGTTACACAATGGCTTCGGATGTAAACTTGCACTAAGTCCATGTTGTGCAAAGTCTTACACTAGCTCTTGCACCAACAGAACCATTATTGGCTTCTGCAGTCTTTTATCCATCCCTATATTCAATTTATTTATTATTAACATTTATATTCTACCTTATCTGCTAAAAACCATCAAGGTGGCATACAGCCATTATGTGTTTCTTAATGAAACAGTTCTTCATTAAATGGATGAGAAATTTCACTTTCAAGTAGTTATGACTTGACGTTTAGTATATAGAAACTAAAATTATTTATGTGAAGAAGAGAGAATGAAGCATCACCACATCACCATCTACATTTTTTCGCATTCGAGCAACTCTAAATTAGCAAATCTAGCATTGTTGCAAAGGAAGAAAAGTTGATTAGGAGGATTTCCAGGACAGCAAAGGCTTATGAGATACTGAGAACCTTTACAATCTAAAAAAGTCATTTGCAGTAATGTTGATACCAAATGTAGCCGATTTAAATTAAATTCAATGCAGATAGAGCTCTAAAATGTTGTGATCTAATTTTGTCAGTGCTGAACCGAGTTTCCAAGTATTCAGTCCAGAAAAATGAGAGTTTGGAAGAAAATGTTCAAAGCTTTATTTTAGTACTATGCAAATCACCGTGAAAAAAAGTAGGAACATTTGATATTGCCACCATTGACCTTCTTGCAGCCATAACTTTGAACTTTTACTTTACTACTCTTTAGCAGAAGTCTAAAAAATTATCTCTAATGGCCAGCAAGAGTATAGTAAAAGTGCCTCTGAACACATGCAGAGTACCTATTCCTTTCAACCTGGCAAGTGGCAGCCTGTCCCTCCCACAAAATTAAAGAAAAAAGCTAATAATGCAGATGGCATCATTTCCCCATATATCTTTGTTTCCAAAACCAGGGTTAAAAAGGCTAGGAACCACTCCATCTTTCCCTATCTCCCAGAGAAATCACCTCCAGATTTCCCTTTCATCTTTTTGTTATTGTTGTTGTTTTGCTTCTTATCTTAGCCTCCAGAGGATAAAATAAAGGGAGTCGGGCAGGAACTACACTACTCCTTTAAAATGGTTTATAACAATAGTGTCAACCATTAGGGCTCAGGACACACTACATAATACAGTTTTCAAACCATTTTCAAAGTGTCATAACCTGCTTGGTGTAGATCTGGCCTTGGTCTCCAGCCCCCTCCCCCCTCCCCCCAGTCGCTAGTGGGCTGGGGAATAGCAATAGATTGCAGTGGTAGAGACAGAGAGGGACAGAAGCAGACAATCAATGGCTAATAGTCATTTATTTATTTATTTTATTACATTTATATATCGCCCCACAGCTGAAGCTCTCTGGGCGGTTTACAACAATTAAAAATGGTAAACATTAAAAGTATACAAAATTTTAAAACCATCAAAAACATTAAAAAACCAGTATAAAAACAACAGTATCCATTTAAGAACAACAATTCTGGGGTCCATTAAAAACAAACTTAACGTTGTTAAATGCTGTTAAAATGCCCGGGAGAAGAGAAAAGTCTTGACCTGGCGCTGAAAAGATAACAATGTTGGCGCCAGGCGAGCCTCATCAGGGAGATCATGATGGCTATATATTACCTCCAGTATTAGAGGAGCTATCCTTCTCAGTACCAGTGGCTTGGAGAGCAAGCCACTGGCTATATTGTCCTCATGTCCTGCTTGGGTTCTTTTTCCCAGTGGCGCCTGGTTGGCCTCTCTGGGAAACCAGATGTTATTCCAGATGGGCCTGTGGTCTGATCCAGCAGGGTTCTTTCAAGATTTGAAATTTATTGCCCTCTGCGTTTTCCCATCCAGTCAGTCGATTAATTTACAAAGCAAACTATCCTGTTCTTGTTTCTAAAAGTCTACGTAACATAGGATCGAAGTGGCAGGAGTTTGTGGATTGGGAAAAAGTATGTACTCAGGGAGAATAGGGAGGGCAGCCTAGGGCTGCAAAGGCTCTTTACCAGCTGCTCTTGTGTTCCAGGAGGAAGATAGTGACTGCTTTGGGGGAGCAGCTTTGCACATGCATGGAGAGGGATTGGAAATGGTCTGGCCTGCCACCCCCCTCTCCTCAGCCCACGAATCAGATCTGCAGAAAGTGAAGAGAGGGGCAAGTGGAAGGAACTCCGCAACGGACTCTTCCCTAAAATATTTCTTCCAGTTTTATCTGGTAGCCCTAATACAGCTGCTGTAATGCATCCTCTCTCTTGAGCTTTCTTGCTCAGCAAGTTCAAATACTCCCCCTCCCTGTTAGTGAGTGGGTTTGGTGAAGGCTGCTGCATGAACAAAACACTGTTCATTTTTTATTCAGATTCATTTATGGAGATATGTGTCCTTAATTAGATGCAAATGATACAGAAAGAAAGGCAATTGCTTTATAGGGAGGTGGTGATTTGCAAAGTACTGTCAATGAATGGCTGTAATCTAGGATCCTATCAGTAAACTATCTTTTGTTTGCTTTTGCTAGTAGGGGGTGTCTGCTGATTGTGAAGTTTACAAATAGTGTCACTTTAAATTCAAGAAATCCAACAGTTCTCCCTATTTTGGTTTGCATGCTTCATATGGAATGCTTCATGTTCTCATACATCTATTTAACCCTAAAAGGAAGTGTCCTGATGACAAGGACACTCCATTTTGGAAGAAGGTCCTGTTCTTGTCCACAGTTGTGTGTTTAGTGAGTCATTGCAGACACAGTGGTGAAAAAAACTGGTGAGATGCAAGATTTGGAGGGGGGTTAAAACTGGGCCACATGTTTATTAATTAATTAATTGGATGTGCGATGTCATAACTTTGCCTAGCTGATTGAACAGCATGAGCTATGCGATTAAGAGATACAAATTTCTGAGCTCCAGCCAGCCTGGCCAATGGTCAGGAATGGTGGGAGTTGTATAGACCAAAACACCTGAAGAACACCCAAGTTGGCGAAGTCTGGCCTACTGTGTTGAGGGAGGCCCACTCCCCTACCTCTACCTCCAAACTGGTGAACTCTGGGTGTGTGTGAGTTAGGCATGCTCACAGGTCTTCCTGTCCCACTGTCTCAGTCCTGGGCTGAGGAAACATCTTTCAAAAACTTTATGCCTCAGGGCTTTGCTAGACCTACCTGCAAATCTGGTGGTGAGGAGAAGCCAGCCTGTGCTTGAAGTAGTGCGGGCTGTTGCTCCTTTCCACATGTCAGATGTGACAGGGTAAAGGAAAGCCCTGGCGCGTCGGCCATTTTATCTTCATCTTAAAGGGGACGGATGCGCATGAGCATTCGTGCGCTTAGGTAAGTGGGGTTTTTTTTTAAAAAAATGTTCTCCCCGCTCCTCCCCCTGTCCTGATCTTCCCTGTGGCTCTGATTCCCCCCATCTCCTCATGGCTCAATTTCCCCCCTCATCCCCCATGGCTCCGATTCCCCTCCGATCTCCCCACCCTGCCCTGATGGCCGCAGCGCTCCTGCGGAGTGCTGTGCTCCATCCGCCACTTTCCCCGGCTATTTGCGAGTAATTGCGGTAGCTGGGAAAAGCGGCGGACCAGTCTATACAACTGCGGTCTCGGGTTCAGCCCGAGCCTGCGGAAATACCAGGCCAAAAGTGGTGCCGGTTATCCCGGGCCAAGGGACGGTTACCCCTGCCTGGGCCTGAGATCCCTTGTGCGTCATCTGGACGCACAGGGGCGAGCCCAGAGTTCGCACCAGGCTAACCCATGGTCTAGCAAAGTCCTCAGAAGGCACAGCAGTCTGTTTTTATTTGCTATCTTCCCAGTCTCAGACATAGGGAGGAACTGCCCCATGTTTAATCTACTAGTCTGCTACCATCATCAGTGCAGGAAAATGTGTTGTAAATCCCACAGAAATACGTTGTACCCTTCCTCTGAAAGCCCATCACTCCTACGCCAATGTGGCTTGGAATGCTCTATAGCTGGGTGATTGTCCCACGCCAAATATCAGGGGCTACTCTTGATTTAAAATAGTGTTTTGGGGAATGGTTATTATTTCTAATAACTGGATTTACAAAAATGCAGGTATCAGACAGCACCAGCACATTTCCCTCCTTTCTTACACAGAAGGGAATGCCTCTTCTAGGTTGGTATCAATTGTGATGCATCCTTGCAACATCTAAAAACAAAGGAATAAGCCTTTTTAATACCGGATTTGTGTGTTTATCCATATGGATGTTCATGCAGATTTAATCAATAACTTGATCCATAAAACTCCACACAATGAATAAACTACAATTTCTTTAATTAGCTGATAGCCCTAAGATATATTTGTTTACAAAAACGTTTTTACTGTAGAAACAAAGATAGCACGCTGTAACTGAGTACTACATCTTTTTGTTTTAATGTTGCAGTTGATCTTGTCTGCTGAATAGATCTTGCACACTTTCAACCAGTTCATTAGCATCCCTATTATCATCCACCACCTCCTCCTTCTCCTCTTCATGAACAGCCAGATGCGATGCAATGCTAAGGAATTGGCTTCACTGGCTAGAAGGCCATCGTCTTGTTTTGACAAGGAAGGAAATCTGAAGATATGCAGAGTGTTCGGGAATGGTAAATGTATAGGTAAAAACAACTGGCTTTGGGAGTTGTCTGTGCACGTACGTTTGGCAGCTGTTGTCAGCTTACAGTTTTAGTATTCACAGATTTGCTGGTATAATCCGTTTTCTTCTTTGCTAATGGTTGAGTGCTGCTAAACACCTTTCTAAGTAATTGCTTTTTTGCCATAGTTATGGTGGATTAGACTCTTGCTGGTATATGCAAACACAGATGAAAGTAATAGCCCTGCTGTTGGCTGCTAACTGGATTAATTTACATAGGGGAATGAGAGAAGTTATCCTCTTCTTACATTTTAGGGCCGAACCACTCATTAAGTGGCATGCTTTCTGCGTGCAGGGGAGAAGCAGACTTCTGTTGAGGCTGCAGGAATCCTTTGTCTGTGTTGATGCAGGGACACGCATACTTGTAGGGCAAAGGGCTGTTGAATTGAAGTTTGAAGCCTCTCATTTTCATTGCCTTCCCTCTTTCCTTGATACAACCGAGGATGCTAACAAACAAAATCAAAACTCCACAGGAAGGTAACCTGATTACCTCTGGGCCAAGATGTGTTGAATTCTGTGGTCTGTAAATTAGGCAAATATACAGGTATTTCCTTATTTTGCACAGGTTCTTGTTCTGCTAGTTGTAAGCAGCAAGAGCAAAAAGCTCTGGTCACTAAATATCTTATTTTTAGTCCTTGGAAACTTTATCAGATTTTGGCCATATATGTTCAAGCAATGCTAGTAATTTGCTCTAACAGGTATTTCCAAAAGGCAAAAATAGTGACAGTGATTTACCAGGAACAAAGTCAAGTAAAGTGGGACTATCTCTGGTAAACAATAATAAACTTACAATTACCTAATTTTAGACTCTGCAATTAGGGTGCAGTCCTATGGCCGCTAGACATTGTGGAGGGGCCATAGGATACCGCGCTTCGACTTCGGAAGGGGAGTCAGAGATGCAACTGTACTCCCCCAGGTGCTGCCCTCCAAGGCTGAAACAGCGCTGGCCACCTTCAGAGGTTGGAAAATAAGACCTCAGCGAGGGGGAGAAGGGTGGCGTTCTAGTGGGTGGGGAGAGGTGGAGAACAGAAAGGCCAGGATACAGGTTATTGTGAGCCTCTTCCAGCCTCCTTCCTTTCTCCTCTAAAGCCCATTTAGTGAATTGTGCAGGGCTGGAGGGCTGGGAGGTAAAGATCACTTTTGCCATTCATCCCACCATGCATTGGATGATCAGAAGGCTCTGAGTTCAGGGAGTATCGATAATCGAGGGCAGAACTGATAGGATTGAGCTCATAATGGTCTTATGGTGGGGAGTGTCTCTTTAGATGGTGTATATCACTTCACTTATTTCAAAATGTAGTAAGACAGTCTTTCTGTGTTTGTGGCCCCTCCTGTTCATTCCTCCAAGGGGGGGGCTTGACATCCATCCCAAAGTGCTGCCCTAATAACAACGCTGGAAAGATATGGAAATTTGACTCATTACTTTGTTTACATAAATTGGGACCAAGATTTTCGGAATGATGAATGTTGTGCTTCTACAGAGCTGAGGAATACTTGCAGCCTTTTGAATGGGAGCATTCCACCCTGCAAATTGCCTTTTCCTCTTTAGAAATGAAATGCACTTCATATTGTGCAGTCAGGTAATTCATACATTAGCGGACTCTTCAGTTTTTAAAATATGCTATAGTATTATATTGAATGGAGACTTATATAGGGGGGAAATCAACATTAAAAAGGCTTCTAACTGGTACTATGTTTGCGTTTAATAAAGTACGTTGATCTCTGAATGCAAGCATCGTAACCCACCTGGTCATGCAATAAACCCCATCCTGCGCTTATGTTCTAGATCTCTGTTTTCGGAATGGCAAAAATAACCCAAACTGCAGGAAATATTGTGTTTGGCATCTTTTGTGTGTGTCTTTAAATTGGAAAGACTAACCAGCTCAGTTCTGTAATAATCCAATGCAAACAGTAAGCTTTATGTTTTCCGAACGAGGCTTGCTTGCTAATCTGTTGAAGCCTCATCTATAGTTGCCTCATGTGAAAAGGGCTCGTCTGGTCTGTGCTTCCTTTTGCAAAATGGAACGAAGCAAAGAAAACACCGCTGAGTGTGTGCTGCAGTCACCAGTTCTGTCAGCTGCAGGATAAAGGAAACCTTCTGGGAAGTTTAGCTGGCATTTAGCAGTGTTCTATACACATCAGCTGCCAACTGAAGCTGACTTTTCATTAATGATTCTCTCCCCTACCCTGAACTTTATTACAAAAGCAACTTCTTTAAGAATCATTGTATGAAGGGAGAAGGGTATTATCGTTATTAATGCTATGCTTCTTTTGCATGCAGAGCCAAGAGAGAGATGGTGTCATCTGAAAAGAAATCTGCTATTTCTAATGAAAAATAAGACAAAGGTAATTCATTTTACATCCTTTCCCCTCTTCATGTTTGTGACTTTTCCCTGAATTGACCCCTTTCTTTCTCTCTTTCTTCCTCCTCCTCCTCCTCCTCCTTTTTTGCTTTTTGGCATGCTGTTATGGACAGTATTGTTTCATGTAACCTAAACATTGTCTTCCATTTGCCTGAATAGCTGTTTTATAAAATGTGAGGCATTCTTTTCTAGCATCTACAGTGTTTGATTGGGTGCATCAGAAATGACTCGAGGCCAAATGGTGCCCTAATTTGATGTGTAAAAGGAGATGTCAATCCAGAATACTGTAGTAGATTTTTGTTTCATAGTTGAAAGCAGAATCTACATCTTAATTTCTATTGTTATTGCATAAAGATAGTGGTTGCGTTTGGACGATACATTAGTCAACAGAGGGGGAATAGCCAAATTCACGGATGGCTGTTGAGGGAGTACACCCCACATGGCATGTTGCCATGCCCCCAGTGAGTGGTTGAGGCTCACGTCGAGTGGACTAATAGTCAACACGGCTCTTGACTGACAGAGCCCCCGCCCGCCTCCCCACCCTCACTTCTACCTCAGTCCTCCTGGTGCTATGCCAGCAGCCACCGCAGCCTGAAATCCATGGCGGCTGCCATTGCCAAACAGGAAATGCTGCCACTCATACCCCATTGACTCCTTCGCGGACCTCCTACTCTCCAATCATGCCAGCAACTTCAGCGAAGTGGCACCTGCTACCATGATCCTGCTTCTTAACCAGCTACTATCATGCTTTCTGAAAAAGGCTTAAATGACTGAGTGTTGCCTTCCCCTCTGAATTTCTACTTCTACTTCCTTTCTCACATATATGATTGAAAATTATTTGTTGTTTGTTACAGAGGGTCATATTTGGGTAACTCGCTGAACATCTCATCTAGTTTAGGACATGCAACTTCTAACTTCAACCAAGCTAGTTAGATTGAAGTTTGCAAATGCAGTCAAGGTATGGGACTGGACTTAAATCAATAGAAAGCCCCATCTTAACAGATCAAAGATTTTGTCCACATATGCACCCATAATATATTACAGATATTATAAGCAGTTGACAGTATTAAGGCTTGATGTCAGCTATTGGCAGTTTATTATTACCACCCAGTGCATCTAACCAGTGTGCAGAGCAAATTGAGCAGTAGCATTGGGTTTACTGGTTGACACTTCAGAGAAGAAAGAAATATGCCTATTTCCCCTTCTTCCTTTTCCTCACATCCTACATATTACTTCCCATTTCCTAATAGCACGTGAGGGATAAATAATGCTTTTATTATCACACAGAACTAGCTGCATAAGGTAGATAATGATATATCCGTAAATATTTTGCAGAGATCTGTATTTCACCGATAACTAGGTCATGGCTTTTCATACAGAGAAACTCTTTTGAGGGTTGCCATCCTAGTATCAAAAACTACTATTACTGAGTAAGTCTCTTAAGAATTTCTTTTTGTATCTGTAGTAGATGTTCATGACTTTCCCCTTGCAAAACCATTTAGCCTTAAAAATATGTCATGGAGAAACCTCTCATGTGCCCCTTCTATTCCTTGGCTCCTTCAATTTAAAACGTTCATACAAATATTTGCTTGCTTTTTGCAAACGGAAGTTTTATATGCAAAAGGAGTATGAAACCTAATTATAGTTTTGCTATGCAGAAATGGTTCCATGGGACCTATTGTAGTCTGAATAAATGTGAATTTGTAAGTGCATACTCTTAAAACCTGCTTTTAAGGCATTTATTTATAAGTAGATTTGTGATCAATAGGCTGTAGTTATTTCTTTAGAATAATCATTAGTGTCTGTTGTGGCATATCTTTCTTAGTTTGCAGCTTAATGATGCAGCAATAAGAACTATTAGGTCAATTTGCCCCTGTGCGTGCATGCATGCTACATTTGTATAACTTAGAAACTTCAGACGTATTGTTGACTCTATAAAATTGTTTTAGAAAGATGTGTGTCTCTCTGTGTGCTGTTTGTTTATATGTTTGTATATAAATATATGATTTTATAATATATTTTTAATGGTTTTAATCATTGTAAACCGCCCAGAGAGCTTTGGCTATTGGTGGCATAGAAATGTAATAAATGAAATGACCATTTGTGTTGGGATTAAAAAAAAATGCATTCTAAATCTGCTCAAAGTTAGCATGTTTTTATATAAATTAAATGGTTAAGAGCTGCAAATTCCAGAAGAAATTAGGTTATGTAGACTGCCATCATTCTTAGTTTAAGTCTTGAGTTCAGCTTCAGTTGCCATTCAGTTTGTGTTCCCAGTATACTCATAGGGCTGCCAAGCACTTGCTTTAACCAACAACCATTAAAAATTGTACACTCTGAAAGCAAGTTTTGTGTGACAAATTAAGGCTGCTGTGAATTTATATGGTAAATTTATAAGCCCCCTGGAATTAAGGGGTTTGACTGAAAATATTGGAAAACTCTTAGCTGTGCAAGCATGAAGGTGAATGTTATAGTATGCTCAATGATCAAGTGTATTAAATAAAAAGTGGGTAAAGTACTGCTATGCGACTTGTTCTGTAATAGATTGCCTTTCTGTAAACCAATTGTATTCCAGGGCATAGGAGTGCTTGTAGCCAAGATGAATAGCAAACTGAAACATCTACATTGCCAGTAAGCTCAAGCTTTCCTGCAGTGTTTGTAAAATCTTAACATAAACTTAGAGCATAGATCAGAAGTTTTAATGTAGCTGACAGAAAAGCATCAAAGTAAAATAGTTGATTGGTTAATAAATCTATAACTGCAGATTATGCGCAAGGGAGAAATGTGAGAATAATGGCTTATTTTAAGTGCCATGATGTGACTTGTATGTATTATGTATGTATTATTGCAGTTATATCTCGCCTATTTTCCTCCAAGGAACCCAAGGTGGCATACATAATCTCCTCTCCATTTTATTCTAACAACAGTCCTGTGAGGTGTGTTGGGCTCAGAGTCTGTGACTGGCCCAAAGTCACCCAGTGGGTTTCCATGGCCGAGTGGGGACTAGAACCCAGATCTCCTGACTCCCAGTCTGACACTTTAGCCACTATACCACACTGACTTGCATAGTAATCAGCAATAGAGTTGTGAAAAGGTTATGCAGGATTTCATAGCATACTAGTGAAAAATGTAGCCTATGAGATTTATTTTTCTAGGGTGAAAATAGGTTAAGAGTGTGCTCTGATTTCCCATGTTTACCAAGTTCAGATATAACATGAAATCATGGTTTGTACAGCTAAACTATTGTTTATATTAATAGCTGCTTTTTTGGGTTGTTGGGCCTATTACATCTGGGCCGACAAAATAGTAATGAGAATTTCTTGATATCTCACTGTGAACCCATTTGCAAAAGACGTTGTAGAATAATAATAATAATAATAATAATAATAATAATAATAATAATAATACATTTGTTACCCGCCTCTCCCTCTGGATCGAGGTGGGGCACAACACAAATGCAAACATCATACAACTAATTAAAACATTTAAAACCAATACATCACTAAAAGCAGCACATCATTAAAAGGCAAATTTAAAATTCAAGTCTTTATGGCTTTCTTAAATTCTGGAAGACTATTAAGTTGACGAATCTCTCCTGGCAAGCCATTCCACAAACTGGGAGCGGCAGAAGAAAAGGTCCTCTGGGTAATAGTTGTTAGCCTTGTTTTTGTTGGCTGGAGTAAATTCTTCTCAGAGGACCTGAGTGTGCGGAGCGGATTGTACGGGAGAAGGCGATCCCGCAGGTAGCCTGGACCCAATCACTTTAAAGGTGATAACCAACACTTTATACTTCGCCTGGAAACTACTTGGGAGCCAGTGAAGAGATTTTAAAACTGGTGTAATGTGGTCACCCCTAGGTGTACTGGTGACCAGCCTGACTGCTATATTAACTAGTTGAAGTTTCCGGACTAGGCACAAAGGTAGTCCTATGTAGAGCGCATTACAGAAGTCCAGCCTCAAAGTTACCAGCGTGTACTACCGTGTTTAGGTCTTCTGACTCTAGGAAGGGGCGCAGCTGATACCCATCAATTCTGACTTTGGCCACCATTGTTAGTGCAGATCCAGTTTTTGTAGCTTTGGTACCTGCTTGTCCAGTACCTGTCCAGTTGTGATGGATAGTTTTCATTGTAGAGTCCAAGGGCATGGACAAGATTCTTGGAGAAGTGAGACCTACCACATGTGTGCTGAACCCTTGTCCTTCTTGGCTTATATAAGATGACAGAAGAGGACTGATGCCTAAAATGGGTCACGGAAGTGGTTAGTAAGGCCTTTGTTATATATATTTATGAAGCCCTCCCTGAATTACTGTGTTTGGGATAATTTCTGGCCATCTCCAGTATTCCATTCTTAGGCAAGGTGTTTGAGCATGTGGTGGCATCTCAAGTCCAGGTTTTTGGATGATACAGATTATCTAGATCAATTTGATCCAGTTTCAGGCCTGGTTATGGAATGGAATCTGCTTTGGTCACCTTGGTGGATGATCTTTACCAGGAACTGGACAGGTTTGTTGCTTCTGCTGGATATCTCAGTGGCGTTTGATACCATTGACAATTTTATCCTTCTGGAATGCCTGGCTGGGTGGGATTGGGTAGCCCTGTTTTGGTTCTTTTGAAAGAGCAATTCCAAAAGGTGGTGCTGGGGGACTACTGTTTGGTGGCCATTGGCCTATGGTGTCACACAGGGTTCTGTTCTATTCCCCCCTGCTATTAACATCTACACTAAAACCACTGGGGAGGTTGTGTAGGGTTTTGGAATTTGGTGGCTCTAATATGTGGATAATTTATTTACTTATTTATTTATTTTATTACATTTATATACCGCCCCCCAGCCGAAGCTCTCTGGGCGGTTTACAACAATTAAAATAGTAAGTATACAAATTTTTTTAAAAAACATAAAAACAGTATAAAAACAACAACAGTATTCATTTAAAACAACAATTCTGGGGTCCATTAAAACAAACTTAACGTTATTAAATGCTGTTAAAATGCTGTTAAAATGCCTGGGAGAAGAGAAAGGTCTTGACCTGGCGCCGAAAAGATAACGTTGGTGCCAGGCAAGCCTTATCGGGGAGATCATTCCACAGTCGGGGGGCAACCACTGAGAAGGCCCTCTCCCTTGTTGCCATCCTCCGAGCTTCCCTCAGAGTAGGCACTCGGCGGAGGACATTAGATGTTGAGCGCAGTGTACGGGTAGGTTCATGTCGGGAGAGGCGTTCCATCAGGTATTGTGGTCCCAAGCCATGTAGGGCTTTATAGGTTAAAACCAGCACCTTGAATTGGGCTCGGAAACATATAGGCAGCCAATGCAAGCGGGCCAGAATCGGTGTTATATGCTCAAATCTTCCTGTTCCAGCTATCAATCTGGCCGCCGCATTTTGCACAAGCTGCAGTTTCCGGACCGTCTTCAAAGGCTGCCCCATGTAGAGGGCGTTGCAGTAATCTAATTTGGAAGTTACCAAAGTATGGACAACTGAAGCTAGGTTATCCCTGTCCAGATAGTTGATGTTGATGTTCTAAATTGTTGATGTTCTAAATTGATGTCTGGTATTGGTAATGGACTGGATGAGGGCAAACAAATTGAAATGAAACCCAGACAAAAAAAACCTCGTGGTCCTTCAAAGTAAGAAGGCATATCAGGGAATTGGGGTTGAGTTATTTTGGATGCAACTGCACTCTCCTTGAAAAGCCAGGTTCATAGCTCTGGGGAACTCCTGGATTCAATCCTAACCATGAATATTCAGGTTTCAGCACTGGCCAGGATTGCTTTTGCTTAGGATTTGCTTTTTGCTGTTGTGCCAAGTACACCCATTTCTTTAGGTACCTGATCTGGACACATACCTTAGTTACAATTCTTTTGGGTTACTGTAACATATTTTATATAGGGCTGCCTTTGAAGATTGTTCAGAAACTTCAGGTAATTCAGAGCACTACAGCTGGACTGTTGACCGGGGCTATATACAGGGAGCATGTGACTCCCTATTCAGCAGTTAAACTGGCTGCATTTCTGGATGCAATTCAAAGTGCTAATTATGACTTATAAAACCCTAAAAGGCTTAGGATTAGGCTATCTGAGGGACTTCTTTCTCTGTTTGAACTTGCTTGGGTATTGAGATCTTCTGTAGAGGCACTTCTCGCTGTCCCACCAACATCTCCTGTGTATTTGAGAACTCAAGAAAGGATCTTCAATGCCAGCATATGTATTGTAGCCTAAGCTTTAATGTACAAAAGTCAGTTGCATGAAGTGGCAGGTGTGCACACACGTTGCAAACATTGGGTGTGATATATCTTGGGGTCTCCTATACTGTCTAATATTTCCCCCACGTACTGATTTGTAGAAAGCAAATAGGTCTCTGTTTATTATATCATTGGCTGTGCACTTCAAACACAGCATATTTGGCTAACCGTAGAATCCACCCAGATCAGAACATAGGTAATTAAAAGATTATATATATATGGATCATATCAGCTTTCAGAACAAGTAATCTGATAAACAGTAACAAATAATTGTTCTAATAACCTAACCTAACATCTTAACTTTCAATAACTACTCTCTTTGTCTTCTTACTTCCACTGAATCCCTGATCCTACTCACTCATTAACTTTCTAAACTGACATTAACTCCACCCATAATTCCATTCTGTCATCTGATGTCAATCATTCCTCCACTTGTTCATCTGTTACAGTAAGACTGATCAAGCCAAAAAATGCAGGAGGTATACTCTGTAATATTTCAATGCAAAGTTCAAATGTACACAAGAGAAATACAATAAATGTAATTTACGTAGTGAGAGAGAAATGCCTTGTTTCTATTAAATCCTAAGTGAACAGAATTAAAGTTGTTTAGAATGCCGGAGAATCATGCTGGAGTCTTGGAGACTTCTGTTGGAATCTTCCTTTCACATCCTTTTGCTGGATAATTGTGACTTTCATGTGAACAACAGAGTGTTTGTGGAGATAGGAATGCTTTCCCATTGGTTTACGAATGGCATTGTTTTGATGTTAGAATTATGCCCATTTATTCTTTTTCATAGAGACTGACCTTTGACATACACCACATTGGAGGATGAACAGGTGAATGAGTCCTTGATGGTATGGCTAATGTTAAATCCTGCGGTGGTGGTGATGATAATTCAATGGACCTAATTCCTGGATTTATGTTTCTATGAGTCTCCTGCTTTATTGCTGCTAAGTAGCCAGTTTGGATTAGGGGTGTGTGTGTAAGTGTGTACCCAAGAAAATTGAGTGTGTTCATCTGCAAATGAAGTTGCTCTTTTTTATGAGGGCTGAAGAGAAGAAACCTTATGTATTGCTTTTGAACACTGGAAACTACCTATTGTATTCTATGTCCTTCATTTTGGTTCGGACATTCTCTTTATTTAATAGAATTTTGCCACTTGGTCCTAATCTACACCAAGCAGTATATTACACTATGAAAGTGGTATATAAGAGGCAGGAGCCACACCAAGCAGGATATAGCAGTATGAAAGCAGTATATGGTATGTGTCAATGGGCCCCAACAGTTGTCAGGGCACTTCAATACTGCTATGAATCAGTAGTGTGGCTCCTGCCTTTCATATACCACTTTCATACTGCTTTCATAGTGCAATATCCTGCTTGGTGTAGATTAGGCCTTGGTCTACTAGATTTAATTACTGCAAACAATCAGGTACAATCATGCTTTTAAAAACGTTCTTAGAAATACAACCAAATATGAAAGTGAGCAGTTACTTTCTTTAGTACAAAACCTCTATTTGTTGTTGCTATATCTTTTTTGACTTAACCACAGGGTGCTCAGAATAATATGCAATAATTTCTGTATATTTGTATATGTACAGTATATAACATCCAGGTACTTGAAAATACATGTAATGTGGTGATCTCAGATGACCATCCCTCACTATTGGCTATGCTGGCTAGGGCTAGTGGGAGTTGTATGCCAAAACAACTGGTGGTCCACAAGTTGCCCACTCCAATCTATGAGATTGTGATGGCGGTAGGGGGACAAGGTGGGTACAAGCTAGGCCACAACTGTTTAGGGACAAGATTGAAAGAATCTGGTACAGATTATACAATTTGCAGTTGTGATAACATTTTAATACTGCAGTCCTATACAAATTTACTTGGGAGTAAATTTAATGGGACTTATTATTGAGTAGACATGTGTGGGATTGCACTGTGAGTTCGTACTTGATGTGAAATGTTGTAGTAGAGCTGGTTTCTTTAATAGCCGAGTAATATAAACTGCAGAAACATTGCATCAACTGTAGTTGAATCTACTGCGGTGTTACTTACTGCATTCTAGTACAATTAATTTGTACTGTGCATCTTGCTTTTATCTGGATGGAACCGAAAGGGCATTCGCACATACCCCAACCCTGTTTGTCAGTTGCTGTTTTAGCTAATGTCTGGGAGGAGGCAACTTGTTCTGAGCTGCCCACCTCTGAAAATGTGTAAAAAGCCAGAGCTCATTTGCAGACATCACAGGCATATAATTACTTTGAAAGCTGTGAAGCTAGTGTTGTCTAATGGAACTGCTGTACTTATGTGATGCCATTAAGCAATTTCTGGTGTCAGACTTTGGCCTGCAGCGCAAAGCTGTATCAGCTGGTGTGGTGGTGGTGGTGGGGTGGGTGGGGGGGAATGGTGCAGATAATAGTATGCCACAGTAGAATTTTCTACTTGCCCTGGCATAATGTTTACAAGTACTTGTTGTGTAGGACCCTGCCATTCTGTTGTGACTTTCTATCCTTCTGTACATGTTCCTGAAAGGCTCTCAATGTGATGGGAGTACCAAAGTGATAAATACCCTTTTAAATGTTGGAGTGGAGTGGTTATGGGATACTGCCTCCCAGAGCACATGGAATACGTGAACCTTTTTACCAGGAGAAAGCACTTGTTGCCAAAAGGAAAATGTCAGTTTAGGTGCATAGCTTATCAGGTCCGTCATGTCTGATTTGTCAAAAGACTGGAAGGTTTTTTTGTTTGGGCTCATTCTTTGGAAAGAGGATTCAGTTCTGCTTTCTGAAAAACCTCCATTTCTAAATTAGCTCAGTTCTTGAGGAGTCTTGCAACATCATATTTCTAAAATCTCTAAACTTGAAGAGCTTCTGAACTCAGGGGATAATCCTTGGGTAGCTGACTTGCTGTACCTTGGAGCTCAATAGTTTGTCACATACTCCTTTACAACGGGGGTGGGGGGGGTGGGACTGAGTTGAGCAAGCCAGACTTTCTCTGTCCAAAGGTATAATATGCTGTACCAGATGGAAGCACTCCCTGCAGGTGGAGTGACATTCCCACTGCCAAAGCTAAGCTCTGACATTGAAGGGTGTTACATAGATTATTCTCTTAGAGCTTTGAAGTGCAAATGTCCATGTTGACCTGAGTTGCTAGCCGGATGCTGTGCTGCAGAGGATACTTTGAAAGGCATTCAAACTACAGCAGCCTGAAAAGAAGCCCAAATAGCAAATTAATTTAGTCTGGTTTGATTCAAAACCCTGTTAGACTCCAGTGACTTTAATAGCTGAGTGTCTGAAAAACACTCAGTATATATGGCTTTTTCTGTCAGTGCTACAGTTTCCTTCTCTTCGTCACTCCAACGTTAAAGGCACAGAAGCTGCTTTTGTGTCAAGAGCTGAGTGTCCCGAAAGGGCTAGCCCTGCGATAAGGTGGAGTGAGGCAGCTGCCTCTGGTGGCACATGCCCACAGGGAGATGTTTGAGGACAGAGCTGTATGTGTACAACGTGGCTTGTTTTGCTGCCCTCCGATATAGTGAAGGGCACCGTCCTGTTGCCAGTGTTGAAGCAAGATCCAACTACCAGGTTGGCTTTTGTGTGGAATGAGGTTGCCCTTTATCTCAGGCAGCTGGGCAATTTTAGACCCTGAACTTAATGGTCCTATTTGGGGTGGGTGGGGGGTAGCTTTAGACAGCCATTTGAAGCATTCCATGCTTTAAATTTCCTTTACATACTTGTTATATCAGAGCAAACAAACAAAACCTGCCAACTACGTCTTTGAAAGTACACTTGATCATGTGCAGTTTCACATTTTAAACTCACTTAAATCATAGTACCATCACGACTGCAGGAATGAAAGGGAATTTTCTTCTGCTGTCTTGACATTCAACCCATTTACTTGGGAATAAACATCATCTTGCTGTAGAAAAGGATAGCATAGATTTAATGTAACAATAATAAAAAGAGCATCTGTAACCATGTACATGTCCAGCCTGTCACCCTCTGACACTACATATATTTTTATAAATAAGAAAGAATGGATGTTGCAGGGAGCAGAGTCAGCCATGGCTGTGAGTCAGCCATGGCTATGTTCATGATGGTGAAAGTGCTGCTCTCTGGGTGGTCACCCGGGGCCCTCCTGGGCTGCAGAGCCTCTGGACTTTGATTCTGAGGTCCAGCGCTAGCTGCACACCCCACAGCCCCAGCCTCAGGCAGGAAAATGTATTGGGCTGGCCCTGCCTGTTCAAGAATAGTCCCTTTCTAAGAACGTAAGAAGTGCCCTGATGCTGGATCAGACCAAGGGTCCATCTAGACCAGCACTCTGTTCACACAGTGGCCAACCAGCCATTGGCCAGGGGTGAACAAGCAGGACATGGTGCAGCAGCACCCTCCCACCCATGTTCCTCAGCAACTGGTGCACACAGGTTTACTGCCTCAAATACTGGAGATAGCACCCAACCATCAGGGCTAGTAGCCATTGATGGCCTTCTCCTCCAGGAATTTATCTAATCCGCTTTTAAAGCCATCCAAATTGGTGGCCATCAGTACATTTTGTGGTAGTGAGTTACATAATCTAACTATGCACTGTGTGAAGAAGTACTTCCTTCTATTTGTCCTGAATATCCCACTAATCAGCTTCAGGGGCAGGCCCGGGGGAAGGCGAAAGACACAGCACCTACCCTTGGGCCACGAATTGGGCAAATTCAGGGGCCTGGCAACAGGCCATACTGGATGCCCGGTAGGATTCACCCCCTTTTGCAAATCATTTAATAAAATGTGGCCCTGTTTAAATCCAGCTTGTCTCCTTATTTATCGACCTTCGCACCACAATGACCATTCTGCCATGCCCGGCATAGCCTGGGCGTGGGGAGGCGTTTGTGGGCAGGGGAGATAGAAGACATGCCCAGCCAGCATTGGCTGAGTGCTGGTATGGTGCCACATGGGAGAGAGGTTAAGGAGCCCAGAAACTGAGGGCTCACCATCCCTTCACCCTCTTTGCTGCGCGGTTCCCTCCCTCCCTCTCTGTAGGCAGTGTGAGCTTGCTAGTTGCCGGTTTGGAGCCGAGTAGGAATTTTTTACTCCTGTACTGAATTGTGCAGGAGTTTTTTCGCCTACTCCACACTGTGAGACAGTCTGGGTGTATTAATTAGGCTAATCTGTTATCTAATTTGGTCACATTTTGCTATTTGGCACTAGGTACGGGCATCCAGAGTGGGAGTGGGAATTGTGAGCATTCACATGGCACTGTTCACAGTGACTGGTAAGTCCGAGGCTTCCAGCTTTGAGCCCCATGGCCTACCTGGGAGATACGACTTACCTTTGGGGCCGACCCTACTCACCCACTCAGAGCTGGACGGCCTGAGATAGGGCATGACAAAAGAAGGTCCCCTGACCCCACAAGGGGCAGGCCCGGGGGAAGGCGAAAGATGCAGCGCCTACCCTTGGGCCATGAATGGCTTGCCCACCTTCAGGGGCTTGGCAACAGGCCGTACTGGATGCCCGGTAGGATTCACCCCCTTTTGCAGATCATTTAATAAAATGTGGCCCTGTTTAAATCCAGCTGTTGTTGTCTCATCTCCTTATTTATCTACCTTCGCACCACACTGGGATGACCCCAGGTTCTAGTATTTTGAGAGAGGGAGAAAAATGTCTCCCTATCCACATCCTCCACACCATGCATAATTTTGTACACCTCTCTCCCCTTAGCCTCCTTTTTTCCAAGCTAAACAATCCCAGTTGTTGTAACCTTCCCTCACAGGGGAGATGCTCCAGCCCCTTAATCATTTTAGTTGCCCTTTTCAGCACTTTTTCCAGCTCTATAATAATATCTTTTTTAGCGTGAATAGGGCCAGCTACAGTGTTCCAGCAGAACAGTTACTGACGCAGAAGTTCAATGTTTGTTCTTCTCTGTAGAATGTTTCACTGAGGTTTCCCATGTGGCATATTCCACTACATCAATAATCCCTGTTCTGGTGTGTGTATTGTGTAGGGACAGGTAGGGGATGCACACCTGTGAAAACAGTTGTGTCAGAATGGCCCTAGTGTCTTATTTTGTAGCATTTCCTCATTTGTAAGTGGGAATGTGCAGTGGAATCCAAACATATCATTGTTGCCATCATCATTGTCAGCAGCAGCAGCAGCAGCAGCAGCATGCTGGTTGATTTTTAGAAATGATGGTGGATATAGTGGTTATTTTATACAGAGGTTGCTGCTGAGAAGGGAACATGTCATAGGTAAAATAGCCTTTGCTGGAGGTGGTCTAGTCTGCTTGATAATGAAAATTGTCGCTAGATGGCAGCAATAAGCTCCTTAGTTAAGGACCCTCTTGATTTTGTTGGCTTTTAGAAATATCAAAAAGTTCTATGCAATCTGATTTATGAAGCCTCAAGTGGTAAAGAACAACTTTTTTAAAAAACACCAAGAGGATGGGGTGGGCATGTTGGCCATGGAAATTCTGTTTAAAAGACCTTAATATGCTCTATTGAGACAAATGAGAAAAGTGTCTTTTGTGTTTAGGTCAAATACCTAAACACAACTTGTTCTATACTAATTTATAATGTATGTTAGGAGGGGGAAAAGGACATTATTTTTTAAAAATAAGATCTGCCATTCAGCTATCGTAATTGCTTTCATTTTGTCTTTCCTCCCCCATTTTTCTGTTTGTTTTCAAAAAAGTGTACCGTTTGCATAACAAGGCTGCTGTCTTGCATCAATATTTTATCACAAACATCTGGTCCATGTTAGTAAGATTTTCTTACGGTTGGCTCCTCCACTCCATTTAAGACAGTCATGATTGGCTCCTGTTTTGTTAATGAATAATTTTATCTAACTGAGGTGTGTGTGTGTGTGTGTGTGTGAGAGAGAGAGAGAGAGAGAGAGAGAGAGAGAATTGGTACTAGAGCTAACATAAGACCAATTCAGAGTATTCCTTTGAGGAGAAAAATGTGATAAAAAAAGAGAGGTTGTCAGCAGTGCTGTAGATTAACTCAGTAAAACTAATGGATCAATTCTTCAGAAGACAAAATTAAATTCTTCTGCAAAAAGTATTGCAGAGCCTTTCTGACCAAAATCTCTAGGTACTCTGATTTCATCAGTTCTTACATTATGGGATACTGTAATGTGAAGTAAATTTTCTCATGATTATGAAGTATTTGCAGCTGTTCCATTTTATATCTCTCTTCTGTTGGCAAACGGGTATTGCTTTGATTAAAAAAATATCACGTTTGTGGGATCAGCAAAGTGAGACAATGGGCATCTCTCTCTCTCTCTCTCTCTCTCTCTCTCTCTCTCTCTCTCTCTCTCTCTCCCCGGAGCAAGGTCTAAAGACCGTTTTATAAATAACCTTGTAAAAGAGAGAGCAATGCAGCCCTGGATGTTTGGTTCCCCCCCCCCCCCCCCGGAAATGCAGTTGCGCAGAATACAGTTCACTTAATTGTATGTTCCATGACTTGATTTGGTGATGTATCCGGGACATCATGATTCTTGGGTATCAGCACAATAAAATTCCGTTTCTTGAAGAAAGAAGATATAACACATGTAAAAGCTCTGGTTGCAGTTGTGTGGCAGCTTGGTTGACAGGGAGAATGAAATTTGTGAAGAGATGCCACTTGTTTATTGTAGATGCCTACCTACAACTTGATCTGGGCATGATCCCCCCTATATAATCCCGCTTCCCCTATAATTCTCAAGGTGCAAGTATGTGGATAACAGGTATTTATTTATACAACAGGCTCTTGATTTTTACCAATCTCTTGTAGCAAAATGCTGTGAAGCTTGTACAGAAAAAGCTTTGGCTTACACTGTCCTCATCCAGTTATCTGTATTTGTGAGCAATTGGCAACTTTGCCCTAAAAATATAGGCTGTGTCAGAATAAACTTGAGTTGCATTTAGATAAGGACAGAGTCATATAGTACTTAGGTTACAGAATGTGTACACAGATGTTTAGCATAGAATGTATCTTTGCATTGACTCATAACGCCATGTTATTCATCCTGCTTCCCTGCTAACCTTTTATGGCGTTTTAAACCAAGGCACTTTTGGTCTACGAGTAAAATATGTCATAAGCTCTGAGAAGCACATTTCATCATGTGGATGGCTCATTGCTATATGACATTATCCACTTATTTATCAAATGCTTGGAGCAAATGAGCCCTTAAGTGGCAATTGAAATAAGACAGCGTAGGAAAAAAAGAAATATTAGTATTGGTACCAAGTAACACAGTGGTGTGCAGTACACACAGACAGCGATAATAGGGGTAGTCTGAGATAATAGCGGTGCATCACCTGTTAGCTGGTAGAACTCTTACTGCTCTCTCTCTCTCTCTCTCTCTCTCTCATATCTAACTGACTTTGCAGCTGGACTGAATAACCCCCACCCCGCTGTGTTTTCCCCAATAGAATATGAGCAGGCAAGGCATTTGGGATGCACTTCCATTTCCTTCAAGATCTCCTGCTGATAAAATAATTAAAATGTGTGCAGACATGATGAGAATAAATGTGTCTGCAAGCTTGGTTGGAGAAGGGAGGATCTTTTCTCTCCCCAAAAGAGGCCATTCTAAACAAATTTCAAAAGATCCATACTAGAAAGAAAAGGATAGGAAGTTGGTGATTGGTGATCTGTATCAAAACTACAATAAAAGTAGCAGAAAAAGTATAATCTGTAAAAATAATTTCCAGCAATGAATACTAAATGTGTCTTATTTACAGAGCCCAAAATTGGTCAATACTGATAACAGAAAGCTGAACCAAATCCTGGTTTATGGTGAATGAGCTGTGTACTGGTGGCAGCCTGTTCACTCTTGGCTCCTCCCGATGTTAAGAGCAGCTGAATTAACCAGAAATAAAAAGCTTACTGTGATGTCCAAAGCTGATAACCCGGGTTGTTGCACCCTATACAAGCCAAGATCACAAAATTGGATTTCTTCTTGGTTTAAAAACCTGGCTTGCTTGGGAGCAACAAGCTTGGATCCTAGATTTGGATGTCGTAGGCTGCGTTAAGACAACACAATAGTCAGTGGTGAGTTAATAGTCAATTCCATGCTTGATTATTGAGAGGGTACTCCCCATACAACATGATTATAATCAACTGTGGTGTGGATTAAAGCCATTGTCAAGTTGACTATTAGTCAATGGTGTGTTTGATTGTCACATCCCTCCTCTCCCCTAGTCATCCTGCTGGTATCCCATCAACCATTGCAAGTTCTGCCAGCTGGACTAGAGTGGCAGCTGCTGCTTCGGTCGCTCTTACCAGGGGACTCTGTAGTCACTGAAAATAACCAACTGTGTGTGGCGAAATAGTCAATGTTGCACAACATGAGAACCAATAGTTGTTCAAATAATCAACTCTGCAAAGTATTGGTTATTTGCATTGGTTATTTTGACCGAATAACCAACCATAGTGTGAAAAAGTCTTGACAGATGACACAATAACCAACTGTTGCCTATTAAACCCACCATTGGTTATTGTGTTGTCCAAACCCAGTCCATGTGTAACTTTTGAACTGGGCTTTGGACAAGCCCTTCTATTAGGTAGAGTGAGGTGGCTGCCTCTGACAGCAGCTGTTGAGGGGCAGGGAACAGTGGGGAGGTGTTGGAGGATGGAGCTGTGCGTGTGCCATGTGGTCTGCCCTGCAACTTTGGCAACAGGACTGCACCTGAAGAGAGCAGGCTAGCTCGAGCTAGCTCAGTGCCAGTCTGGTTATGTTTTGGTCATTGAATGGGGTGAATTGCCAACTTGTCCTTTGCGTCTGGCAGCAAAATGTCTTGGGCTGGCTCTGAATGTCATCTTTAGAATGTCAGCCTACTTGTAACATCATGGTTTCGGGCAAAATCTTATAATCAATCAGAACTTTCCCCCGTGATGAGTTCAGTAAAGGTGGATCCCACCTAATGTGTTGGACTGTCTCTGAAGAAAATGGAAAGACGTTGCTTCCTTTATAAGTTATGTTTCAGTGTATCATAAAATAGCAATGTAAAAAAACTGAAGTTGCTGCTTCCTTCTCACAAGCTTTTACAACTTTCAGAATTATAAAAATTCATAGTTAGGTTTGAATCAGAAATTTTTGATGTACGGAATGGCTTGTGTTGGCAGCAATTCAGACACTTTTAAAGCTTAATATATGTTCATATCTAAGAGCTTCTTTAATTTATTACCTTATATCTGCATCCATGAAGCATCTATTTTATTGCTCACTTTTAAAATATTACAGGCTTATTACCTGAACACAACTAATTTTAATAATTATGGTTCTGTAATTTCCTGTTTACTAAAGCAAGTATAAATCAAGACGTCTATTCAGTGCATAAATAGAAAATACACCTTTTTGTCATAAAAACATCTCAAAGAAAAAGATGTTCCTATGAGGCACTGTATCCTATTTCTCCAAAAAGTCTATGTTCAGAAGAAGAAGAAGAAGAAGAAGAAGAAGAAAAGAAGAAGCAGCCGCCGCCGCCGCCGCCATCATAACATCTAAAACTATAAAAAGGTTGTGTTGCCTAATATATGTAATGTATAGGCAAAGATAGTTAAAGGGCAGATCTCCAACTTGTGTCAAATCATTATGATCCCATCATGGTAATTCTATCTCTCTCCTTCACATTTATACCTTATAGGACACACAATGACATTTGTTGTGGTATTTTGGATAACATGGAATAAAAAGCAGAATATAACATTATGAAAGTGATATATGGAATGCGTAATGTGCCCCAAAAGTATCAGTGTACTTCAATATCATTATAAAGCAGTGGTGTCAATCTAGCCCTATGCAATAGAAATATATTCTCTCCAAAGTGTCAGTCTTCGAAAATCCTTTTTTTTTTTTTAAAAAAAAAAAATGAGGCAAGAAACTTTTGGTTTATTTTATTTATCAGGTTTGTAGTTTAAGTTTTATTATGGTGGTAATAAACTTCACAGAGCGGGGACATTCTGAGTCTGTTTCACAAACATGCCTAATACATTTTGTAAATAAATAATAAGTGTTTGCAACAAAACTGCTTTCAACAATTATTATTGGTAGGGGCAAGGTGATTTGATTACATAATGCCTATACTGCACCAGTTGCACTGGTTACTAGTGTGCTTCAGGGCCCAATTCAAACTGCTGGTTTTGACCTTTAAAGCGCTAAACGGTTTGGGACCAAGTTACTTGAAGGACCGCCTTCACCCATATCAGCTTGCCAGCACTTTAAGATCAGAAGGAGGGACCCTTCTCATTTGCTCACCTGTGAGAGCAATTAGGTGGCAATCACATGGGGGAGAGGGCCTTCTCAGCAGTGGCCCTACACCTCTGGAATAAACTCTCATCGGAGAGCCAACATGCACCATCCTTGCAGGCTTTTAAGAAGGCCTTAAAAACATTTTATTTTACCATGGCCTTCCCATGACGAGTACTGCTACTTCTGTGATCATTGTTCTTGCTAGTTTTATTGTTAGTTTTATTGTTTTTAATTGCTGTTTTATTGTGATTATATTTTAACTGCTTTTATATATATTATTGTTGTAAGCCACCTTGTGAGGATTTCTGCCCTGAAAGGCAGCCAAGACATGTTTTTAAAAATAAAACAAATTGTATTATTTTCCAGTCATAGGAAATGAAGTCTGATAGTCAGTGGGCTGTTTATATACAATTCGGACTGAATTGATGATGAGAAATAGTACTTTACAAATAGCTGGGATTGCAGCCTAATTCATGAAAAAGTGGTTCTGTGGCCTCCTGTGGCTCACAGTACATTAATGAAAATTTAGATGTATATAATAATGGTTACAGAAGCATAATAAAGTGTTTAATTTGAACACGAGTGAAGGTCACTCTCTGGAGGCAGGTAACTTATGTACGCTTGAATTGCAGTGCCCTGCCCTGCTCCATTTGGTGCTCCTTATACTGAGGGGCACTTTAGATTTGTTCTCTAATGAGTCAATTGCTTGAGGTAGGGCCATTATTCTTTTAGTTCAAGGTTAAGTAATAATAGGTTTTATATTTTATTCCTGAACCAACTTTCTACTACATGCAAACTAATTGCACTAAATATTCTTCTGGGGAAAACGTCCAAACAGCCTGAAATATATTAAATTGATAGTAGGAAGTAACTGAACAAAAGAGAGTATTCCAGAGCATTAAAACATTTGTTTTCCACTGTCATAATTTAGCCGAGGTTTAGAACTTCAAGATGAAATGATGGAAAAGTGAAAGATGCACATTACAGCAAAGTTATCTGATTGAAATGCACATTGAACAAGAAGATAAAATGCAAGCTGATTTATAACACTGAATGCTGAAGGTATTTCAAGGGTAGATGTACCAGCCTTAATCAACATTATCCAAAGGCACACAAATATTGATTTTAAACAAATACAACTTTTGCTTTAGTGCTTAAAAATATTTTATGTATTGGGTTGCAAATATCTCAGACTACTTTTCACAATTCTTGTGAAAAGTGGTTTTCAGGCATGATTTGTCTCTTGAGTGGTCAGAGATAAAGAATGTGTTGCATTTGTTTTGATTTTTTTTAAAGTTGTGAATGTTCAGGTACAAGGGGCTTTAGATTATATCCTCTGACTTGCAATGATGGGAGTTGTAGTCCAACACCTTTGGAGGGCACCAGGTTGGGGAAGGGCTGTTCTAAACAAAAAAAGAATAGGTGGCCCTAAGTTGTTTGTCAGTTTTCCACAGCCCCACAGTCACCTCTGCATATCATATTCTCCAACCTGTCCTCATGGTTTATCTGCTTTGGGAGAATGAGAATTTCACTGGCACGTTCTGCCTCCTTAGAGAGGATGTGGCGTTAAGGCTTATGAGCCTTAACTCCCAATTTACCTGCTTTTTGGTGCTTGGTTGAAAACTGTAGAGCCTTAACGTTGTTTTGTAAACCGTAGGTTTTTTGTTTGTTGAATTAACTCTTGTTATCTCTTTCCAAACTTAAAGAACTCCATTTGTTGCAAATGGAAGGTGCTGTTTGGTATTGAGGATAGGTGTTATATTAATATTGATAAGAGTGTTTTCTCTAATATTCAGTATTTTATGTTTTCAATAAAGCAAGCATAGGATGGCTCTGCAGCACTCAAAATGGCTACCAGGGAAAGGGGGCACCACACACAAAATGGTGGAGAATGGAAGAAGCGGTCCTATAATGGCGGCCGCTAATGTGCCCATACCGCAAAGGATGCCTGGATATGAGGTGGAGCATTCGGAGGACTCAGGAGGTCAGCTGAACAGTTTGTGGTTAGTATGTGGTTTAGGAAACTGGAAAACGGGTGGGGTGTGCAACAGAAAACTTCGTGGTTACTGCTAACCACAGAGAACCTCTGGTTCGCTAACCACAGTCCCTGAAATGTTTTCTGAACCAGGCCAAAGTTGAGCACTAGTCTGCCTCTAATTATTAGAAATATTTTGTCTTGATGGCATTTGGTATGTATTAGCATATATTTGGAATCTAATGTACCATTGGATAGAGGTGTTAGACTTGTGTTGCAAGGGTTGCATTTCCCCTGAAGAAACATGTGAGCAGCTTGTGGTTTCTCCTGCTATCTATGGAAGCGTAGGTGATGTTGGTTGCCAGCGATGTTACCAGGTGGTGTCAGTTACCTGGGCTGATTTCCCAGCTGCATCCCTGTCTGGAGAAAATGGACCTTCGTCATGCCTTGGTTACATTTAGATTAGATTATAAACCAGGCTGCCTTTAAATATGGTCCCTCAGTTTCAACTGAAGCGGGTCTAGACATTCAGAGTATATAAAACTCATTCTGTAAAACTACACTGTTTGCAGGCTCAGTTTAAAGGGCTAGTGATGTATGGCCATTGGAACTTGTGGGAGCTGCAGTCCAATGCATTTTGAGGGCATTAGGTTGGGGAAAGCTAAGTAAGGGTATCTCTGATGGTGGCAGAATTAATCCAAGTACTGTTTATTTTTATAGCAAAACTTCATTCTAGATTGCCAATTGGTGACTTGTCACTTGCATAGTGAAAGTAATTAATGTGAGAATGCTTCTACAACAGCTCTGATTTTTCAAATGGCAGGAAGAGATATGATTGAATTAATACATTTTAAATCATTCCCATGCTAGATCATTTCTTGTCAAATGAAGGCTTTTGTCATATTTTGCCTTGCGAATGATTACTCGAACAGGGATTGACTGCACCTTAGCAATGTCAAAGATGTCAAAAATGGTAAGATGTACAGTTCCATTAATGTATTAATATCATTATTTTTTTTGCAGTAGGGGTAACTTTTATAAAACAGTAGGAGGCTGTAATACAATGCATGTATGAGAACTAACCCCTTCGAACACAGTGGGATTTGCTTCCAAATAAACATGCAGATGATCGCTCTCTAAATTTATTTATTTATTGCATTTATATCCCGCCTTTTTTCCTCCAAGGAACTCAAAGCTGCATACATAATGTTCCTCCTCTCCATTTTACCCTCACAACAACAACCCTGTGAGGTAGGTTGGGTTGAGAGTCTGTGACTGGCCCAAAATCACCCAGTGGATTTCCATGGCCAAGTGGGGACTAGAACCTGGATCTCCCGACTCCTAGTCCAACACTTTAGCCACTACACCACACTGGATCTCTTGTGGTGTAGAGAGCATTTGGCTGTTACGATGCTTGGCCTTTGCAGCGTTGGAATAGGGATGTTCGTCGTTTGAAAACCCAGCCCTGTTTGGGCTGCATGGATTCCCACTGCCCACCCAGCTTGGCTTGTATTTGCGAGCCGATACATGTTTCCCCCCCAAAATGCAAGGACTTTTTTCAGACTATTCATAAAAGGAAATTTACACAAATTGCAGCTGCAAATTATAACATGCCTAAATTTCTTTTTATAAAAAAGACACTGGAAAATCTGCAAGCTGGCCTGAGTGGATGCAGATGGAGTCATGGCAACTCACAGGGAAGTAAGATGCAGACCGGAGGGCTGAGCTGATGAAAGCTTGGTGAGCTCCACACTATGGACCAATTCCTCTGACATTGTTGCTGCAGCTGGGTGAGAGGATGAGCAATGAGGGGAAAACACAGCAAGTAGTTAGGCAGGTCAGCAGGTAGAGTGGCAACTGATAAAGCAAGCCCTTACACAACATAGGAAGCTGCCTTAAACTGAATCAGATTATTGGTCCATCTAGCCCAGTATTGTTGACACTGGCAGCGGCTCTCTAGGGTTTCAGGCACAAGTTTTTCCTGCCCCACCTGGAGATGCTGGGGATCTAACCTGGGACCTTCTGCATGGAATGTATGTGCTCCACCATTGAGATCTAGACAGTCAAAACTGTTTATTGCCAAGCCTTTATAGCTCTACTGTATCTGGGTACATGGACTTATTCTGGAGCCTGAGACAGCATAATAAACAAGCATATCTCATCTGAAGTGTGGCTTACCACACAGGGCAGCAGAATAGACCTCCTGAAGGTTCTAGCTCTGGCTAAGCGGTGGGGTGTGTGTGTGAAAAAATCCAGCAATAAATACATTAATCTATTGCCTGCCACATGGTTCTAGAGAATTTTCCAGGTGGCTCACCTTGTTTCACTGTAATTTGCAGATGCTTGTTCAGTGCTACTGTCTAGAACTGATGGTAGTGCACCAACGTACAGGTTATTTTGTTTTTCATGAGTTCTCTGTAATTGCTTTCTAAAGAAGCAAACCTGCCATGTATAGCAAATACAGCAAGGTAAGTTATTAGAATCTTTGGAGCTGTATCATATCACATTTTGGAATGGTGCATAAATACTTGTCAGAAGAATGACTCCACTAAAAATATGAACACTCTAGTGCTAAGAAAGATGAATCATAATTGTAAATTGATTGGTTAGAATTGGCATATATAAATGTGTTTTCAGAGATGGACAGAGACCAGAAACTGCAATGGAGATGAATAAGGCAAGGGAAGCAATGTTGCAACCAGCCTCCAGTGACCCGTGTATGTATCTAAATTCAACTAGTGAAACAATTGGGATGGTATATAAAACATTTTGGTGGGAATAACAGTTGTCAGATTTGCAGTTACTACTTCCTGTGGTACTGCCCAAACATTAGTAAAACAACATTGCTTCTCTTTATTATTCCAAAAATCTAGGTCAGAAATTGACATGGATATTCCTTTCCAAATAGAATGCAACAACATTGTCCCCTCTGTGCCTGAGGTAAATGGGGATATACTCATAGTAGTGGTTTTGCTTTTCAGCAGCAGTGCTTGGTATAACAGCATTCCTGTTTCTCTTGTGTGTGAGGGTTTACATGGCCTTGCATTCCCTATAATACTCATGACAGTAATGGTTGGCCATGGCTCCCTCCAGCACAGCTTTGGTTAGTTCACAACTCAACAAACCAAATGTGGTTTGGCTGGGTTCACACAACACAACAAGCCATGATTCAACAACAAGCCATATTCAGTCCATACTCAACCCACATTCTGGTTTTTGTGTTGTACCAAAACTAAATAAAAAAATGAAAATAAATACACACAATAGAGGACTGGTGGTTCTCACAGATATTGTATTGATTTCAAATTTATTAATTCAAAGACTGAGAAAAGATTTCCCCAAGAACTATTTTATTTGAAAGGGTTTAAACAAAGTAATCCACTACATAAAAAAGCACAGCGCACGCACTCACTCACGCACGCACGCACACACACACACACACACCATATCTCCCTAAAGAGTTTGTCAGAAAACACTTAAAAATGGGGTAAAGTTATTTTAAGGAGCAAGTCTCAAATCCAGTAACTTACCTCAGCCATTTGAGCTGCCCCAAAGAAAAGAAGAGGCCAGGGAAGTTAATCATGCTTTAGTACCACTGAAATCGATGTGATTTAATTTAGTAATAACTGACATGTACCATTGATTGCAATGGAAATAAACTGTGACTAGGAGTGCCACCCTACCCCATGTGATATTGATTGCTGGGAGGGTGACTATGGCACATTGGTGCATCTCCATCAGTGTATGGCTGGGTGGCAGAACAGCCCCAAAACTGTTCCAGGGTGGGGAGGGGCTTTGAATCCACTGGAGCTGTCAGTGACCCCTGCTGTCAATGACCCTGTTCAGATGATATGCTCAGCCACAATGGTTAAGTATTTTGAGCTAAACATTATGGCATTAATGTGTCTTGTGAATCATGACATAGCATGTCGTGTCAACCATTCCTAACCACGATGACGGTTTAAACATATTCACTAACCATTTGCTGCAAAAGGCTTAATGTGTTGCCTGAATAGGCCCGATGTGTTTGGCGGTGGGGAGGGGTAGTTAAAAATGCAAGGATTCGCCAGGCTGACAAGGCCAGCCAACTGCCCTCCCCACACACCTTTCGTTGTGAGTTGACAGGGCTGGGGATCAGGTGGCAGATCTGCCACATCACTCTATCCAGCCCCACTCAAGATTGATTTGTCCTAAACGTCTGCCTCCTAACTTGTCTAGAATGAGAGGTCTCTTTTGATACCATCTTTAAGCATAAGAAATTTACCGAGACAGCATTTCCAAGAATGGACTGTTCATTTCAGGTTTTAATTTAAGAATAATAGTTGAGTTAAAAAAAAAGTTTGGCAAATGCAAAGGGAGAATATGTGTAGACGTAGGTGCTTATCACTTCCATAAAAGAAGAAAATAACTTGGAAGCAGAGGCCAAGAAAGATGAAACCACTTCTTCCAATTAAAAAAAAAAAAGATGCTCCAAATTCTAAATATGTATGTTCTTTGTTCTTGATGAAAATATGTATTTCGTTCTTAATTTATATTACTTAAAATGAAAGAGAAATGGTTCGTCTTGATCACTTACCAAATCCATCTTGTAGAGTGCTTTGTTTATTACATCAAAATACATCTGGCTGAGACTTTCTGATGCAATCATGCATATCGGTTTGAACTGTGTCTTAATAGGAGGGAACAAATGATGTTGAATGATACCATATAGTAAAACTGAATATATTCAGCTGAGTATTTGTTTTTTTTAAAAAAAAAAAAAACCCACGAAGAACACAGATGTGTTGATGTCCAAGAGCAGACTCTTATTAAATGGCTGAAGTGTAAATGGAAGTATTTCCTGAATGGGGATTTTTACACATTTATAAATAGCTGACAGCTAATGGCAGTATTCTCTGGGGGTGAAAGAATGACTATGGAGCAGCAAAGAATTAAAAAAATGCATGAAGGGTGTCTAAGTAATAAAAGCATAAAATGTGTGATTTGTCAGCATGCTGCTCAGTTTTTCTCAGGGCCAATGGGAAGGATGACATCCTCCCCATTTAAATCATGTGCCCCCAGTCCACCAAACAGCTGATCAGCAGGTTAAGAGGTGTGTGATTTCAGCAACCAGCCAATTTTTGTGGTGGCGGTGGTAGGAGGCCGAAGAAGCAGTAGAGGCATCCACAGGTCTTATATGTACATTGAAAGGCTCTATTGAGACATTTGTGGGGAGGAGGTCTTTTTTCAGAGCACACTGATAAGGACATAGAGCTACACACGCCCTTGGGTGCTACTAAGTGGAAGCATCCATGTACTGCCTCCCTTCCCCGCACGATTGAGGCATTTAGCATGCATTCATCAGCTGTTTATGGGTTCTTTAGACAATGTTTTGACCTTCCAGTTTTGCTTCTGTGTAGCATTTCCAGCGAGTTTTTTTAGAGCAGGGATAACGTAGCATTTAATCGTGAAAGTGAAAAAAACTGCTTTTTCACGTCTGTATTTATGCTATTCAGCTATACCACAGTGACTCCTAGAGACTATGTTGTGGGAAAGCAGAAAAGGAAACGCTCTTTGTGTAGTGCTTGGATCTCAATTCTGCGACGAAACCAAAAGTAGATACAGTGGATTATCAGCCAATTAACAGTCTCATGTAGAAAAGCTCTATGTCCCACTTCACTGGCTGCCTCTGGCAATTTCAGGTTCTCTGGTTGCCAATCTGGGAACCCTTCTTGTTGCTCTGTTTCTTTTTCTCCATTGGAAATTCAGAGAAGCAAGCATCAATACTGCCTTGTACTGCCTTCTTTAGACTTTCTGTAATTTACCACAGGTGGTAAATTAGCTATTGTTTCGCTATTGTATTAAAGGTGAGTGTTATAAGATGCTGAGATTCATATTATTAACCAAGAAATCAGGAACTTTGGGAACATTACTATGTATCTGCTATTTTATAATAGTTTGTGAGACTTCTGATGTAAAGCATTTCCTTTCCCCAAGGATCTAAAGAACAAATAGCAATCAAGCATTTAAGTATTTTTGTGGGTTATTTGTTAAATTCATTAACTAGTGGGCAGGGATGGGGAAAGAGATAATCCCAGTGCCTTTATGGAACTCTGCATTTCTTGATTGGAAGCCAGTGGAGAGAAGGTTGTGATTGTCGTGTGTAAAGTGTTTTAGCACTTTCTAAAGTTTATTACAGTTTTAAGCTCCAGTGCAGTTGTCAAAGAAAGGGAGTTTCTGCTAGATTAAATTTTAACTTGTTTCAATCTTTAAACATAGTTTTCACTACAGCATTGAGAAAGCTCTATCAATGCCAGGATTACGTGAAGGATGTGACTGATTGGTATATGATTGGATTCGGCTTACAATAACAAGCAGGGTTGTTGGGGAAATTCAACAGCAGTTTTCTTAAAATGAACCTGGTTTAACTTTCTTGAGTTGAAGATAGCTGTTAAGGTAGCTGAGTACAAGATTAAATCATTAGAAGCAGTTGCACAAGTTGTCACAGGAATAAATCTCTTCTGCTTCTGTGAAACCTCAAGTTCACAGTAAAATTGTTACTTTAGTGACCTTGCTGATTCAAACAACAGTCTAGCAGTCCATGACCTATTAATCTATCAGTACTTCTGCTCATCAGTTCCCAGTTTCTACAAATGCTTAGGAGAAATAATGAAGTATGTATGGATATAGAACTTCCTTTTTGAAAGATTTGTTCTGAAAAGTTTTCATCCTGAAGACTTGCTGTACAGGTTCAGAGTGCTGAGTTAGATTTCTAATCCCACCTCCTGCGATATATTATATCAAACATAAGGAAGATGCATGTAGTATACTAGTATTTTTTTCTGCTAGATTTTTATGGTTGAAATGTTTAAAATTGCAGTTTTCATTGGTGGTTTTGACCATAAAATGGATGATAGTAGTAATTATTAACTTACACTGTATCCAGCTGTCAGTCAGAACTTGCAGTTCCTCCTTCATTGCTTGCTGTCCATGAATCTTAACTTGAAATAATCTGTCACGTGTACATCAGTATTGGAATTAAAGGGGTGCACGGGGAAAGCTGAGTTAAGGCAAGTAGCAAAAATACCCCCCAAATACATTTAATTATAAACTTCAAAAGTATTGCTTATAGGGGACAGGGACACTAGGGTCCTTTCTATGTTGAATCCCCTGCACTTATTTTTCAGCTACTCACAGGAGGATTTTTCTAGCAATACAGTATGGTTCATATGCTTTATAAGACAAGACAGGACTCCATGCAGCAACTTTGCTGCTTCTAGGCAGTTCATCCTCCTATCTGGATTTGAGCTGAAAAACCAACAGAAAGTGTGTGTGCATAGAGATTGTTGTAAGCAATGACATTGCACAACATCATTGCTGTTCTCAAGCCATAGCTTCCAGTGTCTTCACTTTGTAGAGCTTTAGCCAACTGGCAGGTGTTTTGATAATTAAATATAGGATATGTGCACTTGAAGTTTCTCTTTCTTAATACTCTGTGTGCTAATAGGGATATATTTTCTGTTTCAGCTTTTACATTTTTTGTTTCAAGGACTTACCTCGTTAGGGAGGTGCTCTATTGCTTCAGTGGTAGTGGTGGACCAAACAGCCATTCCTAATTTGCTGGCCATTCCCAGGTGGTGAATTTGGGACAGCTGTTTTGGGCTGTTTGGGGTTTGTGATTCAACCCACAAAATGATTTTGGGAGAGAGGAAAAGGCTTCCAGTTGTGATGCAGGGCCTCCTTATCTTTTTTTTTTCTTTTAAAAAGCCTTTCCCCCCTTTTCAAAATACTTTTTAAAGCTTTCAACCTTACAGCAGTGGTAGCAGCAATAGAGCTCTGGCTGACATCATTATCCTTCCTTCACAGAGTTCTGCTGCAGGTACTGCTGCCACACCATCAAGTATTTAAATAACATCATCATCATCACGGTAATTGCTGGTAAATCGTTTCCCCTGTATCATTCTGTGCTGAGCAGCCTTTGCCTTTTTTGCTTTTGTTTTGATTTGTACGTTCACCCCGAAATGCCCCCACCAAATTGGATGAATCCCCGAAACAAAGCTACCAAGAGGTGACAGGCAGTGTAAAAGTTCTTGTCCTTCCAGATGCTTCCTGAATAAACTGTAAAGTACACTACAAGGCAGAAGATTGTAAGTACAATAGGAGCAAAGAACTGCAAAAACTGTCTTGAGAATACCTGATCGATTACTTCCCATGTGGCACTGAATCTGGGCACACCCTTCCTAATATACAAATGGAACAGAACACGTATTTGCTTGTTTGATTTATATCCTGCCTTTCCACACCCCAGAAAAGGTGCTCGTGGAGGCTAATGCTAATAAATCTAAGATTGATATGGATGCTAATTATAGTGATGATATCAAGCGAAATTGACCAGGGGCATGGCTAGACTAGGGCCTGGGAGGAAGAGGACGTTGCGCCCACCATTTTGTTTGTTTGTTTTTTATCGGAAAAGAGCACACGAGTGCTCGAGCAAAAATGTTGTTGTTGTTTTAAAAAATCCTCTCACTCCCCCCATCCCACCCCACTGGGCACAGAGCTCCTGAGGAGCCCCGTGCCTGGTTCGAAAACGTCGTCCATGCCCAGACGAAACCGGGACGACGGCCCACACCTCCCGCGGTCTCGGGATCATCCCGAGTGCGTGGGAAAAATTGGGATAGAAGTGGTGCCCATTATCCCTGGGAAAGGGGAGGGATCATCCCTCCCTGCCCCTGGGATCCCCTGTGCATCATGTGGACACACAGGGATGATCCCTGGATGATCTGCCTCATCTAGCTGTGGTCCCTGTCACCACTGGGTAAATGCTTCAAAAACGTTAACCCTGAGATCCAGTTGAGACAACATTGTGAGGGATTGAGTTTGGAATGGACCTTTAATGGGTGGTAGGTAGGTGGCACTAATTCACCCTATTCCATTGATAGTGCTGGCAGGTTTCATATTAGAGTTCCACCTGTAATTTAAAGCTGATTTTCCAGAGTGGTGTAAATCCTACAGAAAAACTTGAGAGGAGAGAGAGTGATTATTTGTGCCAAAATGCTATTGGGATTCGTGGCTTTCCTGACAGAGAAGTACAGTTACCTGCACTATTGCTAATAAATTGTGTTTAATGAATGTAGTTTTAATTTGAATTTATACAGATGTAGTTAAGGATGTTGCTATGGGCCTTATTGCCCTTTTTTTTTTTTTTTTTTTTTGCAGTAAAGTGAAATGAAGGGAGATTAAATCATGCCTCTGTGACTGCACTGCTATTTTGACGTATGAGCATGAGACAGTTGGTTTTGATTTATTATATTTTTCCTATATAAAAATATACAAGTGCAGGGGAAATAAATTTTGCAATTCTAATTCTGGAAATATATTGCCATGCAGGACTTAATCCAAACCTTCCACATATAAACTTCAAGTTTAGAAGGGATTTTTGGAATCTCTTTCAGTTACTCTAAACAAACCATTGTCATTGACCAAATGCAAACGCCTGAGCTTGGAGGACTTTCAGTATTAAAAAGAAAATATACTTTCATCTCTGCCCAAATGAGTTTTCTTCCTAACAAGGTATATAATAAAAGCTGTAATAATTTCAAACTTCACAAAAGTTATTTTATTTTTAAATTTATAATATTTATATAACACCTTTCCACAAATGTTACCAGGGCAGTGTACAACAATACAAATAAAAACAATAGTACATAAAACATGATAGCATTAAAACTGCTATTAACAATATAAAAGGCCAAATTAAAGAGATGCATTGTAAAAGGACATAGTACAAGGAGTGATGAAATGGACATGGGCCGATAGGTGCTCATGACATTTGGAGGACCATGTTACACAAGTCGCAGAGTTCTGCTAGCTGGGGAAAGAACCGTCCTAGTGACCATATAATGTACACTGTAAAAATGCAGTATCTCTTAAAAAGAAATGCTCCCTTGAGGGAAGATATCTAGATCCCATCTAACAAATTAGCACCTCCTCAAGCCACAGGGAAAAGCTTGTTTTCAACCACTTCTGCCAAATATTCTTGGCTTGCTGGTTTCATTTTTTAAAAAAATCCCAGCTATGCTGTTATGCTTCACAATGTTCTTTGGCAAAGCTTTATTATTTAATTGCACATTCTTTCAAGCACAATCCTGCAGGCTACAAAGTCCTTTTCTACAGCACATCCCATGTGAGATTAGGCAGCCAAGAGCCAAATGTCTGGCTGTCCAGTCGTCTTCTGATAAAATAATATATTTAATGACTGAACTGAAAGGATTTTCTGATGGCAGTTTTCCAGCTGTCTCCAGTCATTGAGACTGGAGCTGTCCTGGGAATTTTATTGAGGATGGGATTCTCTCAGGAAGTGGTATGTATAAGATCATGTTAATGGCTTGAAGGAGAAACTGCTGAACTTTGAAGCATGAACATTGGTTAGTTCACATGTTCAAACTGTAGCATGGGGCCTACTTGAGATGTTAATGCACACAGGCTCTCAATGTGGCAAGCACTTAGTTTGAAGTGTCTCCATTGTGGCTGTCTCCATACCAATACAACTCTTTTCTCTGTTGTAATTTGCATTGGCAATACAGTACTGAGTGGAGGAAGCAATAGTGGTACATAAGGCATTAAAGTTAATGACTGCTCTGCTTTGGGTATAATTATTCTGAAATACAACATTGTACTGAAAGCCTGGTGCATGCTTCTGTGACCTGCAGTGAATAGGTAGCATTGCATTGTGGCTGATAAGCAGAAACAGAAGAACAGCCTGCAAGATAACATGTAGGAAAGCGATCATCCATCTTAAATTAGAAAGATTTAGAAAGCAAAAGAAAGTTACCAATGTGGTAATTGGTGGCTGCCATATATATTCCTTGGTCAAGGAATCTACCATTCTACTGAGATTGGTTTGCATGCCTAAAAGTTATCTATGCTTTAATTTTGAGGATAGGAGCAGTAGTAGGTTGATCTTGACAGCAAAAATTTACTAAAATGGCCTGAGTTGTCTCTGAATCATTTCCATTAATGTGTGAGTGCCATTCCTTCAAGGTGCTAATTAAAGTAATTAAGATCATGTTCAAATTCTTTCTCAAAAAACCAAAAACTCTCTCAATGTTAACAATAAAGGGCGAAATCTTAACTAGCACCCTTTCCCCACAGTATGCTGGTTTTCCACAAATATAGAATCATCACATTAGAAGGCCCTTAGATCATCCAATCCAAATTCCTGCCCATACAGAAATTCCAGAGTATGGGGGATTTTCTCTCCAGTGCTGCTATCACTTTGGGGGAACTGTGCCTTCATTGGTGTTTTTTTTTTTTTTAGCAGTTCCTTATATTTCAGGGCCTAAAGAACTCTCTGCAACTATAACTCAGAATGCCACAATCAGACCCTTTTTTGCTGCCACAAGTTCAGTTAAAATTCTTTAAAACCTTCTAGTAGCTGAGGCTAGATCTACACTACTGCTTTATAGCGGTATCGAAGTGCACTGATAACTGCCTTGGTCGCCCTGTGGGATGACCTCTGTTGGGAGAGAGACAGGGGGAGTGCGACCCTGTTGGTTCTCCTGGACCTCTCAGCGGCTTTCGATACCATCGACCATGGTATCCTTCTGGATAGGTTGTCTGAGCTGGGAGTTGGAGGTACTGTGTTGCAGTGGTTCCACTCCTACTTGGATGGCCGATTCCAGAAGGTGGTGCTGGGGGATTATTGCTCTGTGCCGTGGCACCTATGCTATGGGGTTCCACAGGGCTCTATTTTATCTCCTATGCTGTTTAACATATACATGAAGCCGCTGGGGGAGGTTATCTGGAGATGTGGACTGAGGTGTCATCAATATGCGGATGATACCCAGCTCTATCTTTCCTTTTCATCAAACCCAGGTGAGGCAGTGACTGTTCTGAACCAGTGCCTGGGCATGGTAATGGACTGGATGAAGGCTAATAAACTGAGACTCAATCCAGACAAGATGGAGGTACTGTTAGTGGGTGGTTAATCTGTCCGGCGAGGTGATGTTTGCCCTGACCTGGACGGGGTTGCACTCTCCCTAAAGGATCAGGTCTGTAGTTTGGGGGTGCTCTTGGATCCAGAACTGTCACTTGAGGCACAGGTGGACTCAGTGGCAAAGAGCACCTTTTATCAGCTTAGGTTGATATACCAACAACGCCCTTATCTGGACAGAGATAGCCTAGCTAAAGTTATCCATGCTCTGATAACCTCTCGTTTGGATTACTGCAATGCATTATATGTGGGGCTGCCTTTGAAAACGGTCCGGAAACTTCAGCTGGTACAAAACAGGGCAGCCCGTTTACTAACAGGGACTGGCCGGCGAGACCACATTACGCCAGTCCTTTTACAACTTCATTGGCTGCCAGACCAGGTCCAGGCCCGATTCAAAGTGCTGGTATTAACATTCAAAGCCTTAAACGGTTTGGGGCCAGGTTATTTGAAGGAACACCTCCTCCCATATGTACCTGCCCGGACCTTAAGATCATCCACAGGGGCCCTTCCCCGTGAACCGCTGCCAAAGGAAGTGAGGCAGGTGGCTACTAGGAGGAGGGCCTTCTCTGCTGTGGCATCCCGGCTGTGGAATGAGCTCCCCAGAGAGGTCCACCTGGCGCCTACACTGTACTCCTTCCATCGCCAGCTGAAGACCTTTTTATTCTCTCAGTATTTTAACACTTAATTTTAACTTAAATTTAAATTGTATTCTTCTTATTCTTTATTTTAATCTTATATCAATTTCTGCTGCGTGGTTTTATCCTGATTGTGCTTTTCATACTGTATTTTGTATTTGTGTTTTTAGACTGTTGGTTGTTTTATTATGGTATTAATTTTTGTGAACCGCCCAGAGAGCTTTGGCTATTGGGTGGTATAAAAATGTAATAAATAAATAAATAAATACTATTGGGGCACAATCTACATTCCATATACCGCTTTGATAGTGTTATATCCTGCTTTTTATTCCACATTCATAATGATTTGGTACAAGATGTAGATCTGGCCTGGGTAGAAGGAGATTAGGCACGAGATGGGCATCAACACTAGAGACAAGATGAAGTATTGAACAAATAATTTATTAGGATATTTTTACATAAAGAATTACGAATATTTACTTTGGGGTTTTCAAAAGAATGCTTGCTGATGCTTCTTAAGGACTCAAGACTTAAGGAATATTGCAAATACAAGCCTCTTAATGACTTCTTTTAGCTCAGGCCAAATCCCCTAAAGATTCACCACAGCCAAATACACTCAAAGCTAGGTCCAGCTCTTGGTCACAGTCTTCTTCTGACCTCCAAAGCTTCTCCCGTTGACAGTTTATCTGGGTTTTAAGGCCTGCTTGCACAAGCTTCTTCTGGTAAGATCTTAGGGCAGCCTCCTCGTATAACACAGCTACTTGCTTCCTACTTCTGATCTTCACCAGCCATGTATGTTTATCCTGAGGAGAAGAAATAGCTTAATATTCAGGCCTTAGCTGTTCATTTTCTCCTAGTCCTTTTATAACATCAACAACAGCCAGTAGTTCTTCTCCCCGACTGACTAATAACCGACTCCCTGAATCCCTAAGTGTCCACTCCTTAACTGCTGTCATTTCTCAACTGTTCTTTTCCACTTAGCTAGGATCCCCAGCCAATCAAAATTGAAATTACCTGATCCAGTCCAATCTAAAAATATTACAAGTGATCATCACGCTCTCTTCCCCTTCAAATGTCACCAAAACACACCTCTAACGCAACAACGATAGGCCCCAGGCCTACACCGAAGTACTATAGCCTCTCAGAGACCACACAGAGTACAGAACATTACACTGCATAAACTGTTAGGTACATGACATTTCTTCACAAGGGGCTTTTTGTATCTTAAATAATTTAACTCCAAACCCATTTGCTTTCATTATGTACAATGCTCCAAGAGCTTTGGCTATAGGATGACTCATAACGTGAATAAATAAAAAATAAACAAAATTTGTCCCTCACAAATTAACTAGTTTTCTTGTGTTTTTTAAACACACCATCTAGCTATGGTTTTGATGCAATTTCAAAGGTCATGTTTGTTCACAAATCTGTCCTGTTCCCATCCAAAGTGAGGTTGTTTAAATACTTTTTTTTAAACAAGAAAAGGTTCATCGAGCTGAACTCTTTTTCCTTCCTTTGTTTAACACATTTTGTTGTTGTTGCTGTTGTAACCCCAGCCCACCTTTAATATTGGTGCCCAAAGAATGGGTACTTATGAAGGGAGAGGATTCAGCATAACTCCTCAGCACCATCTTATTTTATAAAAATTAAACCATCTTTACTTTAGCTGTGAACAGGGAAGAGAAATGAAGGAAGGGGAGGAAGAGAAATTTCTGCTGTATCTCATCTTAGCCCCCAAATCCAAGTTTCAAGTCCAACTGAAATTTCAAAGAAATCTCTGGGTTCACACAACAGAACAAGGTTAAGCATGAGTTGAGTGTTGGTTGTTGAAATGTGGGTTTTTGTGTTGTGTGAACCCAGCTGTGTTAACAAACCGTGATCTGTCTTGATTTCCATAAGCTTAGTCTTGATTTCCATATGCAGATCACATGCAGATGAAGTAGCTAGGTATCTCAGATATCCAGACACTGGACCACTTGTTAAACCATGCAGACTGTGCTAGTCTGCATGGTTTAACAACCCACCACTTGGGTGATTAAGTCATGACACATGCCAGCTGTCATTTAGCATATTCAATCCCTGACCAGGGGTCATGTCATCCGAACCCAGCCACTGTGGGTTATGCGAGGTCTGTTATTTAACCCTCACATAATCCATGGTGGCTGGGTTTGGACAACATGATAACGTCCGGTCTGGGGATGAATGTGCAAAATGCTGGCTAGCATGCACATGAGCTTACCATGGCTTAAACAATTCATGGTGTGCTAGTTTGATCTTGCGAACCAGGTCAGTTTTCTTTTAATTCAGACAGTGGTCCATGAAAGCAAAGACGGACTGGGATGCACTGGAACATGAAATATCTTTCAATCATACAAATTTTGACATTTCAGTCTGAATCCTATTGCTATGTAGCCAAGCCAGGTAATTACTGTATTGGAGTAGTATGTAGCCAGAGCAAATTCCTTCTTCAATTTATAATGCCAAACAAAACACAAATTGCCGTAGAAAAAAGATGCAACTGAAAGAAAATTGCAAGCTCACTTTAGTGTGAGCTGTATAAAAGCTTATAGCTGATCTGCTAGTTGTGTAGCAGATGGTATTTGGGGTTATCAGCAGTCAGGATTAAGAAGTACTTCTGCAGAGACTGGCTGCATTGCATGTGTAGGACTTCTGTAATTGCTGAAATATCTGATAGAACAGTGAGGTTGTCAATATTCCAGTCATGGGTATACTTCTTGGCCCCATTTAAGTCTGTTTTTAAGACCTGAAGTCCAGATAATTTTAATAAACCTGTCACTTGCATTTTTTCTTCAACTGTTGGTTTAAGTGATTCTGGACGCTTTATGAAGTAATACCTTATTGCACCAATTGAATCATTAAGATGTTTAAATCATACTTTCTACCTTTTTGTTATTGAAGGCCCTTCAGCAAACAGACTTTCAAGTACTGAAGGGGCCTTAAATTTATTTTACTTGATGCATCACATTGGACTAAGATTACCTGTAGAATAGAACTGTATTTTCTGGTTGTAGTAAAGATCAGAAGCACACAGTTCCCAAACTGTCTTATAGTTAAATCAGCACTAAAACTTACAGAATAAAACCTTCCCCTAAACATTCCTGAAGAAATGCTCCATTCCCTCTCTCCCCAAATATGTTGATCAGTGTATGAACTCAAACTGAACCTTCCTATGTGAAAACGTCTTTAATAAACACTCCTCTCATTAAATTGATATCTAGTGCTTTTTTGAAGTCTGGTTTCATTGTAATATTCAGAGCTCAGATAGGTGTTTTTGAAGCAAACGTGAGCAGATAGATGAGAATGTTGCTGATTTGATTGATGGTTTTTTTTATTTCAAACAGTGCTTCTTTTAAACCATTATGGTCTTTGGCTTCAAAAAATAAAAGTAAATGAAAACTTCATGGTTAATGGGCGTCAGTCACACATCTATTCCCAGGAACATGTCTGTGAAATGTAGGATTCTATTCGTGCATATTTCTGGGAAATGTGGTAGGATTTGATTTTGTTTTGGCAATAGATGCATATATTGATGTTTGTGGTTCACTAAGTTTTGGATCTCTTTTATAATCTCTATAAAGTATCCCCACATAGGAGCACTCAAGTGAAAATAGCTTTGTGGCTGAGGTGGGAATCCAGAATTTAGGGAAATAGGATTTGAACTCTGCTCATTGCTGGAGACTAAACTGTAATGAATCAAATAGTAACTGCTATTTTAAAATAAACTCTCCTTTAATGTAATAGAAGAGAAAACATGCAGACAAATGTTCTGTTCCGAATTACTGAAAATATACTATTTTTGCAAGCCACTTTGTTCCTGTACTTAATTAGATGAGATTATGACCGATAGGAAATTTACCAGAACTGCATCCATCTTCTTGGAACATCATCCCTTTCCATTGTTAACTTTAATTACTACTGAATCATCTCTAAAATTTAAATGACACTCTGTACTGTAGTTCAGACACTTTATCAATAGAAATGAAATGTGCACTGAAGAATAGAAGAATTGAAAGGACCCAAGAGTAGTACTTCTTTTTTCCCTGCCATGTAGCCTCAGTGTATACTTTAGTGGTATGTTCTGTATCACAGTGGTTTTCAGTCTCTTCAGTCCTAGGACAAACAAACTGCCTTATGGAACAGTTTTAGAGGATTAAGAGTCCATTGCTCAGTGCATGAAGAATGTTCCAGGTTCAATCTCTGGCATCTCCATTTAGAAAAGGGATCAGTAGCAGACATTGGGAAATATGCTATGTGTGAAACCCAGTGCTAGACATAGCTGGACTAAACATACAATTAGTCTGACCTACTATGTGGCAGCTTCCTCTCTCTCTCTGGCCTTAGCTAGACTTACCTCATAGTCCGTGACGGAGGAGGGAAGATCTTGCATTGTGATTAATGCGAGATCCCTCCTCCATTTATACGTGAGGCGCGACGACCTCAGGAAGAGAGGTGTCACGCCCACCATTTTTTATTTTTAAAGACGGCAGAGCGCACGAACGCTCATGCGCTAAAGGTAGGTGTTTTTTTGTGTTTTTTTTAATTAACTTGCTTTCCCAGCTCCCCCCACCCTACCCCCGATGGGCGCAGCTCTTGGCTCCGCGACAATGGGCCACATGTTCTGTGGTCTCGGGCTCAGCCCGGGACCATGGAAAAAGCGGGCCCAAAGGGAAGGGCAAGATCCCGGGACAATGGAGGGATCATCCCTCCCTGATCCCGGGATCCCCTGTGCATCTTGTGAATGCACAGGGACGATCCCGGGATTCGCCCCAGGATTTCGCCCGGTCTAGCTAACGCCTGCCCCCCCTCTCTCTCTCCCTCTCTCTCTCTCTCCTTAAAAACCCATCCTTATTGTTTGTGTGTGCTCTCTTTCCAACCCATACCCCTTTCCTTCTCTTTCTCTCTTCATGTTGTTGTGTGTTGATTGTAGTTTCTTACATTGGCCTGAAATTTCCTCATTACTTATCCAAATCCTGGACTTTAATCTCAGTTAAAACACAACTAAGCAAATGCCTGCAAAGGGTGAATTTCTTCAGGGACCAAAGCAGTATGGAAAATAGTGCCAGTCACGGAGTGTTCATGATGCCAAGACCATTCAGTCCATCTGGTTGACACATAGGATTTCTGCAGCTTCACAGTTTAAATGTTTCACCTTCTTTGCTCTCCCTGTTGAGTCCCTGTTCTTTAAGTTGTATGCAGGGGAAAAGCGGGTCAGGCTGCAGTGAAAAAGACATCAGATAACATTGAGTTAGGGGAGATAAAAATGTGTGTGTGTGTGTGTTTTAGAAGGGGTGAGATAAAATTAATTGAAGTGGAAATGAATTGGAGGGATCTAGGAAGAACTGAATTGGGGATGGGTATCTGAGAGGGAAATTAATGTTTCTGGGATTTTAATTGCAGTTGTTCGGTGCAAGGCATTTAGCATAGTAACACCCACTATAGGGATTAATCTTCTCCCTTGGATTAGATGTACACTGACACTTTTTTATCCCTTGCTATTCATAGAGGGAAGCTACATCTGTTTATGAAGGCTTTTCTGTGTAATTTAGCCTACCAGCCCATGCATATGTAGGCACCATATATTCTATGTGTTGGTTTTATACATTTATGTTTGTATTATTTATGTACACCGCTTTCATATTGGTAGATATAAGTGGTTTATAAATACTCATATAATGAATGGATGGATGGATGGAACTTGGAATTCACCTCTGCTTTGTGGCTACTCACTTGTGTCTCCATCAATCAGGTTACTTTACAGAAGAAGCCAGGCTAAAATGGGTGCCTGAAACAACAACTTTATTGCCAAGCGCTGTCTAGAACAGTAGCACAGGGACTACCTCAGTTTGGTCACAGTGCCACCTATAGCTGGAATTGCAGTATAACAGTTAAACCCCCCGTTACGCGGTCTCTCAAGTATGCCTTCTTAAAAGTGTATATTGTGGGAACAAAAAGGAGTGATTTGATGCTTAGCGATGAGCCTCTGCTTTGTTCTTAATTTCTGTCTACTTCCTGATGCCATATATCTAGTCGATTGTTGTTACTAAAAGTGTCCAGCCAAATGCCTCTGAAGACTCACAAATAGGGCATGAAGGTGAAGGCCTGCCTCGTTTGTCCCAAACACCTGCATTTAGAGGTATACAATCTCTGAATATGGAAGTTTCATTTAGACATCGTGTAGTGGCTCTCATGGGTTGAGCAGCTGAGAGGAACTGATGGTAGGCATTTCATGGATGTCTTGAGTGGGTCAATGGAAGTTGTAATTATTTTGGAGGCACCAGCCTATCCTTGGAGCTGAGGCAGGAGAGCTGGAGGAAGGTGGATACAAGCTGGGTGACAGTAGGCCTGGTTTGAAGAAGGGGACAAAGGTGGTTTGTAAGCTCAAGAATGTCTGGCCCAAATGTTTATTTCTTTATTTAAAGCATTTCTATCCCATCCTTCCACCTTCATGAGGTCCCTAATATGGGTATCAACATTAAAAAAACAATACCAGTTTGCATAAATAATGAACATTATGAACTGAGTAACCACATGAAATGATAAAATAAAACAGAGTTATTTGGAAATCGTCACGGTCAAGAACAACCTGTGTTAATGTTCGCGTGATTAGGCTTGCTCAGGTCAAAAGCTCCTCGGCTGATATATCTGGGAAGCACCAAATTACCTCTCTGAAATAGAGACATCTATATGGCAAAGAGTCAAGTCTCTGGTTCAAGACAGGTCAGTTCCAACAAGTATACATAGCAACAGAACAAGTTGTTTTAAGAGCCTCATGCATAAAAAAAGTAAGAATGTGCTAGAGATTGACCCTGTTCCAGACGACAGGCTAAGCATTTGAGCTAAACATTACGGCTTAATGTGTTGTGTGAACCATGACTTAGCCATGGGGGCTATATAACCATGGTTTAAACGTGCTCACTAATCATTTGCTGCAAAAGGGTTAGCAGCCTAACCATGGCTTAGCATGTTGTCTGAACAGGCCCATTAAGTTCTTCTCAGCTTATCCATAGACTTGGGATGTCTACAGACTTATTAAGATTGAGCTCATAACTGTGTAAGACTGGAATGGTTAGGGTTTGGATTTGAAATTGGATCTCAAATGTTCTTTTGTAAAAGTGCAAAATATAAATTACCCTATGCTATTGTTACTATTGAAATATAATGCACATTTCAGATTTTTGTAACCAGAATGTGCTTAAGGCTATGTATCAGTCATGATATCCCATAAATGTACTAATTTACTATCTACTGTATGAAATCAGATTTACATTCCATAGATAATAGCTATGGCCATAGAAGACAAGTATATTATGAAAATTGTGATATATGAGAATTAACAGCACTTAGAATTTATACCCATGCTTTGGTTTCCTATTGCATAAACTGATTATAAGAAAGGTTGTACAAGAAAGCCATAAATAAGGATATACCCTTGACAGTGTAATTACCCAGTAGGATCATGGTGGACTTAATTGGTCTCTGTGCTACCATTTCTATTAAAGCATTTCATCCATATGAAGCATCCATGTTACTAGAGTCTTCTATACCTATGGAGTGTCAATTCAAATTTCTATTCTTGACTCGGCTTAACTTAACTCATTTTGAACAAAACATTCTGTAGAGTTAAAGAATCTTAAATTAGTTTAGGAGTTTTAATTTCTAATTTCATTCATTTCTTTTATTACATTTTTATACTGACCAATAGCCAAAGCTCTCCCTTGTTGTCACCTTCCAAGCCTCCCTTGAAGGAGACACCTGCAGGAGGACCTTAGATGATGAGTGTAGTGTACAAGTAGGTTCATGGCAGAAGAGGCACTCCATTAGGTATCTGGTCATGAGCACTGTAAGGCTTTATAATTCAGATCCAGCACCTTGAATTGGATTCAGAAATAATACAGGCAGCCAGTGCAAACAGGCCAGAACCCATGTTATATTGTCCCTGTCATCACTTTGGCTGCTGCATTTTGCACAAGCTACAGCTTCTGGACTGTCTTCAAAGGCAGTCCCACATAAGAGCGCATTGCAGTTATCTAACTTGAAGATTACTAGCACATAGATGACTGAAGCCAGGTAACCCCTGTCTAGACAGGGCCATAGCTGGGCCACCGACCAAAGTTGGTAGAAGATATTCCATGCCACTGAGGCCACCTGAGTCTCAGGTGACAAAGATCACTCTGGGAGAGCTCCCAAACTATGAACCTATTTCGACAGGGGCAATGCAACCCCAACCAGAACAGGTTGAGCACCTTCCATCCAGTCAGAAGAACCACCTACTAACAGCAGGTCTCAGACTTGTCTGGATAGTGCTTCAGTTTATTAGCCATTGTCACAGCCAGGCAGTGATTTAGCACATCCACAGCCTTACCTGATGAAGATGAAAAGGACAGAAAGCATAGTAATGACATCACATCCTAAAACTCTGGATGACCAACTTCAACAGTTTCATGTAGATGTTACATTGCATGGGGGACAAAACCGACCACTGTAATGCAGTGCCTTCTACTCCCAACTCTACCAATTATCCTAGAAGAATACTGTGTCCGATGGTACTGAAAACTGCTAAGAGAGCAAGGAGAATCAGCAAAATTACACTCCCTCCATCTCTCTTCCAACGTAGCTCATCATACAGGGCAACCAAGGCTGTTTCCATGCCAACACCCAACCAAAACACAACTGAGAGGGATGCAGATAATTGGTCTCATCCAAGAGCATCTGGAGCTGGTTAGCAATCACCTACTCAAGGACCTTTCCCAGGAAAATAATATTTGCCACTGGCCTAATGTTATTAAGATTTTCCAGGTACTGTGAGGGTTTCCTCATGGTGGTCTCACCACCATCTACCTCTCACAAGGAGGCATTGATTACTTCCCTGTTCCAACTGGTGTTCCCAGTTTTTATAAGTCAAGAGGGGCATGGATCCAATATGGAATCTTTTGCCCCTTACTTACTTTTCTTTACGCTCACCACTTTGCCTTCTTGGAAATGGGTGTTTTGTGAGTGGCCATGGTCCCCATGGCCCTCATTTTCTAAGAATGGCCACAACACTTTCAAAATTCCAAATGTCCCCACTGGCCCGAAAAGGTTGGGACTCCTGCTCTATCCACTACAAAACATTTCAGTTAGGCAATTCATTTCACTATTCAATTTCTCAGGAAAGTGATTGTCTGGAGTAAGTAATAAAAGTAATCACTTCACAAAGATAATTTGGTTAAGCAAAGGAAAACTGACTATACAAGGGCATTGACCAATGCTATAATACTTTGCAGCTGCCCCATGTTATTAAATAAAATCACTTTTGAGCATGCCTGTGAAATATTTCACATACATGGAAGAGACAATCATGGGTAACAGAATGGAAGATGAACTTTCTAGTTTCTCTCTCTCTCATTTTTGCTGGAATAAACATATCCACATTTAGTATTAATTGTGGTAATGCACTGTGCTAGGGGTTCTGGATCATAGGGAGACTTAGGTGCGTACAAGCATAGACTCCCTCCCTGGAGATGTATGTGCTATACATGATGATACCTGGGAGGCTACCTAATGGGTGTGATCTTAGGGGTAGGCCAGTGTGGCATGGCCCTGCTCCTGTGTTAAGATTGTTTAAACACCCCATAGGTTTTCATCTATCTGTCTGTCTGTCTAAAATCTAGTGTCAAACATTCTGCTATTCTCCCAACATTTTGTCACACTTTAGCATGACCAGGATGGAGTTATGCAGATAGTGACTGGCTTCATGCTTTTTGGCTGGGGTCACAGGGAACTAAGTCCATAATTTAATAGAGCACTTGAATGACATCTCTTTACTTTCTGTGGCAAAAGAAAAGTAAAGCATCACACTGGAAGGAGACGGCAATAAAGTTCCCAGTACCTCCTAGTTCAACTCATTAAACCAGGAGGCATTTGGGAACTGCCCAGGCTTTCTGGTGACAATTTGGACATGCTCATAAGAATACGGCAGCTGTCCTGGGAGGGGTTCTGCCCTGAAAGGTGGCAAAGAAATATTTTAAATAAATAAAAATATATAGATAAAATGATTATGAATTCTGGATGCTGCCAATTATCCCTACCAACTTTCCTTATCATTTGCCCTCATTCCAAGGTGAGTTTTAGGAATGAGAGTGGGACTGTTAACGACTGATGGGATGAGCTCTGATGGGCTTGATCCCTCCAAACTTTTACATCAAAAGCCGAGATTTTAATTGCGATTGTGGGAGCACTGGAAAGCTGAACAAGTTATAATCCCAGCCTGAGGGAGCTCACTAATTACTACTTAAATGTAAAACTTTCCCAGTACAGTGAAAACCCTTGTTGCTTTTCATTTTCAAGTTCCACAGGCTTTATTTAACTGAGGGCACAACTTCCATTTAAAGATCAACTTGCTTGAAGGTATATTTATTCTCTGTCTTCTGTGTTGTAGCCTTAAATCTTGAAGACTCTGAAGTATGGACTGTTTCAATTACGTATACACTTTTAAAGATTTTAAAGATCACTTTTAGTGGAGATTTAGGAATTACCACAAAAAGTGACCTTCACGCCAACTCATAGAGAACGCCATCTTTAAAGAAGATTTTTTAAAGAATGATAGCACATTTTTACCCTCGTTCAGAATAAAAAGGCCCTAAATCATATTGTAATAATGTTCAAAGCAAAACGGTCAACTTAGCAGTTATAGAAGAGATATGGCCCAGCATAAGTTTCACAAATGTGCACAACCAGCAACATGGTGACATTTTTTTAACCATATATATGTAATCCTTTGGGAAACATGCCCAATACCTTTAGAAGTTGTTACTTCAGAATGCCAGCCTACAAATAAGATTAATTGCTCTCCTGGCTGTAGTCCAAGGACATCTACAAGTAGCAGAACTGGTGTTCGTAATGAATTTCCCAGTAGATCCATCCCTCTTAAGACCCTTTCTTTGTAAAGACGCACTAAAATCTATAGTTCTTGTTTAATGAGAGTCCTAGTTTATGTTCTCATTAATGTTATCTTAGACTTGCAAATTGGATGTTAATTTATACTAGGCTACTAAAAATCTGAGACGTTCATATTTACAGGCTGCTATTGCATGTTGTGAAACATCTCAGTAAATGCTCATTTTTCTTGCTGACCTAAACCTCTGATCATAGCTTCTGTGCTATCCAGAAGCTAGTCGTGACTTGCAACATTGACTCTATGATTATTTGCCCTGACCTAAGTCTCTACAAGGTTTTCTTGCTCTAGAAAAATTAAGAGTACCAGATATGCTCAAACCACACAGCAATTTTTATGGTTGATCCCCTGCGTCTTGGCACAGTTGTTGTATAAAACCCTGATTGTGTAGAGCATTGTAGTTTACACTTGCGAATGTAAACATTCAAAGTTCTGTGGAATATTGTGCCTTCTGTTCTCAGAAATAGTTTCCATTGTTGCCCAATTCAGCACTGAGTCAAACAATTATTAGGAGAAACTCATGAATAGAGGGCGGAATTGGTGCACAAAAGTGCAAAAAGAGCCACATGAGGCATGTAAGATGAAGTCTTTATTCCAAAGACTTCATCTTACATGCCTTGGGATCATTGATTATCTGACAGATACCAAGAGGATAACCACATGGTGCAATGGCATGCTAGTAATATATTTTCCTTTTAAAAAAACAAATACAAGAACACAAGGAGAGCCATATTGGAACAGACCATCTAGTCCAGCATTCTGTTCACGCAGTGGCCAACCAGCTGTTGACCAGGAACCCATATGAAGACACAAATGCAACAGCACCCTCCCACCAACGTTCCTGAGCAACTGGTGTACATAGGCTTACCTCCTTGATACTGGAGGTAGCATTTGGCCATCAAGACTAGTAGCCATTGACAGCCTTGTACCTCATAAATTTGTTCAGTCCAAAACAATCCAAAATGGTAGCCATCACTACAGTTTGTGAAAAACTAGAAGTACTTTAAAATATCCTATCTTTCTCCTCCAAAATGTCATTCTTGCATTCTCCTACTACTGCTAAAATTAAATTATGAGTGCACATCATTTCTGAGGAAAAAATGTCTCTTGACCTAACTCAGGCTAACAATCTGACTGTAGATTCGTTCATTATTTGTTACATTGTAAAAGCATTCATTTCAGTTTCTAATTTGAGGCAGTTTAGTGATTTCATTATTCACAATTGATTTTGTTTAAATGGTTCCTTTTTGAGTTGTGTGTGAGTATGTGCGTGTGCTGTATCTATGCCTGAAGTTAATTTTAATGACTGATGTACATGACAGTGAGGAAAAGAGATACAAAATTCAATCTGATGTATTCTTAAGAATAAAAATGCAAAACCAAATACACAATATGAAAAGAGCAGGTGCTGAATTTTTATTTATTTTTTGTCCATAGTGCATAAAAGAGTTCTATCGTCTTTAGAATTAAAACCTACTTCCTACTTCAAGTTAGGCAATTTCTAGAAAAGCTGAAAACATTTGTATATTTTCGTTTCATTTGACTTTTGGCCTTTGGAAAATAATTATGAATAACATTTGGGTTACAGCTCAGATGATACTTCCCATCCTTTAACATCTCTACTTCCAAAAGTTGCTGTTTTATATAGTATTTCGGCTAATAGCTAATGTGTTATCTTTTTCTCGTTTGATTCGTTTCTTATTCATAGCAAATTGAGTTATACTATACTCTTAAAGTTTCTCTTATGTAAAAGTCCTCTTAATTTGCCTTTTTATTGTCCACTACAATGAATAACATCCGTGACTACTATGAATGTGAGTGGAATGTTTCAAATCAAGAGACAATAGTATTATTAATTGTCTATTATTATATCTGACAGAATTACAAGATTGTTCCATGTTAAGGTTAATATGAAATTTGAGTTCAGCAGAGTGGTATCCAGGATGAATAAAGTCTGAAACCAAACTGGACAGGCAAAGGACGTTTTTTCTGTGGCACTTTGCCCTTCCTGGTAAAATTGAATGAAATTAATGTATGACTCCCAAACCAGATAAAATGATACAGAGTGTGTCTGACACAAGAAACCTACTGCGTTGCATGTGAGAGGGCAACCTGAAGGGCAGTATCGAAGATTGTACCTGCACTTTCAATGGTTCTGTTGCGCTTTCATGACCCACCATGAGTGCAACAGGAGCTAGCATTTCCTAAGGAAACCCCAGAAATGAAGGGAAACATTTGTTTCCAGGATGGGACAAGTCAACGGAGCTCCCTTCTGTGAGCTACACTGATCTGCGCCGATCCAAAAACAAGCATTTCCTATTGATTTGGGAGCTACTAATGGTAAGTATTCGATACTGCTCTGAAGTCTTTATGGGAAGTATTCAGTGTTAGTCCTACTTAGAGTAGACCCGTAGGTAACGTAAGTCCCATTAATTTCAATGGGTCTACTCTAAGTAGGACTAACACTGTATACTGACCTACGACTCCACAAGTTCACACCTTGGTATTTCCAGTCCTCCTGAATGGAGAGCTCACATAAATGGAGATATCCCTGGTTATGTGATAACACAGTGAGTGTGGGTTAAGCCTGCAACTGCATTTTGTTCTGGAACTGACAGAAATGAAGACAAAAAGTGGGCAATAATGATCACGAGCTCAAAGCTGTGGGAGAAAGAGTTAGCCTTAAAGATAAGCATTGCCACCACTTCTATCTAGTAATAAGTGTTTATAGAGTCATTCTTGGGACCCTGTAGGCTAGCCCCACCCAGCACTGGAACTGTGTGCTGCCTTCCCATTTCCCTGATGAACAAAATCAGATATTTGTCAGTGGGATGGTGGAGGTGGTGCACAGTTTGAGCTGTAAGCAGGGCTACCAAGAACAGGATGAATAGTCAATGATAATGACTTAACAAATAATGTATAATGCTTATTGCAATTATAATGTAGTAAAGTAGGGTATACAACAGAATATTTTGAGAACTCTAAAGCTGGTGGTATGGTTTGTTGTTGTTGGTTTTAAGCGGTACTAAAATATAGCAAAAATGCCAGATGCATGTAGAACAGCTGCTGCCTTGTGAGTCTTTTACAGTATTTTCTGCTAGTGTCTGTATGAGATCATAACACTCTTATGGGGCTGTAAAGTTATCTAAACCATGAGATTATATTACAAGTGTTTAGAATCATGGAGCCAGTAGAAATGTTTATACCTACATCTTATCTGTGGTCAGTTCGGTAATTTATGCTTCTGGGGGATGAGCATATGTGCCTGCTAAACACTTGCAAATAAAGACAACAATGATATTTTAAAGCACATCTGTCAAGTGAACAGATCAAGTGAGTTGTGCTACTTTTTATGTCTGCTAGTGAAAGTAAATCAAGGTGGCACCAAGTGATTTATTTGGAACAGGGATGTTTATCTTCTTGCATTTGTGACCCATTATAGGGAAGCACTAAACCATTCATCTGAACAAGCAATGACAGCTGGAGCCACTTCTAATGCAGTGTCCTCATAAAGTTCTAGCTGGTTTATTTTTGTCAAAGGCATCAGGATGTTGTCTACAAGTGATGGGCGGGGGCAGGCGGGGAGTAGGGAGAAGGAATCTGGGGTGAGTTCCATTCTTAGTCCCAGGCTCCCTTTGATTGAAGCAGCACAAAGGAACTCCAAAAAGAGCTTATTGTCACCAGTCAAAATATAGAACTCATAGCGAGATCACAAGATTATTAGAAATTGGAGAGGGAAAAATGTTTCTGTTAGTTGAACTTCTATTTAATTGTATTTATTAACAACATTTATATGGGCAAAAACAATTTAAATACAAAATAAGGCATAAAACCATAACTACTAAATATGGCAACAACGACTCAAACTCTCAGCAATGCTGGAGTGAAGACATAGTTTTTAAGACTGAGAGGCTCAGGCTCTGTGAGTTCCTTCAAAGGCCTAGCTGAACAAAACAGTCTTCCACCTGGTACCAAAAAGAGAACTTCTCTGGGAAGGCTGTTCTGTAACTGGGATGTCACTACCAAAAAGGCCTTCTTCATGGTGGTTACCTATCTCACTTCATGAGGGAAGGGCATTTGGAGCAGGGGACCTGAAGGAGATCTTAAGATTTAGTAGCTTCATCTGATAGAAATCTGTCTTGGGTACCTCGTCCCAAGCCATTTAGGCCTTTAAAACACATATAGGCAACATGCAGCCAAGTGCCAATGTGAATCTTGGTTCCCCCAACCCCAGCTCCTCAACTGATTTCCCTGCTGCCCAGGTGGTTAGTGCTGGGAACAGCTGAGGAGAATACCAATTGGTGTACTCCTCAGCTGTTCTTAGAGTTAATCAGCAGGAGGAGGTGCATGATGGGATCGCTGCGAAGGTTTCATTTGTATCTTCTCCATGCTTTCCCAATAAGTGCAGATCCCTAGTCTTGAGAGAATCATCTGCAGTAGACTTAGCAACGTTTGAGTGAATAAAGTTCTTCTTATGTCTTGCAGCTACAATTGCATTATTAGCTCATATTTATTTATCTATTTATTTACTTTCCACTGAGATTGCCAATAAGGTGTGTATGTGTCAGTTATTTTCTATCTGTTGTGAAATGTGGACATTTGTCCAGGCTCCTGGAGAGAGAAGATTATCTCATTTCAGCTAGGTAATTGAAAAGTGATCAGATAGTAGTGAATCTTTAGATTGCCATGGCTAATATAAAATTGATTTCAACAGGCCTCCTGGAGTTAAAAACTACTGTATTTCCAGTCTACTGTAACTGTACTGCATTTGTTTTCTTTAAAGGAAAACACAGGACTCATGGGTTTTTTCCATAAATATTATTTATTTATTACATTTCTATACCGCCCAATAGCCGGAGCTCTCTTTTACATATATAATATATATATAATATATAATATATATAATATATATAATATATATATATATATATATTTTATATATATATATATATATATATATATATATATATATTTGTAAAAAATTTTTTTTACAAGAATAATGTACAATTGTATCAGCAATTAATTATCAATGACAGAGTCATTGGGAGGGCTCCACCCCAAACTTACAGCCACGGTTCCTTCTATGAATAAGCATCCAACTGATGAAGACATTACGAAATGGACACTGTACCGGACACCCATTTTTTATCTGATGCCTAGAATAGTGAATGTGTTGGGTGGTACAAGATTGTGCTTTAATTAAAAAAAATCCCACATGTTGTTTTGTAAATTCTGTCATTGATAATTAATTGCTGATACAATTGTACATTATTCTTGTAAAAAAAATTGTATTTGTTTTGATTTATTTATTGATTGATTTATTATATAAATGTATTTATTTATTTATTTATTTATTATCTAGCCCTGTTGGATTTGTTTTGAGGCGTTATAGGCTCTGTATCAGCAAGAAGAATTATATCTTTTTGTATGCTTGTAGTATTGTTGTAAATATCACCCACATCAGTAATACAATTTGTTTATTTTTCACTTTACATGTGAGTTTTTGTGGTTGAGTGCCAAGTACCCTTATTGTGTTTTGTTATTGCAACCACAGTCTTCTGTTTGTTGTACGTATCATCCTAATTGGCATTTGGGATAACTTGTCAGAAGACACACATTTATTATGTGAGTCAAATACATGGGATTTGAGCAATCTATTTAAGAACAAGTAAACATGTAATGGGGCTCCACTAGTTGTAACAATAAATATGAAGCTGCCTCACAAAATGGCAACCTTCTGCTAGTTCCCCATTCTATAGTCTAGTTGAATTTAACTCACGTTGTGATGTCACAACAGTCTGTGCCTTGCGTTGCCTTGGCCTAAGTAATTGGCAGCCAGTGATGTAGGCCATGTGAAATATAAAACCTAGTAGCCCCTTTCATATAAGAGCATGCATGCATTAATTGAATGTGGGAGTGGGGATGTACTACCTAGCCACGTGCCTGAAGACAGGGAGCCCTTTTGCCTGCATGTGATACTGGCATACATGTAGAAGTCCTTTCCAGGTGGTCAATGGAACATGTGGGTGGGAGGCATTTAGGGAGCATAGTGGCTCCAGAAGAACTAGGCTGCTTTGCCACCACCATGCTTGCGTCAGCTGCTTTGCATCAGCTGCTGCTGAGAAGCCCTGCCATCCATCCACAGGAAGAGGGAAAGAAGATGGCATTTTGAACCTCCATTTTGCCTGGACTGCTGCAGAGCCAACCCCTTATGGGGCAAGGTCTATAAAATTCTGCAGGAGCCTGTTGCTGTGCCGCTGGCCAGTGGAGGCTGGTGGCTCTGATGCCACTGGGGTGGTTAATCCACTCAGAGCTTCAGTCACAACCAGTCAAAACTCTAAAGAGGCAGGGAAGCACCCTGGATAGCCCCTTTAGAGTTCTGACTGAAACCCTGCGTGGATTCATCACCCCATGACATCAGAGCCACCAGCCTCCACTGCTGCTGGCATCACACTAAGAGTGATGCTCAAAGGGCATTGGTCTTCGAGCAGGTTGTTTCAGAAAAGCCGGACAGAGGCCAGAAAAGTGCTGTGAACTAGTAATCAGGCTTTAGACTGCATTACTAATGCTTTTATTTCTGACTCAAAAATGTCATGTATTACTTTTAGGGCTGTGGGAAAAGAAAGTACAGGATGGGGGTTTATCAGTATTAAATATTACTGGATACTGTCAAGCTCCTTTAGTAACAACAATGATCCAGTGATGTGAAAAGCCATGCTAACAATGTGCTTTAACAACTGGGAGTTATAATAAGTCAAAGAATTGGATCTGGGGGAGAAGGGAGTATATAGAGCAAAGTAACACAATAAAAATGCATTTTTGGATATTTGGGATACGTTAAGATAATCTCTGCCCCAGGTATCTAGCCACTCAACAGGCTAAGAGTTAGTGTAACCATGAGATAGCTTGTCATGTTTCCCCCCAAGTTCTTTGCCATAAATATACATGCAATAATTAAAGGAGTTTGCATATCATTTTAAATAAGTTATTTGGTACTAGCTTTCGAAGTCCACCTAAGAAGGACATTATGGTCAAAAGGCAATTTATACCCCATTATTTCTTCAATTTTGTATTTTACCTTGCTCCAAAACCTAAAGATTTTACATTCCCACCAAATAGATCTGGCATCTTTTCAATCTTGCATGTACCTCCAACAGTAAGCATTTGTCAACCGATATGGGGTATATCCCCATAAATACTACATTTTATAGAAGTTATCTTTAGTGGCAATTATTCATAGAGTAATTAAGCCTTCTTGGCAAACTTCATCCATTGCTGATAAAGTAGTAATCTGAAATAATGTTCCCATCTATTCTTAATGCCTACCTCAACACCTTGTCCATCAGATAAATCATATACATTTGATAATAGACCCTTTTGTCCTTTATAACCAATCACCATATATTCAGACTGTTTTAGAAATCTACTGAAATCATTATGCCTTTTTAAATTTAAACTTTAAAGTCCTAAACAGCGTAGAGCTTTGCTCTCTAAGGGAAAAGCTGATATGTTATGAACCTGTCTGGTTATTAAGATCTGCCGGAGAGGACTTCCGGAGGGCACTGCTTCCACAGAGGCCCATTGGTCACCCACGTCTGAAAGGGCTTTCTCCTCTGTCACTCCCAAACTGTGGAATGCGCTCCTTCGTGAACTATAACTAGCCACAATCTTGGTTTTAGAAAAAAGTATTAAAATTCATCTTTTTAATCTAGCCTTTTAAATGATGTTCAGTGTATTGTTGTTTTAATAGTTTTATTAATCCTTTTCAAAAGTTTTATTGTTTTAACTTAGTTTGGTGGCTTTCGGGTAAAAAGAGTCGTATAGTAATATTAACAGAGACATAATCTGAATAAGAAATAATTTTCTTTTTAAAAAACTTTTCATTTTCCAATATCTTTTTGTAGCTATACCAATAAATCACTTGAAAAGAAATAGCAGGCACAGATTGTTAATGTACAATCTAACCTTTTATACACACATATATACTTTGGAAAGGACAACAAAGTAAAAACGATTCTCTGGATGAAATGTATTTCTGATTGGAATAGGAGAACTAATTATCAAAAAATATAGTGAGAGAAGTATTAGAGATAACATGATCTTTTGAGAGCAATTACTAATAAATGAATTCAATGAATCTGTAATGATGAATGCTATAGATAGCAATATTTTTTACAAAGCAAATATCTTTGTTTACCTCTTTCATTTTTATAAATTGGAATTTAAAAAAAATACGAAGGGACATGGCCAAGAGAATGCCCTAATGAGGAAATGGGCCAGCCAGTGTAACCGGCTTCATACTTTCCCATTCAATAAAAGTATGATGCTCTTGTCTGAAAATGGCTCTAGAAAGATCTTGTTTCCTTTAGCAAGTTCTACTGGATATTATAGAATCATGATTGCCAATCCATAGCCATATGTTTACAATCACATCCAATATCAGAGGCAGTATGCCTTTGTATACCTGTTGCTGTGGAACATGAACTAGAAGATGCTGTTGCACTTCTGGGTTTTCCACAGGCAGCTGGTTGGCCACTGTGTGAACAGAATACTAAACTAGATAGCCCCTTGGCCTGGTTTATATTCTTAAAACTAATTTGGCCCTAAATGTCCATAACATAGCATCCTGCTTACCTTCTGTAATCAGAAATCTTTGTTGTTTATTCGTTCAGTTGCTTCCGACTCTTTGTGACTTCATGGACCAGCCCACGCCAGAGCTTTCTGTTGGCTGTCGCCACCCCTAGCTCCCCCAAGGTCAAGTCTGTCACCTCCAGAATATCATCCATCCATCTTGCCCTTGGTCTTCCTTTTGCCTTCCACTTTCCCTAGCATCAGCATCTTCTCCAGGGTATCCTGTCTTCTCATTATATGGCCAAAGTACCGTATTTTCCGGCGTATAAGACGACTGGGCGTATAAGAAGACCCCCAACTTTTGAGAAGATCTTCCTGGGTTAAAAAGTCATCTTATACTGGGCGTATAAGAACCCCAACTTTTGAGAAGATTTTCCTGGGTTAAAAAGTAGTCTTATACGCCAGAAAATACAGTACTTCAGTTTTGGCTTTAATACCATTCCCTCAAGTGAGCAGTCTGGCTTTATTTCCTGGAGTATGGACTGGTTTGAAAGCTACTTGCATATTAAACTGAAGAAATGAATCTTTCCTTTAGCAAGGTGCTCAGAGCATTTCTTTCTTATTTATTTATTTATTTATTTATTACATTTTTATACCGCCCAATAGCCGAAGCTCTCTGGGCAGTTCACAAAAATTCAAACCATGAAAAGCATAAAAACAACTAACAATTTAAAAACATGAATACAAAATACAATATAAAAAGCACAGGTGTATTAGCTGTATGCCCATTTGTATCCAAACTGGAAATAACTTTCAGTTCTGCTCATTCAATTATAGTTATAGTCATATGCTCATTCTTATAGTTTTCTAAATGGGATAATACTTAATATGCCTGTGTGAAAGTGAAAAACGTGGTTAAGCCTCTAGTATGATTCATTAAACCAATGCTGTTCTTTGGCTCTGCTGACACTGTTTGTTTCCCTGGTGTATCAATTAGTTCAGTTCTTCAGCATATTTTGGTTAGTTGTGTACAGTTCTTCCTGAAAATGTTTCATGTAAAATTTGTAGAAATGTGGCCATACATTTATTAAATTATTCAAAAACGTATTTAGTGCTATATAGAAGGTATTGTTTATCTATTGCGAGAAAAATCTTTAGGAATCTCATTTCGGATGTAAGCTGTATAGGCATTCAAAGCAGCTCTGGGTACAGTTTTCCCACAATGACATCAAAACCGTCTATAAAAGCCTCCTGAGACTACTTTACCTTTTCACTTCAGAACACTTTTTTCCTGTGGCACATCAAGGCAGAGGAACAGGAATAAGAAAAGAATTCTGACATTTCAGTTCTCTTTGGTCATATTCAATGCTGTTGCTAGCTTTCCCATTCTTTCTAATAGAGAAAGGATATTTGGATTGCAAGAAGAGAATCTGATGATGCCCAAAAGCCATGCTGATATTAATCATAAACTAACTGGCCAGTACAGAATATCTTAGGGAGACTTCTAGGATCACTTGATGACTAGATGGATACTCTGAATCAAGACTTTAAAATTGGATAAATATTGGACAAATATATTTGAAAGACCCAATCAAACCAAATCAAATAATATTTAACCAGTTTTTAAAATTCCTTTCTTTTGGGAAGTCTTTAGGACAGAGGTGAGCAACTTGTAGTCCCTCAGATGTTTTTGTCTGCTTGATCCTTTACCATTGGCTATGCTGGCTAGGGCTGATGGGACTTCTAGGCAAAAACTATCTGGAGGGCCACCAGTTGCCCACTACTGATTTAGGGGAAGAATATATCACTGTTATCCTCATTTGGTTTGTAGATAATAAACTCAAAAAAAGCAATCTTCCTTAATCTTAGATATTGTTATGGGATGCAGAAGAGGGTTCTTTAGCCTATTTTGAAAGAAGAACATTCTTAATCCTTTCATGGGCTCCTTCCTGATGTTCTTCAGTTTTCAAAATGTATAAAGTTTTCAAGTTCTTGTCTCAAGCCTACTCTCTGATGGAAAAAAACCTAAATATGTGCATTTGCATTTTCACATATTTCCCCCTATTATCCTTGCCTCTTTGTTCTCTCCTCTTGGTTGCAGGGTTTGAATCATGGTGGTGGTGGTGGTGGTGGTGGTAAGGTAGGAGGCCTTTAACAGAATCCATATGCACCATTTCCTGATTCCCCCTCCTCTATTTTTAGCGAGGTGATGCACCCTGTAGCCATCTAGAAAAAGTAAAAGGACCATTACAAAAGAGAAGGGAGCTGGGCTCCATCTGCTTCCCACAACCAATAATTTGACCTCTGAAACTTACATTCTAAGCCATCATCAGATGTCCTGCTTCAAGGCTGGCAAGTGCCCCAGTCAAGGCTCAGATAGTCCCAGGAGTCACAAAAGGAGTCAACAAGGCCAGTCCAGAGTCATACGCACAATTCCAGATAGGTTGGCAGGAGAAGGCAAAGCAAGGTCAAAGCGGTCCACAGTTCAGTCCAAAGGAGTCAGACTTGCTGAGCATCAAGGCTAGCCAGCTGCCTAATTAGGTCAGCATGTAAGAGAGATCCCACATCGTGACTTTTTTTGCGGTTTTGCTGCTCACGTCTGAGCCTACACTCAGAGGGATGAATTATCTTAGGCTTTGATTCCTGCATTTGGAGGAGTTCAGGAATGGCACTGGAGTGACCAGGTAGCTCTTCGCATGGTTTTGTGGAGGTCTATCATCTGAAGCCTCCAGTTCCCTGCCTGTCTCTGGCTGGGGCCCGTTGTGCTGGCTGTCCTCCTCTTCTTCTTCGTCAGATGAATCCTCCTCCAGGTAGGGCATGACATCAGGTGGGGGACCAGTTGTTTATATTACCTTGCTCAGTGCTGTGTTTAGTAATAAGTAATGATAACTAGTGAGTAGTGGCCAAAACATTTATGGTTTCTGTTTCCTCCTCTTCGCAGCCATTTGGGGAGGGGAGGGTCCACCTATCTTTGCTTCTGAGATGATCAGCAAGGTGAAAGAACTTGTTTCAGATATACTGTGCTAAAGACTGTGTTATGCTGCAAACAACGCAATTAACACACTATTCCTAGTTGGGGGTAGCATCCTTTGCTGCCAGGAAATTCCTAGGAAGAATGCATATACCACCCATGGTTAAATCACCTTGCCTGCCATCCCTATTATTATTATTATTATTATTATTATTATTATTATTATTATTAAGAATATTAATATACCGCTCCCCATTGAAAATTTTTGGAGCGGTGTACAAGGTAAAATGAAAATAAAAACAGAATAAAACAGTTAAAACAAAATTTAAAAGAAGCAATAACAGTAATCCAAGGCTATTTTAATAATATGGGATGCTTCTGGTCTTATTTTTTTTATTATTATTATTATTATTATTATTATTATTATTATTATTATTATTTATATAGCACCATCAATGTACATGGTGCTGTACAGAGTAAAACAGTAAATAGCAAGACCCTGCCGCATAGGCTTACAATCTAATAAAATCATAGTAAAACAATAAGGAGGGGAAGAGAATGCAAACAGGTACAGGGTAGGGTAAGCAGGCACAGGGTAGGGTAAAACTAACAGTAGAAAGTAACAGTAGAAGTCTGCACAACATCAAGTTTTAAAAGCTTTAGGAAAAAGAAAAGTTTTTAGTTGAGTTTTAAAAGCTGCGGTTGAACTTGTAGTTCTCAAATGTTCTGGAAGAGCGTTCCAGGCGTAAGGGGCAGCAGACGAAAATGGACGGAGCCAAGCAAGGGAAGTAGAGGCCCTTGGGCAGGCGAGAAACATGGCATCAGAGGAGCGAAGAGCACGAGCGGGGCAATAGTGTGAGATGAGAGAGGAGAGATAGGAAGGAGCTAGACCGTGAAAAGCTTTGAAGGTTAACAGGAGAAGTTTATATTGGATTCTGAAGTGAATTGGAAGCCAATGAAGAGATTTCAGAAGCGGAGTAACATGGTCGGAGCGGCGAGCCAAGAAGATGATCTTTGCGGCAGAGTGGTGAACAGAAACCAACGGACTGATGTGAGAAGAAGGAAGGCCAGAGAGAAGAAGGTTGCAGTAGTCCAACCGTGAAATAACCAGTGCATGAACAAGCGTCTTGGCGGAAGAGACAGACAGAAATGATCGAATCCTGGCAATATTATACAGGAAAAATCGACAAGATTTAGCTACTGCCTCAATATGAGGAATAAAGGAGAGCGAGGAGTCGAATATAAAGCCAAGGCTACGAGCTTCCTTGACCGGAGTAAGCGTAACATCATTGACAGTAAGAGAGAATGAGAGATGAGGAGAAGGTTTTATAGGAATGGATGCCATTTTTTTATTAAAAAACAGGTCTTTAGCCCGACATTGACTTCTAATGATATTGACATCCTCATGTTTTGCAGAACACAAAGGGAAAGTAAAATTAAGTTGTTAATTTCCAATTTTTGAGATAGTTTACTGTGTGTTAACGTTGTAGCTAGGCTGACCATAGTATGGAAACCAAAAAGGAGGACAATATGGCTGCCCTCAAGGAGGCGTCGCCAGCCCTCAAGGGGGCATGGCCTTGGTCACATGTCTAACTCTACACCTCATAATTAAGACAAACCTGTTCTAAAATCACTGAAATATAGAACATGCAAGACATTCAATGTATCAAAAAATAACATTTATTTTTAGTTGATGTACAAATTTTAAGACTTTTCTTCCTCTCGATGTGCCCTGGAATACTTTTCACTAGATTTTATTTTTCTTAAAAGGGGGTGGGTGTTCAACAGGAAATGGTAAAAATCCTTACAAGACATTTTCTTGTAATTATACTGCAGCTGTAAAATCCCTTTCAGTGTCTCCAAAGACATCTGGCTCCTTTCTTTTGTCCACTGTGTTTGCATCATCGAGAAAATACGCTCCACATTGGCATTGTGGGAGGGAACCGCAATCTGCAGCAGTTCTGAATGGCAGTCCACTCTTTTGGAGTTCTCAAAATATTTAGTCCACTTTTGGTGTGCCATCAACTTTTTGAAGTCTTCGTTGCTGCACATACTATTTACAGATTTATGACCTGATCAAAGCACTTGACATCATCTATGAGTACTCCCTTCTCTCTCAAATTCAGAACAGTAGACTCCATATCAGGCCGTTTTGGTGTCTGAGCCAGGGCAATCCCACGTGAATATCGAGAACTCTTCCAGGGGTCTCATCCACATCTCCAGGTGTTCAATGCATGTGGTGTGCTGACATTCCGCTTGGGCACAGAATGTGTCACTGTGCAGCAAGTCCCTCCTTGCAATTTCCCCCAGGAATTCCTTGACTTTAAGGGACATGAAGTTGTAGACCTACTATTCACGTAGGATGTTGATTACGGTGTTCAAGCATTTCAGCACTTCCACCGCAGAGTTGTTTTCACGTACAGTCTCTTCGATGTGTGCATGGAACATACTCATGAGTGAGTGCATATGCCACAGGTAGATCTCACTGAAGTAATCCTCAGCATTTAGTATATTGGTACTATGCATATCTCAATAGAATAGGGGTAGCAATAAAGTACAATGGTGGTTTTTTTGTTTTGTTTTTAGATTTTAAACTTTTAAGGCATATTGGTTTCTCTTTACTTCAGAATGTTTTATGTTTATGAAATAATATCCACTTTCATGTTCTAAGAAATATGATTAGATGATAAAAGCTAGTTAAGTAATTTGTAATGATGGATTGATAGCTTTGCTGACCAAGCTCAGATTCTTCAGGCCAGAAGAATCCATTTTCTTTCTCGCTTGCATTTTGAAGCTTATTTGCAAGGACAGTCAGACATCTTGGAACTTGAAATAGTTCAAAATAAATGTCGATGATGCTTCCCAACAGGGCAGCTAATACCTTTGCCTGTTTTCTAAGAACTGATTTGGGGCAACTTTCACTTTTCGAAATCAGGACCTCCAATAGTACCCTGTGAAGGAGGCCCAAGCCTAGCAACCATAGGCAACCAGAAAACACTTTGATTTTTTCCTTTTTCCATTTAAATATACATATATGGATTCGTAAATATCTATAGCAATAATAAATAGGCATACAACTTTCTAGGAATTATACATAGGCTTCAACAAAAGTAGACCAAATATTCAAATAGGTACCCATTTGAAGTATCACACCATAGTTATAAAAGCTATTTTAGCTGTCAGTAACATTAAAACAAAAATGCACTTACAGTCTTGCCTTTATGTGCAAAAACGGTGGCTTCAGTGATATAAACATTCTTAATGGGAAAATGCCTTGTGTGCAGGATGTGCTGCTGCTGGAGAATTTACAATGCTGTTTACTAGAATGGACCATGTATAACTTCTCCAAGATCAAGTTGATTGAAGCACTACAAAGGGTTGCTCAATATGAGTCTTCAGAGTTTAAAAGGCGCTCATTATTAGATGGTAAACATGTATTTATTGGTGATAAAATGGTCTTGTTTGCCAGATTAGTAGACAAACCTGTATAAAATTCATATAGAAACAATGTCAGCTCCTTTAATAAGGATAATTTTATTCAAATGGTTTGACTTCTTTGGTTTGTTCCATTATACTATAATGATTAGTAAATACAATGAAAGAGTGTACATGATCAATTCAGGGTGTCAGATCTAATGCTTTGCTAATTATGTCCCTTTACAGAGTTGTGGAGCCTCTGAGTTAGTAATCCTGGAGCGGTGCTGTATTGTGGAGTTACAGAATAAAGCGGATGTTTCAGTAGTGCTCAGTAAGTAAGACTCAACATGATGCATCAGTGTTCGTTTCTCCCATTTTGTTATCTCTAGTGCATTATTATTTTTTCTTTAAATATTTAGGCAGAATACAGCTTACTGTCCAGCAAAGCGACAACGATCAAAGTGCAATTGATGTGAAATTGTAATGGCTCTGATTCAGTATCCCAGAATTAAATACCATGTCCGATCTGGTTTATTAAATATAATTTTATAAGCAAAACCCATGCATAAAAGGATGCATACCCATTATTATTTTTACTAAAGAAGCATCTCCCAACATGTTATAGGCAGATTGGCTTTTCGTTAGGAGAATTTTGTATATTATTAGGACAGTTCTATCTCCAACCATGTTAAGAGAATAGTATACTCTATAGTAGAATAAGGACTTTTAAAATTGCATTCCGTTTTATATTGGAGTGATGCATTTCAAGACAATGGCCACATTGACACACTAAGCCATCCTGTGAATAAGCTATGCAGTGTGGATTGTCTACATAATAACTTACGGTGCGTCCAACAGATGATTGGGCTCACCATGTGTTGTTCTCACTGGTATCCCAGTGTCCTTCACAGCAGAACCCGTTTTGTCTCCCCCTCACTGCTCCATTTGCAGCCCCTTTTCATCCATGGCTTCCCCCCACCCCCGGAGTCTCAAAAATGCGCAATTTGGTGCTTCTGCAGTGACAGCTTGACAGGTGGTCCCTGGCAAATGTGCATAAAAATTAGCTTATATGCAGTTTCACCTTGTCTTTTTCCATGTCTGTTACTTACCTGGTTTCACTGCTTCCTTTGATAGCTGAAACAGACCAGGAAATTGACAGACAAGACTGCACATATTGGAGAGCTGTAAGAGTGCACTTGTGCAATTCTAAAAGATTGACACAGTCGTAATAAAACAACAACAACAGATTTGTGCAAATCTCTGGGGCCCAAAAAGTAATTTAAAGAAGAGTGCTGAAGTTGTGACAGTGGCTCCAAAGTGCCGCTTGGGCATCGATAGAGGCACTGTCACTGGTGGCAACAAGGATGAGATGGGGAAGAGAGGCAGGGTATTTTGTCACAATCACAACCACAACCAATGATTCGGATACCACAACAATCCACCGATTGTCAGGTTGGCCTGTTGTCCAAAAATAAGCCACCTTGCAGGAAGCAGTCTGGGCTCACACAACACGCCAACCCACGATGGGTGTCCTGTCGTGTGAACCCAGTCAATGTAAAATGTGGTGATTTACCCTTATTGTATTAAGGCAAAAGGAAGAGGGGCCGACCAAGGGCAAGATGGATGGATGATATTCTGGAGGTGACAGACTTGACCTTGAGGGAGTTGGGGGTGGCGACAGCCGACAGAAAGCTCTGGCGTGGGCTGGTCCATGAAGTCACGAAGAGTCGGAAGCGACTGAATGAATAAACGACAAATTAAGGACCACCTTTTTAAATATATGCAATTTTATAAGTTTTGAGAATCCAAGTGGAGAATGGTTTTGTCTTGCATTTCATTCCTCTAGTAGTTTTTCTATGTAGTAATGAAGCAAGTCAGAGGCTAAACACTTAAATGACCCAGTCTCAATAAACTGCTCTTAGAGGTGAACAGCTGTTTTTCAAGATCTGACTCCTCCCCTGCTTTCTCATCCAGAAAGTGGGAAGCTGCCCTGTGGATAAGTATTCAGAGCTATTGATGGCAGAAGGCTTGTTTCAAGTTGTTGTTGTTGTTGTTGTTGTTATTATTATTATTATTATTATTATTATTATTATTATTATTTATTGCATTTCTATACTGCCCAATAGCCGAAGCTCTCTGGGTGGTTTACAAAATTAAGACAGTTGGGCTGTGTGCTTGCCAGTGACGTAATATTCTGCTAATAGTTGATGTTTTAATAAGTCTTGGGCCATTTAAAATTGTGGAGTAGAAAGGAGTTGATTTGAAGAAGAATGAAAGTTGGCTGTTATTGCATTGTAGAAGGAAATGTCTTGGGGAAGCAGCAGGGACTATCAATACAGCATAAGTAAATATCAGAACAGGATTTTTAAAAGAATGAATATTGAATAAGTTTGCATGGATAATTTTTTGCGGATGGATTCCAGCTCTGTGGTGTAAAAACAGCTTTGCAGTTTTGAGCAAAGGTTTTTTTTCACGGGTGTATCGTACAACTTACACCATAACAGCTTGAATTATTGTTCATGACTGCTGCATTTCTCCAGAGCCTGGATTTGATTTTGGCATTGCTGTGGAGATGCAAGCCATTGACCTGCTTTGCACATAATGACAACTCATCAGTTTAAAAACCGATGGGTTGTTGAGAACATGCAGGAGCGCTGCTTGCAGCACATCTGCCTCTTACACTTATAGCACAACCCACAATCATCGTCTTCATATGTTGTGCAGCATAATGTGCAAATCTAGACTGTTGGGTTGTTTAGGGGGCGAAACAACCCAGCATTTAAACCAACAGCAATCCGTGGTTTAACTGCTGGGTTGCTTAGCCCTAAAACAATCCAGCTGTTGAGGTTTGCACGTCATGGTGCACGACCTACGAAGAAAGTGGTTGTGGATTGTGCTCTAAAGTAGAAACAGCAGGTGCACCTCCCCGACAACCCATTCATTTTTCTGGTAGTACCCTGGAGTAGGTAGTGAACCCTAACAGTATTAGAAAACATGTCTTCTTGCAGAACATACTCTGCCTTGCATTGTTGTTGTTGTTTCAAATTTACCACTTGCTGCTGAGCGGCTTTTGGATAAACCAGAAGCCTTGTGTAGCAAGCCCATTTAATTGGAGCTGTAGCAAGTAAAGCACGCCTAACCCTTGCAGTAAAACGAACGGCATTTAAAGATGCTTTAGCTTTGGTTGGATTTTGTTTGAATTTTCGAATTGCAGATGTGAATTACTCAATGTGTTTAGTTGCTGTTATAAGATTCACTGTGAGATTGAAGGTGCCAAATGGTGCTAAGTATAATTATAGTACTTGGCTTAATTGGAACACAAGAAAATGCAATATATGGAGTCAGGCCATTGGTTCGTCTGGTTCCGTATTGTCTACACAGATTGGCAGTGATTCTCCAGAATTTCAGACTGGAATCTTTCCCAACCCTACCTGAAGATGCCAGGATTTGAACCTGGGACCTTTAGAGCAGGCATGGCCTCTACCACTAAGCTACAGCCCTTCCCCGTTACTAGAGAAATGTCACAAAGGCTATATTCAGCCTAGGGTTTTATTTATTTTGTTTTACTTTATTTCCTAAATTTCTATGCTGCCTTTCTGCTAAGGCACCCAATTTTTAAATTTTGAAACAAACAAACAAATGTTACCGCCACCCCCCACCCCAAACCGAAACAAACACCAGAATGTAGTTCTTCTCAGGCTGTTGATGAACTCTTCAGGAGCTGATAGCACAAGCTCCATGACCTGGGCCTCTCTTCTCTTTGTTTATACAGAACAGTTTGCACGGTAGTGTAAATTAGGTGCCTCTCAACAGAGTAAACAGAAATATATAGCACGAAGCAGACTAAAACTGCATTCCCATGAAAATAAGCTATATCATCTAAAATAAAAAGCCAAATAATTTTAAAGCAGCATCAGATACAACAGAAAAATGTACAGTTTGCTTTATTTTCGGAATGCTTGTTGAAATAATTGAAGTAGAAGATAAAACTGCCCTGCTGGGCCATTCTGGAGGTGGGATTCCAAAGAATAGCTGCCATTATTAAAAAGGCCCTGCCTTCTTTTTCCCATTAATGTCTTCCGACAAAGAAGAGATTTGGAGCAGGATTTCCTCTGAGCACCCTTGTGTATGGGAAGGCCATTGAGAAGAAACTTTCCATGATGTGATTTTGTGTTAGTTTGAAATCCTTGATTACTACTACAATCATATGGAAGTATCTACTATATAAAGTTACCATTACAAAAGTAGAATAATTACTGCATTTTTAAAAAAATGGTCATCAAAGATTCTTTATATTTGTTTGAAAGTTTTACTTTCAAGGGATCATTAGCAGTGCATCTTCAAAAACAATAGATGATTTCATCATTACTAATTTGAACAAGAATTCAGGATTCCACCAACTTTGTGAATTAAGAGCCTCTGATGTCTGTATTAGAAATATCCTTCAGATACAATTTAAGTATCAAAGCTTCCATTTTACTTTAGTTACATCATATGGTTGTTAGCTGTGATAGTACTTTATATTTTAGATTGGCAGAGGTTCATTGATATTCTCAAGCATTTTCCTCTGCTGAGATAGCAATTCAGAATTATTGTGTTTCCAGGTGTATTTGCTAAGTGCATCAACCAGTTTTAACTATTTGGAAAGGCAACATTAGTCACGTAAAAAAATAATAATTAAAAACATATCTTTGGAAAGTATAGAGATCATCTAAAATAAGATTGACAAGTGACACAGAGCAGGAAAAACTTGAAACGTTACAAATGCAGGAAAAGAACTGAGGTGGCAGTGAGCATATTATTACATCCATGTGGGTATAAGTACAGTGAAGGATAAGGCCAGAACTAAAGGCCAAATTACACTCAATGAACAGGATTTAAAAGGTTTAAAGGGTGAGGTTTCTTCCTATGTATACACTCTTCAAATACTTGAAAGGTTGTTACACAGAGGAAGGCCAGGATCTCTTCTCGATCATCCCAGAGTGCATGACATGGAATAATGTGCTCAAGTTACAGGAAGCCAGATTCCGGCTGGACATCAGAAAAAACTTCTTGACTGTTAGAGCAGTACAGCAGTGGAACCAACTATCTAGGGAGGTCATGGGGACAGCCACCTGTCAGGTATGCTTTGAAGTGGATTCCTGCATTGAGCAGGGGGTTGGACTCGATGGCCTTATATGCCCCTTCCAACTCTACTATTCTATGATTTCCGTTTATGTCCCCCAAAATCTGCTCCCAAAAGTTGGATCAGTAGTAATAGCATCCAATAAAATGTGAGTCATTGCAGTTGGAAGTAATTCCTGGTGAAACACCCATGTATCCTACTAGATAGGATATAGGATTTGAGTACAAGGAGATCCAAATATTTACTGGAGCATCAATAAGATCCAAATATTTACTGGACCATCAATCTACCATAGTGATAATATTAAATGGAAAACATTGACTTTTTTGTAATTACTATTGTAAACTGCATTCTCTAGGGATTTAGGATTAGCTGCTAAAAGCTAAGTCCCTGCTAAAGTCCAAGACTCCCCCTGTTGCTGCTGAAAACACCCAGGACTCACAGTAGCTGGTGTCCCAGAGGCAAGTGCCAAATACTGTAGTGAGGAAGATATAGCGGTCTTTGTTGACCTATGGACCATTTCAGCAGTGCAAAAGGAATTCCAGAATATGTACTGCAATTAGGAAGTATTTAACTTATTTAGCTTAATATCCCCTACCCTTATCATTTTACATTTTTTTCTTCTACTAGAGAAATTGTAAAACAAAATGCATGTAAGAAACGGTGCTTTCTCATGATTTATTACAAATGTGACTCAGCTTTAGCTTTCTTTCCCCTGCAGTGTCAGTGTGCCTTGAATCTAACATGAAGGAAGTGCTTCTAGGTGTAATTGAATTGATGATCTTCTCTAGCAAGCCTACTAATTATTTTGGAGGATGTTTTTAATTAGCCGGCTATCTTCTTGAAACTTGACCGAGGCCATGAAACACCATATTGTGAGCTGATGTTTTGCGCCAAACGGCATTTGAACATCTGATTCAATTTGTATACAATGCCTCCTTCATTGGCTTCCTGTTGGCAGTGAAAGCAGCCTTGGCGAATATAGTATTAGCTACATGCTGAAAGCAAAAACATACTCCCTCTGTTCTGCCATGTGCCTGCAATGTAAAGAAAATGTTTTGATGAAATTCCAGGAAATGTTTTTTTTTTAAAAAAAAGGTTTATATTCTGATTTCAGTTGCTCCAAACTGGATATGGTATCTAAATCTTTACTCTATAGAGGTTAATGGGATTATCCAACTTTAATTTAGCATGCTGCTTACATGTAAGGGTACAGAAAGGTCCATTTGCTGTTGAATGTTGAGACAATATAAAGGTCAGACGGCTCACTTGAGGGAATGGTATTAAAGGCAAAACTGAAGTACTTTGGCCACATAATGAGAAGACAGGACACCCTGGAGAAGAGGCTGATGCTGGGGAAAGTGGAAGGCAAAAGGAAGAGGGGCTGACCAAGGGCAAGATGGAAGGATGATATTCTGGAGGTGACAGACTTGACCTTGGGGGAGCTAGGGGTGGCGACAGCCGACAGAAAGCTCTGGCGTAGGCTGGTCCATGAAGTCACGAAGAGTTGGAAGCGACTGAACTGAACAACAACAATTTCGTTGCAGTAGACATCTGTTTCAGCATATGGAAAAATGCTGGCAGAGTTAGACTAGTCAGAAGCTGCATATATATGCAAGTGAGTAAGTCCAACAAACAGTCACTTCAAGGCGGCTAGTTTTCAGCATGACCAGAAGAGCAATCTTGTTTTTATGTTTGTGCCATTAAACATTCCCCGTCAGGGGAATGGTATAAGGATGGGTGCTTGTTGAAAAGGTCTGTGTAAAAGGGCAGGATAGGGAACTTGCCTGTCATTCTGGCTAGAAGCTCTCAGCTGTACAAAGGCCCAGTTGCTTCATCCCCCTGATCATTTTAATTGCCCCTTTCATGTGCATCATGTAAAAGATAGACTTCCCTTTCTTGCTTTATATGTGAATGAGGCAGATGCATGGCTAAAACATATGTGACTGACTGCCTCGTCATGCCAAGTTGGGCTGCCTAAATGCAGTGGAATGTTGGGAGAGTGAGATGAAATGGGTTGTATGCAGCAATAGTCCTAGCTAAGGTAGAGCCATTGAAATAAATAGGACTTAAGTTAGAGCAACATTGGATACAACCCAAGGGACTTAAGTTAGGACTTAAGTTAGATACAACCCAGTGCTATCCATTCACTAGCAGGACCCACTGCTAGTGCAATGCGAAGATAGCAGATCCTGCAGCAATTGGAAATGAGCTAAAATGCTCATTTTGGAATGGAGCAGGGGCAGAGCGTGCAGAAAGGAGCTCCGTGGACCTGTCCTGGTCAGGAAATGAGAGATTCTGCTTGTTGTCAGTGCACTAGTTCCTGTTGTGCAGCAGCAGTATTGGATACTGCCCAATGACTTTTATAAAGATAGTCTTCAACTTTCAGCTTCAAAAACAAACAACTACCAGTTTTATTCCTTCAGATGTATCGTGAAATCACCTGGTGACTTGTGTTGAAGCAGCATTGATTCCCATTCCTTAGTTTGGCCTGATCATTTATACTGTGCTAAATGTCAAGCTGAATTTGCAACTAAATGAAACTGCCTATATGGCAGAATTTTAAATACCTGGAAGAGACTATTTCCTTTGTGAATTCCAATAAAATGCGTGACCCTTTGCTGTTCCTTGAATTTCCCAGAGGACACTGGACTCTTTATCAGGCAACCCAGCAACAGCCTCACGGGTAGAAATGAGGTCAGAAGCTTCTCCGTACAACCTGTTGCTTCATCACGAAGGAGCTGCGTCATTCTAAATTATTGCCAGATATTGATGAACACTATTCTGACAAGAGCAAGTGGGGAGTGGAGTGTAAAGGGCAGTTCTAATAAAAGGAATAATGAATACTTTTTGCTGTAATGAATCCCACCAGTCCATTTGTCAGAATGCTGCCTATCGACCCTGCTAAATCAAATTCTTACTTAAGTTAGTTGCTCTGAAAGCTACCTGCTGAGCTGCCAAATATGCGCCAAATGGGGATTTCTCATTTTCAGCTTAATGCTACTGCCACCTAGTTTGGGGATGCATTAATTACTCCAGCTGAGCAGGGAGGGCTCTGTGTTTCATCAAACGCGGAGCAACAGCAGTTTAATTTCATGTTTCTGTGGCACAGAGGCAAGCTGCATGACATTCTGTCTTCCTGCAAGCATCCTTCTTGCAGTGATCTTCAGAAACACATCTATTAATGTCTGGCTTAATGAAAGTGTGCCAATGTTTTCTGAGTGCAGAGTTTCAGAGTGGAGAGCCGGATCTTTACCTTGAAGCTGCATCTAGGTCTGACTGTGAATCTTGGGTTGTGGCACTCGGAGAGGCAAATTCTGAAGGTCTGCGCAATAAAATCCGGCAGCTCCAGAGAGTGATCATGGAAATCAAGGAGGAGAGAACAGCAGATGAAGTGCAGCAGTTTCTTCCATCAGCACAAGCAGACCATCTTGCGGAGCCTAAGCTTACAAGTAAGTGTTCTGTTTTGTTGCATCTTTGTCTAGTGAATGCTTTTGGAAAAATCCCACTCTTCTGTGATTGCCCAGTTTTAGGCGGATTAGCTATCATCTTGCTGACAGGTCCTCTAGCTGTTTTTAGTGGTTTTAAAAAGATGCTGAATATAAGCAATGCTTACATTAATTTCTAGAGAACTTTTAATATGCAAAGTGCATTATGATCCCCTCCTAACAAAACATGGAGGCAAATAATTCCTATTTTCATTAGAGATGGGAACTAGTGCTGGGAGACAGACATATGAGGTTTCCCAGTTCCAAGCATATTTTTATTTATTTATTTATTTATTTATTTATTGCATTTGTATACCGCCAAATAGCCAAAGTTTTCTGGGCGGTTCACAAAAACAAACAAACCATCAAGTACAATTCAAGGTATAAAATAGGCACAATATAAATACACAACATAAAAGTACAATATAAAACACAACCACAATAAAACCAAGCAGCAATGCAGAGATTTATACAGATTTAAAATGCAGATTTAAAACAGCAAATTTGAAAGACTAAGAAGGTAAACTGCTAAAATACTGAGAAAATAAAAAGGTCTTCACTTGGTGTCGAAAAGAGTATAACTTAGGTGCCGGGCATACCTCTCTAGGGAGCTCATTCCACAGCTGAGAAGGCCCTCCTCCTGGAGCCCACCTGCCTCACTTCCTTCAGCAGGGGCTCATGGAGAAGGACCCCTATAATAATCTACCTGCTGGACTTTGTTGATCATGCTTTTGGATCATTAGGCAGTATCATTTAAATTTCAGTAAAGAAGGGAAATTAAATAAACCATCACCATTCACTATGGATGGATCAGTCCAAGGAAGTGCACAATTAGTCCATGTGCTCAGTAGGACTTGTGTTTTTCAGACTCCCTCCATTCCATATAGCCAGCCTCTTTTGAAATGCTTGGATGTTTCAAAAGCAGTTATTGATGATGACAGGGGAGTCTGTTGTCTGCTGTCCCCAAATATGCCTAATCTACATAAACTCCCTGAATTGTGGCCTCAGTCTTAAATAGACTAAGATCACACTTCTAATTTGCTTACATAGAAGTCAGATCCATTGGAATCACTTGGGCTTAATTCAGAGGACATGTGTTTAGGACAGGGGAATAATTGCATGCATTGTTTAGGCTATTATATCAGAGGTGCTATACTTATCTGCACAAATTGCTAGGGAACATAAGTGGGGCAGTGCTATTGCATTCAGGTCTTCTTGTGAGTATCCCACAGACAGCTGGTTGGCGACTGTGTGAACAGATTGCTGGACTAGATGGATCCTTGGTCTGATCCAGCATGGCTCTTCTTATGGCTGCAATCCTACACCCAATAACCTCGGAGTATAAGAACCCATTAAACTCAATGGGTTTTATTTCTCAGTGGACTTTATTTATTTATTTATTTATTTATTTATTTATTTATTACACTTATATACTGCTCCCATAGCCAGGGCTCTCTGGGCGGTTTACAGAAATTCTAAAATTGAGATAAAAACAAGTATACAAAATTTAAAACTCTAAAACACAGAACATACACACATAAAGCATTAAAACCTTAAAAAAAAAAACTAAACATGTGGGTGATTAAGATGATGGGTGATACATATGATTTTACTGATCATCTGCTGTGAATATTGTCGTCTTTACTGAGTTTCCAAAAAATCTAGTTATAGGACCCTACCGAATGCATCTCCAACCTTTCTGGTAAAAGAATAATCTTTTGTAAAGGAGTAGCAATATTTTGAGAAATTCAGATTTGAGTGGCATAGTAATTTTGTTTGATTTAGCCTCTTCAGCGTTCAGGATATGTGTTCTCCACACAATGAACGATTGTAAGTTAACAACATTGTCAAAAATTTCTGGTATTCAGAATTTTCTAGAACATAAATATCTAAAATATTGTTATTACTGGTAAACAATGGCAGAATTTGGACCTAATGCTAACTTTGCTCTACATGCACAAGCAGAAAGGAACCTGTACAAACTGCTGAGCTAGTACATTCCCCCTCCTCTCCAGTCCCCTATTCCCACATGACCAAATAACACAGAACTCAGATTTGCTTTAGCAGATGCCTCATTTCTTCTTACATGCAAACCAGGAATTGCAGTTTAAAGTAAACTCTAGTTTGTTAAAAAAGCCAACAAAACAACACAGCGCTTGTGGGTTTATTTAGAGCTTGACTAGAGTTTCTTCAAACCATGATTCCTGATTCACATGAAACAGCAAGGGATGTATCTGCTAAAGTGAAACTGAATTTTGGTTTATTTATTCTTTTCTATGTCATGTGGATCAGAGGAGGGATTAATGTGCCAACCAGAAGCCTCATGTAGGCTCTTTTCTGCTGTACATAGTGGGCATTAATGTGCCTGCATGTGCCTCCCTTGGTGCCCGCTGGGTTTCTTGCCCCTCTTGGTGTTTTTTTTTAAAAAAATAAACTGCCAGGTGTTTTTTTTAATGGGAAAAAGTTTTAACTGGAATGCTGGTGTGCTGCTAAATGAAGCACTGGCCTCCAGTGCCATTTTTATTTCCACATAGAAGCTGGAGGAATTTTTAGGAAATAAAATGCTGGGTGGCTCAGCCCAGTGGGTTTTTTTTTTAAATGCACCCAGCTGCCCAGAAAAAAGGAAAAGGTACTCTGGGGGACGTAGGGAGTGTCCTCTGGGGGAGGCTAGAGAGGGCAGTGGAACAAAGGATGTGGTTTTCTATGCATTTTGCCTGGCATTGGGCAGGTGTTAGTGTTTCTCTGAGCAGCACCAGTTTGCCTTCTGTGAAATGGTTATTTCGTTGTGCATGGCATCCTCCTCTGCCTTCTACTGAGTTTCTTGGCTCAGTTACTTGACTCTGAGCCTCATAACTTTGCTTTCTCTGAAATAAGTACTTGAGCAGAAAACTGTGGGCTCAAAAGACTGGTTGTGTCTTCTGGAACTCAGGCCCCACCTCTGCTTTGTATTCAAGTTTAGTTTCACCAGTTTGCCTTCTGAGAAATGGGTGTTCTGTGAGGAGCCTCATCCACCATGGCAGGCAGTTTTCTGAATGGGCAAGCCCTCCCCATGGCAGCCATTTTGTGAGAGAGCATCTACAACATTCTCAAAATCCCAAATGTGCCCACCGGTCCAAAAAGGGTTGGGATCCCTGATTTAATGGTACATGTGAATGTTCCCACTAAGTAAAAAAAACTGGGCTTAAAAAAAAGAGAGAAGTAGATATGGGGAAGAATTGCTTCTTGGTTGACAGCTTACATTTTGGCAGCTTATATATTATCTTGAATAAACCAGCCTTCTTGGTGATACAAGTGATACAAGATTTTCTCATGCATGAATGATTACTTTACATATTTTAACTAAATACTATTTTACCAACAGGTCTTAAGAGGGCTGTCAGTGAACCAAAATTTGAATTCAGTCTTGGTAAGACACAACTTTCAATTTTGTGTAGAACTTTTTTTTTTTTTTTAAGAACACATCTTTCCACTTAGAAAGTCTGGAAAAGAAGTGATGTATCTGAACAGCTTTCTGTCAAGTATCTTTGTAAATAATTGTCAAATACCTTGAGCAGAAGTATTTCAAGTTATATCTGCTGATGAGCTGGCTCAGACATGAATTAATCATGCACACAGCCTTCAAACTTGGGGCTGAAAAATGTATGGATTCTAACCTTTATAATATGCAGCTCTGTAAAAGTCCGGACTTTTAATGTTGAAGTAATTAATACATTCATGAAAGAATTATTTATAGGCAAAATTTTAATTTCAAGGTAGAGCTGCTTCCTATTACCTTTTGAAACGAAATGTCTCTCCGGAAAAGTGTATCCTATTAATTGGTACATGCCATTCTTTTTATTCAGGTGCATGTAGCATAGCTAAAAATGTTCAATCAGTCGAGCATACTAATTAGCTGCACATGTCTTCTTAGCATAAGATAACCACGATGGCCACCATCACTGTTGCTTTGTTGAACTGAATTCCAGCGCTATCAGAAGCATCTAGTTATTTCCTCTTAGGATTTCAAAATTTACTGAATTTCCAGGCTTTTTAATTAACATTATCTGCATTACATTTTTCTAGGAGATTATTGCTTATGTGATTCTGTGAAATACATCTGTATAATGCAATGTGAATTGAATGGCCGGAATAAAGCCCAGAATCAAGGCAAAAGTTAAGGTCAGTTTAGATGCCAAAGAAAGGACATGCAAAACTAAGAAATTCCTCCTATCAGTAACCACCATGGTAGCCTTAGCTCTGCTGTAACAGGAGATAATATAAGGAACAGAGATCATTACATTGAACATTTATTCACTGCCCCACTGACATCGGAGCCACCAGAACCGCGTTCTTATTTGATCGTTGTGGCTGTTCTCATTGCCTCTGATCTGAACTCATTCCCACAAGGGCTGGCAATTCAGTGTTCTCTTGCCTACCTGTCCATGCTCCCTTCTCCCAGGACGGTAGGTCTTTTCACTGCCTAAGGTTAGAGAGAGAAGAAAGAGGAGCCAGGTGTGCAACTCTCCACTGAATGGTGTGTTATTTTTACAATTGCACTGCTGGCAGTTATGGAATAATTTTGCTAAGTGGTGGGAAATGTATTTTGAACATTGAGTTTTTCTGGTTTGGCTTCAAAGTTTAAACATGGATGTCAAGTTCCATGTTTCTGGTTTTGCATGTCTGCGGCATCCTTTACAGCACCGTTTCCATGACCATTCAAATGCACATTTCATTTATTTATTGTTATGTTTTATGTTTACTCTTTGGGTGGTGTGCATTTTGTCCCCATCATTTTATCCTCACAATAACCCTGTGAGGTAGACTTTTCTGATTTCTTGTTCTTCAAGATCCCCCAGTGAGTATCATTGCTGTACGGCAATTTGAATCCAAGACTCCCCACTCAAAATTTTAAGTCTCCCACCAAAATCTTACTGTGGTGTAAGTTGAGCCTGATGTTTTTCAGGCGTGGTAATTTGCCTAACAGTGGAGCTAACTTCGGGCACGTAGGTACAATCAGTTCTTCTGTGTTTTAAAAACATGTATATTTGATTTTTAGTATCATCTGGACATCTTCCATCAAGTAGTGGAACTTTTGGGATATCCAATTTTCCAAGTTGCTAAAGCAGTGACCCTGTTCAGTATTGGGGAAAAAGGCATGATATAATAATAATAACAACAACAACAACAACTCTCTAAACCAACACGTTAAGCCACGGTGGTTAAGCATTTTGTGCTAAACATTATGACTTAGCATAGCATGTAAACCATGACTTAGCATGATGGCTACATAACCACGTTTTAAACACACTCACTAACCATTTGCTGAAAAAGGGTTAGTGGCCTAACCATGGCTTAGTGTGTTGCCTGAACAGGCCCATTACGGCTTGGCATATTATGTGAACTATTCCTAACCGTGGCAGCTACATAGCCATGTTTTAAACACGCTCGCAAACTATTTTCTGCAAAAAGGTTAGCAGCCTAACCATGGCTTAGTCTGTTTTTCTGAACAGGCCCTGTACATTTTGTACCTGAGAAAATCTGGTATCTCCTTTGGCATACCAAGTGCTGTTTTAATTGCCATGTGAAATTTAATGGCACATGTGTCCTGGGTATCTATTACATACTTGAGAGAGAGCCTTCTCCCCTACCAACCTGCTTGGTCTCTGAGGTCATCCGAGGGCTTGTTACTGGTGGTTCCACATAGACCCATCCTCCGATTGGAGTCCACCAGGGGAGGAACCTTCAGTGTGGTACCCCCCCCTCCTATGAAATTCCTTGCCTCTGGAGGTCAGGCAGGCGCTAACTTTGTACTCCTTTCAGCATTTCCTGAAAACATTGTTTCAGGAAGCCTTTCCTTAATTACCAGCAACGGTTCACAGTTCTCCTTTCATTTTGCTTTTAAAAACCTATTTTAAGGTGTTTTATTTGATTTTTATTGTATTTTATCTTATACACCGCTCCAAAATTTTGAATGGGGAGCAGAATATAAATATTGTAAATAAATGAAATAAATATAGCTGGCATAGAGATGAAAGGCCTGGGGGGGAAAAACCCAGAAACAATAGGGGAAATCTGGAAGAACACTGTTTTCCCTGAATTTTTTCAAAAATTGCTGGGGGGAAAAATCTCCCCTTTTCACATTTTCCCCATTTTTCCCCACTAGGTTTTCCCACTAGGTTTTCCCACTAGGACTTTGCACCCCAGGTTTGTAATATAATTGGTGAGCAATATTACAGTTCTTAGCCCTTTGATTAGCCACTATCCATTAGAAGCTACAACATTCAACATGATTTTTAAGTCTCTATGGGCTGACTCATACTATGTCTAAAATGTCTGATCTGGCCCTTTATGTGAAGCTGACACCCCATCCCTGCTTCAGCCATCCATACATGGTGGGTGACATATTTTTCGCCTATGCATAGCCTGTAATTCAGAAGTGCTGTCCCTGTGTAGAGAGAGTGGAGGCGGGGACAATATCATAGGGCAGTATCCAACTGTGTCATTCCATTAGCACAAATGACGTTGCACTAGCGTGATCTATGTTCTGAACTATGCACAAGAGAAGAATCCAACTAAAGTTAAATTTGTGCAAGCACGGTTGCACCAGTGGTTGAACATTATGCATAACTCTTGTACAAACCATTGTGCAACAGAAACCATTGTGCAACAGAAAGATTCAGCAGAGTTTAGCTAGTGCTGTTTGAGTTTGCAGAATAACACCATTGGATACTGCCCATAGATTTTAGGTACCATTCTAACCAGGCCTTTAAAGAAAGGTCTTTGGATGATGTGCAGTCTTATGGCGAATAATAACTCTTGCACAAATGTGGAAACATAGGCCTTAGCTAGACCTACCTCATAGTCCACAACGGAGGAGGGAAGATCTCGTGTTGTGATTAATGCAAGATCCCTCCTCCGTTTACACGTGAGGCACGATGACCTCAGGAGGAGAGGTGTCGCACCCGCCATTTTTTTTTAAAAAACACAGGCGCGCACGAATGGTCGTGCGCTAAAGGTTTTTTTTTAAAAAAAATTAAGTACTTTTCCACTCCCCCCAGCCTACCCCGATAAGTGCAGCGCTCCTGAGGAGCATTGTGCCCCGTGCGCAGCTCCTGGCTCCGCGGCAACAGGCCATACGTTCCACGGGCTTGGGCTCAGCCCAAGACCATGGAAAAAGTGGGCCCAAAGGGGAGAGAGAAATCCCTGGGCAAGGGAGGGATCCCGGGATCCCTTTTGTGTCATGTGGACGCACAGGGACGATCCCGGGGTTTGCCCCGGGATTTCGCCCGGTCTATCTAAGGCCATACTGATATATGGTGGTGCACAAAGGGTACATGCTGGTGAGATACAAGTGTAGCATTGATGAAATACCACTCGCTGGATATTGCCCAATGTCTAAATGTGGTTAAGGAACACTTCTCAAGTGAAGCAAGTTTTATAAGTGTATGTACTCTCTTCTACACCTAGGTGGTTTCAGTTTCTATATTGTTTTAGCTTTTTAAAATTTTGTATTCATTCTTGTTGTAAATCGTCTTGAGCTTTTTAAAAAAAAAAAGAAAGAAGACTAAGAAATACAATTATTATTAATAACAATAATGTTAATAATTGTATAATAATAAAATAATAATTTTGAAGATCATTAGATTTCATTTAGTTAAACAGTGTCCATTTCTTGATAAGGGCTATACTTTCCTCTTGCACAGCATCCTTTGCTGGCTAACAATAACTGAGAAATACAAATCAGTGTATTGCACTGTGAATGAATCCTTCTTCCCCAGCCTAGTGCCCTCCAGATTTAAAGGCCAAAACTCCTGGAAACAACTAGGTTGGGAAAGATCTGCCTTAGTAACCTCAAATTCACATAAGGTGTGGGAGCATAAAGATGCCCGGCATAGCAACAGCGCAACAGGATGTTAGTGGTTCCTAAAGCAACCAAAACTTGTTTCCAGAACAGGTCAGGTCAGTGGAGGTCACAGACTGACCTATTTTGGAATTGAGCATTTTGGCTTGTATTTTTGTGGTTAGTTTAGAAAGCGCTAGCCTCCTGTTGCACTAGCCTTGGGTTCTGCTGGCACAACAGAATAGGGGAGCTGCAACAGGTGTGTTAGATACACACTTCAATTGATATTCATCAGCACAGGTACAAAGATGCTTATCTATTTTTCGCCACGGGTCATGTTGAATCACAAAGCAGTCCCACTAGCAGAAGACGGGTGCTTTAATGGGAGACATCCACAATAACCAAAGTGCAAATATCCTACTGTGTCAGACTACTTTCTCCTTCCTTTTCTATTCCTTTTCTGTTTATTTTTGACAGATGCTTTTGCTTTTCTGCTGAATTATTCTAACCTGAACTAATTAGAGAAACCCTGGTGAAGAAATAGGTCAATTTTTATAGACACATGGATATATATTAGTAACCAAGGAATTTTCCTTATAAATCCAATAAAAGGAAAGATATTGCTAGTTAGTTTTACATGGGGGTGTGGGGATTGGGGCTAAAAACATATTTTGAGGGATTTATTTTGAGTAGATGCAGTTAAACTATTCAGTGAAGAGCATGTTGATATCTGAGCTTGAAAAGCTATTTAACAGCTGAAAGGATCCTGCTGGGATTTAAGAGGAAGGGTTTTATCTGTTGTTCTGGAGTGATGCACCAGATAATGGGATTGCATTTTAACAAAATTTTCAAACTTTGGAGTTCTGTATAAAGGACGCAAAGTGATGATCAGGACAACAAAGAGAAGGAAGCTGAATATTTTGGAAGTGGGTGCATAAGAAGGTTTAGCATTTAAATTATTTATTATGCATTTAATTATTTAAGCCCAGGTTGCTTTTTCTAAGCATTCTAAATTGTACTTTTGCATGTGGTGTTGACTTACTTTGCATATTTTGTCAATAACTTGGCCTAAATTTGATTTTGGCTAAACTTCACAACATTTAGGTTCTTCTGCATGAATGTATCACTCTGCTGATTTGAACCATGCAAATGGATGGAAATTCTGTTTATTTTTGTGTTTTGTGTATACAAAGGGTTCTGTTCCTTAAATGAAAAATATGTCCTTGACTTCAGCAGGGCTTCTGATGGAGAAAATATTTTCATGATTGGGTTGTTCTTTTAATTGAATGATTTATTGGGCCTGTTCAGACAACATGCTAACCCATGGTTAAGCCGCTAACCCTTTTGCAGCAAATAGTTACTGAGCGTGTTTAAACCGTGGTTATATAGCCACCATGGTTAAGAATGAAACGTTAAGTCATGGTTCATATGACACACTAAGCAATAATGTTTAGCTCAAAATGCTTAATCATCGTCGCTTAGCATGTTGTCTGAACAGTCATTAAGGGTCTAAAAGTTACTAATTACTGTACATAGTTCCTGCCCATTATATGTCACAAAAGGAAAAGGGATGGGAAAAGAAGAGGAAAAGAGCAAACTCCATTGGTTTTGGATGGAAACAGTTCAGGGAGGGAAGTTCCCAAATGGCAGCTCATCTCTTAGCCAGGCTGAATGAGTCGGCAGTACTATCCTAGCAATCCCTCTTCTGCAATTGTATTGATGACAGTTCAGAGAGAAAGAAGGCTTCAAATTGTAGCTGATCTCCCAACTGTTGTCCCATTTCTCTCTCTGCTGCAGCCACTTGAAATGGCTGCTGGCAGAGGGCAGCTTAGGGAGAAGAGGAGCTGAATGACAGCTGGCCTCTCAGCCAAACTGATGGCGAGGGCATTGCTAGATTGTCCAGCATTATTGAATTTGGTCCTTTGGCTGAAAGAAGTTCAGCACTCCTGGTTTACAGCTTTGCCAATGTCACCCTTTCCCCTCAGCAAAAACTCTGGTCCATACCTCAGTCATCAATATCACAATATTCTCCTCTCTGGTCTTCTCATCTTGTCTCACTTTAGCCCCTTGTCATCTATACAGCACTCTACTGCCCAAATCACTCACCTTTCTCATTGCTCTGATTACATGATATTCCTCCTCAAATCTCTACGCTACCAAATTCGACACTCCTACTTTTAAAGCCCTCCATACCTTCACCCATCTTGACCCTACAGGGCTCCATCCTGCCTTGTTTATCGTTTTGCCCCGTGACACTCATATGACATTGCCCCTCTCCTGTAGTTGTCTCGCCTCTTCCCCTCCATTTTTTGTCTTTTTCTAAAGTGGGGAAAGTGTGATTTATTTTCTCCACGTGAAATAAAAGTGCCCTTCCATCCTTGTGTATTGCCGTCCTCACACTATGTTGCTTTTGTTTGGGGTGGTCCAGCTGATGAAAGAGGAGGGCGGGGCAGGTCTCCTCCAGCTTGATGAGTCTGTTGGTCGAATGAACGGACTTGTGATGAGTCAGTTGAACGGACTTTTGCTGCTCCAACCCCACCCTCATTGCCAGCAGAAATGGCTCCTAGCTGATAAAACGCTGAATCAGTAAAACACTAGACAACAAAACCAGAGAGAAGGGGTGTCCATCACCTGACAAGAACCAATGAACTGGAGGGGGAAGGAGAAGGGGCGGGGTGGGGCATGTGCAATAGCAGGAGAGCAACCAAGTGAAAAGAGAGTTCACTGGTACAACAGCGATCGTGAAAGGGACCAGCGCTTGCTGCGCTAATGAAACAGAGGTCAAAATCATGGGTGCATACCAGGAAAAAAATGTAGGTGTGATGGAGCTCACACACTCTTATATCCAGATATATTCCTGCTGGTGACCTTCCAGCTCTGCCACCCTCACCTGTTTGAAGGTTTTCTGTATCCTTAACAAACTCTGCCCTTGCTGGCCCATATCGTTGGAACTGCTCCAAGAACACCTGTGCGATCTAATCTCTAGTTCTTTGAAGATCTATCCTTAAAATTTACCTTTTTTTTCTTTGACCCCTATAGTTCCATTCCTCGTTCCCAAGCTTTTCTGCAACTAAACCTGAAACCAATCCTAAGACCAAGTAGCCAAAACAATCCCATCATCTTTTCCTGTTTACCCTCCCTCTGAGCTTCTCTACATTAAAAAAAAAAAAACACACCAAACAAACATCTGCTTCCTTACCAGGGCTTTCTGCTTCCATTTTCATTCTGGGATTGCAGTTGACTAAATTACACAGGCAGCCATGTTGTTTGAATTGAACAGCACCATCTAATGGCGGAATTATAGAACAATGCCACCTTTACACAGGGCCGGTTTTGCATTTTGTTTTGTTTTGTTTTAAAGCTGATTATCTCTGTGTTTTCTGACAGCAGGCTAAGGGGGGCATAGTGCAGGAGACGACTTGGACATTGATGACATCATGCAATGGACCTGCAAACGTCCTGACTGGCCAATCACGAGCATGCAATAAACCACTCGTTTAGAGAAGATCTCTCTTTCTTCCCTCTTTCTCCATTATCTACCCTGGGTTCATCTACACCAAGCAAGATATTCCACTATGAAAGCGGTATATAAAAGGCTGCAGCCACACTTCTGCTTTACAGCTGTATTGAAGTGCACTGACAACTGTTGGAGCCCATTAATACATACCATATACCGCTTTCATAGTGCTATATCCTGTTTGTTGTAGATGTCCATGGGCCCCAATAGTTGTCAGTGCACTTCAATACCGCTATAAAGCAGTAGTGAGGCTCCTGCCTTTTATATACCGCTTTCATACCACTTTCATAGTGGAATATCCTGCTTGGTGTAGATGAGCCTCCTGTCTCAGGTTTTAGAACGTAAGCTTCTCGAGGCTGGGGCACTGTCCTTTTGTGTAATCACAAAGCCAGGCAACATGTAGAAACAAAGAACAAACTTGCAGCAGTTGCAACAACTTTCCACCCATGGCTGAGTTCCTCTGAATGGCGGGTCTGGGGAGGGGGAGCATCATAAAGGACAACAACTCTAAGTTGACTCATGAGCAGTCATGCCATGGTGCCTTCGGCTGCTTTTCCTCCCTCCCTTCTCTCTTTGGCTGCCCTGGCTGTTTCCCTGGCTCAGTTAATCTGTGAAACATGCATGGAGCCAGCATCAGCTTTCATTCCTCCTCCCTGCCCTAATTTTTGTGCTCCCCTTCCTACTGCTTGTACTTCCTGTAACTTTCAGCTCTTTTAAGCATGCTGCCCCCGCTGCATCCTTCCCACTGTTAACTAACGGTGGTCGCCAAGGCAATAGTGCTCTCTGCGCAGCTTTCCGCTATGCTTGTCCTTTCTCCCAGAGAGAAAATAGAGCTGTTATTTTTGGGTAAATTTGTTAATTCATTGTCTACTGTGCGTTTATGAGCAATTGCCCATAAAAGCGAAAAGAAGGAAAAGGTCTGGTTAGTTGGGTTGAAATATCATATAGGCGCTGGCTGTCCTTTACCCTTGGTTTCCTTGCCATTTGGGTCATGTGGTTCGCAGCATGCAGCTCTAGCTCTGAAAAGCACCTGCGTATGTTTAGCTTCATGCTGTGTTAGGGATGCTGACAAAAAATATCCTGACCCAGGCTTGGAAGTGAACTTTTAAAAGCCCACCACAAGCAAAGGCAAAGCTTCTAATGTCCCCAAGTACTTTTTTGGCTGGGCTCAAAAAGGTGAACTATAGAAGAATTCTTGGCTCCCTGCCAGCTCTGTTTGCTAACCTTCCCTGATCTCCAAAGCACCTGGCCATCCCCCCCCCCACTTCCTCCAAACACCAGGTATTACCTGGTCAGGCAGTGGCATGCACAGGGAGGAGGAAGGGTCCCCCCCCCTTGGGAGAAGTCCAACTTCTGAGGGTCTCTGGCTGCACTGACACACTATATACCATAGCAGAGGGAAAACCTCCCTTCTTCTCTCCCCCTGCATGTGCAGGTCCTGGCTTGCTGCCTGACCAGGTGAGGCTTCAGGAAGATGTTACCATTTCTTTCTTCCTTTTTCTAAAAAAAAGAAAACTTGCAATAGAATTGAAACATACAAAAATGTAAACAGGTACAATCACTATTCATTAAATCCAACTAAAACATCACTAACAACCACATGCTATCAGACTGATGCGTTTGCCATCATGTGACTGGGACTAGCTGATAGTCTTAACCTGATGCTGAAAAGATGGGCCTCATGAAGGAGAGCATTCCATAATTGGGAGGGCCACCACCAAGAACGCCCTCATCGTTCCATCTTCCGACCCTCCCACATAGGAGACACTCACAGGAGGAGGGTACAAGAATAGGAGGTTTTGGGGGCGGTTTGAAGAGGGCTGGCAGGGAGGGTTGGTGGGTGTTTTTTTTTTTTGTCTTGGAGTACTTCCATTTTTCTTCAGAAGTAGCTCTTGTTTATTTCCAAGTCTATTTGAGGTGAGGAGGAATACGTTCACCTGTCTCTAGTTGGAATTCCAAATAATGTGATTAGGAATGGAATGAAAATAAAAATGACCTGGATGTCCTTGGTAACTTGGGCTTGGGTCCAAAGAAACTCAGGCATGCATCATAGCTTTCCTGTTGTGTTCCTGCTGCATTTGAACCTCCTGAAAAGCACCTGAAGGTTAGGTCAGGAGATCCTCCTGCAGGGCACCAGGCAGCATGGAAATGCAGCCAAGGATGGGGGAGGCAAATTGGCAGAAAGCGGTGACTCTATCCTTCCCCATGTATGGCAGAAATTGGCGACCCTTGGAAATTGGAAACAAACACTGTTTCCGATTGCACACACCACTTTGAATCCAAGCCATATAAACTGTTGATGTTTTAGCTGTGCGCAATATTTTGTGTGTACTTCAGAAAATAAGTTTCCTAACATGAAAGTGCCTAAACATGTGTTGTAAATTTATTGCGCTGGAATCAAAATCAACCTAGTGTGACTGCATAGAAATAAAACATTTTGAGCATGGTCAGTATGCCGCTATGAACAAATAAGTGTTGCTTGACCTTTAAAGAGACTGAAACAGAGTATGACATTCTGGGCAGGTTGCTGGGATCAGAAACCTTTTTGGAGTGTGACATTCAGGACTTGCATAGGCCATTGATTTGTGGAAGATGAGAAGTATCTTGACGGCTTTTATCACCCTTAGGAAGAGTTTTTTTTATGTGACATTGTAGGTCAATTAATAAGATGGCAGCTTCGGACCATCTTTATTACCTTCTGGGCGGTGAAGAAATTATTGAAACTGCAAAGAAATTAAAATGCCAAAATATTAGCAATGTAAAGCAAATTACAGTTGAAAATCTGCCTCTGAAAGGTTTGTGGATGATGGTGGTGGATTTCTGGCTATTGAGAAAAACTTTTAAATGTGTGGATAGATGGATGGTTTCTTTCTTTCTTTCTTTCTTTCTTTCTTTCTTTCTTTTCAAATGCAACAATACCAAACCAACAAGGGGGGTACAAAAGGGGGGAGAAAAAGAAGAAGAAAGAACATAAGGAAAGAAATGCATAAAAGCAAAAGAGAGAAGGGCGAGGGGAAGGATAGTTGTTGAAGGTTTCATGCTTCATGCCTGGGGACATGCTGTTCTTTCCTCTAGAGCATTCTTCCCCAAACTGGTGCCCTCCAGATGTTTTGGACTACAAATCCCAGAATTCATGACATTTGGGCATGCTGGCTGAGGTTAATGGGAGTGGAAGAACAGAACAAAACATCTGGAGGGCACCAGGTTGGGAAAAGCTGCTCCAGAGGCTCACCATGAGCTTTGTGCCTCTATACGTCTAAGCATTTTCAGACCCATGTGATATTAATAAACCGTTATGGGTTTAGGTGGTGAGGACTACAATAAGGAGCATTGAGTGTCATCATCAGTCTTCAAGTTGTTTTTATTTTTGCTTGGGGAACCATCCATTTTAATATGCTTGAAATATCACAGACAGGTGGTGAGATCACAGCTGAAAACTGTTCTAGGCAAGACTTGCTGTAACTGAATAAGTTTTCCACTTGTTTGGGAAGTTGCAGAACATTAAACAGGCAGTCTCTGTGCCATTCCCATCTTTCCTTTCCTCATGGTGACTTCATCAGCTCAGCTGTACAACTGAATCCATCCTCAGTTTGGACAATCAGTTAGTTTCTCTTGACTTGTTATGTGGCATCCTAGAATTCAAAAGGGCCTAATTTCTGCAATTTTCTGGGCTTGCATCTTGCACTGAACAATTCTATATTCTAGGTTTTTATTTTGCTCTCAGAGAGCCATGAGCAGTTATACTCACACTAGCTTTGATTTACTAAGCTGGGATTGGGTACTATTTCTTGGTACCCATGGAACTCTAGGGGTCCATCTGCACAGTGCCATTTTCACTGCTGATCCCCTCCAACAATGCACAACATTGCAGTTGCAAAGTGACAACCATCGCGATACATGGGCAGGATTGAAAATGGAATATCCTGCCCTGAAACTTTGCAGGATCTTTTACATGGCTGTAATAGTGACGAACGATGGGGCTCTAAAAGTATTTTTTTCTTCTTCTGCTCAACTCCGTAGCAGTGAAAGGATGCCTCCACGCACCTATGCAGCTTTGAATCAACCCTCTCTTAGCTGTGCTCCTTCATAGTTGTGAAGTTTTGAATCAAGAGGCTTCAACGGCTGCACAGTTCCACAACTGCACAACTGTGAAATAGTGTAGCAGTAAAGAGTGGAAAGACAGCGATTGAGCCCACATTCGCAACAGCGCAGTTTCAAAGCAGCAGGGCTGGCTCCTCTCCTCACACCTGTACTCGGCAAAGTGCAATGGAAGGCAATGAATTACTTCTGGGTAGTTCTTTAGAATTCCAGCTTATTGTGATGTCGGAACATGGCCATAATATTTTGTGAATCTGTGAGCGGTGGTTCTGTGATTCTTTTATCTTGGAGTGAGGTTACTATAAAGCGTCTGCTGAGCTGCACTCAGAATCAGAAGACACGTGCAAGTGCAGGTAAAAGGGCTTCTTAACCCTTTCCCTTTTTCCCACTGAAAATCCTACTATTGCTTCTTTTCCCTCCACAAGAGAAAAGATGTGGCTACTGGTGCTTCTTTTCTTTCCTGAGTGACGTTTACCTTTTAAAACACTTATTTCAATGGGATACATGAGGCCAATTGGATAAGCTCCCATTTTTAGGGCAAGAAAAGTTAAACTGCTTGCTTTCCTATTTACCTTAATCTAAAATTGTAGATTCACTGTTAATTGTTGAAATCTGAAATTCAATGTCCATGATATAGATAGTGTGCAGTTAACCATCTCCTTCATATTTCTGGGCCTTCCTAGGCTCTTAACAATAGTGGCTGTTCCCCCTTAGTGCAATTAAGTGGAAGGGTGCAGCTACAAAGTGTGAAATAGCCTTGCTCATGTTAGCAACTCTGAAAAAAGAAGGAAAACGTTTATAAATATTTCTTTATTTCATTTCTATGACACCATAGCCGAAGCTCACTGGGCGGTTCACAAAATTTTTAACCATAAAGTACAGCTTAAAGTATAAAATATGGAAATATATGTACAATATAAAAGTACAAGTAGAATGAAACCAAGCAGCAATGCAGAGATTTAATATGCATATTTTAAACAGCAGAGTTAAGAGACTAGGATGGTAAAATGCTGAAATACCGAGAAAATAAAAAAAATGCCTTTAGTCCTTGAACAATTAAAAACTAATAGTCTGGCATGAGGAGGGTTCATGGGGGTTAAAATCCAACCTAACAAGTCCCACTTATTTCAGTGGGGCTACTCTAAGTAGTACTTAGGTTGGGTTTTACCCAGAGTTTCCTCTAGTGATTTGTATGCTGAGAAAATGTGACTACGTCTTCAATAGAAACATTACCTTACGAAAAGGTGTCTGTTCCCTCTTCTAAAAAACAGGGTTACAACTGCACAACTATTGCAAGGAGGGGGGAATTGGCAAGATCCTGTCAGTTGCTGCCATGGCTGTTCCATTTTAACTATTACATTTTAAAAGCAACAACAATTTACCCTATGACTAGCCCTGTCCAGAAATCTTATGTCTTGCTGGAGAATATAAATCAACACAGCCAGCAGCAGCATTTAATTTGACTTTCTCCAAAAAGTCAAATGCCATGCAGTTCGTTAAATCAAAGATAGCTAAGTTGGGCTCCCTAAGAAAGATTTCATGGTGAATTATTTGGAAGATGCAATAGCTTATCCATTAGGATACTTGAATATGGGGACTTGGATATGTGTGTGTGTGTGTGTGTGTGTGTGTGTGTGTGTGTCTGCCTGCATTCATATAGACATGCCTGCTTATATCCATATGCAAGTGTTGAAGAAGCTCCATAGGGAAAACTCGCTTGAGCTGCATAGATGGTTAGTGGAAATGAAATCTCAATTTAGCTTGCAACATGTGACTTCCTATTTCTGTAAGGTACTTCCAAGGGACTTCCTCTGCTAAATCAGCTGAAGTCTCTAGAGATTTAACTCAGAAACATAGCTCTGTCTGCCTTGCCACAGAGCAGTGTGTTCGCTGTGATTTGTTTTTACAGAGATTTTTTTCCTTCTTTTTTCCCTCTCCTTCCTTTCCCTCCCCTCCTGTGCCATTTCCAGCATGCAAAGACCTAGTGGCTCCTACGCGTGATCGAAAACTGAATACATTTGTGCAGATCACGGTGGTACATCCAGGAGAACAGAACTCAACAAGATATGCAAGCACGGAAATTGTGGAGGTGAGCTCCTTTCTTTGTTCCATCGCCATTAGTCACCAAATACTAAGTTTTCTTTCCTGTTTTTGTTTTTTCAAAGCAAAGCAAGAAGTTTTTGGCATTTAACCAGTGCAAACAGCTACTGCTGCCTGTGAAAGTTCTGCTTTTGCAGAAGGACACACAAAACTTTGTTTGTGCTTTTCAGATATAAATTGAGAAATGTTCCAGGGAACTATTGGTTCTACTTCAATTTACAACAAAACAAAAATGTAGTAAATATGGGGTTTGCTGAAGAAAACATTAGTACACCCTATGTACTCAGTTATCTATGTCTTCTGAAACACAGCACTTTGTACTTCATGAAAAATGTATGCTACATTTTTTACTATAATATTTTTAGGCATAACTTATTGGAGCAAACATTGCATGATGGGGCTTTGAATAATGTATTTCTTTCTCCAGAATATTACTTCCAGGAGCAAAAAAAATGGATTTTCCATTACCAGTATTTAAAGAAGCTTTGGTATATGTTTGTTAGGCAAGAAAGCAAAATCTTTCCCCATGAAACTGCATCCACATTCATTTCTAGTCATTAAAGTAGATTGCCTGATACATCCAAGGAATGCTTCTTGAGTGATCTTCAGGCTGCTAATTCATGATTTGAACTACCAGGATTCCTAAAACTATGACTCAAATAGCCTATAACACAGCAGGATGGGTCAATGCAGACTGCCTGACGTGTTGTACTGCATTTGTTGGAACAGACTATTCAGGCACAAGTTGAATCCTTTCCTTTTATAGATCGGCTAGGGTTCTGGACAGCACCTTAGGCATGTTCAAGCTCTTTATTTTATCTTCCCTTTGCATGCCAGCAATGGTCCCTGAATCAGCTGTAAAACTATTAAAACAAGGTTAAAACTCACAAAACTATAAAATAATAAAACTGCTGTATAGAGTAAAGCCAGTCTCCAAAAAGAGCTACTGTAGGTATTCTGAATGGGATTTCGTACTATATTTCTTTGAACAGTAGACATCCATGCACTATCACAGGCTGCTCCTGAAAGTCTGTTTGTTTTCAGAAGCAGTTTGCTATGTGGAAACGAATACTTTTTTTTTAAGAAGGAAAAAAAATCTCATTGTACGTGCAGAACTAGTTGCATTCTACTTTGGATCCCAGTATACAGTAAGATCATAACTAGCAAACATACACAGCAAGGGAACACCCCAACGGTCACATCTGAAAGACTGGCTGACAACAGTTCTTTTTTGTGATCTCTGTGCAACACACATGTGGGCTCTGCCAGTATGGAGCCTCGATTGGGAACTTAGTATAGCTGAGGAGTTTTGGGTGGGAATCTCCCCCAACCATCCTAGTGCACATGTCCCTAGTGGCTTCCCGCCTATTCCCTCAGTTCTCTTTCAACCACCATTGTGCCAGCCTTGTGAGGAACTTTTTTCACTACTGTATTTCTTCGATTGTAAGAAGCCATCGATTGTAAGACGCACACTAATTTCAGTACCACCAACAAAAAAAACCACCCTAAGACACACCCGCGATTCTAAGACGCACCCCAATTTTAGAGATGTTTATATGGGGGGGAAAAGTACGTCTTAGAATCGAAGAAATAGGGTAGTTCACGATTTCCTGAGATAAACCAGAACTCGCTGAGGCAAATTCTTGTTTTTTTCTTCTTTCTTTCTTTGTCTATCCTATCGGTTTTCTGATTTTCATGTGTTTTCCTTTACTCTGTTTTTGCTTGCAGTCCTGGATAGATAGATAGATAGATAGATAGATAGATAGATAGATAGATAGATAGATAGGATATATAGCCCTTCAGGGCCCTTTTTTGAAAGTGTGCCCATCTCAGTAGTAAGCTTCCCCCAACAGACATTTGCTGTACCTTTTTGGTCACAAGCTGGAGGCTTATTCATTTTGTTAAGCAGGCGAGATGCAATCGAAACACCAGATTTTGTGGTTACAACTCCGTGATTGGATGAGAACAGCTTCTGTGGCTAAGAAAAATGAAAAAGTGAGGGAGGGGTGGAAAGGCTTGCTTGAGCTCTTAATAGCTTATAGCAGCCTTCCCCAACTTGGAGCCCTTCAGGTGTGTTGGACTGCAGCACCCATTATTGTATGCCGGGATCCCAAAGATCCCAGCATGGGGCCCAAAGTCCCATTGGCCCTGCTGGCTGGGAATAATGGGAGTTGTAGTTCAACACATGTCGAGGGCATCAGGGTAGGGAAAACAGGCAGATAGTATTTTGAAGCAGGCTAACTGGAACCCTGAACAAGAGCTCTTCTGTTATTTTTTTTGAGTGGGAAGCAGGGGTATTAATGCATTGCAATGTTATGTTGCAGCTTATAAATATATTTACAGTATTGGTATTCCTTTTTATCACTTTGATAAGAACAAAGGACTTAAATAATTGTTACATTTTTCCATCATAGGGCTTTCAGGTGAAAAGGGCTTGTTCAAAAACATAAATTTGGAACCATTTAAACATAAACACCCCCTTTCAAACTTCTTGTACCATGGTGGTAGTCAGAAACAAAACAGAACAACATCTTGCATGTTGATACTATTTATCCTTCCCTCCCTTCATGGTGTTCAGGACAGCACAAATCTCCTTCTTCATTTTGTCCTCACAACAATGCTGTGAAAGATAGTCACATGTTAAGCTGAAGAGAGATTTGACCTCCCTGGTGCTAATTCAAAATTCTAGCCATGCTGGCTGCCATGCTGGCTCTGAATTATGGAAGTTATAGTCTAACTCATTTGGAGGGCACTGGGTTTTGGAAGGCTGCTCTAGCCTTGTAATATACTGATCCTCTTTGGGGAGGGCTGTAGCTCAGTGGTAGAGCACAGGTTTGGCATGCAGAGATTCCCAGTGTTTGATTCCCAGGTTTGATTCCCAGGTTTGATTCCCAGTGTCTCCAGGTAGGGTTGGAGTGCTGCTTTCAGTCAGTGTTGAAAATGCTGGGCTTAGATAGACCAGTGTTCTGACTGGAAGGCAGCTTCCTATGTTCTTATATTGCGTTCAGAAAAAGTCCAGTTTTAATTATTTAAGCTGAACTTGCAAAAGCTAGGTACCATCCAAGGGGTGGTGCTGAGTCTAAAGTATGTCTATACCTCATGGTTTCTGCCCTAGAAAACTCTTGTCCCAGGGCCTTGCTAGACCAGGCGTTAGCGCGCTTTGAGGCCCGGTTTCCCTGCTGTGCGTCCACATAACGCACAGGGGAATCCGGGCCCAGGCAGTGCTAAAGCATCCCTTAACGCGCCATAAGCAAAGTCGCTTATGGCGCACTTTTTCTGCAGCCCCGGCCTGAGGCTGGGGCTGTGGAACGTCTAGCGACTTCCGTGGCTTTTTGCGGCTACTCGCTTACTCACCCCGGGGGGGGGGATCCCGGGGGGGAGAGGGGCAGGGGGAAGGCCAGACCCGCCAGGAGAGAGGGGGGGAAGCTGGACATCAGCGATGGCAAGGGAGAGGGGGAGAAGATTGGGGACGGCGATGGCAAGGGAGAGGGGGAGAAGATCGGGGATGGGATCGGGGATGGCGGATGGGGGAGGACGAGCAAGCAGGCAGGGGGGCATGGGAAGGGATCAGGAGCGGATGGGGGGGTTTAAGTAAAAGAAAGGCTCTTACCTTCTCCGGAGTCTTCAGGCGCACGTGGCCCCTTTAACAAAAAAATAAATAAATGGCCAACGCTGCAGGGCTTCCAGAGTCCCTGCGCGTCGGCCGTCTAGGAGGCGGGGCGGCGCGCGTTAAAGTTAGCGTGCCGTCGCCCCGCCTCCAGGCCGGCTCAGCCGGCCTGGTCTAACAAGGCCCCCAGAGAAGCTGTGCCTTTCTGCAGTTTCTGTATGGTGAGACAAAAGCATTCAGGGCATGCCCAAATGCACTGCTATTATACCTATATTCCATATTCCAGAGCTGAGAGTTAGAATTAGAAATAACTTCACATGAAAGTCCTGATGAGCCTGGCTGAAACTTTAAATTCCATTCCCATCATAAAAGGAACATATGTGATGGAATGCCTCTCCTGACATGACCCTACCTGTACACTGTGCTCAACATCTAAGGTCCTCCTCCGGGAGGTGCCTACTCTGAGGGAAGCTTGGAGGACGGCAACAAGAGACAGGTCCTTTTCTATGGTGGCTGCCCAATTGTGGAACAATCTCCCTGATGAGTCCTGCCTGGTGCCGACATTGTTATCTTTTCTGTGCCAGGTCGACTTTTCTCTTCTCCCAGGCATTTAGCAATATGTAATTGGCCTGGGTTTGTTTTTGTGGGTTTAAATTTTTGTATATTGTTTTTAAGTGTTTTTATCCTATGTAAACAGCCCGGAGAGCTTTGGCTATGGGGCGGTATACAAATGTAATAAATAATAAATAATATGTGTGCATTTCATCTATGAAAATGCCCATACAGGTTCATATTGATTAAGCTTGACTACTTGACAAAATACTTTAAAAACACAAATGTTTATTGATTTTTCATAGATCAAATATCGTTCAGTCTGCAGCTTAACTTTCAATCTAGGCACTTGGCCTGAAGGTCAAGATGTCATCTGGTCATTGTTGACATCCTGTTTCTGCCCTGCTTCAATGACAACCTTTGGCTTTGTTGACTCTGGTCTTCCTGGTTTTCTGGTTTTTGTTAATCCTGTGGAAAGCCAGCTACATTGTGCTTTCTTCCCCTCTGCTATTACATTAATTGAACACAAAGATCAAGAGGTATGCAGTCGGAGGAAGAAATGAACATCTGTATATTTAATGAAGTGAGCGGAATTGTGAGATTCCTGTCTTCAGTTCCCTCACAGCTATCTCTGCTTCTGTCTAGTGCCTCCTGTATTTCTTAGTTCTTTTGCATGAATTGTAGCATGTGACTACTTAAATGAAGTGCCTGTGCATTTATATGGCTTAGATTATGAATGAACGAGTGAATTGCTGTTCCTAATTAGAGGAATGCTGCTATATGATGACACAATCGCCTGGGGTGGTTAGTGGTCATGAACTCAACTTCTGCATCCTGAAACATTTCTCTTCACTTTGAGAGCTATTACATTTTGTGTTCCTGGCTCTGGCAATTGGCAATACAAATCTGTCTTTACTGTTTCAGAAATACTGCCTTTTGAAATCCCATAGCTATTGTGCCATTGACCATAATTGAATGCAGCATGGTACGCAGCTGCTACCTTGCTAAATCTCAGCTATGTGCTTGTGCTATGCAGGGAACAAGAGACCCACTGTTTCTGACTGGCGTGACGTTCCCACCAGATTACCCTATCTATGAGGAGACCAAAATAAAACTAACCGTCTATGATGTCAAGGATAAATCTCAAGACACGGTAGGTACCTTGCCACTTCTTTCGCTAAACTACCGTATTGCATGATGGTGTATGATCGATCTTTTCACGGGTTGCTTTTGATCCTTGCCATTCCTTTGATTCTTTTTTTAAAATTATTTTTATTCTTTTCATGGGTTGCTTTTGCCGGACTTACTAAATTGTGGTATGAGTCAGAGAAAAGAAGGGGTTAAGACTGTGTTGTTTTTCTGTTAATGGTGAATGGCAGCATATGGAATAGATTGAGATAAGAAGGGAATAAAGAAAATAACTTCTCAAGAAATCTGTTACTGATCATAGAATTCTATTCATGTTACAAATGGACAATACTGAAGCCTGATACCTACATTCTGAGAGAGAAGGGGATAATAAAATTATGGTATAATCATTCCCACATTGAGGCTCATATTCTTATAGACCAACTGTCAAGAGTTTTAGGTTTTGTATATATTACACAGTAAGAAGTATTTAAATAAGAATTGCTTAGCAATATATATTCAACAGCTGCACTATAGTTTGTTCATTTAGTTTTAGCTTTTCCACCCCAAAGGTTTGAAGCAGGTAAGCAATTCTTAGTTTTAAAAATATTTCAATATAGTTTTATTCCCTGCTATAGTTAATATTAGAACAGGTCTTTTTTTAAAAAACCCAAAACCCAGACAACACAACAGAGCAGGGACATTATGATACTTTTGGGATGCTTTATATGTGTGTGAGTGTGTGTATCTAGCTGTTATGTGGAATCAAATCTTTGACTGAACAAATTACATTTGTATTCAGTTTTGCATTTGTATGTGTATTAGATTTTGTGAAATCTTTATGGACTAGATTTTGTGAAAGATTAAGGTCAGTAGATATTGCACTGGAAGAATATTGGATTCCTTAGAACTGTTTTCAGAAGTGTGGTATATTTAAATTTAGGGAACTTAGCAGTTTTGATGTTAATACTTTTAGGCCCCTTCCAACTCTACTATTCTACTTTGAATTGCTAGATCCTGGTTTACAGAAGTACTAGTATTTTTATGCAAATAAAGCCATTTAAGGAATTGTTACAGGAGATGAGTGTGTCTTTCTGAGTGTGTGTATTGCTATGAAAAACGTTACTTAAAAGATCATGAATGGGAACACACATTCTTCAAAACCAAAAAACAGAGCATAGTGACTACAACAACTTTCAACTCCCCTCAGTGTCATGCAGCATGGCTAAGAATCCTGGAAGATTTAGACAAAAACATCTGGAGGGTACCAGGCTGGATAACAGCATTACTCTGGGATTACGGTGATGTCTTTTCAATACCTTATCATCATTCTCTGGTCCTTCCTGATAGTCGTTTGGGAGCATGTTTATGGTTTGCTAGTCAACTGCAATGTTCTTGTTTCTCCTTCAAAAAGAAAAGGCCACTGACTGAGGCTGGAACATTGCGTCAACAAGCAATTGAACCTTAAAATAAGCTGAGAGGCAGAGTTATGGTTCCCCAGTCTTTGTCTACGGTTTAATGTAAAGATTGACTGTATTTGATATTTACATCTGGTGTAAAAAATATTACCTGATCTATGAAAGTTGCCAGAGTTGATTCCGTTTAATGCTGATGGTCAAATTAGTGTAAAAAAAAAAGTTTAATCTATAACAATGAAAGGTGTGGACTACCGTTTTCTTTGGAATCATTCCATTGGTGTCAGGTATTCTTTCTGAATTAGCCTGCAGCTATAATTTTAAAACTAGAAGGAGAAGCTATGCATTCAAAGCAATGGAAGACATGGCTTTCTGAAAAATCTGCATTAACATGTGTTTCCACATTACAAATATTTTCTTCTTGTATTGCCAGAAGCTATCTTGCTGTCTCTGAAAGTCTATAGTCGATTTTTTCCCTTAATATTTTGGTTGCAGATCTTCATTAGATTATTGTAATAGAAAATGTGGATTTAAAAACAGGGATAGGCAGAAGGTAGATTTCTGGGTGATTTGCAGTAGATCATCAAGGATCTCCAACTCTCAATTGTTTACCAGCAGCAATTTGGGCCTCTAAATTAGACTGCTCCAATCTGTAGTAGCTTGGATGTATTTGTGTGTGCCGGTCATCCCATTCTGGCTGATGTGGTGCAGTAGATATGATTTGGTCGCTTGAAACACAGATGATCTTGTAATAATTAGGAGGGTACCTGGGCATATTTCACTTGCCACAGGGCAGTGGGGAGTTGATTGTCAAAGACCATTCCTTGGACTCTGGATGAATATCAGCTCCTTGTGCTAGGGCAGCCCTCCGGATGTCTTGGCTGCAACTCTCTTGGGGAAAGCTGTGCTAGGGGATTCCCAATTAGTCCTTTGAGCTGTCCGTTTCCTGTGGCAGCACAGCAAAATCATTTGCTCAGCAAAGAGTGTGTAAGTTGCTGCCAAGGCTCATTAAAACACAGCCACACAAATGAAGAATATGGCAAACGCCCCCCACCTCCAAAAGGGAGAAGAGAATGCCTTTTAAAAACACCCCAAACCTTGATAGCTCCCTTGCACTTCCTTATATTTTCTCAATAAAATGTTATCCATCCACACCATCAACAATAAAGTACTTAAAATTTATGTGACTTTGGTGCTATCAACAGAGCATAAAACAAAACACCAGGCTTATAAAACTGTTTTTTGTTATAGCTCCCCAAGCCCTACAGCTATCCTTCTGATGTCTTGCAGGTTTCTTATCTCAGGACATCTCTATAATGTTTGTCAATTTCATGCAAGTTTCTTCTCCAAAGAAATGGTGGAGGAAAGGGAAAGCAAATCCCTCCCACCCTTTAAAAAATGTCCCTTGAACAAAAAAGGGCTGCACCTATCCTTCTGAAATTAGGTCACTTACCTAGGGGCAGCTCTCTGGTGTACAGTCGTGTGAAAAAGTACACCCTCTTGGAGTTGTATGATTTTACATATCAGGACATAATAACAATCATCTGTTCCTTAGCAGGTCTAAAAATTAGGTAAATACAACCTCAGATGAACAACAACACATGACATATTACACCGTGTCATGATTTATTTAACAGAAATAAAGCCAAAATGGAGAAGCCAAGTGTGAAAAAGTAAGTACACCCTTACTGCTTCCATAGGAATTAAGATGCTAAGTAGCAGACAGTTTCTGCTAATCAAATGCCCATGATTAATTGATCATCAGCAAGTATGACCACCTCTATAAAAGCCAAAGTTTTTTCAGTTTGCTGGTCTGGAGCATCCAGGTGTGTGTTAACACAATGCCAAGGAGGAAAGACATCAGCAATAATCTTAGAGAAGCAATTGCTGCTGCCCATCAATCTGGGAAGGGTTATAAGGCCATTTCCAAACAATTTAAAGTCCATAATTCTACAGTGAGAAAGATGATTCAAAAGTGGAAAACATTCAAGACTGTTGCCAATCTTCCCAGGAGAGGACGTCCCAGCAAAATCACCCCAAGGTCAGACCATGCAATGCTCAGAGAAATTGCAAAAAACCCAAGAGTTACATCTCAGACTCTACAGGCCTCAGTGAGCATGTTAAATGTTAAAGTACATGACAGTACAATTAGAAAAAGACTGAACAAGTATGGTTTGTTTGGAAGGGTTGCCAGGAGAAAGCCTCTTCTCTCTAAAAAGAACGTGGCAGCACGGCTTAGGTTTGCAAAGTTGCATCTGAACAAACCACAAGACTTCTGGAACAATGTCCTTTGGACAGACGAGACAAAAGTGGAGATGTTTGGCCACAATGCACAGCGCCATGTTTGGCGAAAACTAAACACAGCATATCAGCACAAACACCTCATACCAACTGTCAAGCACAGTGGTGGAAGGATGATGATTTGGGCTTGTTTTGCAGCCACAGGACCTGGGAACCTTGCAGTCATTGAGTCGACCATGAGCACCTCTGTATACCAAAGTATTCTAGAGTCAAATGTGAGGCCATCTGTCCGACAGCTAAAGCTTGGCCGAAATTGGGTCATGCAACAGGACAATGATCCCAAGCACACCAGCAAATCTACAACAGAATGGCTGAAAAAGAAAAGAATCAGGGTGTTGCAATGGCCCAGTCAGAGTCCAGACCTTAACCCAATTGAAATGCTGTGGCGGGACCTTAAGAGAGCTGTGCATAAACAAATGCCCTCAAACCTCAATGAACTGAAGCAATGTTGTAAAGAAGAGTGGGCCAAAATTCCACCACAACGATGTGAGAGACTGATAAAGTCATACAGAAAACGATTACTTCAAGTTATTGCTGCTAAAGGTGGTTCTACAAGCTATTGAATCATAAGGTGTACTTACTTTTTCACACATGGTTTCTCCATTTTGGCTTTATTTCTGTTAAATAAATCATGGCATGGTGTAATATCTCATGCGTTGTTGTTCATCAGAGGTTGTATTTACCTAATTTTTAGACCTGCTAAGGAACAGATGATTGTTATTATGTCCTGATATGTAAAATCATACAACTCCAAGAGGGTGTACTTTCTTTTTCACACGACTGTATGTTATTTTCATACAAAGTTGCTCCCGGAAAACACATGGGTGGGGGGGAACCAAATCAACCCCAAAAGCAGGAGAAGGCGGACAAAGGGATTCCAGAGGATTCTGTTTGGGGATGGGAGATGGGGGTGGTAGAACTCATTGAGCTTTCATCAGCTCCCCCCACTCAGAGGGAAACAAACCAAACAAACAGTTTGTTTTGTTTCCCTCTGAGATAGTTAGCAGAAGGCATTTGCTCAAATTGCAGTCAAAATTTGTGCCAATTTTAGCCCTAATTGACACAAAATATAGAAGCAATTTGCACAGATTTCTTTTTACACAAGTGGTTTTTGTTTTTTGTTTTTTAAAAAAAAGCTCCCAGGTTTTGGGAAAAGCCGCACAGCTCCTCCTGCAAATGCAAGCCGAGTCTGGTGCTCATCAGGAGCCTGTCTGTCCAGAACGGTAGCAGCAGGTAGCTTCTGTGCAGCAGCAGCAGCAGCCATGCAGTGCATTACTTGCACGTGCAACACTTATCTGGGTCACCCACTTGACTCAGGTGTTGGGGCTTAGCCCAGTACCTGCAGCAGCAGCCCAGACCACTTGCTGAGCTCAGTGGAGTAGCAGCAGCTTGCTACAGGAACAGTCAATGCTTCAGAAGAAGGAGCCATAGCTCAGCAGTCAATTCCTTGAAAGGGCGACAGCTCAGTGGGAGAGCACATGCGTATTATGCAGAAGGCATAATAAGCATGCTCTTATTTGTGGGAGATTCAGGACAGATAAAAGGAAGTACTTCTTCATACTGCTGATAGTTAAACTATGGAATTTACTACCACAAGGTGTAGTGATGGCCACCAATTTAGATGGCTTTAAAAGGGGATTGGATACATTCTGTGAGTAGAAGGCTATCAATGGCTACTAGACTTGATGGCTATGTGCTACCTTCGGTATCAGAGGCAGTAAGCCTGTATACACCAGTTGCTGGGAAACATGGCTGGGAGGGTGCTGTTGCACCGGTGTCCTGCTGGTGGGTTTCTGGTTGACAGCTGGTTGGCCACTGTGTGAACAGAGTGCTGGACTGGATGGACCCTTGGTCAGATCCAGCATGGATGGCTCTTCTGATGTTCTAAGGCACCAGCTCCAGTCTCTGGCATCTCCAGTTAAAAGGACCAGGTAACAAGTGATGGGAAAGATGCTCTTCCTGAGAACCTGGAAAGATGCTCTTCCTGAGAGCAGACATTACTGGGTGTGATGGGCTGGTCTAACATGATACAAGGCATCATCCTATGTTCCAGACATGATAACCAAATATGAGTATTGCAATTCAGGAAGCAAGGGAAGGAACTGGAATTTGAGAGGGGAGGAGGAAGGGAGAGCATGGAGGAGGGAGCGTGTGAGCTTGGGGCTCAGCCTTGATAGCCAAATGTGTGAACTGGACCACAAGTATTTGTTTCCATGTACAGAAATATAACCTCTAACTTTTCATAGCAGGGCATGCTGGTAGGAGGAAGGATGGCTTGATCATCCTGGTTCTTCCACTGATTTTTCTGCCTGGTGCATTGCATCCATCTGTCAGGGATGCTTTAGGGTGGATTCCTGCATTGAGCAGGGGGTTGGATTCGATGGCCTTGCTGGCCCCTTCCAACTCTGCTATTCTATGATTCTGTGACTCACATAACATTTGCCATGTGTAAAGCGATGAAAGCAATGTCGATGAAAGCAATGTTGCTTGTGATTCTTTATCAGAGTTCTGCAGTTATTTAAATAGCTGAGAGCTCTTAATCTACGTGACAAAGCAGAGGGGTAGGATTCTATAGGCTGGCACTTCTTGTGCAGAGTTTAGAGGTGTTAAAAAAATAACCTCTGTTTGGACATAGTTAACAACTGGAACTCATAGGGGACTTGTAAACTCTGAACTGCCATTCTGTTGCTGCCTTGCCAGAGCAATCAATGAGGAAGTGGCAGAAAAGGTGACGGAGATGAAGCGCAGCCCTCTGACTTCTTGGTCTCTCGAAGGTTTTAGTTCTCCCAGAAGAGAACAAATAGAACAGCACAGCAAGTAGTTGGCAAAGACTTCTATAAAGCTAAAAGTTAAAACAAAATTACTTGCTCTACCTTCCTTTAAAAATGTTGATATTTTTAATAATGAAGCCCCATCAGCAAGTATTTCCTATTTAGCTTTTGGCTAGTTTGCATCTTTAAAAAATAAAAATATATAACAAATTTAGCAAAAATGCCCTTTTAAAGAGAGGAGGCAAAAGTGCACCTTGGGGTCCTCTGGTAAAGTGGTATTTAAAATGACGTTTGAAGCCAATCCAAGTTGTTCTGCATTTTCTGTATGGGTGTTGGTCTATATCATTAAACCACTACACCGTTTGGCAAAATTTTCCCTGTCTGCTTTAACAGCCCCAAGGTTGGAAAGCGAGGCTGTAGATGAGGTTGGAAAGAAGTTAACAGATTTGTTGTGGCTTGCAGAGCATTAGAACATTTGTGGTTTGCAGAGCATTGTTGGAAACAATTTTTAGAGCGGAGATACAGGTTACACTAAACACATAGTGTGTAGCTGAAGCTTGTCTCTTTTTTCACTCTAGTGTAGTGTATGCAGCGCCTATTCAGAATTAGACCACATTTTTTATCAAAATTAAAAAAGGAGGAAAAGTCTCCGTTAGCATCAGGAAAAAATGATGAGGGGGGAAGGTTTAAACCTCTCCTCCCAGAGCATGGTAGTCCCAGGCCATAGCTAGACCTAAGGTTTATCCCAGGATCATCCCGGGTTCATCCTTGCCTGAGCGCTGGATGCCCTGTGTTGCACTTAGATGAACAGGTTCGACAACAGGACAATCCTGGGAAACTTAGGTCTAGCTACGGCCCCAATCTGAATCAGGCCATGCATGTTTACACTACATTAAAAACGAGAGAGAGAGAGAGAGAGGGAGAGGGAGAGAGAAGCCAGGGATTGAACCAGGGGCCTTCTGAATTGAAGGCAGATGCTCTACCACTAAGCCATGACCCTTACAATCTAAGGTCAGCCTTCAGTGCTGGCAAAATCCATCAAAGTTTGATTCCCGCTATCCATCTTGTTTTCTTCCTGCATGTCATCTGTCTCTCTGTGTTGCATTCTATATACTTTTTCTTATTCTTCTTTTAAATCTTTGAGGCTCAAAGTATTACATTCAGCTCAGATGCTGAGTCCTTGTGCTCTGTTCACTGCAAACTTGATCAGACAAGACCCACAGTAGAGTTGCTGTTCTCAGTCGCTCATTTTATAACTTTCCTTGTGTGAAACCTAATCTTTGGCTTAAACTAACATCTGTTAATCAACAACTGCAAGTAACTACATGCATTTTTGTTCCATATTGTTCTGGAATATATTGTGTTATAGTTTCTGTTAGTATATTGAGTTTCGTTTTCAGTTCACTGGTCTATTCTAACAATTTGCCTTGAAAATCCATTTTTTCTTCCTTTGAGATATTTTATTTATTTATTTATTTATTTATTTATTTATTTATTACATTTTTATACCGCCCAATAGCCGAAGCTCTTACCATCTCAATTCTTTGCCACTTACTGGAGGTCAAGCATTTTTTACACTGTTAATCCTAGCAAACTCTTACATCTGTTACACATAATTTCTCAAGAAATTTAGCACAATGATATAGATTTGCAGCTTTATAAAAGCACATAAAATGTGTAAAGAATTAATAAATACTTCTTAGAGTGAGTTTGTTTTTTCTCTGTGCATTCATTGTGTACTGCAATGATTGGTTTTCCTTTATTTTTTGACAAGATTTGAAACAAATATACAGGTGAAACTGAAGGTATGTTTAGTCTGGCATCCCTTTTCCCACAGTGGACAACCTGGTACCTTTGGGACGCCCACAAGCAGAGCATGAATGCAATAGCTGTCTCCTCCTGTTGCTTCACAGCAAGTTGTATTCAGTGGTACACTGGCTCTCAATTTATAGCCATTATGGCTAATAGCCATTCATCGATTTGTTCCATAATTATTTGAACTCTTTGTAAGGTACATTGCATTTCACTTTGTTTATACTTGGTACCTAAAGAGAGCTTGCAAAGTAAACTTAACATTAATTTTGTTAATATCGCTGGCCCTATTATTAGGCAGAGTGAGATAGCTGCCTCAGGCAGCAGAAGCTGGGTGCTGCAAGGAGATATTTGAGGACAGAGTTGTGTGTGCCATGTGACCTACCCTGCTGTCCTCAGGTGTGTGGGAAGTCACTCTCATATTAACATTGTTAAAGTAAGTTTCAGCTGGAAGTCTGGTCAACTTCTGGGAGGGGAACTCCATCTTTGCCTCAGGCAGCAAAATGTCTTATGCATTAATGGATAAATATCTCATTAATGCACAATGGAGAAAGGTATTATCTTCAGAAGTGCCTAGCTAGGGAAAAACATCTAAAACTAAATTTTAGTATCTTGGATCACTCACAGTGGAGTGACTAACTGCTAGTTAGGTGGTTTGATTCATGGCAGAAATTGGTTTGGTTTTATCCTTCTTTCTGCCACACCTTGTATGGGCTACATTCCACTTCTTCAATTGCAAACAGGTACTTGAAATACTTCCTGCAATTTTTAGTGCTGTGTTTAATTGGCTGCATATGTCTGTCGTTGCTAAAAGCCCACTGGCCTTCATGCACTGTTCAACACACAACAAGAACCATTTCAAAAATTACTTGTACTCGATAATTAGTCCATCCACAATTTAAACTCTTGTTTCTCAAGATGGGTGAGTTTATGAGCCCAGTTGTTGGATCTGTTGATTGGGCACCTGTTCACAATCACAGTAACACAAAAATGTGTGGTGACTGTAACCCTTGTGATGGTATGCAATAATGGTGAAGCTATTATCCCAAGCACATTATGAAATGCCATTTTTCTTCTTTTTCCTTTTCATCTCTCTAATACCTGTGATAGACAGTCGACCATCTGCTGGGCCTGGTGTTTTCAAGATGTACTTGATGAGATCAAATTACTATCCTCACTGTTTACTGTGCAGAAGAAAGGCGGCTTGGCTTCAGCCCACAAGGATTATGTTCCCACAACAATCTCTAAGCTAGTTTATAGCCTGAACCTTTGAATGTTTGCTCAGATGTATGTCCTACTGGCTTCAGTGGGACACTCTTGAGTACACATAGGAGTGCAACTGTGATTTAGTAGCACAGACCTCATTATACTGTAATCTTCCTTACCATTTTGTTTCATTGCCTAAATTGTTCTTCGAAGACTGTTCCTGATACCCTCAAAACCCTTCTCTCTTCACTTTCAGCACACTGCTTCTTGTCTTCTGTTTAGATTTGCCAAAACACCACAGTTAGCAGAATCTCAGGAAAGCCGTGTCCTCCTGCAATCCTGCAGAGCATTGCTGTCAACAGCAAACCATATCCTGGCTTCCATCTGCTGCCATGTTTATTCTAGCTCCACATGGAGGTGTGACCGTAGGAGCAGGGGGATTACAGAAGGGGCTAATGAGCACAGCGTGGGGAAAGCAGCCATAAGAGCTCCTGTCTGCCACAGCGCACGAGTGTGCTAGCTATTATTGCTGAGCAGAACTAAAACATCAGGAAATAGTATTTGTTAATTTAGATGTTCCAAATGTATCGGGTCATATTCCTTCAGCATTGATGTGATGCTTCAAATAGTCCTACAATATCAATAGGACATTTTCCCAAGGTGATAACTTCAGATAATGGTTCATCATTTTAGTTTTTGTTGCTTAGCATTTGACTGAAAGAGGGTGGGTGGTAGAGATTACTTCTAATTAATGTATTACTTAAATTTAGAGAGGATGCCCATAAGATTTTATTAGATCCATTAACTTTTCCATTTTAACCCCACCCTCAAATTAAGTTGTGTGTCTGTGCAATTAAATGTTGTACCATTTGACTAATAAAAAAGCACACAGTTTAATTACATTAAATTGGGGAAATGTATTACTTCTGCTAACATTATTAATATTGAGAGCACATCCATTACCAAATATTTAGATTTTGTTTGTTTGTTTAGTGTTACGTGATATATAATTAAAGTTGGTGTGTTACGCATCAGTGAGCCTCTCCTGAATTTGTTGAGGACATTCTTAATGAGTTTCTGTATGGAATTATTAACATTATGAATGCACATTACTTTTTAATTAATGTATTCCCACGTTGAAAATAAATGTTCTATGTAGTTTGAAGTATAAAATGTCACAGTTTGTTGGACAATTTACATTGTACCTTACCTCATAATACAAACACTTCAGAACAGTTAGAATTCAGAGCTCCTTTTCCTTTGTGTGCATGTGAAAATAGTTGAGCAAGAGAGTAGTAGACTAGCTTTGCTAGATCACTAGCAAGGCAGCATGGAGGCAGCTGTCAGGTACCAAGATGGAAGTGGGTTGGAGAAGAGAAACAACTGCTTTTGATATAGTGATTTTGCAATCATTGTCAAAAGTATGACTGAAGGTCCCTGGAAATATCAACTAATATAAAATTAGACCCCATAACTTGGGACCTGTGTATTTGAAGGACTATCCTTCTTCCACATGAAGGACTCTTCATTCTTCATTGGAGGCTTTCTATTTTTCTGCTTCTGGAGAGGCCTGCAGCTACAAACCTGAAACCCAGCTAGCCACACACAGTAGCTTGCAAGAGGAGCCCTCCATCTCCTATATACACTCTTACTCTGAGTGGTGGACTGGCTCAGATTAAGAGTGTATATAGGAGATGGAGACCCCAACCCTTCCTGGCTTACATGGGCTCCCCCACCTCCCAAGTAGTCTTACACAGGTGTACTCGTTCAACTAGATAGGCACTCTGTTGGCAGGCATGAAACTCCTGCCTCACTTGCCTCCTTCTCTGCTTCGGTGGCCCTGCAGGTAGCCCAGATAATCAGTGTGGTGACCTCCAGTTCTGCAGCTGAAATGATGGGGTCAGCAGGAATGACAGATTCCTTGCGGCCACCCAGCAGTGCTTCGGAGAGGGATCTTATTTCTCCTTTGAGGAGACCTCAGGTGCCAGGCCTGGGCATGACTGAACTCTGACAGAAGACCTGATGTTATGGAATGTCATCTGATGTTATGTAATGTCATCCCCAGAGAAACATGTCTCGTTTCTCCTCTGATGTCTTTTTGGCACCAGGTGAAAAAATTTTAATTATTATTTGGCCAGACATTCCAGCATGTTTTATAACTGGCTTGAGCATCATTTTTATGTCTCTGCTGGATTTATGGATTTTACTACAGTTGCTTCTGTGAGTTTAATGTTTTATATGGAGCTATATTGTACTACTTACTATGTTTTTGTTCTTATCTTATTTTATACATTTCAATCCTGTTCTTCAACCCCAAAAGATTCCCAGAGCAGCTAACAAGCCATCAGCAAATAAAGCAGCCAAGTAAAATCAGAAACAATTAGTACAATTAAAACAACTTGACAGCAAAAGTAGGTGTTAAAAACCAGGGCCTAGCAAGATTTAAAAAAACATTAAAAATTAAAATAAAAAGGGTTTCACAGGGTGCAAAAAAGGCTTTGGAAACAGCATCAGACAAGGATAGTCCTTGGAAGAAAGAGCACCTTTCTTCCAAGCTTTTAACAAGCAGCTTGTGGAGTTGTGACAGAGGTGTGGGAATTTGCTTTCTGAGGGAATCTTGGCATATAAATTTTGCTCCACAGTTGAGCATAGTTTACTGCTACTATTGAGGAAAAAAGACATTTCATCTAGGTTGGAAGGGTGTGGGGTTTGCTCTCTCACACACTGTGGAATGTGATGACTTACTCAGTTGACCCACGTGGACAGTTTGAATGAATTGTTTTATTTATCCCTGAATAACGTTTTGCATGAGGCAATTTTGTTCAGTCCTGCTTGTGGCATGCTTGTTTTGGGAACTGTGTGTCACATTCCGTGGGCTTCCAAGCTGTATCTGCTGTATGTCATTATTGTCATCTGTGAACTATTGGAGGCTATGGAAAAGTGAAGCCATATTTTATTTATTTATTTGTTAATTTTTTGTACTACCTTTTCCTCAAAGAAGCCTGGCAGCATACATGATCTTTCTTCTTTCCATTTTATCCACAACCAACCTTGTGAGGTATGTTAGACTGAGAATCAGTGACTATCATCCAGTGAACTTTGTGGCAGAGTGGGGACTAGAATCTGGGTCTCTCCAGTTCTGGGTCTCTCCAGAATCTGGGTCTATCCAGACTCTAACCACTATACCACACCGTGATAGGATTCCCTTCCCTTAATGACCAGCCGTGGTTTATTTTGCACCTTGTTTCTTTTAAAAATGTACTTTTAACATGTTTTTATTCTATTTTATTTTGTCCACCACTCTGAAATTCTGAATGGGAAGCAGTATATAAATATTGTAAATAAATAAATAACTTCCTGCTTTGCTTGAGAGCAAAGGCCTCTCCAGACACAGTTATCAGATTTTCTCACAGTAGAATAAAAAATGATTGGCTGCCACTCACATAAAATCATTTTTGTTAACTTCATGACAATATTTTACACGTTATTTGATGCTGCTGTTATATTCGGTTTCTGTTGCTGATTGATTGATTGATTTCAATGAGGCATGCTTTCTACATGAGGCATTTATTATGTGCTTGTTATTCCCTACTTACAGTTACTTATGGGTTCTTTAGATGAAGCTGTGACCTGCAAACAGCACTTTTAGCAATTTTTTTAGAGCAGGAAAATTGCGGCATTATTTCTGAAAGTGAAAAAAATGCTTCTTCCACTTCTGTGTTTGTGCTATTCTGCTACACCACAGTGTCATCTAGAGGTTATGTAGTTGAAAAGCAGAAAAGATGCAGCAGATTAACAGCCTTGTGTACAAAATTTTAAGATTTTATGATCCTAAGATTTTATTGTGACCTTTGGGTATTTTTTTTGAAGTGGTCTAAAAATATGAGAAATAAATAAATAGATGGCTATGTAGTCAAAATAGATGTATTGAAAATGTGAGGGAAGTATGGGTATACTTGTAGGAAACCCAAGGTCTGCGGGAGTAGAAAAAAAAACTTCAGAGAAAAAACCCTCATAGCCTCACTCCCCCCACCCCAAAAAACCAGCCCGGTGAGAACTGAGCATGCTCAAGGACACAGAATGCTGAATGTCTCAGGTGTGCGGGATAAATGGAATGGAGTATCTTGAAATAAGGCATAGCTGGAGCATTCCATGTTACAACAACTTGTGAGTCCTGCTTGTTTTTTGTATCAGCCTTCTTGTGAATTGCTGGAATTAAGAAGTAGCATATAAATATTTCAGATAAATAAAGACAAGTACCAGACTTATGCAGACTCAGAACTGGGTCCAGATAAGTCCCCTGGGCCCTGCTGCATGGCAACTACATTACTGTCTGACAGGGCTTGGTAGTCTGTGTTCATGGTGCAAATGAGACCGTGACATGTAGAGGGATAGTATTTCCTTTATGACTCCTTTTGCTCTCTGGATTTTTATCGCTTGGGCATAAATACCAGGATACTTAGCAGATCGCCTTCCCTTATATTCACGCAGACAACATTTACGATCATCAGAAGAGGTCCTGCTTGTCATTCCAAGTTGAACAGAATGTCGTCACGAAGAACCTCTGTAGCAGCACCCACCCCCTGGAAAACCTTCCTTCGTGTGGTTCAGGAGGCAGAAAATGTAACATCCTTTAAACACCTCCTGAAAATATATATTTTTAGAGAAGCTCTACCTGAACTATAACTTATTTTGGTTTAATATGACATTTTTAAAGGTTTAAATCTTGTCTTTTCTACATTATGGTTTTAATTGTAAACTGCCTAAATAAAAGTTAGAGATAAAATTTGGCAAGATGTAGGACTGAATCCTCATGCCATTATCCAAGGACTGATGCTTAAATAACTGGTTGTCGAGATAAAACTATATCTCTGTGTATGTGAAGGGAGTTCTATTTTTAAAAAGTTGGGGGGGGGAATAGTATTCAGTCATGGGTAATTTTCTTTTCTCTTTTTTAATCTAAGGAACTTTAAAAGTCAGATTTAAATTACAAACAGCATAGCCTGGTTCAGATAGAATATGAAAATGTAGAGTTCGCCTTCTCTTCCCCCACCCTCTGCCTAGCCTTACACTCCAACAATGATATCAAAAGTATTCATTTCTGCTTTAAAACAAACCATGTTCTTTGTTACATCTAAACCTAGGGAACTGCAGTTTCTTTAAAATATGGTTTCTTTGAACAAGCCGGGATGGTTTGAACAAACCATGATTTAATCCAAGTTTTTTTCTTGCTGTTACTTAAACATTCCAGAGTTGCCTGTGTTTGAACATGACAGGAAACCATGATTATTTAAAAACAGTAACAAAAGCTTCTGATGTCTTTACAACCATCCAAAAGGGAGATCAAGCAAGCCCTAGGCTATACCAAGCAGGATATAACACTTTGAAAACGGTTTAAAAACTATATGGAATGTGTCCCGAGCCTAAACAGTTGTCAAAACCATTATAAACCATTATAAAATGGTAGTGTAGATCCTGCCTTAGGGTCCTGCTGGCTCACTCACATGAGTGAGAAGTCATAGTTTATGTCTGAACTAGGAACATGTCTCATTTTGTAGAGACAACAACAGTTTATTGCGGTCAATAGACCATTATTTTGTAGAGACGTGAAGTCATGAAAAAGTTGGGACAAATCAAGTTTTTTTAGGGGGGTTTCTGAAGACTTTTTAATCAGTTTTTTGAACACTAAAATTAGAAATTTGGGACAATACTAATCCAAACTCCTATGAATGACTTTTAAGGCAAGGTTTTATCTTTTAAGATGTGTAGTATGAAGAGTGATACATCATCTGTATACTCTAGAGCAGCCTTTGCCAACCTGATGCCCTCCAGATGTTTTGGACTACATCTCCCAACATTTCTGAACATTGGCCATGCTGGGATGATGGGAGTTGAAGTCCAAAACATCTGGAGGGCACCAAGTTGGGGAAGGCTGCTCTGGACATGCAGCACTAAAATCCAAAATTCATCCCTGCACTTAGGGTGCTGCCATCTTCATAAGAGTAGCATACAGGGCCTTTTTTGCTTGTTGATTGCAACTTACCATGTTTCCGTCATCTTTGATCTAATTTGGAGATATCGGAAGCATTTGCTATTCTTTTGACCAGACCTCTTGTGGTTGATCTTTTTACCTCTACCAACACATAGGTCTTAGCTAGACTGGGCTTTATCACGGGGCGAACCCCAGGATCAGGGAGGGATCATCCCTCCAGTTTGGGCCCACTTTTTCCACGGTCTTGGGCTGAGCCTGAGACCACAGAACGTGTGGCCCGTTGCTGCGGTTTGACCCAGCTCCGCGTGATTCCTCACGCAGAGCCGTGCGCGGGGCACAGCACTCCCATCGGGGGTAGGGTGAGGGGAGCGGGGAAATTAAGTTAATTTTTTAAAAAGACCTACCTTCAGCGCAGAAGCGTTCGTGCACTGCTTTTCCGTTTTAAAAAAATGGTGGGCGCGACGCCGCTCTTCCTGAGGTCGTCACGCCTCACGTGTAAACGGAGGAGGGATCTCACGTTGATCTCAATGTGAGGTCTTCCCTCCTCCATCCTGGATTATCAGGTAGGTCTAGCTAAGGCCTACAGTAACACACTACACATGCTTCTCTGGAAGTAAGCTCCACTAAACAGAGTAAGCCTTACTTCTGAGTAGACATGCATGGGATTGCTCTCTAAATTTCATAACTATGCCAAAGAGTACAAATATATTTGCTTGATGTATGATGCATGTTATGTTTGTAAAGGAGCAAAATAAGTTTAGGGTTCATAAGAAAAAGGTTATTGCATATATTTCTATGTCTCACCAAAAAAAAAAAAAAAAAAAACTGGGGAGAAAAACATTCTTTCCCACGCACCCACACTAGCTTCAACGTTTCCAGAATTTCATATTTTTGTATCATTCCAAAAACATATTTTCCAAAACTTTGTTTGTAGGGTGTTGGTTGTATGACAATGGAGGCTGGTGGTTCTGATGATAGTGGGGCAGTGAATCCCCTCCAGGTTTCAGCCAGAACCAGTCAGAACTCTAAAGGAGGAATCATGGATAGCTCCTTTAAAGTTCTGACTGGTTATGATTAAAGCCCAGAGTGGATTGACAGCCCCACTGACATCAGAACCACCAGCCATCACTGTTTATATATGTATAGGCTCCCATGCTGAAGTTGCAATCAACACATGGCAGCTAGATACGGGCCAGCATCACAATCCTGCTTGTCCTCTCCCTTTCATATATACATGTTGGCTTCATACCCAGTTCAACCATTTGCACCAGGCTTATGTCTCCTTCCCTATGATTGGTATAGTGAACTTGTTATTCACCATCAACTTGAGCTGTATGCACATAGCTTTGTAAGGAACTCATTGTAACTATAGAAAAACCCATCACAGTTAATCACTGGAAACCTGATCTTCTTAACAAAAATTTGGGCAAGGCCAGGTGCTTTAACCAGATAGCATTATCAATAAATAGTAAACAGGAATACTAGTTTACTGCAGAGCCTTGTGGATTTCTAGAATTGGATTTGGAGCATGTTATCAATGCTCTCACCCTTAAGAGCAGGCTGCTAGCACAAATAGTTGTGGAAGCTTTAAAAAATGTCTGCAATTGAGTTAGACATTGAATTAAGACTGGGAAGAATGTTTACTGTCCCAAAGGAGGAACATTCTCATTTATCAAAGCACTCTTGCTCTCTCCATTAACTTTCTTCTAATATTTAAATGAGTGATTCTGGTTTCCTGTAGTACAGATAGCCAGGGATGATATTTGAAATCTGTTATTGTTTTTTCTAATGTAGGAGGTCCTCTGCAACTACTTGATGGCTATTTGCCTGCATCCTGAATTTACAAATGGTTCAATGTGTGTTCTGATTGCCTGCCAACATGAATATAGTAAAGACTTTGAAGCTTTCCAAATTCACAATTATGTGCCATCAGAATGTTTGTTGATGAGCATTTCCAGAACTGTGCATATGAATATTCAGTACAAGAGGAACTGAGAATGTTCTCATGTCCATGGAAAATATAAATTTAATGCCAAGCAGCTAGTAGGTTCTCTAACAACAAAGAGGAACATGAAGAGCTGTGTACAATATTGGATTAGATATGGGGGCTTGGGAAAAGGAAATCTTGAACTTATACTGTATTTTTAATTTCATCTGCAGCTTGTTTCTGGCAATTCATTTGTTACCTTACCTGAGTCATTCCTTTCATCCCCCCCCCAATAGCTTTGTTAAAATTAAAAGTTTCTGAAACATGGAGCATATATTCTACCTTCTCTTGATAGCCGCTCTGATTCACATCTTGTGTGTAACTAGGATGATGTAAGAGTGTAGCTCTCAACAGTTTTACACATACTAACTAATAGCAGATGGTTTTAGCTGGCTGGCACTTAATCAGACACATGAGAGTTGCTAAACAGTGTTAAATGCCAATGTTTCCTAACAATTTATTTTCACTTTTGCACTCTGCCTTTAACACCAGATTTTTCATTAGAAAGAGTTTGGCAAATGGTAACATGTGCCTTTTCTCCAGATTAATTTAAATTGTATATTCATTGGTGTAGCAGCATTTGTGCAGAAACTGTAGCCATCACTTCTGTTCTGATATATTATGGGTCTTTTGATGTGGGCTGTGACCCGATTAAAGAAGTTTCAGTTGATTTACAAAATGAATTGTAGTCTTTTAAATCTGCATAAATGTGCATATTACTAGAAGGGGGGAACTTACGTTGTTTTTAGATTATCTGTAGGCATGGATATGGATATATGGATATCAGTGCCGTCTTAGGAAAGGTGTTCCTTCCTGCATGAGAGCGATGGGGGAATGCCTTTTTTTACTGGCTTCAACAGTTACAGTTCGTGTGGCAAGCAGGATGAACAACAAGGTTTAGCAGCAGCCAGAAGGGTCATAGATTCAGCACTGAACAGTGTCTGAAACCTGTAAACTCCCTGCCTCTTGTTTCTACAGGAAAGTGAAGCAGGGATGGGAAGGCTTTCAGCTGCTGCTCAGCATTGGAGCTCAGGGCTCCAACACTGACCATCGCTGAAACCCATACTCTCTCTGCAGGAAAGAGAAGTGGGGAGGGGCAGGGTCCTTTAGCTCCTCCTTGGCGTTAGAACTCCAAGCCTATTCTTGAAGCAGCAGCTGAAGCAAGGGTGATCCTTCCCGACTTTACCTACAGGAAAGGCAGGCGGAGATGCTTTTACTATTGGGTGAAGGCGCTGGCCTCTAGCCAGCAGGTAAGAGGGACTTGGCAACCACCATTTTGGGATTGACAAGAAAGGCCAGCCAAAAATTGCGGATCCCTCTACTTATATTTTTTTAAAAATGTGTTGCCTGGTTAACTAGCATGTCTTTTTAGTTGAAAGGAGTTTTAGTTGTTCAATTGATGGAGGTTACAATCCTTTACCCACTTATCTGGGAGTGAGCCCCATTGAACTCAGTAGAGTAAACATTCAAGGAAGCATTTATAAGATAACACTGTAAAAGTTGCCACTGTACCCTTGATAGGTACCTGATTGTGTGAACAGTTTTACATGATCTGATCAGACATTAAGCCCCCGTCTGGTTCTTTTTAAACTACTTTTGCTTTTAAACATATTTTAACCTGTGTCTGGAGTATAGAATGAACAGAAGAGTGCTGAGTGTTGTTACGGATTACGAAACCATCTTGGGATAACTTGAATTCTGGTTTCTTGGATTTGTAATGTAGACCTAAGACGGGTTCTTGTTCATACACGGTTTCCACTTTGTTCATGCTCAGGTGACAGGATACATAATACCCATAATGTAAGCCTAAGCCCTGCCTCCTGTAGGAACCGTAAGAAGTGGCACAGGTTGGATTGGTGTGCCCTATGAGCAGGATTAAGCCCATGAGCTAGAGGTTCTGCTCCCCTGATGTAAGGAAACCACAGAAGTAGTATTTGCACAGTTTTTCTTTCTCAGTTTGCACTTTACCCTACCACAGTACTTGTCCTACTAGTTTTAACTCTCTCTTCTTCTTTTTTTACAATTGCTTGCCTGATGAGGGATCCCTACAGATCTGCCGTGGGAGACCTATGCATTGCAGAATATTCTGCTCTCTGAGACCTGATAGTCATCCAACACATGAACAAAGAGTATGCTCCAAAAGACACCCAATACTTTCTTGCCATGTAATCCAAGCTATCTTTCAGGGAAGTTTGTCTTCCATTCCTGAGCTTCTCATAGGAACCCTGGATAATCTTCGTAATCATGTATAGGAAAGCCTAATATGCCTGAGGAGAAAAAAAACACTCAAACATGTCCAAATGTTCATGATGGGGCCAATGATTTGTCTTATGTAAGGCAAGCAAAAATCAAGGAAACTTGGGTTAAATGTTCTAAATTATGGACTGCTTGGATTTTCGGACCTGTATTGCTTATATGTTCAGTATACTTTGCAGTGAGCAATGATGAGCTTCACATCAAATGGATAAAATGAAAGTCACCGGCAAAAATAAATCAAAATGCACAAAAAACTGCACTGACACAAGTGGTTATCTCCTCATTGCCATAAAATAGTGTTAGAATAAACACGCAATAAATCATGTCGCCAGACTATTTCAACATCTCCTCCCCATGATAACTCAAAGACCCTCCTTGTCAGATGTCTCACCAAGGGCAAGCTGTGAGTTTCTAACAGCTTCACTTTTACCAACTGCAAAGTTCATATCCCATACAGTGACTGAGTTTGTACATCACCTGAATCCTGGCTTACTCAATCACAACAATGTAATTGAGCCACGTGCCACTGCATGCACCCCATTTGTTCCTCCCGCGTGCACAAGTGAGTAAACAAGCTAGGTATGTGTAGCTTGGTGTGACATCTGAACTTGGAATTGGGGGTTACTGTGTCCAAACAAGCCAGGGTTTGTAAGCCAACTTGAAATTACAGTTTGTTTAGCTGTTCACACAAGCAGGGAAAGCAAAAACAGGAGAAAATAGGATGTCTGTACCAGCCCACATCCCATTCATGTTGTGGTTTGATAAGCTTAAAGTGACATGCGAACATGGTCTCTTGTTTCTTCCAGATAGAGTCTGTGCAGGGCCATCTTCCAGACTTCTCTGGCTTTAGCAACTGTTTATTTATGTATTTATGTATTCTATTACATTTCTATACCGCCTCATAGCTGTAGCTCTCTGGGTGGTTTACATATGCTATTGTTCCATGCACAATCTGTATTTTGTTTTCAGGATATTTCAATACGCTTGGCAAAGTGGTAACAGGTGGGTGGTTCATCTTCCGTTGGGCAAGGAACAAGATATGGAACAAGAATGTCCAGAGGCAGGAATGTTCTTAGAATAATCAAAACTGAGCTCTTTTTTGTTTGGAAATCAGACATTTTAATTCCAAGGTCCATGACTAGTTTCTTTTACTGATATGCAGTAGCTAAGCAGGATTGAACCATATTAGAATTATGTAACTGTGGTGATTAATCTGATCATTACTAGTACATACTGTCTGTCATATAACCATGCTTACGTTTTTATTTTTCATTTTGTTCCACTTCCTTGCTATTTTCCCAAGAGGCAGATTTGCAGTCTGTATGTGTTAGATACTTTTGTGTTCTATTTCTCTTCACATTACTGTGCTTTATTTTAATGCACATACATTTGGGAGAAGGTTTGCTTTTATAAAAAAAGAAAAACCTTGCAATTATGTATGGCTGCCAAGAAATCCAGATGCAAAGTCCAGGAAATCCTGTAATATTCAGGACCCACAAAAACTTTTTTTTTAAAATCCTCTTTTTCTATATAATAATTTATTTTAGGTGATAAAAAGTAGATGAGTCTCTGTCTACTTTTATGTAATAAAATTTAATAATAAAATAAGAATGTTAAAATATGCTTTACCATTCAGCTATAGCCCCTTAAATGGGTAGGCTGCTAAGCTATAGAGATTTTTTCTGCCATTAATGAATGGGCTGGGCTGGGCTGGATCAAGACGCTGGTCCAGGTAAGTGTGGTACGGTAGCTACAGTGGCCAAACGTTGGTTTGGCAGTGGCATTCGAAGCATTTGAAGAGAGAGATTGTTGTCAAAGGCTACAGATTTGCAGCCTTCAGAGCTTAACATCTGTTTATATGAATGCTTTTCACTGTGTGTTCAATACTGAAAGAGAGACTTTTATGTAGTGCAGATCTGTGCTATAAACATGTAAGGTACCAGGCTTAATCTCTGGCATCAGACGATGAATTCTGAGAACTGTAGCTTAGCGAGTTTCTGTGGATCTTATTTTATTTATTTATTACATATTTATACTGCCCAACAGCCAAGGCTCTCCGGGCAGTTTACAATTAAAACCATAATACATAAAAATCAAGATTAAAACTTTAAAACTTTAAAAAATGTCATATGAAATGAGAATAAGTTACAGTCCAGGGAAAGCTTGTCTAAAAAGATATGTTTTCAGGAGACATTTGAAGGATATTACATTTTCCACCTCCCAAACCGCATGAGGGAGGGTTTTCCAGAGAGTGGGTGCTGCTTCAGAGAAGGCCCGCCATCAAAGTTTTTCATGACGACAGTCTGTTTGCCTTAGAATGATGAGCAGGATCTCCTCTGAGGACTGTAAATGTTGTCTGGGTGTACAAGAGCAGGTGGTCTGTGTCAGGTATAAGGCTGGAGGTCTTGTTGAATGTAGGTAGATTTATTAGGAATAGGTTTAGAATGTCAGTGTCTCTACAAACTTATCTCTGTCAGAGTTTCTCACGGGAGTAGCTCTCTCACTCCCTGTCATGGCCTTGCAGCGGTAGAAGGTTCCCCTGGGAACCTGGGTATAGTGGAAAGGTGGGGGGGCTCTGTTTGGGAGTGTTTCGGAAAGGTGGGAGCCCACTTATTGAAGGTTTAACTCAGATGGTAGTGTCACTTTAGTGGGTTGTGAAGTCCTGCCCTGTTGGCATATGGGCATGGTTTCCAGGTCAGAGGACGTGTCTGTCAAGTGGCTTTGAATAGGCTTATAAGCAGGGTAGCAAAGCTGAAACCTTTGCTAGGATTCATCTCTCGATGCAAGGCTTGAAATCCCCCCTGCTTTGGATTCCATCTCCGCTTGGGACTTTGAAAGCACTTGGCACATGGATGCTTTGCTATTTGGACTTTGGATATCTAAGATCTGTGCCATGAAAAGTACTGTGAGGCTTTTCATAGACTTGTACTTGCATTTGCTGTCCCCCAGCCCCCAGCCCGGATGATCAAGTCCTAGTCCTCGGCCTTCTACTGGGCCTGCACGATCGTGCTGGCCCAGGGGAAGGTTAGTTCAGCGCCGGGGGCTGGGGCTGGAGGACGTGTTCCCGGAAGTCCAGGAACGTGTCCTCCGGCCCTTTTCCCCAGTAAATTGGGGCCCAGGCCCGGTTGCCCTGGAGATCTTCATTTTTCCAGAGGTCTCCAGGGTTTTCTGGTGCATCTGGTCACTATAGTGGAGAAGGATTATCTGCCTCCCCTTGACTGCAATTTACTGTGAAACTAGCCACAGACAAATTCCCAGCACCCTGACAATTTAAAATTTGCCTAGGCCCTAAATCAGATTCCTCTATCGCTTAAGCAGACTCTTCTTCTGAGACTGCAGCATCATGGGGAGGCATGACATTATCCCTCTCCTCCTCCTCCTCCTCCTCTCTCTCTCTCTCTCTCTCCCTCCTCCTCCCTCCCCATCTCTTTCCTCCCCCTCTCTCCCACCTCTCTTTCTGTCTCCTCTCCCACTATCTTTCTCTTCCCCCTCTCTCTTCCACTCTCTCCCCTCCCTCCCTCCCTCTTTCTTTCTTTCTCCCTCTCTCCCTCTCTTTCTTTCTCCTCTCCATCCCTCTCTTTTCCCTCACCCACTCTCTGCCTCCCTCTCTGCCCTCTTTCGCCCCATTTCCCTCTTTCTCTCCTTTTGCCCCCCATCCCACTCTCCTTTTTCTTTCTTCATCTTCTATTTTTCCGGCTCCATTCACTTTCAGAGAGAGAAAATAGCTTGTGGAGTGCCTCAGCCTAGTGACATGGGTGCCACGTTGAAGACCCCTGGCATAATGTGTAGTTTTGCTTTAAGCAGTGATCAGTAAGAATTATGTGTAAGGTAGCATCCATTGCACGGTGTTACTTTATTTTTTTAAAGAAGTAAGTATTAAGAGGTAAATTGACAGGCTGCTCCCTCAGTAACAGTTTACTGACATGATGCTGGTCTTTTTTAAAAATAAAAAATTAGATAAAATGCGAATGATTGTCATGCTGTTGAGATACTTAATATATGTTATGCGGTAGATAGCAGGAAGGTTGGAAACATGAATAATTCTGTGTCATTTTAAAGAAAGGAAAGCTGCCAGGCTTATGACTTCAAACCCATTTTTCTTTTGAGTTTTGTTTTCTAGTGGGGTTAGGGCCAAACTAAATGTGTTGTGCAGTTCACATCTCTTTTCCCACATAGTTCTCTTCTTTAAGTGCAAAGCAGCCTTGGGTAGCTGCCAGTTTGAGCAGGGAAGCACCAGGGTGTGGGACTTTTCCCTTTCTTCCATGTGTATGCTCAAAATACTTCCCCTCCCCATTGCTTTCCCACCTATGAGGAAATCAGACAAGATGCCTAGCTCCTCTTGCCGCCCGCTATTCTTCTATTCTCAATGACAGTCTCTCAAGGCTACCTTTCAGAAAGAAAGAAAGAAAAAGAAAGAAAGAACCCCAAAGTGGAAAGACTTGCAACTACATGTCGTGTCTAGTTTGGTCCTATTGGAATCTCGGCACTTGAAATACAAACTGAAGAACTTTATAAAAGATTCAATTCAGTTAGGAATTCAAGAGGGTTATTAGTTGATTGTGGTAAGTGACAACTTTAATATAGAAATGCTTGCTGGGAGTGAAAATGCCATTGAAATCAACGGTGAGTGAGAGATATTTGGCCATATGAGATATTCTGAGAATAATTGAGTAGTAACAAAAATGGAGGAAATGCCTTTGTGCATTACATTCATATGTAGCTAAACCATCTTTCTTCAGTATTTTGAATCAAAGTACCTGCCAGATGAATGATATGTTATCAATGTATTGACATCAGATATACGGAAAAGGAATTGCCATTTATTTAAAGCATTTATTGTTATTTCACTCTTCAGCTTATTTCACTCTTCAGCTGAAAAGGTTCCCAGAGAAGTTTCAATAGATCAAAAACAGCCCAGAATGACAGTCCCTTCCTTCAGGCTTAAAATCTAGAAGATGTGACACAAAAGGGGGGGAAAGGGATGAGGAGGGGAAAGAAAAAAAGCAAACTTGAACACCGGTTCAAGTTCTTATAATAATCAACTTGAGTGGAAACAGTTCAGAGGAAGGAAGAGCCAAAGGCTTAAAATCTCAGCAGAGTCTCTCAGCAGAGCCTAGGAGTGGGTTCTAGTTGCAAGGTGGAATGCTTCAGTTTATATATGCTAAATGTAAAGGATGAAATGCACATCCTCATGTTAGTGTGCAACCCACCCACTCTCTCACCCTGAATCTCTGAAAGAAGAGAGAGAGAAAAGTAAAGATTTAAAACAAGACAAATGCTCTTACAAGATAGCCCCTTGTTAAACCCACTTGCATATTTATGATGTAGTGAAGAAAAGAGTTTGGGGGTACATTTCATTAACCATGAGTCTCGGGGAAATTACCTCTACACTGTTCCACTGGAGTTTGTACAAGACTTTGCAGTGTTTATAGAAGGTACGTTATATAGAAAGTATGTTCCTCTTCGTGCAAGAAGTCACAAGCATCAAGTTAGACTTTTGAGGGCTTATTCTCTACCACATCTTCTTTCAGTTTCAGTGATCTATGTTAACTTGTGAATTTGCTGTTGGGCCGGGGAGTGCTGCTGTTTAATGCCGGGTTGGTTCATCACAAAAAAAGATTGTTCTCGCCATTTAATCTTAGAAGAGGATGCCAACCTAGTATGTATTGGATCTTTCCCAGTTGTGCACCCCTCCCCAGGTTTCTCAGTGTACCACCAACATTGGCTTAATGGCCAGAGAGGAGGGGGGCATTCAGGACAGACTGGGATTATGTTGGTGTACTCAACATTCATGCCAAGGCAGACTTATCAGGTAGGTTAAGACTTACGGCATTCAACATGTCATTCATTTAATGCACGTGGTGGCTCACACATCTGGACAGAAGGATAGAGATCTGAACTGGATGAGGGGGACTTCCATTTCACACTCTCGTTGTCAGATAACTAATTACCCAGTAAAGTTTAGGGTTTGGGCCAAAGCAGACATTACATTAAAGATGTAGTAAGTAGCTATGTTTGTCTTTCATTTTTACTCTAGTATAAGACGAGGCCCCCAAATCTGGATTGGGACCTTAGCCTGGGGTATAGGGGGCTTCAACCTTCCCCCCTTGCTAATTTAGACTGGATTGGGAGGCTCATACCTGCAATTTATAGTGCCAAATAGTGATCCATTTGCCTTGAGGGCCATTTGTGGGGAGAACAGCAAGATATTAAATAAATAAATAAATTTGGTTTCATTGTTGAGGAGGTGTCTTGGGTGTCGTGCTCTAGTACAGCAGTTCCCAATTGGTGGTCCGCGGACCCCAGGGGGTCCGTGTAACCCACCCAGGGGGTCCGTGGCACCATTCACATATTAGTTCTGCAAGGTCCGCATTTTAATTAAAGAAAATATGCCGTCTCCTGCACTCCGTTTGCTTCAACGGTGATTTAGTGACTAGCTTCAGAGATTACTTCCCTGCACCTAATCCTGAAAACTCATGGATAAGGAATCCTTTTGAATGCGGTGATGTACAACTAACAACTCTCTCTGAGGAAGAGCAAGATGCACTTGTTGACGTGACTTGTGATGGTTCATTGAAATCATTTTTCAAAAAATTTAGACTGGACCAATTCTGGGTGAAGGTTTTTTCTGATTATAAGAAGTTAGGTGAAAAAGCCTTGAAACATCTAGTTCCCTTTTGTTCCACATAATTTTGTGAACAAACTTTTTCAACATTTTGTTATATGAAGAACAAGCATAGAAATCAGCTCGATATTGATCCAGATCTGAGGTTAAAAGTGGGAAATATTGAACCGGATGTGGAAGGGATTGTTCGGGACAAAAAGAGGCATGATTTCTCCCATCACTTTTACGTTTAGTAGCTGCTAGACATGTCATAATTTGTTCAGTTGTAAACTAGATGTTAGTAAAATTAAATTTGTCTTTATATTCCTAACTAAATCATTGTCATTTTTGCATAGTAATATCACAAATATCATGGCCTGATTTTTAGTATACCTAAAATCCTTTGCTTATTAGCGGTTACGCCTTATTTTATCCAAAAAATTGCTTCGCACAGGTAACTACCATAGAGATAACAAAAATTTCAAAAGTAGGGGGTCCTTGGCTTGGCATTTGAAAAACAAGGGTTCCGCAGTTCTTAGCAAATTGGGAACCACTGCTCTAGTATAAGGTGTAAAACAGCAGAATGTAAGATGCATTCCACATGTGGAAGTGTCCGTTTGGATCCAACGCATTGACTTCAAGTTTGCAGATGTTAAATTCCAAGTAATAATGTAGTTCTGTGAACGTTGATCAGACTATCAGAGAAAGTCTTTCCCTTCTAGCGAATATACAAATATTGAGCAAATAATGTCTGTTTTGTGATTCACATTGGTACTGACAAGACTGAGACATAAACATTGATGTTCCCATGCAGCTTTTTGCCATTCTTCACAGAGATGTGGCAGCTGAAAGGAAAATCATTCCCCACTCTAGCCGAAAGGGACCCAAGGGAGTAGGTTCAGCTGCAATTGGCACTGTTCAGTTCTCCATAAATCCACTGTCTGTTTTTCGATTTAGGAATCACTTTTAAGAAGACTGCTTTTATCATTAACTGTTTGTGTACTTTTTTAGGGGAAAAGATGGAAATACGCTGAATGAATTGAAATGATAAGTTTTGCAGTGGTCACTTTTCATTATCACAAAAGTGGGAGCTGGTGAATTTCATACAAAAAACTTTGTAGTAGAAGATATGGTTGCATGCTGATATTGAGGGTAGAAGAGCCACATGAGAACAAGCAGCAAATTAATGTATGCTTGAATTAAATACAGGCTACTCTACTTAACTGTAAATATTGAAGATGAGATGAGCCATGTGGGGTTTTCTAAAATACTTCATATAGCAATTAAAAATCCAGCTCAAACTAAAATAATCTGGAAGGATATGAAGCATATCCTGATTGCTGAATAGTCCTCTCAGTTGTAAAACAAAATGGTTTAAAGAAACAGGTCATAAGCTAGACTGTACATCACCATTAATATTTCGCGTCCCTAAACACCTGTAATTGTTTGACTGGGAGTCTGGGTATTACCTTCGTTGTACATTTTAATAAGAGTAATTTGTCCTTTACCGAAAGAAACCATCCTTTCCTATGGCTTTTAGTTTAAATCTTGCATGTAGTAGATTCTTAACTGGACTAATTTTTCCTGTCTAAGACTGACCATATTAACAACCCTTTTTGAAGAACAGTTGCTCTCTTAAGTTAGGAACACTTTCCTCCTTTGTAATCTTCCGTATGGGTTAGGATGTACCGGATCTTCTTTAACAGGTTTTAAAAGCAAAGTTGGTATTGTTTCCAGAATTAATAACACCTGGTGTGTGTACAGTTTGCAGCTGTTCGAACTCATCGACAGAACGAAAATGACCACAAATATATATGAATGTTAAACTGTTGAGGCTAGCCTAAGACAACTGTATTAGATTTGCTACGCATTGGCCACAATGGAGCGGCACTAGTTTTTTTAAAAAAGTTGGTTGCAAACTTACGTTGCAAGGCTATACTATACATCAGCCTTCCTCAGGAGACCTGCAGAGGTGTCAAACTATTACTCACATCATCTCCAGCCAGCATGATTACTGGCCATACCAACTAGGGATGATGGGAGTTGTACTTCAACATATCTGGCAGACACCAGGTTGGGGAAACCTGATTCATGTTGTTCATTCAGAGCGGCTTTGCATGCTACCTAGGAAAAAAGGGGAAAGAAATACAGGAAAAATTGAAACATAATTTCTTCTGCTTTAGGTGTTATGGGAGAAGACTTGGGCAAGTCATTTTTCTTCTGGGGGCTGTATAAATGTCTTCTAAACCCCACAGTGGCTACAAATTAGTGCTGTGTTGGTTATATGATGCAGCCACCAATTCACAGCCACTGCGGGGCTTTTCCCCAAAGCTGTGTGTTGGAAAAGTTGGGGACTTACCCCAACTTTTTCCAAAGAAGTGAGGTCACCACAACTCTTCTGGTGCATGATCTCACTCTGGGGTTGTTCTGGGGGCGTTCCTAGGCAGCTGGCACCCTCTGATTTTTCGTCAGAAGCCAATCCGGCTAGCCGAATGGCCACCAGAAAGCCCATGCTGCCTCCATCCGTCGGGACTACCCACCACCACCCCAGAGGAGTGAAACCACGAAGTTTAGTGGGAAAGTGGTGGCAATGCTGCCCCATCAATGCAGAGCCCTGGTCTCACCAGTTCACATTCTGCAACAATTAGAAGGCAATTTCTAAGTATTGCAAATAGAGGATACAATGCCTCAGATATTGACAAAGATGTTATGCTGCCATATTTTCCCAGGTGTACAGGTTAGATGGGTATCAGCCTTGGAGATATTGGCTGCCATGTCACCTTAAAGTCCAGTCCTATAGCAAGAAGCGATTTTCTCTCTGGGCTTCAGATAATAATCACAAGGGGCACTATTCAGCGGTGTCATTCCAGTAGTGCAAATGATGTTGCACTGGTGGAAAGTAGGTTCCAGACTATGCGCAAGGGGAAAATCCAACCAAGTTCCACGTGAGCAACAACTTTCAGGACAATGGGCCGAGTGTTTTACTAGCACATGCTCCACTCGTGCAATGCACAAGTGCTTGACAAACTGAAAGATTTGGCGGAGCTCCGCTAGCATGATTTGAGTTTGAGGAATGACACCATTGGATACTGCCAATAGAAAAATTGTGTCCTTTTTGAAGATGAAAATTGTTGATATCTCCTGCATGCTGACAGGGAGGAGTTGTAAAAGTTTATTATTATTATTTCAGATTTAGTTTGGGAGGATGCTGCTCACAACTAAAAAACAACGCCTGTGGAGTAAGGATTGGCATTGTTTCTTTTCATTATTTTTTCAGTGAAGCTCCTGAATAGAATGGTTATGCTGGCAATATAAGGATTCTTCACTAAAATTTCAGAGTGCAAAATCTAACCTAGCATTTCTCTCCACAGCAGTGGAGAAAACTGTTGACAATGTGGCATCCCTTTTAAAATGTGCAACGTATGAGACTTTTCTTTTTTCTTTCTTTTTTAAGGAAGTGCAGAAATATTTAGCTTTCCACAGAGAGATCTGATGACAGCTTTTCTCTCTCTGTCATCTTCCTGGAGGCTGGGGGATGAAAACTACCTAGCCCTTTCCTTTTTGCATAAAAATAGCTTTATTTTAAGGCTATGGATTCAAAAGTCCATTTTTCTGGCTTTTCTGAATATCAGCATTAATGGATCATAACATAGAACAGGTCTGCTAGCTACATAATTGTTACAAATGAAGAAAAAAAAAGATTTTATATCCCAAGCACTCCCTCAGCAATCCTAAAAAGTAGCCTTACTGGATAAGTCTAAGAGTGCATCTCAGCCTTCCCCAACTTGGGTCCCTCCAGATGTTTTGGACTCCAGTTCCCAATATTCTATATCTCGGAAGTGGGCAGACTTCAGTCTGTTCTACTTTGTGTTTTATTTGAACTTCAAGTCCATCAGCAGGACCCTGGTGCAAAATACTGGCTTGTGAGAGCGGTGGTGTGCAAGTTTGGGAAGTGGGGACAGACACATACTTTTAGAATTAAGGAACACATGTATGGACAAGAAATTTATTTTCAGCACCAGAACTTAGCTCACATTCCAGACACACAAAACCCACTCCTGGTTTCTCTCAAATCTCTGCAGCCTAATTTAGAAGGTAGGGGCTTTGCAAGAGTTGAGTATGGTCCAGGCCTTGTATAGGTCAGGGATAGGCAACCTGGTGTTCTCCAGATATTCAGAACTACAACTCCCATAACTTCCAGTTAGCAAGTCCAATGGTCCAGAATTCTGATATGGGTGTTTGGTTGCTTCCAAAGAAATAGGGAGACTTTTAGGGAATTTGTGGACATCTGGCATTCCATATGGAGAGACTGGCATTTGGAATTGAGATGTATTGCCAAAGAGAAAGGAGTGACTTTTAGGATTCAGTTTGGTTTCAGGTTTGGCCCTATCATTAAGCACAGTGAGATAGCTACCTCAGAGAGATGGTGTAATAGTCCGGGACATGGGTGGCTAGGAGCATAGACGGAGTGCCAGGACCCAGGAGAGTGAAGGTGTACAAAGACACACACAAGCTGTTAGAATAGAGCGGTTTATTGGTATAACCACAACATGGCGGGAGCAATAGGCAGGGGCGAGGTTCTGTAGGCAACCCAGTGGTGGAGACCAGAGTTCAACAGGGCCCATGGTAGTAGCAAATACAGGGCCGATCAAGGGTAAGCCTAGCTACAGTTATCCATGCTCTGATAACCTCTCGTTTGGATTACTGCAATGCGTTATACGTGGGGCTGCCTTTGAAAACGGTCCGGAAGCTTCAGCTGGTACAAAACAGGGCAGCCCGTTTACTAACAGGGACTGGCTGGCGAGATCACATTACGCCAGTCCTTTTACAACTTCATTGGCTGCCAGTCCAGGTCCGGGCCCGATTCAAAGTGCTGGTATTGACATTTAAAGCCCTAAACGGTTTGGGGCCAGGTTATTTGGGGGAACGCCTCCTCCCATATGTACCTACCCGGACCTTAAGATCATCTACAGGGGCCCTTCTCCGTGAGCCCCTGCCAAAGGAAGTGAGGCAGGTGGCTACTAGGAGGAGGGCTTTCTCCGCTGTGGCACCCCGGTTGTGGAATGAGCTCCCCAGAGAGGTCCGCCTGGCGCCTACACTGTACTCCTTTCGTCGCCAGCTGAAGACCTTTTTATTCACTCAGTATTTTAACACTTAATTTTAACTTAAATTTAAATTATACTGTTTTAACTCTGTATTTTAACCTTATATCAATTTTGCTGCATGGTTTTATCCTGGTTGTGCTTTTTATATTGTATTTTGTATTTGTATTTTTAACTTGTTGGTTGTTTTATGATGATTTTAATTTTTGTGAACCGCCCAGAGAGCTTCGGCTATTGGGCGGTATAAAAATGTAATAAATAAATAAATAAATAAAATAAATAAATAAATAAGGTCAAACCTGGGTCCAAACAGGGCCAGAAGCAAGGGCACAGTCCAAGATTTGAATAGTCAAGGCATGGCAGAGGAAAGAGCATAGTCCAGAGAGCAGTCCAAGGCCAGGAACAGGAGCCAAGCACCACAGGAACAATGTTGCTGTGGCAAATGCTGGAGTCACAATGTGGTTCTTAAATAGCCCTGACTCTAGTTGCTCCAAGCTGCACCAAATTGCCCTATCGTGAACTGCTGCTGGCCAGGGCCTGAGTCCTGCCAGCACTCTGCAGCAGAGCAGCCCTTTGAGCTCGGGCCTGGATCCTGAAAGCACTCATCATTAGTACCTGATCCTGGCAGATGGGGAGTGGTGGCAACACCATGGGCGTTCCTAGACGAGGCCTTAACGCTTTGAGAGCCGGTTTCCCTGCTGTGCTTCCACATGACGCACAGGGGAATCCGGCTCCAGGCCGCACTGAAGCCTCCTCTAACGTGCCATAAGCGAAGTCGCTTATGGCACGCCTTTTCCACAGCTCCGGCCTGAGGCCGGAGCAGCGGAACGTCTAGAGACTTCCGTGGCTTTTTGCGGCTACTCCCTTACTCGCGAGTAGCCGCAAAAAGCCGCAGACTGGCCACAGCGCTGAGCGCTGTGCCCATTGGGCCAGGAGGGAGGATCCCGGGGGAGACGACGAGGGCTGGCACAGGGCGACGACGGAGGAGGGTGGAGGGCGGCATGGGAGACGACGGGGGCTGGCACAGGGCGACGACGGAGGAGGGTGGAGGGCGGCATGGGAGACGACGGGGGCTGGCACAGGGCGACGACGGAGGAGGGTGGAGGGTGGCATGGGAGATGACGGGGACTGGCACAGGGCAACGATGGAGGAGGGTGGAGGGCTGGCACAGGAGGCGAGGGAAAGGCAGCCGGGCACGGCACAGGGAGCGAGGGAAAAGCAGCCGGGCACACGGGGTGAGGGGAGGCCACGCATCGGGCACGGGGTGGGGGGATGGGTAAGCGAGGGGGAGGGGTCATCAGGCATTGGGAGGGGGGAGATGGGGCGGGCAGGGGGCCTTAATTTTTTGTAAAAAAAACCCTTACCTTGCCTTCGGCTTCGGGCCGCACGTGGCCCCTTTAACCCCCCCCCCCAAAAAATGGCTGACGCTGCAGGGCTTGCGTCGTCCCTACGCATCAGCCGTCTAGGAGGCTGGGCAGCCGCTTTAAAGTTAGCGCGCCGTCGCCCCGCCTCCCTGCCGGCTTATCCCAGCAGGTCTAGCAAAGCCCATGGAGAACAGGGCTGTGTGTTCTATGTGGCTTGCCCTGCCTCCCTAAGCTAGCCTGGTAAGGCAGAAGACATCATTGTCCCTTCACCAGTGTTCAAAAAAGATTCAACTGCTGAACAGACCAGTTTCTGTGCATGGAATTGGGGAGGGGGGAGGCAGAGAGCATCATTCCGTCCTTTGCCTTAGGCAGCTAAATATCTTGGGCCAGCCTTGTTTTGTTTGAATGAATACAGACAATGAGAAACAAATTTGTGTTGCATAGACAGAGACCCTGAATGTATGCTGTAAACTAGCATCTCCCATTGCATCAAGGATGAATTATATAATTAGGGTGGACATTCTGGTAACTTTAATCTTTGGCAGAAACATGATTTAGACAGATAAGTAGATAATCTCCATGTTTTTTAGAATTATGAAAGGAAAAAAACACCCTTCTTAAAATTAATGTGTTGTAAATATATCATTTATTTGGTAAACGAACAGATTTAAAAGAACAAAAGCAAAGAGTACTGTTTATTTCCAATATTAAGAACATTAATAAAGGCACCTATGCATGCCACCAGCACTACTCTTTTATTTTTGTTTTCAGTGTAACACATCTCTGCAAAATGAGTTATTGGGTATTGGCAATATGAAGCTCTTATTTCTTCTATTCATATAGGACAAAAATTGAAAGCAGGATTCATTGAAAATGTCCTCTGACCATTTGCTGAGATAGTTCGGTTTAAAAATAATGTGTCTTAAAAACAACTTGCTGTAGGAGTGTTTTCTCTAGAGCAAGTAAAACTGTCTTACATGTATTCTGAGACTTTTGATCTCAATATGACTGTACATAAGACATTTTAAAGGGTCAGATCCAGAAGTATAATATTAGTTGAGGTAAAATTGATTTTGAAAAATTGGTACTGTCAAGTAAAATAAAAAACCTAGGGCAGTATCCAACAGTGACAGTCCGCAAACTCAAAGAGCACCAGTGGAGTTCTGCTGAATTTTTCTGTTATGTAGGGTGACCATATGAAATGGAGGACAGGGCTCCTGTATCTTTAACAGTTGTATTGGAAAGGGAATTTCAGCAGGGATCATTTGTACATATGGGGAACCTGGTGAAATTCCCTCTTCATCACAGCAATTAAAGCTGCAGGTGCCCTGTCCTCTTTTAAATCTGTTCACTCTAGTATAGCTCCTGCAGCTTTAACTGTTGTGAAGAAGACGGAATTTCACCAGGTTTTCCAAATATGCAAATGACACCTGCCGAAATTCCCTTTTCTATGCAACTGTTAAAGATACAGGAGCCCTGTCCTCCTTTTCATATGGTCACCCTATGTTATGCAAACGCATAGCTGTGCAACTGGTTGCAGAATGGGTGCAAACAGTTGCATAAACAGTTACACAAATGGATTTTGCAGCTGGTTGCAGAATGGGTTCAAAGCTGTTGCAGAATGCATTGCACAAGAGATGCAAAATTGCTTGTGCAACTAAGCTTGTGCAAATGTAACTTTAGGTGGATTCTTCTTTTGTGATTAGTTCAAAACCAAGTTTCCACAAGTTTAACACCATTTGCGGTCAATGTAGGTAAGGCAAGCCGGATCTGTAACTTCGGGATAAGGATTGGCTCTGAGGGCTGGGCCGGTTGGGCTGGGGCGCGAAGTGGGGCTGGGCGCGAGCCACGGCTGGAAGAGGCACCTGCTCCCCCCTGCCTGGGGGGGGGGGGCGGTAAGAATTAAAAGAAGAAAAAAAAATCAAGAAAAAAAAGAAAAGGGGGGAAAAAAACCATTTGCGGTAACCGAATGACAAAGTTGGATACTGCCCCTTGTCTCCAAAAATATATATCTTATAATATAGAAATTCTAGAAGGGAAATTGTATGGGAATAAATGGGCTAACAACCTACAAAGAAATATTTTGGAAGATATGTGGCATTTTTTTATTCCATAAAAGATAACCAGTTCTCCATAGCCCCAAGCTATAGAAAGACTTGTTTCCAAATAGCATCCAAATGGCACTGAGCACCGTGGAAATGGTAATCAATACTGTTAACAAGACATTGACTTAGAAATGCCTTGGACTCCATAATATGCCTTCTCAACCATTATGCTTAAGATGTAACAAGAATTATCTTAAACACATAGTAAATAACACACACCTAGCAACAACCCTGGAATATCTTTTGGAAGTCATAGGAAGTCACATCTGAGATAATTCTTTTTAGATAGGTTTAATAAAATGTGCGAGAGTGAACGCTGGTTAAACTGACAGTCTTTTAAACATCTGATTCAAAATATCAATTTATATCTCAAGCCTGGAGGCCAGTAATTACTTGTATCATACATATGTTTTCCATATTTAGCTCTTAGCAAGAATTTATGGATGTTTGCTAAATGGTACTCCTCCTATTTGAGCTTTTATTTATTTATGTTATGTGTATAGTTGATATTCATTATTTTTAAAATGTATGATACTATCATATTAAGGGATAAAAAAGATTGAAGAATAAATAAAAAGTAATATGTAATAATAATAATAAAGGCCCAGAAGAGTAGGAGGCAAATCAGAAATAGTTTCAATAATGAAGTACGTAGGGAGGAAACAATGAAGTAAGTAGGGAGCAAAGTGGTGGAATGGATAGTGGGATGAGAGCTGGGAAGAAATTCTCTTCAAGAAACGGGAAAGGAAGAAGATGGAGAGTTTTATAATGTTTATAGTATTTATTTATTTATTTATTTATACATTTACATTAAAAAAATTCCTCTTGGGAAAGTCTAAGGCAGCTTACATGGTTTTCCTCCATTTTATCCTCACATCAATCCTGTCCAGTAGATTAGGCTGAGAGTCTATGACTGGCCCAAAGTTTTCTTGGCTGATTGGGGAGTAGAACGTCAATCTCCTGAGTCTCCATTTCCACACTCTAATCACTACACCACACTGCCTATGAACTACCTCTTTGGATATGCATGTTGTATCACGTCAGTCTTCGGGTGCCGTCAAATGTTGTTAACATTGTACTGAAATGAATTACTAGTAACAATTTTTTAAACAAAAGTAATGGTGAATTATAGGCTGAAGGAAAAATATAAGAGGTGGAAAATTACTAAAACCACTGTTGTTGATGTGGTTACTTTTTACATTAACTTTTAATGTGAATCGTTGCTAATCATCATTGTTTTATTGCTATGCATGTGTGTGTGTTCTGAAAATTGTAGAGAAAATTAAGAACCAAAGGGAAGGTTCTGGCAGTGATTTAAACGAAATGCCTTTTGTGAAATTATACACACATAATTACTCAATATTGGAAAGTAAGTTATTGCAAGCCAAAACCATATGTTAATTAGAATATCATTAGTTTACATTTATCAACACCTAATCTTACAGGTGTTCCATATATATGAAGGACTATGGCTTTTGCATGATTAAGGAATGGATGGGGTGGCCAGCGTGTGCCACTAGAATTTGTGGCTCCCATGGACAGAAGCTGGAGGGCCCACAGACTGACTATGGCATAGGGTCAAGCTTATTATTATTATTATTTATTTATTTATATAGCACCATCTGCCTGGCTTCCTTTGCATTGTGCTTTTGTTTACTCTTCAGTTTCGTAGACTATTGTGGGTTACAGTACAGTAGTACTGTAGCCTGCACTACTAAGTGGCACAATCTCATACATTGGCTGTGATTTTTGGCACACCTTCTAAAATGATGGGCCACCATTTTCATAAATGCTGACAATTTAATATCAGGTAGGTTTCAGAATACTTAACAGTTGCTTTGTAGGTAGATCTGGGATGGAATTCCAACTAACTGGGGGAAAAAGTTAATAGTATTTCAAAATGATACCTTGAAAAAATTAAAGAATGCAATAGGAAGCATATACTAGTACAATGTCTTATTCAAAAAGTGAACAAACTTTTCTTTTCTAGGTCCGCACCAGCATCCTGGCAGAAAACAAAGAGCCAAGGACAGATACTGCGGTAAGTTAAGTTCACCATTGGATATATAAAATACCTTTTAAAAAACAAAATTGAATAGGTATAGGATGTCTTTGAGTTTAACATTGTGGTCTGTAGATATTTATGAACTTTCTTCTTAGATGGAAGTTGTGCAAAGTATCTACTTGTCCATAGAACTGAATACATAACTGTTTTTTGTCATAGTGAAGAAGGCTCACACAAGTTAACATACCTTTGTGTAAATAGCACCGATCTGGATTCTTGGTAGATGGGTGTAATAGGGAAATGCTTTAATAAATTATCAAGATAAAATGTAATGCTTCTTTCTTTCTTTCTTTCTTTCTTTCTTTCTTTCTTTCTTTCTTTCTTCTAAGTTCCTAAAGTAATGAATTGAAGTTAGAAGTTATGTTATTGTCATATACTTCGGAATAGGTTATGAAGTTTGATCTGGCACGTTAGATTATTTCAGGAATAACATCCAAATGTTCATTGAGCATCATCAGATGAGCGTTTTATAGCATGCTTGTTACTGACAACTCACAGATTTTTGTGGGTCCTTTTCACGACGCCGTCCGCCACCCACACGCCTCCTGCATGTCTCCCGCTTGTTTTTCCGTCACAAAAAAAGACCTGGAAAATCCCATTTTTTGGGGTGTGATGAAACTTGACACTGTTTCCTGCTGTGTGCAGGAGAAGCAGTGTGATAAAAACACCCACTGAACGGGCCACATGGTCGCTGCTTGTTTCCTCCGTCTTCCCTGTGTGAAGAAAGAGGAAGCTGTTCGTCACTATTGTGGGACACAAGCAGGAGGCAAAGCGATGGCAGGGAAACATGATTTCCCCCCTGTCTGATGACGCTCATTGTGCCAGAGTTTTTGGATCCCTAAACTTCACCCACTGCATCCCTAGGTGCTAACAGGCATTCTCTAGTGTTGTTAACGCAGTGTGCTATGCCTGAGAAATTCTTCGCCCAGCCAACCCATTTGTAAGCACGATGTTATATAGTACAGCCTCACTAGAGAAGATCAAATTCCCTGAGCTCAGAGCCATGTTCTCATACTCAAAAGTCACCAATTTCATCAGTTTAGCTTAAGAGGGGTTTTCTACTCACGTGCCATGACAATAAATGGTAGCTGAAGGGTAAAGTTTGGAGGTCAAAAATCCTCAAGGGATTCCCTGCTACATTGAAATTTAGGAATGATAAAGATGATGAGCAGCAGCCACCACCTTTGGCATAAATTTGGGGATAGTGCAAGATTTCCCAACAATACTGATATATTTCATCAACCTGCTTCCTTCCCATTTTAGGCCTGTTTTCATGTCACACTAGTTTTTCCTACGGAATAGCTGCCTTATCTCATTCTCATCCCCCAAGAAGGGGGGATGCAGCTAATACATCATGCTGTGACTAAAACACAAGCAATTCGCTGTTGCCTTGTCTTCCTCCTGTAGGTGCTTTTTCTTTTCTGCTCCTCCCTCAAACATACTTCATGACTGAGAATGTTGGATTTAATGCTGCCAGAAGGAGTGCTTTAAGATCATATATTTTCTGAATATGCTGCCCAGTTTGGTGTTTTATAGGTGTCATGATTCTCGTTTCCTCCAGCATTCATATGTGCTGGCAAACTGACACAGGACACTCAATCAGTGAGACTTCTCAAAAGGGGAAATCTCACAATGAAAAGCTTAATGATTACTCACATCCATAAACACTTAAAGCTGATTGATGGTCAGAACACTGTAGGTTACAAGATAACGTACAGTCAAAATGCTTTAACAAACCTGGTTTCCCAGTTGTCATCTCAACGGTTCCAAAACCGGGTTCCAAACCCGACCAAGGGTAGGGAAAGATTCCTGGTATGCTCCTTCGGGCCGTCTCAATGGGGAATTCTTGAAAGGCTTAACAAACCATTTCATGGCACAGTCCTTAGTAATACAGAGTCCAAATAGAAGAGAATCCATGTTCAGAGTGCTTTCAAAGTCCCAAACGGTGATGGTTCCAAACAGGGAAGGATTTCAGGCCATGAGTTGAAAGATGTTCCTAGCAAAGGCTCCTCACCTTTGCTCCACCTAATAAAGGGAGATGAAGGCCTGTTCAAAACCAGTTGACAGACAGGGGCTCAGCCCGTAACTCGTACCCATGCCCAAACAGGGTGGCTCTGCTCAGCCCACCAAGATGACACTACAGTCTGAGTGACTCCTTCAACACCTTTCTAAAACTCGCTATCAGTTCCCCAGAGAAGTCTAACAGCTTTAAGGCCAAGACATTCCTGTGAGAACTTTGACAGACACAAGTTTACATAGACATTCCAAACTAGTTCTAATTAAATCTACCTACAGGCCTCATCAATAATTAAATCTACCTACAGGCCTCATCACTGCAGCCATTTAACTATGATTTCCAAGAAAAAGGCAAGAATGCTCTTTAAGTTCTTCCTTAAGTAGGAGCTGATATATGTAATGGATAAGAGTCGGGGCTCCAAATCAGGGGCAAGCCAGTCTTTCTTAGCCTCAGTCCCCCTATCCCATTCCACAGTATGCAGCAGCAAGAAATGGGTAGAGAGGAGGCTAGTGATTGGCAATGGTAGAAGGGTTGGCAGAGGTTACAACTACAACAGTACAATCAGTGGGGTAGGGGTGGGGATTCGTGGCAGAGGGCCAGAGCACCCTGGGCTGGTTGGGATTGTGCACCCCTGTATTTTTAAAAAACGCATTTGAAACTCTTCACATACTGCAAAACTATTTACATAATGACATAAATGTCATTAAATTCTACTTTTTTAGTGGCTTGGATGCTGAGATCTGTGAGTGGGAGGAAGCGCACAGAAGTGGCCTCTCCCACCCCTTCCTCCTTGCTGCAGTGCCCTGTTCTCCCTGACAAATCTCACTGGAGAGTCATGGGCCTCTACTGGATGGTATTGGATTTAGAACAGAAGGCAGAATTGGTCAAAGTCAGCAGAACCATGTTGTGAGTGGAGTTCCCCTCACGGAAGGTGCCTCTGGACAATTTTGACAAATTCCCCCTTCCCCCTGCACACCCCAACACTGCCTCCCATTCCATCCCATTCAATAGGGGCCAATGACCCTCCAGTGAGGCTCCTCAGGGGAGCAGGGTACTGGAAAGTTCCCTTCCATGAGCTTCCTTCAAAACATGGGTCTCAGGATCCAACCCAATATCACTATTCGTTCACAGACTGTAAAATAGGAGTTACAAAGACTTGCTTAACAAAATGAATGAGAGAAAATCATGATGCAAACAGTAGGCACATTAAAAAGTATGCCATCATTATATAAATTGTATAATGAACCCGCCCCATCATTCTCAAAATCATTGTACAACCTATTTGAAAATCAGCAACACAGTTGCAAGCTCTGGTTAGCTCTAGGCTAAGAAAGAGCTGTTTATCAAATGGGTGAAGAAATGAGATAAGGCAGGCTCAGTGACTTATGAAGAGAGAGATTGTAATGGAAAAGCACAACTTGATTGATTTTGGTACAACAGGTCATCTATAAGCATGCATCTGTAAGGAGAAACTGACAAAGCATGTACAGAGCTCTTGGTTTTGTTAAACATGCCTGCTCAAGTGTCAGTACTAAGAAATGTGGATCTTTTCTTAATAATATCTTACCCACCTCTCCCTTTGCTGGTTATGACCTATAACGCCCTATATGGCTCAGGTCCAGGTTATCTGAAAGACCGTATTCTCCCTTATGAGCCTTCCCATGCTTTAAGATCTTCAGGGGAAGCCCTTCTCTGGTGGGAACGCGGAAGAGGGCCTTCATGGTGTCTGCTCCAGTGCTGTGGAACTCTCTTCCCAAGGAGCTAGACTGACTTCTTCTTTGAAGTGTTTTTGGAGGCAGTCAAAAACTTTATTGTTCCAGCTGGACTTTGGCAAAGTCTAGCATCAAAGGAAGTACTATCACTGAAGTTGACTATGAGATTCTGGTTAACATTAGCTAATCCCAAATTGCCATCTTACATTTGTTCACCCTCATCGAAGCTGATTGGGCCAGCAACTCAGAAGCTAAACCAATCTTCAACCAAAGATCCCTTTGGTAAAAGGCTTGGGTGCCTATGGGAAAGAACTCACATTCAGCTCATCTGAATACCTGTGTAGGATTGCTTAGCTACTGTAGGGCTGGCTTGAACTATCATCCAGGCAAGCTTGTGTATAGAAGTTATTATTTATTTCATTTCATTTCATTCCTGTACTGCCCCATAGCCGATGCTCTCTGGGCGTTTTACCTAAAAATACAAAATAATAAGCTTTATTTTACTTTTTGATTTCTTTTTCTAAAACTATCCATGGCCTTTACTGTTTTTCTACAGTGTATGATCAGTAAACAACAACAACAACAAACCTTTTCCAGGTTAAAATCCTGTACTTAGGTGGAATTTATGCCTAATGGTTGAGAACCATTATAGGCCTTGAATGTATAGAGGAAGTCATGGGGATTCTCCTACGTTCAGAGAAAATGAAACACACTCTTCAAAGACCACTCTAGAAGTTGCTCCTACTTGGGAGTAGATTACTATTGTATAATGGAGCTGGTGGTAGTTTATGAACCTCTGAGGCATGACCCAAAGAAGTATATTCTGTAGGACCATGTAGGCAGTATGTGTGTGTGTGTGTGTTTATCCTCTTCAGAAGGGGCCATCAGGAAAGTTGTAATGTAAAGGAGGAATGTTCACGACACATAAATTGATTGTGTAGTTGTGCTGTGATGGAACTACTTGTCTATGGACCAGTTCCATTCAGTTCCATTCAGTCTTCAGTTCCATTCAGTCTTCATGGAACTGAAGAAGATAAGTGTAATCTTATCTTGCAACCAAGGAAACAAAAATCTTTTGACATTAAAGTTATCTTTTAAAACTGAAATATTGTTGGAATGTTTTAAAGAGACAATGAAACAGATGAAGAGGGAGAGACAAAGGTTTAGTTTTTCATACTGAATACTGCAAATGGCTGGTTTGTCACATTTTCAGTAATGCAAGTGGCTGCTGTTGACACATGGGCATAGTAACATGTAGATCAACATAATATCAACATAAATGTTGTCAGTATAGGATGAATATATTTCCCTGCATCTTCACTAGAATTAAGTTGGCTTTCCTAGGATGGAAATAAGGAAACAAATGCCCCAAACACTGTGATGGACTGCTAAAATGTAGCGTTACTATTTATACCATGTTTTAAGTAGTACATAAAAATAGCTTTGAAAAGCAAATATGCTTTTATTTGACAAATAAGGATGATAGTACCTCCAGGTTTGAGAAATTATTGCAGCAAGAACAATAGCCATAAAAACTCTGCAGATTTAACATTACTTGTGATATAAAAGTTGCATGAAAAGGAAGACTAAAGCCTCATGCTACAAACCAAACCAAACCCTAAAACATCCTTTCTTACAGCTGTATGTTTTCAGCATACTATTTGTCAGGTTGTCATTCTGTTTGTTTTTAATGAAAAAGAGGTTCCTGCCTCAGCTCAGCAAATTATTGATAATAGTGTCACTGATCTATGAAGGCATCCTGCAGGATAATAGATCAAGAGAATAGTTTCCTGTTTAATATTTCTCTCTTGCTACCAAGGTAAGATTTGGAGGCATGAGATTGAAAAAGAAACCATTAAAACATATGAAATCTAATAAAGGTGTTCTCCTCTTCCTGTGTCTTATTCATCCTCTCCCCTCTTTTATTCTTTTTGGTTTCTAGAGAAGCTTCCTGGGTTGCGCTACATTTAAAGTAGGCGAGTTGGTGAAATCAAAGGAGCAACAATTGACTCTTAGCCTGCGGTAGGTATCTTTGTGTTAATTGCAAATCACGTCAAATTAACAAAGCTGTAAAAAACAACAACAACAACAACAACGCTGTAACCTAGGGTGACCATAAGAAAAGGAGGACAGCGCTCATGTATCTTTAACAGTTGAATAGAAAAAGGAATTTCAGCAGGTATCATTTGTATGCATGCAGTACCAGGTGAAAGTCCCTCTTGATTACAACAGTTAAAGCTGCAGGAACCCTGCCCTCTTTTGTAGAGTGACCAGATACAAAAGAGGGCAGGACTGCTGCAGCTTTAACTGTTATGATGAAGAGGGAATGTTGCCAGGTGGTGCATGCATACAAATGACACCTGCTGAAATTCCCTTTTCAATATAACTGTTAAAGATACAGGGCCCCTTCCTCCTTTTCATATGGTCACTCTATGTAACACTTAAGGACTGCTGCTTGGCTGTGGTTAGAAACTCAAAATGGCCACAGGTCAAATAGATACAGGAATGCTGTTTTTTTTGTTCAGTCTGCATCCAATCCAATCCACACTATCTAAATTAAGGTGACGACTGAAATGCAGTTATTTTCCAAATTATGCATTTCTTTGAATTTTGTGATGCAGTTCACAGCTAAAAAAACAACAACTATCAAAATGCATTTAGGGTAAAATGCATGTAAAATGGTGTATTTCAGAGTACAATTCATATTAAATGCATATTTTAGGGTAGAGCGCATTGAAAAATATATTTAAATATTTATTCAAAGACACATTTTTGTAAGGATTTTTTTAAAAAAACTGCATGTTAAGGTGGAAATGAGGTCAAATGGACTTATGGATGAAGACACGCAAAACTGACACAAATGATAAATAGGCTTAACCATTCATCCCTAATCAGATGCCCATCTCAAATGCTGCTGTTTTTACAGTGCACAAAACTTAAGTCAATCATAGGATATTTCAGGCATTCAGACCAGTGAATATATTTAATTCCATTTTTGTTCCATCTCTGAGTACCCCAGTGTAGACATACCCAGTGTAGACATAGTCAATGCTAGCGCTAACATAAATTACATTGCACTATAGTAAGGTACCTAGTGTAAAGGCAATAGCATTTCCTGGCGTGACAGTTTTGTTTTGTTTTTGAAAAACCTATCATACCAGCAAACACTATAGTGCAACTCAATTTATATTAGCATTCACCATCCCTGCAAAAGCAACTGGTATTGCGTTATTGCAGCATAAGTTACATTAGCACTAGTGCCGCATAGGATACTGCCCATTACTTTCAGCCTGTTACACAGGCACTCTCTGGGGTGAATTCCCTGCTTCTTTACCTTGTCTGTGTCAATCATGATTTAGCATTTCATCTGCAATGATGCTGTTCAGCTAGCATTACATCTATGGTAACACTAAGTTAGTTAACCATGGTTTGCATGAGTGTATATATAGCTCTGAAACATAGTTAAAGCTTCTAAGAGGAAGAGAGGGTGAGGAATTTACATTGGAGGGAGGAAGAGAGAAGGTTGTGGTGCTTCTGCTCTCTCTTAACCATGGTAAAGAGATTGGCAGCATTATGTCTGCAACAGGTAATGTTTGCTCTGTACATGTGCTTCCTTCTCCAGGCTTGGAGTTATTTTTTTAAAAATGTGTACCATACAGACTTGAATCAGTGGTGTAGCATGGGGCTCAGGGGCTGTTGCACTGGGCGGAAAACTCTTAGGGGTGCAAAAATTTCAAAAATAAAATAAAAAAGAAAGTAGTATTTTTTATTTTTTTTTATTTTAGTTTAACATACCATACAAAAAGAAGAAAAAGAAAAAAACAAATTCCAGTACATAACAGATTACTTGAATATATAATTGTTAACATAATCCAACATAATTCAACATAATCCAACAAGTGCTCCCCCTTCCCTTCGGGATCATTCCTGTTTCCAAAATCTTAACACCTCTTCTGCTGGTGGTTTCCCACTTCACAAACACAAATATTAGGAACTGTTTCCAAATTTCCTCAAAAGAATTCGTTTTTGCTATACCTCTTCTCATTTTAATGTTACATGTTAATTTATCATTAATAGCAATATCCCATACTTCGTTATACCATTCTTCAATACAATAATCACCTTGAATCTTCCAGTTCCTAGCTACAATTAACCTTGCTGCAGTCAGCAAATTTGTTATCAATTCCTTAATTTCTTTTTTACATTTTAAATCATCATATAGTGAGAGTAATGCAACTCTTGGTGTTTCTTCTATCTTCATTCCAACGATTTCTTCAATCTCAGAAAACACCATCTTCCACAACTTTTGCACATATTTACATTCCCACCACATATGTAAATACGTTCCTTTTCCCCCACAACCTCTCCAACTATTTGCTGAATGCTGTTTATTTATCTTATTTAATCTAACCGGGGTTAGGTACCACCTCCATATAATTTTATAATAATTCTCTTTTATTCTCACTGACATATTTCTCAACACTCTTTGTCTCCATAATCCTTCCCAACTCTGCTGTCCTATTTGTACCTTCAAATCTGTCTCCCAAACCAATTTTCCTGAACTGTCCATCAACCCTTTCTCAAGCAATATTCTATATATTTCACTCATTAACCCTTTTATCACTGTGTTTTCTCCCTTATCAATTTCTTTTTTGACAATTAGTTCCTCAAACTTCGACAACTCTCTACAATCTCCATTTTCTCTTACCCAATTTTTAGTCCATTGTTCCAATTGCCAATAGTTTAACCAAGTTAATTTTTTATCTTTTAAAACCTCTTCCAACTCCTCTCTTGTACTCATCTTGTAGTAATAATAAATTAAAAAATTAAAATTTGTGTAGACGGGGCAAAAAAACGTTGCCACGTAACATTTTACAGCATTTTTCTTGTTACGCACAGATCAGGAAAGCCTTGCAGGCTGCATTTCCTCCCAAACGGGCCTCTCTAGCACACACGTTGCTGCTCTGGCTACCTTCTAAGTCATCCAGAAGGAGGACAGAACAGCAACGCGTGTGCTAGAGAGGCCCGTTTGGGAGGAAATGCAGCCTGCAAGGTGATCGGTTATCATATCAAGGTCATCATATCAGCCATGATGCTAAATAGAAAAGAATCAGGTGCACAATGCAGGAAGAGGAGGAATACTGTCAATTGAGAGAGATTTCAATGTAGATTTCAATACTGTTATTGAAAAATTGCACGTATTAAAACCAGGTGATTTTAAATAAATGTAAGTACCAGTATACTAGTATTAAATTAATTTTACTTTAAATAGATCAGTATTTTCTTAAAACATAATACATGTGCTTGGGTGGGTGGGTAAGGGATTCAATACTGGACTGGTGGAAGGGACTCAGGGACTGCTAAAGGTCCACGGATTAGGGGCACAATACTTGCCTTGCCCCAGGCGCCGGCAACCCACGCTACGCCACTGACTTGAATACATATTTTGTTGTTTGGCTCCAAAAATGGGAAATGGGAATTGAATTCTGAATCTGGGATCAGATAACTTCTGGGTTTACCTCTTGCTAAAAAGACTGTCAATGGAAGTGAAGTTGCAAATTCACAACTTCTTAAAGGGCAGCTGTAATGTTAGAGGAGGTGCTACACAATGGTAAAGAACCGAGACAATGTCCCTATCTGGACCAATTGCACCAAAATATAGTATAATAATGAAGTTCAGGCTTTTCCATGAACTCCCCCTCTCTGCTGCTGCAAGAAATTTGAATGTATCATTGACTAATCAAGGAATTCACTGTGTACTGGACCACCACTTTATTTGATGTTATGCAATAGACAGTGTAAAACATTGCTGACCCCAGAGTGCTCTAAGCCAGAGCAGCTCTGTGGTGGCCACATGGAATAGTCTTATGTACAACATGTGCAAGCTCCCCATCTATAAAGTGAAATAACAGTGATTTACCTCAAATGATTCTAAGAGGAATAAATGATTGAAGGGAATTGATAGCCTTAAGAATAGCCTTAAGAATAGAGTCAGCAATCATAATTCCTGAGATTGCTATGTTCCTAACAGTTTTAAACTACCCTGTAGTTTAAGGAGGGTATAATCATTTCAGAGTATTTACATATATGTGAGTATTTTTTTCTCTTTATTTCTGATTTGTTAAGGTTACAAAATGGATTGTTACAAAATGAATACATTATCCAATCTTCATGCAATGGTTGTGTTGCATCTTGAACTTTGTTGTTCTAATACATCACAAACAAACTCCAACTTTCAATAAACTGATCCTTTTGTTGCCTCCCTTACTCTTATTAAATTTGGAAGCCTAACACTATAAACCATATAACCCTGTAAGTCCCATATTTTCATGCTGTTTCTTTATAGGCCACTTTTTACCTTATGGACCCAAAACAGGGTACATACATATTTATAAAATACACTGAGCTTACTTTACAGTGCAATGAGACCATTAATCTTTTCCATTAGTTAGAATAATACATGGTAAAATCATACATGCTTCAATGAAAATGTGTACTACTATTTCAATGTCAACTGTGTATTCACGCTGCTCTTAATATAGCCAAATAAGACTATGTTAGGATCCAGGGGAAGTTTATATCCTATGAAGTTTTTAATTTTTGTTAATTATTAATTAATTAAATTTTGACCTAACCTTAGGATAATCCAGAGTATGTGCATATTAGCCTGCTTGGATCCACTTCTCCCACAATGGGAGGTTCTGGGTAGGTTCTGTGAGGTGTTAAATACAATCTCTGAAATAATTTATTAAAAAATTCCTTGAAATTCATGCATGATGCAGCTTGTGGCATGGAATTCAAAATCCAATTTCACACTGCCTGCAGAACTTCTTTCCTCAAATCATTATTCCATTTGGTCAAATGGGCAATAGAAGAAGTCATATCTAGATCCGCTATTAACTTATAGACTTGACCTATCACTCATTTAATTTGATTTTCAGAAATCAGTTTTTCAGACATGGTATGCATTCTTCTTGGTCCATATTTTGACATTAACTTACAAACTTTATGCTTAATTTGTAAATGTTGGAATATAAGCTGCTGTTCATATATGTAATTATATCACATTGTTTCTAATAAGCAGTTTCCTACAAAAATATATATGCTTGTTTATGCTTTTCTTTCTTCAAAGCCATGCTTCTAAATGTGCCAACTGAATGGATGTGTGAGCATGAGAGCACTGATGAATATCTCCTTGAGAAGTATTTCCATTTATTTTGACTACTGTTTTGATAGCATCCTTGACCTGTAAAATGGTAGCTTCATTAAAGCACATAGGATCCCCAGTGCTCTCCCCAACTTTTAGCTCTAGTTCATGTTAATAGAAGCAGCTTTGACATAATGGGGAAGAAGATGAGTGTCTCACCCTTGCCCCCATGTGCTTCAATAAATTGTGAATCTGGGCCTGCAGGCTGATATCAGATACAAGGCCGATCCCTCCAAAAGGGAAGAGGGGGTGAAAGTCAGATTAATAGGGCCCCAGGGCAATTCTGCATCACTTAGAGAATCTAATTTATGCATTGTTGGAACCACGTGGTCAAATTTATAGTTTATACCTGCTCTACCATTTGTGCTATTAACACAAGTACCATATAAAATGGGGCACTGCTTAAATGTCTCTGGCATATTGAGGACCTGAGGCAGGAGGGCAGATGACTCACATCTTATCGAATAGATGTAAAAAATATCTGTCGTAGGCTCTGCTACAGCAATGAGTAATATTTTTCTTAACTGCTGCAATTGTGTCTGCAAAGTGCCATCTTGTGGAGCTGTTATAAGTGATTAATGGCTTGGTCAATCAATGCTATAACTACCCAGAGGCGGAGCCATCTTTCCCCCACTTTGATGAATTTGTCGTCTACTTTGCTGACAAAATTGTATGTCTTTGGCTGCCCTTGGGGGTTTGCTTGTTAAATATAGAATTTGAGGGGTTGGGGATACAGTCTTGTATCACTTTCAGATGGTCTTGCCCTCCTTGATCAGTTAGTTAATAACCAATAATCAGAGCAGGACCTCAGTACTTCCTAACTCAAATATGTGTGTGATCCAACTAGCAAGTGATTTCCCACAAGTCTACCAAACATGAACTTACTACATTTAAAAGAGAGAACAAGGGAGAGAGAGAGCGCTGAAAAATAATATTAAACAGTTAGGCTATAAATGGGTTATTCTGCTATTTGGTTGCCATGTAAACATTTATTGGTTTTGTGTGTTTCTTAAGCCAACAGAGTTCTTTGTACTTCTACTACAACATATTTCATATATTAAGGAATCTGAATGCTAATAGATTTTTGAGATATGACATGCAAATGAAAAACTGAGGTTGAGAGATTCAAAGGATTCAGAAAACATTAGACATGAACCACATTTTGCATGCTTAATTGATGACAAAGTTTTTGGAAACACCTGCAGAATGTTTGCTGTTGTTTGGTGTATGTTTCTTTCTTAGCAAATGCTGCAATTAATATGGGAATCAGCATGCTTTTTCTCCTCGCAAATCAACTTAATTAGATCTGTTTTATACAGCTAACATACAGATAGAACTTCCTAGCTGTTTCTGGTTGTGACTTGCCACTATGAAGCAGATGGGTGTCAGCTTGGCTTTACGAACTGGGCAGATCTCCAGAAAAGTAGAGAGAAAATTTGGCAAAGTGTATAATAAAATTTTATACTAGGTTGAACAAAAGGAATAGTATAATCTGTTGTTCAGTGACATTTTATTTATTACATGAACTCTCTGGAAGCAAAAATTCTTCACAGTTTTAATCAGTGAAACTACATGGAAATCGTAGTCTTCTAAAATGCGTTAGGGATTTTGTCATAAAACTAAAAATCTATTCTTTTCATCAAGAATTGCAGTTAAAAGGAATGTATATATTTTATTAGACTGCAAGTTTTAGTTGTGTGCATTGTATAATGGGGAAATGCCTGTGACACTTGAATAGAATAATTGAAACTCTGAGGGTGCAATCCTACCCAAATAGTCAGCAGCCTCTGAACTCAGAAGCTGCCAAGTATCCAATGCAGGGCAGGAGGAGAGCGGAGGTGATCTTCACCTCCACGCTCATCGCTCCAGCCGTCCTGCATTTTTGCTAGATGTGCAATTTCTCCCGTCCAGCAGTGGTGCCTCGGAGCAGAAGGGAAGTAGGCTGGGGCAGCCATAGGATATGTCGTATGGCCACTGCCAAATTCTCCTTCCCTCCCTGCTTCCAAATGCTTCCTTTTCCCCATCTCCATGCCCCATTATCTGAGTCCCATTTTCAGAGCGAGCGAGCTGGTGTGGATTTATTTTATTTATTTATTTATTTATTTATTTATTGCATTTATATACTGCCCCATAGCCGAAGCTCTCTGGGCAGTTTACAAAAAACACCTTAGTTGATTATTTTGCTAACAATGGCTGTAAGAGGTCAGGGGAGGGGGGAGGAGTGCAGTTGGAGCCAGGAAACTCAACTATCCTATGCCCCCCCCCTTGGATGATGTCTGGGGGGCATAGGATTGCTCTCTGAGTGGCATAATTATATATTGTTTTAACTTGGATCATGGTTTAATTTGTTTTCAACTGTGCATATTTTTATGTATGTTTTTATCTCTACGCCACTCTGAGACCGTAATGATATAGGGCAGGATATAAATGTTTTAAATAAATAATAAATAATTCAGAATTTGTATGTAAATACGCAGTCAGCTTTTCTGTGTTCCTAAGGGTGCAATCGTATTAGGATGGCCATAAGTCAATGAACTCTGTGGTTAATGGCCATCCAATGCTGAGTGGGAAGAGTGGTGGAGGGCATCTTTGCCTCCGTGAACCTCCCACTCTGCATTTTGGCTAGATGGGCTTTGTTGCCCTTCTAGCTGGGGCTCTGTGGAGTGGGAGGGTAGGAGGCTGGGGAGGCCTGCGAATATGGCGTAAGCCTAGACTTTGTCTAGGGGGCATAGGACTGCTCCCTAAGCTTTTTCTCCCCCCACCTCACTTTATGTTCAAGTAAATACATGGCCATGGGAAATGTTTTGTTCAGATTTTAATTATTCAAGAAATTTAAGAAAGAATCAATAAAATATATTGTAATTTCTCTCAAACTCAGGAATACTATTATATTCTTTGGAGTGGATCCAGATTTAGTCACATTTTGAGTAGACCTATTGAAACCTAGACATATTTAGTTGTAATATGTCTAAATCTGGATACATCTCATTTTACATAGTGGAATGTATGTTATCTTTGTATGTTGGGAAAGAGTATTGATCAGTCTTCCCCAACCTAATGCTCTCCGCATGTTTTGGATTACATCTCCCAGCATTCCTTGCTGGGAGCCTTTTGAGAGTTGAGGTTCAAAACATCTGGAGGGCACCAGGTCAGTGAAGGCTGGCAGAGGGGGTGAAACCTATTTATTGGTTTAAGCATTTAGTAACTTGCCTGTATCATGCGTCAACTAATCTATTTCTCATTCTTCTTTGTTAATAATAGCTGTTAATGCATGCCTGTCTAATTGTAATAACAATTGGGGAACAACTTCTTTTACCTTGAATGTTCTGGAGAATGCCCGCAAGCAAGGATATTTGGATAAACAGGAGTGGTATTTACACAAGGAGCTGTACTGATAAGAGATACAGAGTTGAAGAAGTAAACAAAGTTCTAGTGTAGGATGATTCTATATTTGCGTTATCATTTCATTGAACCTTAAAGGCTTTGCTTGATTGTTCTTCTGTAATTTTGTGGCTGCAGTCCAAAACACACTTACCTAGGAGTAATTCCCATTGACTTCAATAAAACCCACTCTTCGGATTAGATATGTATAGAATGGCTCTGAAGCCCACATTTTTAGTGAGCACTTCTTTCTTTGTTTATTTGTATGCTTGGCATATCTTATTGTCTAATGTGACAAATCTGGTTTAAATTCCTCACTATGACGTGAAGCTAATGCTGGCTTTCCTCAGAATATTGACGTGACTCTTGGCTGATCGGCACACCTATTGTTTTCAAAAGAGGTGTTTTCATTCCATGATTTAACATTTGCAGATTCATTGTTATTTGTTTTTGTTGATGATGAAATGATTATTGGACTGGCACTTGGCATATAAAGTTCAGTCTATAAACAGATGTTAAGTAGACTACAATAGGTTTGAAAGTAATGCCGAAGGTTTTTATCTCCAGCCAGAATGGTCAATGGCGAGGGATGATGACAGGCCAACAACATACATTTAGGGTGCAATCCTGTTGTTTCCACTCTTGATGATCATAAGCCTCCAGACTGCAATGCAGGAGGCACAATGGAGGCGATCTTCACTTCCTCATCTTTGTGCCCTGCATTTTCACTAGAAGGGCCTGCTTGCCTGGAGCATTTTGGAGGGGAAGGAGAGGAGGATGCAGAGGCCTCAGGATAGCTCATATCCTGGCCTTTCATGTCTCCTTTCCTTCCTGCCCACCAAAACATCCCCTTTCCTCATCCTCTGAGTCACGTTCCCAACTTGGAGAGCAGCCAATGCGGTTCTGTCTGCAAGGGGCAAGGGGGCATGGATTCCCCCTCTGCGGTCAGAGCACAATCTCCAACCTTGGAACTGAGAATCCAAAATATCCTGTGACCCCTCTTTGGCTGTCTAAGAACCATAGGACTGCTTCCTTAGATAGTGAGCATATTTCTGTGTTCTTTATTGTATATCTCTTGATCAAAGAATCATGAACAATCTACCTTGTTCTTCTTTAAATAGATACCTTGTTCTGTTTTGGGGAGAAATGCTTTGTGCATCAAGGGTAAGGATAAGGTTTCACTTCATAGCCTTTTGTCGCATGACTGACAGGCTGCATATGGCTGTGTTGCTACTGAAATCCAGAGCAACAGACAGGGTTAAATCTGCGACAGCCTATAATTCATAGTTGAGTTGTTGAATATTTGATACAAACTGGCAATGGGAGAGAACTTTAGCATTTTTCATGAAGACACTCTATTCTGCCGTAAACTGATACTTTTACAAGGGCATGTGTTGTGACAACTGGAATTTTTAAAGTTATATGTGACCGGGCAACCACTGTTTTTTGTTCATATTTCTCTGTGCAGAGATTTTCTCAATTAATGCAGTCTGTTCTTCTTGCAGCAGTTGTGAGAGAAGAGAAGTATATGTACAATGTTCAATCTAATAACCTACAGAAACTCAGGTGAAAGAAGGAAGCCAAAATCTAGTCTGTATAACTTGCCAATTAAAATTTGCCACTGGAATTAGCCTATTCGGGTGTTAAGGAAGAAGGGGAACTCACCACATGAGTGATGAGCAGGGCAGCACTAAGTAGCTCTGTTAGCCCTCAAACCTTAGGGCTGGACAGGCCGCTCCCTCAGTGTATACTTTGCCAATAAACACACCGGGTTGGAAAATGCAAGTTAAAGTTTATTCGTAAATGTTGCAACATTGGAGCTCCAGCGGGAAATGCAAATTAAGAGCTCCCTGAACAAAGGGATCCTCTGGAATATATAGGCTCTGGTTACATCACTTGTTAGTAACATAATTGGTCAGTGCTCTTATCTTTAATGGACTTTACTGGTCCGTGCTCTGTTAACAAACTAGGTTACATTGCCAGTACAAGGTAAGGTGCATACAATTCATACATCACAGCTTACATTCGACACTGATTGGTTGAAAGTTTTTCCTTTGTCTAAGAGGCACCTAGAATCTGCCATGAAGGAATGCTGGGGGCAGTTCTTAACCTTTCACCTGGAGCATAGACTAATCTGACAGAATGAAATTCCCTTTTACACACATCAGCTCCACCCATCACTGGGACACGCATCACATAGCTCTTCCCTTAACATTCCCAGGAGCTTTGCACATGCAGCTGCATATCATTAAAACAAAAACAGGACCTTCTTTAAAAACAGGCCAAATACAATTTTAAAAGCCAAAGGCCTGGCAAAACAATGCAGTTTTCATAGCCTGTCTAGTCCAGTAGGAGGCAGCCTTGGAAGGAAGTCCCACTGTTGACATGCTGTTACACAACAAGCCCTATCTTGGGTACCCACCAACCACATTCCTCCTGGTGTGGCAACCAGGCAATGATGAAAATACCAAACTACAGGCAGGCTTATACAGTAGGAGGCGCCAAGCTGGTTATTCTGGCCCCGAGACAGTTAGGGCTTTATAGGTCAAAATCAGCACCTTCAATGGGGCTCGGAAACAGATTGGAAGCCAGTGCATTGGTTCAAGACTGGTGTTCCATGGTCTCTAAAGTGCACACCAGACAACAGCCTGGCCACAGCATTTTGCACTAGCTGTAGTTTCTGAACACTTTTCAAGCACAGCCCTGCCATAATCACATTACAGTCATCTACAAGAGTGGCCATTAAGAAACGGATCACCATAGCTAGATTCACCTTCCCTAGAAAGGGGTGCAGCCAGCTTATTAGCTGAAGCTGGGCAAAGGCTCTCCTAGACGCAGAAGCAATCTTGAATATAGCCAAATATGACTAGTTTTAGGAATGAATACTGTGGTTTTTGGAGTCACAGAACATGAAGTGTTAGTTTCTAACCCTTATACAATTTTATTTCCTGTCTCTTCAGTAAATGTATAATGTATGGCTAGATTCTGGCAGATTTGGTATATTTGCTAGGCTTCAAAATCAGGCAAATGTCAGTCCTACTATGCTGAAAGCCATTTCAGTAAAAGGACTTGTACTATAGAAAATGGCTTTGCAGTCTATGGCTGCATACTGCCTATGCCAAGTTTAAAACAATGTTAGTTTATGTTGTTCAAAAGTATACTGGCAAAGCTTTCTTTTATAAATTATGTTATGAATTCTGAAACGTTAGGCTCCAAATTATAGCTAAGAAGTTTCTGATTCCAGACTTCACAAATTACAATAGCAGTTCTTTCAATGGTACATGTTCATGGTATCCTTGCAGAAATAATGAAAGTGTGTGATTGGGGTGGGGGGATGCAGATAAACTAGAACTTTGTAAAGCTTTGATAAATGCAGCTCCACTAGTAGAGGTGTTCAGAGCGCCGTCCGGTTCAGTTTTATTGGATGAGTTTCAGTTAGTGAGGCCCGAGGATGTGGACAAGGTGCTTGGCCAAGTCCGGTCGACCACCTGTGTGCTTGACCCTTGCCCCTCGTGGCTCATTACATCAAATAAGGAGGGGATCGCCGGCTGGGTCCAGGAGGTTGTAAATGCCTCCTTGAGAGAGGGAGTGGTGCCGGCCTCTTTAAAAGAGGCGGTAATTAGACCACTCCTGAAGAAGCCTAATCTGGACCCGGAAGATGTTAACAACTACAGGCCGGTGGCTAATATCCCTTTCCTGGGCAAGGTGCTTGAGCGGGTGGTTGCAGGACAACTCCAGGCACTCTTGAATGAAATGGATTATCTAGATCCATTTCAATCGGGCTTCAGGCCTGGTTTTGGAACAGAAACTGCCTTGGTCGCCCTGTGGGATGACCTCTGTCGGGAGAGAGACAGGGGGAGTGCGACCCTGTTGGTTCTCCTGGACCTCTCAGCGGCCTTCGATACCATCGACCATGGTATCCTTCTGGATAGGTTGTCTGAGCTGGGAGTTGGAGGTACTGCGTTGCAGTGGTTCCGCTCCTACTTGGATAGCCGATTCCAGAAGGTGGTGCTGGGGGATTATTGCTCTGTGCCGTGGCACCTAAGCCATGGGGTTCCACAGGGCTCTATCTTATCCCCTATGCTGTTTAACATATACATGAAGCCGCTGGGGGAGGTTATCCGGAGATGTGGACTGAGGTGTCATCAATATGCGGATGATACCCAGCTCTACCTTTCCTTTTCATCAAACCCAGGTGAGGCAGTGGCTGTTCTGAACCAGTGCCTGGGCACGGTAATGGACTGGATGAGGGCTAATAAACTGAAACTCAATCCAGACAAGACGGAGGTACTGTTAGCGGGTGGTTCTTCTGTCCGGCGAGGTGATGTTTGCCCTGTCCTGGACGGGGTTGCACTCCCCCTAAAGGATCGGGTCCGTAGTTTGGGGGTGCTCTTCGATCCAGAACTGTCACTTGAGGCACAGGTGAACTCAGTGGCAAAGAGCACCTTTTATCAGCTCAGGCTGATATACCAGCTGCGCCCTTATCTGGACAGAGATAGCTTAGCTACAGTTATCCATGCTCTGATAACCTCTCGTTTGGATTACTGCAATGCGTTATACGTGGGTCTGCCTTTGAAAACGGTCCGGAAACTTCAACTGGTGCAAAACAGGGCAGCAAGGTTATTAACAGGGACTGGCCGGCGAGATCACATTACGCCAGTCCTTTTACAACTTCATTGGCTGCCAGTCCAGGTCCGGGCCCAATTCAAAGTGCTGGTATTGACATTTAAAGCCCTAAACGGTTTGGGGCCAGGTTATCTGAAGGAACGCCTCCTCCCATATGTACCTACCCGGACCTTAAGATCATCTACAGGGGGCCTTCTCCGTGAGCCCCTGCCAAAGGAAGTGAGGCAGGTGGCTACTAGGAGGAGGGCTTTCTCCGCTGTGGCACCCCGGTTGTGGAACGAGCTCCCCAGAGAGGTCCGCTTGGCGCCTACACTGTACTGCTTTCGTCGCCAGCTGAAGACCTTTTTATTCACTCAATATTTTAACACTTAATTTTAACTTAAATTTAAATTTTACTGTTTTAACTCTGTATTTTAATCCTATATCAACTTTGCTGTGTGGTTTTATCCTGGTTGCGCTTTTTATACTGTATTTCGTAATTGTGTTTTAAACTGTTGGGTGTTTTACTGTGGTTTTAATTTTTGTGAACCGCCCAGAGAGCTTCGGCTATTGGGCGGTATAAAAATGTAATAAATAAATAAATAAATAAATAAAATAAATAGTAATGACTGTGGCAAGAAGAGCAATTTTTATACATTTTGATCCTACAAAGGCAGCAACGTACACTTGGGTACCATATATATTAGTGTGCCTAGGGCTTTTGTTTTGTTTTTGAATTTCGACACAAATACTGTTGTTCTCAGGCTCAACATCAGTACCTAGCAAATTCAGGCAGCTTCCAGACCCCACACACAGAGGAGGGCCAGGATGTCTTCTCAATCATCTCAGAGTGCAGGATATAGCTTGTGTGCGATTAACAAACCATGCCGGGGAAACTGTGCCGGGTTCGGACTTCATAACAATCCACACAGAAACGATTCTGATAACCCACCATGGGTTGTCATGTCCTGCGAACGAGGCCATTGTACCTTACTCTGAAATGTTGCTAAGATTCCATATGTATCTAGAACAGCCCCATCATTTGCCCAGATGTTGCCAATCAGCATTTTGTCTCTGGCATATTGAGGACCTGAATGGAAAGAAATGGATTTCATTAATGATACTGCCATACAAATAGAAAATAAATTTCCCCTCCCTTACCCCCATATTTTTTTTTCAGGAGCTCGGATGGTGGAAAGTCATTTGGCACGATAGACGTCAGCTTTGTGAAGATGGGGGAGACAGAGGATGGGGAGGCAGATCACATCACAACAGATGTGCAGGGACAAAAGGTAGGAACCCAGCTCAGTGCACAAATTAAATTAGAATGATCAGATTTGCCAGATGCCTATGTATTACTATAGTCACAGTAGAGTTTAAGTTTGTATTTAAAAATAAAAATGAAGAAGTTCTCTGTAGAATAAAGTACAACATGAGTGTTCAACATTCCAAACTAAAAATGGGATGGAACAGAACTCTATTTCAGAACTTTTTAACTTGCAGTCTGTTAGCACAAAAGTACTAATTTCAAAACTAATCAAGTGTAATTAGTTTTAAGTAGTGTGAGCTAGATGGCTACCCTGCTTCCCACCTTCCAGTCATGCTCAGTACAGAAAGCGTGTTTTAAATATCACCTTTTTTTAAAAAAAAAAAGGCTATGGATTAGCTGATTCAGCTGGCACTATTTACAGTTTTATTACAGTTCTTCACTGTGTATATTGCAACATGACTGTGACCTATTTTTATAAGAAAATAAAGGCAAGTGGCTGGAATATAAACCTTCTACAGCAGTGAAGCAACCACACCTAAAGAGATACACTATGCACAGTGGGCTTATTAAATTACTTCAGTATACTTTCCATTTTCCAGAGCATGTGATGCTTTGCAACTTGTGAAGAAAAACTAGCACTGATCCAAAATTATCTAGTCTGTTTCAGTTTCGACAGAACCACTTTGTATATAAAAAAACCAAATTTGTTTTTTAAATAATACCCGTACTTCTTTGCATAGGGGTGCACAAGGGGAGTGCCAGGTGTGCCCAGGCACACCCTAATGTCTCAAGCAATAAGTGCCGAATTAAGGGGGGCATTGAGTAGGGATCCAGTGGGGAATCCAGTTGCAACAGGAACAGCCCTGCCGAAGAACCAGTGCCTCCAACAAAGCACCAATGCTCTCAGCAGCAGGAACGAAAAGGAATTGCTCTGCTGAGAGCCTCTCTGTGGAGACCCACGCTGCCTCATCCACTAGGCCTCTGCTTGAGCAGCTGCAACGGCCCTGCCACGGTCAGGCAAGCCAAACGCAGGGCATCTATGTGCAGTGTTTAATAAATAAATGAATAAAAATAATATCCTTTATGATTGAGTATTCAATAAATGTCCACCTTTAATAAATAAATAAATCCCCTGGTGCACACACTAGTGAAATGTGCTGCGCACACCTATGCTTCTTTGAAACAATTCCCACTTGATATTTATGCAAATTTTGACACAGAAATCAAAACTCTCAAAAATTTGGCTGACCCCTAGAAATAATTCTGTAAGTTCTAAAGCCTTATCTACTTTCCCCTACACCACATGTATTGCGGCCCTATGTAACATAAGGCTTTGTGAGCTAACTGTGGCTCCTACCCTGATAATTTGGGGCGGCGGGGGGTGGGGAGATTTTAAATATTCGTTGCTGGTGTCACTTTTCTACATATTTGTGGGGACATCTAAGGGCTGTCCAAGATCACAAGAAATTATAAACTTTTTGTATGTATATAAATGAGTGTATGTAGTTGGGGATGGGAGAATGCTTACAGCTGGGGGCATTGCTAGGTATTTAAAAGGTTTGGGGCACTGCCCCACAGGCACAAATGTGCAAAACATTTGCATATGCTAGTTTTTATGCACAGATCCAAATTTAGAAATAATTACTAGGACTTAAACTATGTGAAGAAGAAGACTCCCATCTTAATTAACATCCTATCTGGGGTTGTTGTTTTATTCATGTTACTAACTTGCCACCCAGTGGTTTGTGATATTAGATAACCACAATAACACAACCATATTTAGGTTGCACTGTTGAGAGCTTGGGCATTTGAGAAACAAGACAGTGCTTTGTAAAATCATCAAAATGCCACCCTTTCTGTTTTGGGGAGTGCAGTGGGGTGGGGGTGGGGATCATCATGTTTTTAAAATATCAAAGTTGAAGTGGACTGTAACGTGTTTAAGAAAAAAACACATGAAAATGATATAAGTATTGATATATGTTTGTTCTAATCTCTGGGTTAAAAGAGTTGGGTGGCACGGGCACAGTACCCGAGAGCTGGGCTGGTCTTTTGTTCCAAGCACACATACACCCGACTTTACAGGTATATTATACCCCAAAGCAAAGGAAACTAGTGCAAGTTTACTTTTTCTTCTTCTTTTTTTGGGCTGAGTCATATGCCAAAGTAAACATAATATTTACATATATAGAGTTATATCCAATGTTAATTCTACATAGAGTAGATCCATTGAAAAGAATGGGACTTTATTTATTTGTGATACTTCTATACCACTAAATATAATAAAATCCCTAAGCAGTTCACATATAAATATTACAATCACATTTAAAATACAATATTAAATACAATTCCAATTGCAATAATAGTACAAAGCAACACAAGTTGCAGTAAGATGGAGCAGCGTGATTCATTTTATTACAAGTCAGGGAAAGCCTGGGTGAAAAAGTATGTTTTCAGGAGGCATTTGAAACGTGCCACATTTAAATTGAAGTAACACAGAATACTACCCATTATGGTACCGTAACCAAAATAGTTTTAGTGGGGAAGAGGCAAAACTCACAGCACAGGCCAGAATCGTGTACATGCTTACTGTGGACTGAATCCTATTGAACTCGGAGCTTACTTCTGAGTAGACATGTATACGGTTGCGCTGTTGAAGTTGAAAGTCAAATCCACCTGTGTTCCATTAGGGCAGCCAACCCATTGCCCTCCAGATGTTCTGGATTACAAGTCCCATCATGAAGGTTTGGGGGAATGGGTGGGAAGAGAAGAATTTGTTTATACTTCACATTAAAACTGGAGAAGAATGTGGGGGCTGCAATTATGCGCCTGCTCAAGAATCATATTTCTGAGCTAGAAGATCTGGCTCTTGGTCACATATCAAATTGTAGCCCTTATTATTTCTAGTGGTTAACGTAGTGCTGTGGCTTTCCTGAATTAATAAAAAATATATTGGCTCTGTCAGAGTGATTTTGAGTTAGTCACTTCTGGTTTCTCGTAGCAGTAATCCTTCTTCGCTACATATAGTGCTGACTGTTTTCTGTGATCCTGTTATTGCTGCTCGAAAATGAATTGGGCTTGCTGTGGCACCGGGTGCTGCAGGTGAGATGGCGTCCCGTGAAGCCGTCCCCCCTGACTCACCTCTCCCTCTCGCCTCTGCCGCCAGTTTTGCAGTGTCGGTGGCTGCAGTGTTTTGACATGCAGCTTTGTTCCAAGGGGGTTCTGGGACATAAAATGGGGTCTGCTGAGCAGAAAACTGGTTAGTTCCCTCCTCCCACCCCTCACAAGTCACTGTAATGCCTACCCCACATTCACAGCATGAGAATGGAACTGTGCAAGTGACCAGGAGGGGGGGGGATTTCAGCCCAGTCTCGGGAAGTGGGTAGTTCCATATTTATTTATTTATTTGCTGCATTTCTATACCACCCAATAGCCGAAGATCTCTGGGCAGTTCACAAAATTTAAAACCATAAAATACAATTTAAGTATAAAATTTAAATCACAATATAAAAACCACAATATAAAAGTTCAGAATAAAATCTAGCAGCAATACAGAGATTTAAAATACAGATTTAAAACAGCAAGTTAAAAGTTTAGGATGGTAAAATGTTAACATGCTGGGGAAATGAAAAGGTGTTCAGCTGGCGTCGGGAAAAGTATAACGCAGGTGTCAGGCGAACCTTTCTGGGGAGCTCATTCCATAGCAGAGAAGGCCCTCCTGGTAGCCATCTGCCTCACTTCCTTTGACAGGAGCTCATGGAGAAGGACCATGGAAGATGATCTGAGGGTCCGGGCCAGTATATATGGGAGGAGGCATTCCATCAGATAACCTGGCCCCAAGCTTTTACTAGTAGCCTGTTACTAGTAGCACTAAATCGGGCCCAGACCTGGATTGGCATCCAGTGAAGCTGGAAAAGTACTGGTGTAATGTGGTCTCGTTGGCCAGTCCCTTGTTATTTTAAGGAATAAAGCAGTTGCAAGCAGAAGGTGGATCTCCATATGTTTTAGAGATCAATTCCTAGCATTCCTAGCATGGATTTATGGGTGTTGAAATCCAAAACATATTGTGTCCTCCCCGCCTGTGAAATAAAGTGCCCTACTTGATTTAAGACTATTGTCTTTCAAACAATTGGCTACCATCTTCTTGACATGTCTGGCTTGACACTGCAGCCTCTATGTAGGTAAAAATATTATGCTTTTAAAATTGCTTTAAGCAGGTTAACTTTCAGACAGTTTAATAAGGAAAATCAGGCATCTCTACCTGACATATTGATCTACAAGATATTCATCAGCCACCTAAGCTAGGTCACTTACCTTGTCAAGGACTTTTCAAAACATGGTGTCTTCAGTGAAAAGAAAGCAGGGTGAATATGGAATATGAATTAAAAGAAGGAAGTAGCCAGTAAGACACAGTGAGAACCAGTGTGGTGTAGTGGCTAAAGTGTTGGACTAGGAGTCAGGAGATCCGGATTCTAGTCCCCACTCAGCCATGAAAACTTTGGGCCAGTCACAGGCTCTCAGCCCAACCTACCTCACCAGGTTGTTGTTGTGAGGATAAAATGGAGAGGAGGAGGATTATGTATGCTGCCTTGGGTTCCTTGGAAGGGGAAAAATGGGATATAAATGCAATAATAAATGAATAAGGGATTGTGAACAGGTGGAGCCACATCATTAAACAAGATGAAATGAATGTATCTCCATGTGCCTTCCCAGCAAAACTTTGCTGAAACCCCTTGGTGGGGTGGTTGGCTTTCTCTGGCTGCTTTGCACTAGGTGCTTTGAATGTTCTAGCTGTAGCACAACAATTGGGCCTGACAGAATTTAGCTGGTTATCGGTACATGTATGACTTAGGCATGTATGAAAATTTAGTTGACACTCAAAAAATTAACGAAAATGCAACCTTGAACACGAGCACAATTGCAAATTTTGGGGAAAGCTTGCACATTCTTGAGCTTGTGATTTCATTTGCAAAATGCATCCTTTTTGAAAAATGTGCAGTTTAAAATCTGCATTTACCAAAAAGGATAAACCTTCGTGCTTTAATCAATGCTGGGAAATGACCCATTGGTGTGCCTGCTTGGAAAAAAAAATGGACATTTTTCCTGTTCAAATATATGCATTTTTCCTGTTTTTAAAAAAGTCCATTTACAGCGAGAACAAGGTGAAACTAGCATTGGGGTGGGAAAAGGAGAGACTTGACGAGGTTAAAAATCACTTGTTCTCCCATTCCTAAGTTAGTTGAGAGAGAGGACCCACAGCAATTCTGAAAAGTCTTGTAAATAAGTATATCTATTATTTTTTGGTAAATTAGTCAGTATGTTCCTGGATTTCTTACTCTATAAGACAACTGCTTGGAAAATTAACAACTGACATATTACAGACACAGATAAATTCTGCATAAAAAGTGTGTTTCACATAGTATTGTGATAAGTTCAATATGCACTTCTTTCTGACTCTCTTAGACTTTATACGGTGAATCCTCTTTTACATTCAAAGTATTTTAACTTTTCTTTTGTAGTGTGCCTTGGTTTATGAGTGTACATCTCTGGAAAACATCAATAGTAAAGACAATTTACCTTTATTAAATGCAGGTATGTGTGCTAAATCTATAATGGTGGGGATAATTAATGTGTTAGCACTATGCTATATGTATGCAGTTGGAGGGAGAAACTGTCCTCATGCTCACATGGTTTCTTAACTTGAACCCCGTATTTTCAGTGGCCAGGCTCCTGGGTTCAACTTGAATAATAGTTCCATAAATTAGCTTCAGTCTACAACAGTACTATCCAATTTGAGAGCATGTTAACTCTGATACAGTTAGAAGAATTATTTTTGTACCACCTTTCAATTCTATTCCAAGGGCAATTTACAAAAAAGAATAAAACAATAATATATGAATACAAACAAAACATAAGCTAAAAGGCCACAAGATCAACAAAACAGTATAAAACAATCAAAAACAATCTTTGCATGGTGCCAAAAGACAGTAAGGTAGATGCCAGCCAAGCCTCTCTGGGGAGAGTGTTCCACAAGTGCTGTGCCACCACTGAATAGACCCTCTCTCTGGCAGCTTCACTTCAGCTGGCAGATGTACCTACAGGAGGCCATCCACTGAAGATCATAATGTAGGGTACCTATGGGGACAGGCAGTCCTTTAGGTACCCTAATCTTAAGCCATGAAGGGCTTTAAAGATCAAAACCAGCACTCCCTGAAATTGACTTGGAGCCAAGCTGAAGGTGTAACACAGATGTGATACATAATAACAGCCCAGCATTCTACACTAACTGCAGTTTCTGAACAGTCTTCAAAAAAAACAACCACGTGTAGTGAATTACAGTAGTCTAACCTGGCAGTTAACAGAGCATGGATAACTGGGCCTGGCTGTTGCTGTCCAGGTAGGATTGCAGCTTGCATATCAGGTTAAGCTGGCAAAAGGTATTCTGTGTCACAGTCACAAGGTGTACTTCCAGTGGCAAAGATAGATCAATATGTATCCCCAAACTGTGAAACTGTTGCTTCAAGGTGGGGGTGGGGAACCACTCCTGCCTAGTGCAAGATAAACACCAATCCCTTGGGCAGACAAACCGACCACCCAGAATACCTCTGTCTTCTCTAGATTGTGATTCACTTTATTGGCCCTCATCCAGCCCATTACTGTGTCCATAATTAAGATTCTTTCTAATAGTTAGCCCAGAGTCCCAGATCTCTTGTATAATTCATAATTTTATCTAGGTGATATGATGTATGCATTTCCCATCTGTTCTGCTTTGCCTGTAATCTATGTGCTTCTACAGATGTATCAAAAGACATAACATACAATTGAAGCTAGACACACATACACGTACATAAAGTTATGATGTTTATACTCTGTATTTCAGTATCTTGAACTGTTGATTGTATTCTTTACAATTCTGGAAGTAGAATAGGAGGGTTAGAAAGCCTCCCTTGTGGATTATAAAATCTCAGAACCCAGAAAACCATAGACATGATTCTTAAGTATTCTTCTTAATATATGGATTTCAAGCCCCAAGTGAGTTATGAAGCACTTATTGAGTGAGTAGGAATGAGGAATGAATGGCTAATCTCATAGATGCACATCACTATGCCATTCTAATCTTAGGACATTTTTTAGTTTTACTGCTATTCATATATCAATTTAGAATTTTAACATTAAAATAATATCTCTTCCCTTTGTGTGTTTCTATGAAAAAAGTAATTTTGTTAAGAAATTAAAGAGAAGATTCCAGGAAGGCTCATGGCCATTTAAAGGAAGTGGGGACCCTCTGACTACCTTGCCACTTCACCTCCTTTCCTGAAAACTGTGTTGCCTTCTTGCTCCTTTCTGTGAAGTTCTCCTTATTAAAGACATCAGTAGGGTCAATGACATTGATGTAGAGCAAAAGTTCTTTTTCTGAAACAGAATTACATACATATAAGAATCTGTTTCTTTTATTGTTGTTTCGTATGTGTCATGGGTCAAGGGGTGGGATAGGTAGCAGAACAGAAAGGTTATGTCCTGCAGGAGTGAGTAATAGCAATATAGTTCACTGGACCTGCTTCTTGGGATCCTTTTGAAGGTAATACTTTTTTCAGAGATTAGAGCAGAGATAATGGGCCCATTGGAATTATACTGCACTGAGTCCCTGAATCAATAGAGAATTGTACCAAGATGGCTTTTAAGGGACTGAAACTACAGAATGAAATCTTTTACAGTTTTTGACCAATGTGTACATTGTAGCAACAATACACAGAAAACTTTAGTGATCCAGAAGAAGAATAAAGGCATTTCCCAGTCATTCGAGTAGCTGAAATGTGCCACTAGCCCAACTCCCCATGGTCTATAAATGCAGCAAAAATTGTTGTTGTTCTGTAGCCCCTTGCACAGGCTTTCGTGGAATAAAAAAGCTTGGTTCAGGATTACAAGGGTTTTGCTTGCTTATGGTAAGTTCTTTAAACTCAGATCATGCTCATAGATTTGGTTAGAACAAAGTGTTTCAAAACTTTGTTCACAGCAAAGTCTTATACAACCATATATTGGTCCCCTTCCCCAATCTGGTACCCTCCAGATGTTTTTGACTTCAACTTCCATCAGCCCCAGACAGCATGGCCAATGGTCAGGGACAATGGGAACTGTAATTCAAAGTATCTGAAGGGAACCAGGTGGGGGAAGGCTACCCTAGATACTGGGTCTGACTCCTAGTATTGTTCTTCTCTTCTCTTCCTTGTTCTCCCTGCCCTTTCTCCTCTCTGTGTTTATATTCTGGCCTCCCCTTGGGTTTCCTTCTCAGTTGTTCTATTGAGAAGTCAGTTGTGCCCCTCCTGCCAGTTCGCTGCAATTCTTTATTGCTGATTTTATGAGGATGGAGTGAGGGGGGGCACTCATTGTGACTGGCTAGCCAATACAGAGATGGCATTCCTATCCCTGCTATAGTGGCTACGGCAATGCTGTCCATCTGTCCTGTCTCTGGGAAAGGAACCAATAGAAATATGGCCTGGCTGAAGGCTACATTAGCGGTATGGGTGCCATATTGATTACTATCTGAAACTGCCTTCAAAATGAATGCCTTGAATTGATGTCCTAACTTTTGAATGTAAATGTTGGTCCTGTAATAACAGTGCACCCTATTTGTTTATGGACATACCACATTGCCTCCATTGTTGGCTTTTTGGTTCCTTTGTTTGGTTTGTTTTTAAATGAAGTATACTTCATCTTTTGAAGAACCTGTGTGGTTGAACTGATTTCCTGTTACTAACAATGTAGATTCAAACCTGTCTCATTGCATAGAATCTCATTATACTTTCCAAAACCAATTGATTAAAATTTGTATTAAAATTGGTCATGCTGCGTATCTGTTCAAGATTACCCTCACTTCTCGTTGCATCATTTGATCATTTGGCCTTCACCTAGCAAAGCCTTTCCAATCTGGAAGCATTATGATGATGATGATGACGATGATGATGATGCAAATGCAATAAATAAATAATACCTGTTGTTGAACTGGCACTCAGGTATTCACTATCTTTCTGAAGTCAATTACTGTTACATATTATTCTGTAGTGTACCAGAAAGCATGACAATAAAGACACAGAGATAATGTTTTTCATATAATGTAAATAGTTCTCATAATATTAAATGCCCTATTCTGCACATATTTTAAAAAGTAGTTATAGTGGAGACCTTTAAGCACATGTCTGTGTACAATCACTCTATCTAGCTTCACTTTCACCTGGCTGTGGAGCTGGGAGAATATTTCCATTCATAGCTCATGTTTTTAATGGTATCAGCTGCTTGTTGAGGTTTCACTATTTATTACTCTGCTAGGTTTTCTTTTATCTTCGGAATCTATGCCAGTAGTGCTGAGCTTTTAATCTTATTGCAGCTGAAGTGATAAATCCAGCATCTACTGTACTTAGTAGAATTTAATTGTCTTCTGTTTGGGTAGCATAACCTAAGGGCCCCTGCCTTTAATTTATTGAAATATGCATAATAAATTAAAAGCAAGATTATTATTTTTTGTGTGGACTTTAATGTTTGCAAGAGGGAGAGAAAGAGATAAATAACTTGTGTAATAAACTACTGTGATAACTTCTGAACAAAAATATAGCTGCAATTAAGCAATCCTATCATTTTCCCCCCTTCTGCAGTGTTAAAAAATCCGGTCTGTAAGTTGTATAGATTCCCCACTTCTGACAACAAGTGGATGTGTGTACGGGAACAGATGTCTGAGAGTACTCTTTCTTTTCATATTCCCAAGGAACTCATCAACCTGCACATAAAGGAGGATATGAGAAGGTAAGGGAAACAGTATGAAAAAGTAAAAGTAATCTATAAAACTGTCTTTATAACATCGATAATAGAAGTTGACCGAAATCCCTGAATTCACTGATTCAAAGTTGCAGCCTGCTGAGTCTGCTGTTGTTAAGGCTGAGCCACACTTACAGCTGTAGAGGTAAGCTAGAAACCAGGAGCTGGAACTGAATGAAACCTGAAGGACTAAGCCAGGAGTCAGAGCAGAGAAAAGCACAGAGGCACCAATAAGGCCCTTTTGCTCAGACAAGGTCCCTGTCCAGGAGGATCCCATCGGCAGCTTAGGTGGGTGGGGTCGGTCCAGAGCCTAGAAATGCTTCATTGCCAGGTGTTCAAAGCTGCAGTTCTGATAGCTCACCACGGCTGCAAAAATGTTAGGACGCCCAGTTTTCTATAGCCATTGAGCCCAGGCCTGAAGCCATAAATGTTATAAGAAGACCTAAGAATATACAGGGAGCATAGATTAATATGAGGCAACAAAACCTAAATATATGTCTATTTTTACAATGAATTTATTGATTTAAATTGAATTAGATTTTAGTGCCTAGTGCCCAAAATATAGAGCCTAAATTCTAGGGTGTTTCTTGATGGATTGATTTGCTTTCCCAAAATATTTTAAAAGCTCCCTTTGTGCTTGTGATATGCCTTTCTCTTAGCCATTGCAGAACTTCTGCTTATACTAGTTCAAAGTACTTGCAATGATACAGGAACTTAAAAGTTGTAGATGAAGTCAATTGAAAATTGAAGTCAATTGAGCCATACCAAATTAAAATCAAGTATTCCTGTTGAATTGACTATTTGTTTGTTTAATTTATACCCTACATTTCCACTAAAAATGGCATTCATTGGACTATTGGACACCATTGCATGGTAATGAATATGAGCCAGCAGTGTGATGCAGCAGCTAAAATAATGAATGCACTCTTGGATATTAACAGAAGCATGGTGTCCAGATCACAGGAATTAGTGGTTCCACTCCATTCTGTATAGTTAGACAGCATTTGGAGTACTATGTCCAGTTCTGGGTGTCCCATTTTATGAAGAACATTGATAAGTTGCTGTGTGTCCAGAGAAAAGCAACCAGGATGGTGAGGGATCTGAAAACCAAGTCCTATGCAGAACTAGGTGCCCAGTAATAGAAGTTGTTTCTCTATAACCACACATAAATATTGAAAAGTTAATGATAATAAAGGTGCTATTCACAGTCCGTTTTAAGTTGTCATGCAGCTCTGTCCAGAAGGCAATTCAAGAAGCACACTTCATTCTAATTTGCTATGTCTCTATTCACTTCAAAATGGTAATTTTGAGCAACATATAAAAGGGCACTTGAATGCCTATTTAGTTAAGGTGAGTTGCAAAAAAAGAAGAATAAAAGAGAAAAGGTTCCATCATTATAAGCCTCAAAAGGCTTATAAAATTACACCTGTTGAACTAATAACTTGAAACTTGGCATCCATAATCTACCCTATGCAAAATGTCAAACCAATCTGGTACAAATTCCCACTGATACAGCAAGTTAAAAAGTGCTGAAACACATTTGTACTTTTATTCCAAGCTGCAACTCAGCATTCTGTAGATTTCTTTCGAATTCTGGAAGAAACTATTGATGTCGAGGAGGTGAGCCTTTAATTGGTGGGGAGAAATTCTGCGCAACGGTTTAAAAGTTATCAAAGTTTTTCTGCCCCATAAAAACCATGGCAGCAACTACTGGCATGCTCAGTTTCACTCTGAAGTTAGAATACTGCAAGTACTCCAATATTTTGAAAGGAATTCCAGGGTTCCTGTCAGCATTCTGACAGTGGGAGAGGTATCAGGAAGCTGTCCACTGAGATAAGAGTGAGGTAATTTTGAAGGCTGGAAGAATCACTGTCATTGATTGATATATCACTGATGAAAAGAGAGAGGAAAAAGGAAAAGGCTATGCTGGTATCCTGTGCAGGTTTACTCAGAAGAAAGCTATACTAAGCATTCATGGACATCACTATTTCTTTGCACACATCTACTTAGTTAATGACTTGTTTGTGGGTTGTTATTTTCTAAAGCACTGTAATAATATATTTCTTGTTTAAAAAACAGAGGAAATCAATGATTAAAAAATCCTGCCTGTTTAAGACCATAGTTAAGACTATCTTATGTTGGCTCAAGCTCCACAAAGCTAGGAAATTGGAAGCTCAGGCTGATGCCATAACAGATGTGCCCCATGTTCAGAGATGATGTTGTGTAATGACACCTATGAGGAAAGGTGACAACAGCTGGGATTGTTTAGCTTGGGGGAAAAATGAGGCTAAGGGGAGACATGATAGACATGTACAAAAATATGCATGGTGTGGAGAATGTGGATTGGGAAACATTTTTCCCTTCTCTCATAATACTAGAACCCAAAGGGGACATCCCATGAAGCTAATTGGTGGGATATGTTAAGGTATTTTTATTAATTGAAACAGAGTGACACAGTGGATTCACCCTTTAATCCTACATGCCAGAACAAACTTCTTACACTAGGTTTAAGGATGAGTAGCCTTACTTTTCAGATTAGCAGCATATGAACAACTTGTATGCCTTTCATACATACAGTTCTAAGTTACATTCTTTTCCTCTGCAAAGAGTCCTTTTTCCTTCTTTCCTTTGTAAAAGTCTTTTTGAATACCTTCAGGCTGAACTTGCTGAACAGCTTCCCAAACAAACTCCCACAGCAGCATGTACATTCCCCCTCCTATTCACTTCCGCCCACAACTCTGTTTGAGACACTCCCCTATTTAAATGGTTAACAGGCTGGCACTGTGTGATTCAGTGTTTCTTGTGCCTTAATTTTAAACACCTGCTTTTAGATTGTTACAATCTTTTGCCTATTTCATTCTTCTTCAGTGAATTTATTCTTTGTAAAATTACACATTTTAATACATACAATACAAATACTAACAGGATATTCAGGACAAATAGAAGGAAAAACTTCTTCACACAACACATAGTTAAGTTATGGAATTCACTACCACAAGATGTAGTGATGGCACCAATTTGGATGGCTTTAAAAGGGGGGTGGATAAATTCCTGGAAGCAAAGGCTATCAATGGCTACTAGCCCTGATGGTTGTGTGCTATCTCCAGTATTCAAGGCAGTGAGCCTGTGTCATCAGTTGCTGGGGAACATGGGTGGGAGGGTGCTGCTGAACCCTTTCCTGCTTTGTTGGTCTCTGTTGACACCTTTGTTGGTCCCTGATCGACAACTGTGTGAACAGAGTGCTGGACTAGATGGACCCTTGGTCTGATCCAGCATGGCACTTCTTATGTTCTGAATGACACAAATTGTGCTCACTTACAAACAACAAACTGGTTGTGGAGTCCTCCTGTCAACTCACAGGAGGACTCCACTAGTAATACAGTATGGTTCAGATGCTTCATAAAGCAATACAGGTCCAGGACAACCTTTGCCGGACCCAGGCACTGCATCTTTCCCATCTGGATCTAGACATGAAAGACTAAGAAAAAGTGTGGGCACATGGAGAAGAAGTTGTGAGCAAGCACAATGTGTGATATTGCACAACAGACATGGGGCACGTCTGTTAAGGTATGAGCTTTAGCTTCGAATTTCCTGGCTTTATTGGAGCTTGAACCAACATGAGATAGCTTTAACTGTGGTCTGAAACAGGCAGGTTTTTAAAATCTTTGAATAATATATAAGAATCTTCAGCTACACAGATATTAAGCAACTTGTACCAAAGTACCTTTGGTTAAATAAGTTGTGAATCACAGCCTTTCATCCCATAGTTAAAATGAATTGGCCCTGGCTTAGAAAAATATGGAAGGTAGGATCTGCATTTGCAGTTGTTTTCGCATTCTTCATGTGTTATATCCCGTATACTGTGCTCAGCCCCACCCCTCACTAGCTACTCTAGCAAGGTAAGAACCCAATTTGCTAAGCAGAGAGGAGGGGAGGGAAGCCCAAGGCTGCTATTCATACATTTAAGCAAAATTCCTTGAACAGGCAGAAAGGGATTTGCTGGATCTCAGGCCCAATGCAGAACATTACTTTAGATGGAGCTGTAATTTTTAGTATTTTGTACTATAGTATTTTATCGTATTTGGTTCTATAAATTGCGGGTGGAGTGGGCCCCATCCAGATAGGGGCTGCCATGGGGAAAAGGGTTAAAGTCCCTTACCCCCCATGCTTGAGTCCCAGTCTGGATTGGGCCCCATGGGCTTACCCTAGAGTAAAAGCAAAAGCAATAGATGTAGCTGCTTCCTACGTCTTTCAAGTAATGTCTGCTTTGGCCCTCAGTGGAATGTCTAAGCATGTGGACTAAGGCTTATACTTTACTTTTCCTTGTGTGTTGTGATATACTATAACAGTATGGATAGCAGTTCTTGCATTGTTTTGAAACTAGATTGCCCATGATATAAGTTCCTTAGTGCAAATATGTTATCTAACCCACTGTTACATTATCTAAAAGTAATCAGTTTTGGTTTCATGTCAGTTTAGAACAAAAATGTACTATGTTTTTTAATGTATTGATCTAGACATTTAGGCCCTTTCTACACCTACGTGTTATCCCAGGAAAATGGAGGGATCATCCCTGCCTGCTCCCGGAATCCCCTGTGTGGCATTTGGATGCACAGGAACGGTCCCAGGATATAGGGCTGGTGTAAACATGCCCTTAGTCTGCCAAACCCCCAAATGTTTAAAATATCCAAATATTTTTAAAAATCAGTTTTTAAAAAATAAGTGTTAAAATCTTCAAAACCAAAGCATTAGATATTTTGTAAGCAACTCAAGTGAAAGAAATATCAGTAGCATGAAGCATTACATGGGCCTCTTTCTAACTTCTCCAACTTTTGGAGAATACCCCTAAGAAAGAGATGTTGAAAATCTCAATTGCTATAAAGGGTTATTAATATCTACTACTACTTTCTTTATTGCGATCTATAGATCCATAAAAAGAAAACAAACAACAAACAACCAAACACAAGAATCAGACATGAAATCATACAATTAGAGCTATTATCAACTTTAGTCTAATACACAAAGAGCTCTAATCTTGGCCGCCACTGTAAGAAATTTAGCAACAGCCAAAGTTACACTTGAAGACTTATTTTCCAACAGAAACTTAACATAAAATTTGCCTGAAGTTCTGGGCAGTTTGCTCAACAATGGGGTAATCATAAGATGGCGGGCCTGATTATAAAAGCTACAGGACAGAAGGCTATGCTCCATCGTCTCCACTTCCGTATTCCTACAGGGGCACCGTCGTTCCTGATAAGGGATACCAGCATATCTGCCCTGAAGTAATTCAATAGAGTAAACATTGCATCTGGCCTTGGAGAAGGCAATACGATATTTAGCGACCGACAAGTTCTTTAGATAGTCAGCCAGCTGAAGAGGCCCAACGTAATGAACGTGCAATGCACTGGGAGAGCAAGAAACATGAGAGCGAGCACGTAAGTCGCAGAAGGCTATATCCCACAGTCTTTGTTTGATAGCTTTAAAAGCAAAATTCAAGCCCAGATTAAGGAGGAGGGAAGAGGAGAGACCTATTGAAGCTGCCTTCCTGGCAAGAAGCTTGGACCAGCTGTTCACGTAGTTGTCCTGAGCCAGACAGGGAAGCAGACCTGAGCCCCTCCCAAAAAGACTAACTTCCATCCAAAATTTTAAGGCAGACCACCAAGCCCTAAGCGAAAGAGAGCTTTCCCCGGTTTCCAACAAAAGTACCGAATTAGGGACACACTTTGGGAGTTGAAGAAGGGTCCTCAAAAACCTTGTCTGCAGCCTATCTATCTCAGATGTTAATCCCCCTATCCAGATATTGGAGGCATATAAAAGCTGGGCTGCAGACTTGGCATTAAACACTTTGATGGCAGACGGTATAAACATTCCCCCTTTGTTATTAATATCCTTAAGTAAAGGATGTGTTTACAACTTCTTCAGTAAAGTATATTAGATAGGCTAGAGAACAGGAACCTAGAAGGCCGAACTCATTTGAGTCCTTAGAGCAGTCATTTACATTTAGTTTAATGAGAATTACTTCCAAGTTCCAAGTAAGTAGGATTAGAGACAGGCTGTGAAGCATTATTCAGGCAACTGGCATTTGGATTTGATTGCTTCTTTGCGTTTTATTACTATTTGCCACATCAGATACTGAATGGGACTAGTAAAAGTAGACTACTATTAAGTATAACTAAAGATACTACAGTTGATATATATATATATATATATATATATATATATATATATATATTGTTGTTGTTGTTTATTCGTTCAGTCATTTTCGACTCTTCATGACTTCATGGACCAGCCCATGCCAGAGCTTTCTGTCGGCCGTTGCCACCCCTAGCTCCCCCAAGGTCAAGTCTGTCACCTCCAGAATATCATCCATCCATCTTGCCCTTGGTCGGCCCCTCTTCCTTTTGCCTTCTACTTTCCCTAGCATCAGCCTCTTCTCCAGGGTATCCTGTCTTCTCATTATGTGGCCAAAGTACTTCAGTTTTGCCTTTAATACCATTCCCTCAAGTGAGCAGTCTGGCTTTATTTCCTGGAGTATGGACTGGTTTGATATTCTTGCAGTCCAAGGCACTCTCAGAATTTTCCTCCAACACCACAGTTCAAAAACATCTATCTTCCTTCGCTCAGCTTTCCTTATGGTCCAGCTCTCGCAGCCATAGGTTACCATGGGGAATACCATTGCTTTAACTATGCGGACCTTTGTTGTCAGTGTGGTGTCTCTGCTCTTAACAATTGAATCAGGATTTGTCATTGCTCTCCTCCCAAGAAGTAAACGTCTTCTGATTTCCTGGCTGCAGTCAGCATCTGCAGTAATCGTTGCGCCCAGAAATACAAAGTCTGTCACTGCCTCCACATTTTCTCCCTTTATTTGCCAGTTATCAATATTATAGCTGATAGATAATAAAGTTTTTTTATTCATAATGTATAATTTAATGACTTGCCCTCAGTGAGCTACAAAAAAGAGGCCATGAACTGATAAGTGTTGATAAGTAGCTACCATTTTTGATTAGTATATAATCAATTTATTTTGAAATATTTTTACATATAAACTGTTATTTTGGGATGAAACCCTGAGTCCATTAAATGAGCTATTCATTCGATTCCATTATCTTATAATATCTGTTCATGAAGAAAGAAATGTTGTAGGCGTACATGTTTATCTTATCCTACTGGGATATGCAAACCAAGTAGTATGTAAAGCTAAATAAATAAATCTAGCAAAGTGATCATAGAGGGGATATTTTAAGAAGATATTCAGAACTATAGTCTACCTTCAAAAATATGTAAATGATTCCCAGTAGAAGTTAATGAGAACAGCATGTGTCTGCATTGAGAGATCGGTTTAGCACTTAAACAAAGAGGATTTTCACTGTTTTATGCAAGGTTTAGCCACCTGTTCTTGATTTCAGATTAACATTTAAGACCAGGGGGGTGGGGGGCTGCTGAGAATGTCACTTCCAAATCAGAGTAAACTTCATATAAAATGTATCCTTTACGATGCAGTCGAAAGGATTAGCAATAGAAGTCTTAGGTCCACACACTGACCCTAGAACTACCTGCAACACTGTTGGTATGTTATTTGTAACATTTGTGCTGAACTAAGGATCATTATGAACATTTCTTTGTTGACTGAGCATGGATATGGATGGGGCTGTTGAGATATGACACATAGTAGAACTGAACGTACAAAACAATAAATGTGTCGCTAGAGGCTGTTGATGGTTTTAGCAGGTTTTACTGCTAAAACTACAGAGTTGTTGTGTAGTTGGATGTTATATTGAATACAAAGATGTCCAGAGCCTCCTCTTGTCCTATTGTGACCTATAGGTGAATTTCTGTTATTGACATCTGAAGATGCCAACAAAACATTTGGAGCCAAATACACTTCAACGTGTCTGCCTGATCTCTGACCATCACAAATAGTGAAGACTGTTGAATTGGCTGTGACTGGTCCAAAGTCACCCAGTGGGCTCCCGTGGGGACTAGAATCCGATCTCCTGACTCCCAGTCCAAAACTATTAGCCACTACACCACACTGGCCTAGCCTTCCTTTTAAGCTGCAAATGCAGAGGATTGAATTTAGGAATTTAAGCATACAAAGAATATATCTTATTCATGTGCTTTCAGACAATATGAACTCTGTTTCAGTCAGTTCAACCTCTAAAAGAATGAACAGGAAGACTGGTAACTTGCTAAAGGATTTCCCTTTGTAAGTTCAGTTGTGTAATTGTTTGTTTTCTATGACACTGACATTTTCAATGGATTTGCCACGATGAAGATTAACCAGGACAGGAATTCATCCCGGTATAATACGTTAAGAAAGGATACCAGATTTTTGCTTAAGCTAATGTTAAAATAATAATAATAATAATAATAATAATAATAATAATAATAATAATAATAATATCTGTACATGCTATTCTTGTGACATGGATGAAGTTATTTTAATGCAGGGATTGTTTGCAAGTCAGTGCCATGGTGCTCACTAAAATGTGCTTTTTGAAAATGCTAATTTAGCAGGCTCTCCTGTTTCTAGACTCTCTAGCCATGCTTTCTACTTTATGAACAATTGGACGTGGACACAGACCAATTCATTTTCACACAAAAAGTCATCAGATACTACAATTTTTATGATGTACATTCATGACAAGACATAAGCTTTAACTGAAAAGAAAGTCAACCAAATCTTAAATATTGGTGGAATGAGATTGGATTTGGATCAGGGAGATATATTTTGAAGTCCCATCTCTGTCTATGGACTCACAACTAGTGTTGGGCGAGGCACTCTGGGCTCAGTTTTTCCCTATTAAATATAGAAATAACATAGGACGCTTCCGTATACGGAGTCAGAATATTGGTCCATCTAGCTCAGTATTGTCTTTGGTTACACTGACCGACAACTGTCTGGGATTTTGGACAGGTCTTTCCCAGCTCTACCTGGAGATGCCAAGGATTTAACTTGGGGCCTTTTGTATGCAGAGCATGTGCACAATGACTGAGCTACAGCGTGGATAAATAAGAAGTTAATTAGCTGTTGAAACTGTTTTATTAGTAGTATAATATTTTTTGTGTGCATAACTGGACTGATGCCATGGTTTTATTTTTTCTTCCACTCTAGGAATCAAGATCTTAAAGAACTTGGGGAACTTGCTCCACATTGGGACAACATGCGGAGAAGTGTTATTTCACACTGTGATCAAATGTTGAACCTCTACCAAAATATGCTTGCAGAACTTGGGAAGTATACAGGTATGGAAAAAATCCTTTCTCGACAGCTAAAGTAATGATTTGTTGAATTTTCATTCTACATAGATCTGTCACGTAGGCTTTGTTCAGTTGATATCCGCCCGCACACGGCTGAAATATACCTTGGGCATGCATGCATCCCCTCTGCCCTTCGCCGTCCCCCTGTCCCATCACTATGGGGAGAAGTAAATGACTCAACAAGGAGTCCCTCACTTATTTCAGTGTAGGATCTCCCAGAGCCTGGAAGATAAAACTCAGATAAATAGAGAGTCACTCACTTTTCTCCCCTAAAAATCTAGTTCTGGTCATTGTCTAGATAAAGGCCTGGGGATCTTTGTGTGTATTTCTGATGTAACTAAAATAATTTGAAGGAATAATAATAATAATAATAATAATAATAATAATAATAATAATAATAATAATAGGTAAAATGCATATCCAGAGAGGTAGTTCATAGCCAGTGAGGTGTAGTAGTTAGAGTATTGGACTGGGAGTTGGAAGATCCGTGTTCTAGTCCCCTCATGGCCATGGAAGCTCACTGGGTGACTTTGGGCCACAGACTCTCGGCCCAACAGGGCTGTTGTTGTGAGGATAAAATGGAGAGGAGAAGGATTATGTATTCCGCCTTGGGTTCCTTAAGGAGGAAAAAAGTTGGGATATAAATGAAATAAAGAAATAATAAAGCTCAGATAATTAAAGGGCCATTCACTTTTCTCCTCTAAAAATCTAGTCCCAGTCATTGTCTGGGTACAGTCCTGGACATTGGGGTGGCAGGAATGTTGTCAGAACAGTGCCATTGAAAGCAGATGAGTTTATCACTCATTCACAGTGTCTCTGGAACGTCCTACAAACTAAGTAGAGTAGCTTGTATATAAATACAACTTTGTGGCTTTGTTAAATAATTGTGCTTCAGTATCACCAAGCCACAGAAAAGCACTGAAATATTGTTCAAAACATTTGTTTTTTGAAAGTTATCCTTTAAAAGCTGTCATCCAGGAGCCAATCAGTGGGTTTCTGTTCTTTTGTGATGGAGACATTGCTTATTCCATGCCAGGCAGCCTCAGAGCTTATGGGACAGCCCGTTTGTCACCAGACAGCTGCTGCAAGTTTTCACCATTGACTCAGGAAAATAACACTGTTTCTTCTACAGAGTGGGTTGTGAGTACATCATCTCTGCACATTAAGTAGCTGTAGACATTTCAGTTGTTATCCAACAATCCAACACAGCATTTCTGAAGGGCTGAGCATGTGAGGAGCTGATCAATTCCCCCGACTCTTTTCGAAAGGTGCTTCCAGGCAGCAGCTTCGCCAGTGATGGAGGGCCTTACCTGGGAAAAGTACTTCATAGCATGGAGTTCTGATGCCATCATCCTTGCTTTTGATCCACAGTTGCTAGGCAGAGTCTATTTGCATTTGTATCAAATATGATCCCATCTGGATTGCAAGCTACAGACATGCTGATTAAGCATGCCACATCCTTGCAAAAACCCCTGGGGGCCAAACTAGGCAATAGATATAGTGTGTGATTGCATTTCATGTTGGGCAACTGAAATTTAGGACCATGAGGAGGGGGATGTAATGAAAATACCACTGACTGACTGCACTGCTATTTATCATATAGGGAAACCTGCCTTTGGTGCCAATGGCAATTTGCCGTCCTCGGTGGAAAAGCAGTGCTATGTGATGTGCTCTCATTAGACCCATGTACAAACTTGCACATGTTCCAATGAGACTTACACCCGCTTATAAGGAATCTTTTGACATTGGCAATAGAGCGCTAAGTAAGGCGATTCTTACTCAAGAAATTTACAGCACTGAAGGGGATAACGCCACAAACAGCAGATGCATGGCCCATTTTCATAAAGACCAAAGCACAGGGGAAAGGGTTAAATTTACTCTTCTGAAGAACCACCATGTGAATCCTGATCAGGAGGGTGCTATTTAAAAAACAAACAAGGAAACAGATGCATTGAATTCAATCATGTATTTTAACGCATTGTGTTGAGTAACTAGTGCATTAAAAAAAATGTTTCTGTCTAAAATATTGCACAAGTATTGTTCCTTAGTAAACTATGCACTCCATTAGTCCTAGTTGTTCCATATTTTAACAGAGCCATTTTTTCATGCATTTATTCTTTTGTGTGTGTGCCTACATGTATGTATCTAAGCCCTGCTACAGCCTTCCCCAATCAGGCAAGGGGATTCTGGGAGGTGTAGCCTGACACATCTGGAGGGGCACACCTGGTTGGGGAAGACTAACTTCATATCCAAGGAACTCAGAGTTGCAACCTTGGAGTCCTCAGGTGATCCAAGGACTGCTAGCCAAGCCCAGACCTACTTAGCTTCAGAGATGGAATTATACCACTTTGAGCAGCTCCCATCTGGGATGTAAGAAAGCTACAGGTATTCAGTACTAGAAATTATTTGTGCTCTAACTTAATATGTAGGTCACAAAGCCATTTCCGTTCTTTCTCTAGATGGGTTTAAAAGCTTAGAATCAGGATTGTGTCACCAAAGCACATCATTACAAATTTAAAATTGTTTTCCATGGATTTGCTGGAAGATTTATTAAATGTGTTGTGTTTATTGGTTTCTCCCTCCCTCCCCCTCCTTCTACAAGCCTTTTAAAACACACACACAGGCATGCACACAGGCATTTGCAGAACTCTGCTTACACACAGTTTTCTCTGGACATCCCAGGCCTATAAGAGCCTGCAGAAGGCTGTTGCTACAGCCGTATGTGAAGTGATGTTTGATAGCTTTATTCCTATGTGCAGTAAGGAGTAGTTTATGGGGAGGGAAAGACTCTTCTGCAGGCTTCACAGCATCCAAGCCAGGGAAATAGGTTTCTCTCTGCATGTGTGTGTGCATGATCATCACTCACAGTTTTTCTGCTCATTTTTACACAGAAGTGCTTTCCATAAAGATATTAGTAGGATGTGGAGATGTTCTTGAGATACTTGCTAGTTCTGTGTCCTAGTATATCTAGCCCACACACAAACATATAAATATGTAGTAAAGTTAAACTCTGGCATCGTTTCCAACTTGTTGTTGGAAACAGCATGTTGGAACATATATCACTAAGCAGGCCGGGTGGGACACAAACATTAATTTGTTCTGTGAACGAAACTGTTTTGTTTCGTTCACATGCTTTGTGGCACATGCTAATGGAGTCAGCAAACTATACTTCTCTTAATGCATGATAACCCATTAAAGGTAACATTAAAATATTGTCAATGTAGAAGTATTGTTCTGGCATTTTAAGCAAGATAAGACATCTGGCAGGCACTTCAGATAATGATTCTTTAAACTTTTGCTTTCCAGGCTCTTCCTTTAAATCGAGCTGCAGTAAAGGGGAAAAGACACTAGAATTTGTTCCAATCAATCTACATCTGCAGAGAATGTATGTGCACAGTCCACGGTTAAAAGGTAAACTCGATCCTGTATGCGGTTTGCTGCTTAGTAGTTTGATTCAGGTCCTGTTGCAAAACCTCTTCTTCTCCCTGCTGCAGACTTTTAAACTTGAGCAGTTCTCTTAATGAAATTCCTAGAATGTATTTGTTCCTCCTTGAACAAAAATAATCAGGATTTAATCAAATCAATTTTCAAGTAGGCTTTCTTCTGTAAATTGTCCTAAGTCAAAGTTGTGTTCTGTTATCTCTTAAGGGGTGCCCAGGTTTATGCTGTGGGGCAAATATATCATGTGATGAATCTTGCATGCAATGGCTGGAAAGGTCATAATTATTTATTATTTTTGACACCAATTGATCTCATTTGGCAGTGGCATTCTTTCTTCGCAGGAAGGATTTCTGAAATTAACCAGAGACTTTGCATTGTTTAGAAGTTTGTTAGGTTTTAGAACATTCTGTAGTGGGGAGAGAGTGCACTGAAAGTGACAAGTTCTGAAAACTGCCTAATCTGAAGCATAGAAAGATTATCTACAAATAGTCTCTGAGGCATGAGCCTCCTGTTGCAGAAATGTGGAGCATGGACATCTGGAGGACGGAAGCCTATTTGTAAATGGTTTCCTCCAGGAGGGGAACCCTGCATGGTCAGTGTTCTAGCTCCCATGGGGGCCTATGCATATAGAGGTCTATGCACATGGCTTTACCCCTGCATATGTCCACACTCAATGTGCATGTGTTGAGGGGCACGGCCAAGAAGACACACGACCTTGGGGGCAGGAGCCATCATCGTAGGTCTGCTCCCTGTTAATTGCTATGATCCAACTTCAAACATAAAGCAATGGGAAACGTTGGTGATGTCAAGCCTTATTTAAGGTGCTATCCTATGTATGTTTAGACAGGAGGAAATTCCTACAACTCCCAGCGTTCCCCAACCAGCCTTGCTAGCTGGGGCATATTTGGAGCTGTAGGACTTAATAACCCTTAATAGGTTATAAAATGGGGGCTTTTTCTCCAGTTTGTCTGAAGCTTGACTGATGCCATGAAGTAGTAGTACAACACCTGAAAATTGGATGCAATTTGGATGGAAAATACCAAAGTTGCTGGCATCAGAAAACAGCCTGGGTCTCCATTGTAATTAATGTATAAATTAAGCAATTAAGAAATAAACTAATGAGACAATAAACAAATGAAAACAAAATTAAAGAGGCTGCCCAAAACTGGCCCAGAAACAAACCAGAAATGATTCAAGGATACGTTCTTATTGAATAATTATCACTGGGATTCCAGATCCTTACAGTTACTTCATAGACCTTACTGTATGGTAATCGGAGCTGCCTGGTACTATGTTCTAAATACCTTCTTGTTAGCATTAATGTCGAGCTGTCTTAGGCCTGTTAATATTCTTTCAAAACTCATAACAAAAAATAAGAAATATTGGTACTCTAAACTAAGACTTTACGATCCATAATATCATTTTATAGGTAAAGCCAGTCTCACTCCATCATGTTCATGGAGAAATGATCCACCCCTTGTTCATGGTGGTGGCAGTGCCAAAGCCGTCAAGGAGCGGGCATTGCTCCCATCCTTGCCAGCTTCCTAAGGCTGTAATGCTGCTGCGAAAGGAAAGAAAGGTGTTAGGGATGTACAAAAATTTTGTTTCACTTTGCAAATCCTGAGAATTTGCCCTGCTTACAACCACGAAGGTCAGGAGCACATTTTGGGGGGAAACCTCACATATTCCCAAATTTGCCATTGTGTTTGAAAAATGTGTACTTTAAAATGTGCATTTTCAAGCTGTAGCACACACTTTCCCCATTCAAACAAAAAGTAAATCAGATCGCAATAGAAAATGGGAGCAAGGAGAACTGAGCTTCGAAGAGTTTGGAGGACATTGATGAGCGCGAGAACTTCTGTTTTTCCCAATTCTAGTTAGGCTAGGATACCGTCCCCTTCCCAACTTTCATGCTCATCCTCATTTCTCCACTGTCACATTGATGGACAGTTAGCTAGTCCTGTATATAATCCTGAAGACTTTGTCAACCAGTGATATATATTAACAAATCTCATTGATGGGCCTGCGATAAACGATGTATTCGTAAATACTGGAGCCCTTCTGTGGCTAATGAAATTATTTCACTTCTGCTTTTAAATTAGATTTTAGGAACAAACAATTCATCAACGTTAAATCGGTTTCTGTGGATCTATTTTGAATCCCACCCATACCGCTAAGATACAGTCCATTAACTCTTAATCATTTGTACAATGTTTCTGCTTATAGAGACATTTATCACCAGAATATTTTTTAAAAAGAAGAAAGGATTGTTATTTAGACTAAGGGAATTGAAATCTGTTTAAATGTGGCACTTTCTAAATGAAAACAAATAAGTTACATCTTGAGAAAAATATGTAGCAACTATGACATTTTTCATAGTCCTCTTTATGTGATCGTCAGGAAACAGGTCTGTGTTATGGCCCCAGTCCTGAAGTCAGGGGTGAGGAAGCAGGAGACCACCAAACAATTGGTGATGCAGAGACAAGGGTGGAACCCAGGGAAAGGCTTGGGCCATCTAGAGAACCCTGGAGGGTCAGACTGGGATAAGGGCATGCCAGTCTCAGTTTATCAGAATTAGAATTCATTATGGCTAGAAAGATGTTGGCATTCATTAATACTAATGGAGATGATAGCAATTAGGCATCACAGATGGGTTATGAGGAGCACGTTGCACCAATAATATAGCAGGCTATAATTTGAGGAATCTAGAGTGCCGACTTTGACCTATAAAGCAATGAAAACCTTCAATTTAATAGAGCTAAGAGGTTGCCTTTTCCTTATTTACTATCACAAGTTCTAAAATTAATTAAGGATGACCTTTGTTTAATTCCAAACAGGAAAAGATGTCACATTCCCACCACAGTGATACCACCAAAAATGGTGTTCTCCTGTTGAGTGTTACCTTGTTCTTCCATAATGTTTACGTACGCTGACCACATGATAGAGCATTATCCTGTTTTCAGTTACCTATCCATCAGCACTCAATGACATAGAACATCTTTTGCTGCAGGGCTGTAATTGTATTTCAGTTGGACAGCAAAAATATCGAAGGAAGTTCTCTTTAGATTAAATTGAAGTGCAATGGTCAGTTTGTACGGTGTTTTAGGCTTCCTCACCATATGACAATTTTTACTCCTGGATGTACTCTCATGAATAAAATGGCAACATACAATGTGTTTCTACCAATTTCTGACTGAGTCAGTCATTGGGACGCAAAGAATCTGGTTCTGCATATACCAGTATTGAGCTCATAGGTGCATCCAGCACATATCCACCACTTATTATGATTTTCCAGAAGGGATTTGTGGGCACATCCCTGTAAGTGAAGCACATGGTCTGAGAAGCAGCACTTTAGTAAATATAGAAAACTAGGGTTCATTGTTAAGTTTGAATGTACTCAAACATACCCAGATAAGTATGCAAAATTGGTCAGTATCCAGTTGGCTGTATTTGAATATCTCACTGTGCCTTCTTAAGCTTCTTCAGTTATTATTTGTTCAGTCATAGTTTCTGGTAGAGCAGGTACTGGGTGGCATAATACTTAAAAATATATCAGTACAGTGTTTTGTTTAAAACATTTCTTAATTTTAACATTTTAAGGAAGTCTTGAAACATAAATTTCTGGGGTCCTCCATCTATTTTGGACTCCACCTCCCATCAGCCCCAGCTAGTATGGGTTGTAGTCAGGAAATATGGGAGTTGTAGTCTAAAACATCTGGAGGGCATCAGCTTGGGGAAAGCTGCTTTTGAGTAAAGAACACAGTAATTAAGCCAACATAACTCAGATGTCTGCTGAAGAACATACGTTACACAGATACATATATGTCAATATTTATGAGAAGAAGGAATTCCAAGGACTGTATACTAAAATTATCTGGATTTCTACATGTATTATGATATTAAAGAGTGGAGGGAGGAAGAAGGTTGATGGCATCACATTCTGGATGGGAAAGGAGACTAACAAGTGGGACCTGCAACACAATGTTGCAGTCCCACTCCCTAAGATGAGCACTCCTACTCAGGGATCCAGCCAACTTGGAACAAGAGTCTTGTCATGATGTTGAGGCCTCTTGTGTGAGTGGGGAAGGAATAAAAGATACCTTCCCCCCTACCTTAAGGCCTTCTCCCACTGTGTTGCATAGCACTAGAATGTTGCCAGTTCCACACTTGAGCATTTTATAGCTATATAATGGGACTAGGAGAGATGTAGTTCTGGAGACTGAACCATTCCTATGTAGTGCATGGCAGGCGTTTTTAACCTCATGGCACACATCTCCCCCTCAATCTCCCTCTCCAGGATACATACTAAAAGTTGCCAGATTTCACCAGCCCAATTCCCTCTCATCCCCTGCTGCCTTTCCCATCCATTTCCCCCCTCCAACTGACAGATTCTGTGGGCGGGTTCGCACACCACTCCTGTGATTAAGCTATGTCATGTGGGTTGTTCACATAGTCTTGAGAGTCTATGCCTTCTAAGGCCTTAGCTAGACCTAAGGTTTATCCTGGGATCGTCCCAGGGTTGTCCCTGCCTGCTCCCGGGATCCCCTGTTCATTTACATGAACAGGGATGACCCCGGGATGATCCCAGGATAAACCTTAGGTCTAGCTAAGGCCTAAGTCTGTCAGTTGATAGGTGAGATTGGTTTAATTTGACGGAGGGCTGTATAATGTGCTGGACATATATTCAGGAATGCAATGCTAAAATGTATTTAAGGTACACCTTTTAACCTTATTGTAATGTGCTGTAATGAGAGACGTGTGTTTCATTATAATTACTATTATAAGAATTTATTTATTTATTTATTTATTTTATTACATTTATATACCGCCCCACAGCCGAAGCTCTCTGGGCGGTTTACAACAATTTAAAATGGTAAACATTAAAAGTATACAAAATTTAAAAACCATCAAAAATGTAAAAAACAGTATAAAAACAGTGAAGCCTCTTTTCTTTATGCTTGTATACAAATGTCAATATTTGTCTATTCCTATTGCAGATGTTCTTTATGATGTCATCACAGTAGGAGCCCCTGCAGCACATTTTCAGGGATTTAAAAATGGTGGTCTTCAGAAACTATTGAATAAATTTGAGGCAGAAAGACGAAAGTAAGTGTATTACTAGTAACTCACAATGAAATCAACTTTATTATATTACCATGTTGTTTAATTTTGTATCATAATATTGCCTAAACACTCTTGCATTGAATTTAATAATGCCAGCAACACTTGTGCTTTTATAAGTAATGCTAAACTAATACACAATGTGTGCATATGGTATCTGTTGCTAAATATCAATGGAAAGACCATATGTGTTTTCAATGGGGACTTTTCTCTTTTTTAACCCCCTTGTGGGGTGGGAGATATCAGGGGGGGAGCAGGAGGGGAATCCTTTAACCCTCCCAGAGCATTATATACCTCATCTGAATTGGGGCCATGTGTGTGTACATAAAAGTAAAAATAAGATAAGCCTCAGTTATACGCTATGTATGTAGTCTGCCTCTGAGAACACAGCTTGCTAGAACTGAGGACTGGCTATGTACTTTACTTGTAGAGGGGATCACTTTGTAGTGAACAGAGAAGCTTCTGCCAAACTCTGTGTACGTAACTTTTGATCATGGTGAACGTTAGGAGTGTGCACCAATCACAAGACTCGCTTCAGACCCTGATACAGAAATTCAGAAAATAGACAGATTCGGCTCTGACTAATGTAGAGGCCACCCATTGTACATTTACGTTGTGCAATTAAGTTTAGTGAGCCAACTGTGACCTGAGTCTGTATGACTTGGCAACAGTTATCCATGCATTAGTTGCATCATGTTTAGGCTATGCACTCTGTGTGGGGCTACCTTTGAAGAGTGTCTTGAAGCTATAGTTGGTAGCTTCAGAATGCAGCAGCTAGGCTGGTAACTGATGCACAGAACTGGGATCATTTTACTGCAATTTTGAAAGGTCTGCACTGATTGCCGGTTGTTTTCTGGGTTCAATTAAAGGTGTTGGTTTTAACATTTAAAGACCTAAATGGCTTAGGGCCTGTCAGTCTAAAAGACTACCTGTCTCATAATAATATAAAATACTATAAAATATATAAAACTGATTAAAAATATATAAAACTACTACATTATTAAAATAACAACCAGGCATTTTAAAATTCAACAGGGTAGGCCTGCGAGAAGAGATCAGTCTTTATAGCTTTTTTAAATTCAGAAAGACTGTTGAGTTGGCGGATCTCTCCCGGCAGGCCATTCCACAGTCTGGGAGCAGCAGAAGAGAAGGTCCTCTGGGTAACGGTTGTCAACCTAGTTTTCACTGACTGAAGTAAATTCTTCCCAGAGGATTTGAGTTTGTGGGGTGGATTGTACGGGAGAAGGCGATCCCACAGGTAACCTGGACCCAAACCATGTAGGGCTTTAAAGGTAATAACCAACACTTTATACTTCACCTGGAAAGTAATTGGCAGCCAGTGAAGTGATTTTAAAATTGGTGTAATATGGTCACCCCTAGGTGTACCAGTGACCAACCTGGCTGCCATATTTTGAACTAGTTGAAATTTCCGAACTAGTTACAAAGGTAGTCCTATGTACAGTGCATTGCAGAAGTCGAGCCTCAAAGTTACTAGCGCGTGCACTACCGTCCTTAGGTCTTCCAACTATAGGGAGGGGCACAGCTGGCATATCAGCCGAAGCTGATAGTAGCCATTCCTGGTCATTGCATCTATTTGGGCTGTCATTTGGAGCGACGGATCCAGGAGCACCCCAAAACTGCGAATGCAGTCTTTCAGGGGGAGTGTAACCCCATCCAGAACTGGTTGACACACCTCCAAACCCAGGTTAGGGCATTTGACAGTAAGCACCTCCATCTTGTCTGGATTCAGCTTCAGTTTGTCTTATGAACCTGTCCAGTTATTAAGAGAGGTAGGAGAGACCCTCTGAGGATAACACTAAATGCAGAGACCTGCTTGATGGGCACGCATGAGAGGGCCTTCTCTTGTGTTGCTCCCTCATTGAATGCACTCCCCTTGGAGTTAGGACTGGTCTCACTCTCTCTTCTCCTAGAAAAGGTGTCAGGACACATCTTCTTAACTTTGCTGATATTTCTTTTTATTTATTTATTTATTTTTCTTGTTTGTATTTTTATACTGCCTCTTCGTAGTAACTACCAGGGCAGAGTACAACAGATCACAATAATAAAAACAGCAACAGCATCATAAAAACAAAAGCATTAAAAACAACACTCCTAAAAACAATTTAAAAGGCAATTGTACCACTAATGATACTTCAGAGCACAATTGCAGTACCTGAATACAAAATCTTTTCAGAATATAGATTCTAACCATTTATTAGTGAATACGCTGTAATAAATGATTGTTGATGCCACCTTGAGTGCCATTTCCTTGGTAGAAAGGCAAGGTACAAATCAAATAAATACATAACTGCCTGGAAATTATTTTTTTTCAAACTATATGTTGGGGGAAATTCACCACATAACATATAATGCCTGAAATGTAATAGAATGTGAAATGCAGAACAATGCAAAGGATTTATTATACCAAGGGCCCTTCCAGACAGGAGACTCCTAGCACTAACACTCAAAAAGCATGTGAAACTTTTCCATCTCCCCCACCCTCCTTCCTTCCTTCCTTCCTTCCTTCCTTTCTTTCTTTCTTTCTGGTAAAGAAAAGATGGAGGAAGTGGTGGGAAAACACATGAAAAACAATTTGACCTATAAAATTCCGTAAATGAGGCAGTGTGGTTGCAACCAGGTTTCTAGTGATAACAGATATAAGAATTAAAATTTCATGAATCTGTGAAGTTCTAAATCTTTCACTCTCTTCAATCTGCTTAATGGCAAGTAGGTAGTTCTTTCTGCTTGTCTTTGTCTTCTTCTTTTCCTTCCTATCTTCTCCCATTGGTGAAACAGCACAAGGGAAACTCTCTGTAGACCAAATCCTGAGGTTTCTTTTTTAATCTACGTTACTTTTCTCTTCACAAGTTTTTCTTTAGGGAGAGACAAAACAACCTAAAAGAAATACGCATGCATTAATATTCTGCCTGAATTGTGGAACCAAACAGAGATGGTTCCAAAGGCCTCTTTAGCTCTAAAAGAAGAAGATTATTCTAACATGGGCATGACAACTTTATCTTTACATGTACGTGTTTATCTAGCAGCCCAAAGATGCTTTGAGGTCACTTAGCATTTTTCTCAGCCAACTTTTACAATTTAAATGTTTCTGGTTTACATTGGGAGTACCTCTCTGAGGCTTGGGTTGCCGGAAGAAGCAACGTCTTGAGATATCAGGCAGAATATAATGTAAATAGATTAAAAAGTAGCAGTTGTTCCCTGAACACTAACTGAACTGAGTTTCTAAAGAGATATGGCAGAGGAGATTACCTTCTCTGATAATCTGTGGAGGTCTCTCAAACCTTTTAGACCCTGGTGTCATAACAGATGCTCTCTTTTTAAAGTATCTTTTATGAATATTAAATAGAGACATGTTATTATACAATGAAAAAGCTCAAAATGTATCAAGTAATATGTATTCTTGCATCTTTTTGTCTCCAGTATGAATATTAAGACATTAGTAAAATATCTCTCAGCATTTTAAAAATACTTTAAGCTTTGTATGGCTCCCATAATTAATTCTTTCCTGCCTCTTTAATGGAACTGATACTGTTTTCCCCCCTTAAATGTAATCCCATACATTTAATTAAAATCAAAACTTGAAGTCAAAATGTGAGTGAAGAGTAGCTACTACTTCTACTTAAAGGTGGGTTTGTTCCCTTTGCCTGTGCACTCTCTATAAGCCAGTTACATTTAGTTATATTCTGGAACTGGAGAATATGAGTGGCAGGTAGATAAGTTTCTATGAGGCTGTTCGGATGAAACTCCAAACCATGGATTGATATTATATGAATGAGTAGGCATGAACTTCAGGCTGGTAACGTCTTCTTCCCATCATATGGCTCAGTTAGTAATTTCCAAACCTTATTTGCCATTTCATCCAAACAGACAAACTATGGATTGCTGCAAATAAGGATTAGGAATTAATCAAGGCAAAGGCTGCATTCAGACAACACAGTAGCCAATGATGGGATAATAGTCAATTCCATGATTGATTATTGAGGGGGTACTCCACACCCGACATGATTATAATCAATTGTGGTGTGGATTAAGGCCAGCATCAAGTTGACTATTACTCAACGGTGTGTTTGATTGACACAACTCCCTTCCTCCCCCCTTCTCCTCCTGTTGGTATCCCATCAGCCATTGTGAGTTCTGCTAACTGGACTAGAGCAACAGCTGCCATTTTGGTTGCTTTTGCCAGGGGACTCTGTAGTTGCCAAAAGTAACCAACTGTGTGTGACAAAATAGTCAACGGTGTCTGACACATGGCATGATAACCAACGGTTGTTCAAATAATCAACTCTGTACAGCGTTGGTTATTTGTATTGGCAATTTTCTCCAAATAACCAAATGAAAAAGTCCTGACAGACAACCCAATAACCAATGGTTGACTATTTAACTCATTGCTGATTATTTAACCTACTGTTGCTTATCGTCTCATCCAAACCCAGTCATGGAAGGGGAGAACACACACAAACCCCAAATCTTGCCTCCGTATTCTCATAATGCCAATTTGGCCATTCTAAATGAAAGTTTTGCCACCAGAGGTTGGTTCATTAAATGATACCATCTAATCTGCTTTATTTAAAATATTTAGAAACTTCACATGATCATTGAATTTCCTGGTTTTGAAAAAGAGACATCTTTACTATACCAACTATTCTATCCCTTGGTGGTGGTGTTTTCATTTTTTTCAAGGGATACGTAGAGTACCTGGAAGAAAACTGATTTATTACGACATGAGGTTTTGTTGGCAACAGCCTTCAAAAATGTACACAAACAATACACAGTAAACTGTCCAGGCTTGGTCTTAATTTGTTCTGCAGTGCTTACATATAGGATATTTCATCTTCTCGTAAATGGGAAGATTCGTCTTTTCAACTAAAGTGGATGGCAGCCTAGATTATTATAAGACCACACTGTGCAGCAACATGTAGTTGATGGGCTGTAAGTTAAATTAATGCAGCGTTTCAGTGCTTAAAATGTCCATAAATCATTTTCAGAATACACCAAAGATTTTTCCCTCTCATTCAAAAGCGAATCAGATGAGATGTGTTAAAGCAAAAACACACAGGGTTGTCATTATAAAGTTTTTAATGCTCCATTACAAATCCTCAAGGAAATCAAAACTATCCCTGAAGACTTATTACAAAATTGAAGGACAAAGCAAGTGGACAGAGCGTTGAACATTCACTTGGCTTCAAGCCCCATTCCTACTCTGTCTTAGGCAAGTCACTGAAAGTGTGCTTCATAAGTCACCAGAACACCACTTCCTCTTTTTTTAAATGTATTTATTTAGAATGTGACAAACTATATTCACATTACAGATTTACCAAGAGGGCAAATGAGAAATATTTTAATTACTGCTTCACACTTTAATCAGTGTAATTGATTAAAGTTCAAAGTTAATCTAAATAAGGATTTAGTCACTTAAGGTGCAACCCTATGCATGTTTAAATGGAAAAAGGTCCTGCAGTTACCAGCATCCCTGAGGCATGCTCGGAGTGGTAGGATTTTTCCCAGGTAAATATCATAGGATTGTGCCCTTAATTTGGTTTCGTGGTAGACCATTCTCTCACCACTGAGGTCTGCCTGGCACCAATATCTTTTTGGCACCAGGTTAAGACTTTCCTGTACTCCCTGGCATTTGATGGCATATGATGGGTTTTTTTTTATGTCAGTTGTTATATTGAGTCCCAGTATTTAGGTAACAGTTTTAAGCTGTTTTCAACTGTTTTCAAATTTTGCACGTCAAAGATTTTATATTATGTTTTCATTATGTTGTACTTTGGATTGTAATGTTTGTGAACTGCCAGAGAGCTTTGGCTATTTGGCTGCAGAGAAATGAAATGAAATGAAATTCAAGGTAGGCTTTTAATCAAGGAAGGCAAAGCTCAGCCGGTGGGACTTTAAGGCACAATGGTTTATTTTTTCAAAATCATTTTGATATGTTACAGTAGTAGGAAATGAAAGGAAATATTAAGGGGAACTTTCCTTTTAACAGTGGTCTCTTATAAACCCATATTCCATATTACCTAAGCTGTGATTCAGCAAGCCAGTAATGAGTAGTGCTGTGCAAGTCTCAGGCCTCAGATTTGAAAATCTGAATCACAACAGCCTTTTCATGACGGATCTGCCATCGTATGATGGAACCGCCATTTTAATGCACACCCCTAGGCCTCTGTGAAGAAGAAACAGCCCACAACTCCCATCAGGCAAAAGTTGCATTACTGTCACTATTTGAAGATTTTAAATGTAAAAAAGAAATTAAGGAATTGATAACGAATTTGCTGACTGCAGCAAGATTGATTGTAGCTAGGAACTGGAAGATTCAAGGAGATTGTTGTATTGAAGAATGGTACAAAGAAGTATGGGATATAGCTATTAATGATAAATTGACATGTAATATTAAATTGAGAAGAGGTATAGCTAAAACAAATGATTTTGAAGGAATTTGGAAACAGTTCCTAATATTTGTGTTTTCTAAGGGAAGTGGGGAACCACCAGCAGAAGAAAGTATGAGATTTTGGAATCAAGAATGAGATCCCGAGGTGGGGGGTGCACTTATATGTTAAGTTTGATTATGTTATATAGAAATGATATTGATGTTATTCAACAGTTATGTAGTATGTTGTTTTTGTTTTAATGGTATTGGTGTATGTTTAAGTATTGTAGAAATATATATATATATATATATATATATATATATATATATATATATATATAAAACTCCCATCAAGCACTGCCTGGGAGGACTGAACCTACCAGAGCCCAGGGACGGTAGACACTCCTGTCCTCCCCACTGCTGCCTCTGTAATTACCCACTCGCAAGCGTGATCGCTCTCTCACCGCCACGATCAGCTGCCCGCCGCTGTGATCGCCCACTCACTGACATGATCCAGGATACTCCAGTCCCTGAAGGGGTCCTCATGTGTACTGCAGCCGCCTGCTTGCACAGCTCTAATCATCAGTCTGCACACTCCCCACCAACCTTGTCCTCATCCTAGTTCAGATTCTGGTTTAAGATCCTTGCTAGTGTATTTTTAATTATATTTTTAATCCTTCCAATAACAAGTGTTCTCTGGGCAGATTAGAAAAAGCTAAATGGACATTAAACCTCAGTTCCCCATTTCACATGTAACAGGGAAGTAAAATTTAAGCTAACTAGGATCAGTGCACCAGTGAAGACAGAGGAGAGAGGAAGCAGGGACGGGAAAAGCGCAAGAGGCTGGGACTCTTTCCTGGCTAGCTAAAGTGTGGTTTACTTAGCCAGGAATGTAGAACTGAACCAGGCCCACAGGTATTGGTTTTTTGTGACATTGTTATTGCAGACTTCCTTCAATATCTCAAAAAAGGCATCTATATTGATTTTATCTGTGAAATGCATTTATTTAATTGTAATCAATTAATTGGTAAAAAGGTAGATAACCAACTAAAAATCCTTTAGTTGGTTTACAGCTCCAATTTTAATGTGTTTTGCACATTAACAGTTCTAGAAAGATGATGATGAGTATATGACGTTTCCTTTTCAACACGTTTGAGCAAGGAGTTTGGAAAACATTCTAGATAATATGCAGATAAAAGAATCTCGAACTGAAAATGTGTTGTATAACCCCTAAAATACCCCTTGGCCTTATCACTGGAAGCACTATATCCCATTGCCCCATCAAACCTTCCCAACACCCTAAATATCTGCATTCTGCTTTCCACTCTAGCCCTGAACTAGTTGGGAAATCCCTTTGGATTGTGCATGTGAGAAACCCGACTGCCCTATCACAGTCAAGGGTGCAATCCTTTTCCTTGCCCCTGTCAGGAGAATGCTGATCTGCCCGTTTTCCCTTCACTACTCTGCCTCTCCGCCAACCATTTACTTGATAACCACTCCTGAATTGTTCTTATCCCATCCCAAGTCATACTACGTGTTGTGTACTTGAGAGGAGGAGGAAGAGGTGAGGGTTAATGAATAAGGCATTACATGATGTGCATATTCATATCCTAGAGGGGATTTTGTCTTTTCTATATGAAGCCTAATTCATTCCTGGGTTGTGTAACACCAATAATGATTGTAAGAAACTTTATCCAGGACCAGATGGTAACACTTTTAACTCAATTTACAAAAATTGCTCACTTAACAGCAGGAATGGAATTACAGCATGTTATCATTAAACACCAGGCATTTAACTTCAGTTCTTAATATATTAAGGAATTTGTATGTGGAAGGTTACTCAGTAACACTATAACATTTAGTCAAAATATATTGCAAGTTATGTAGTCTGTATTTTGAATGTTCTAATGTAACACTTAAATCAAAACTCAGCACTAAATTAAAAGTAATCTAACAACCAATACAGTTATTTAAATTGTACGCATACATTGGATTAATGACAAATTAATTAGATTAACTGACGTATTAGACTCCAAAAGGGGGAAAGAAACACTTTAACCCAGAAGACATAATTATAGACTCTGTGAATACATAAACACACACACACTGCGTATCAAGGGGATTTTTATACAGTGTGACTAAAATTACAATGAGGAACCACACTATTATCCCTTCCTTCAAGTGTATGTTTTTTTCTTAGTTATATAACTAACTGTGCATTCAACTATCTCACTGGTGTCTGTTTCAATGAATATATTGTTCATCAGGTTTATTCAGAACCTCCTGTATTTATTCAGTGCTTCTCTTTGTGAAGATTAGCAGCTGAAATTCTGTTACCAAAAGGTGATAAAAGAAATTACTTTCATAATGATCTTGAATGCCCAATCCTTCTATCAGATTTCATATGTAGTAACGGTGGGGCAGGAAGGAGAGAGAAAGAGAAAAAATATGCATGTAATAACGGAGTGGGCCTGTTCAGACAACACACTAAGCCATGGTTAGGCCACTATCCCTTTTGCAGCAGATGGTTAGTGAGCTTGTTTAAACTGTAATTATGTGTCCACCATGGTTAGGAATGGTTCACATGACACTCCAAGCCATAATGTTTAGCACAAAATGCTTTACCGCTGTGGCTTAACATGTCGTCTGAACAGGGTCTATCTGTTTTCAAAAAATTCAGCATTGTTGTTTTTTCAAGAATCTTCAACATATCTAAAAATAGATGTTAACATTCTGAAGGCTCTATATTAAGGCCTATTTGGCCAATTTATTTATTTATTTATTTATTTGTTACATTTTTATACGGCCCAATAGCCGAAGCTCTCTGGGCAGTTCACAAAAATTAAAACCATGAAGAGAATAAAAACAACTAACAATCTAAAAACACAAATACAAAACACAAGAAGACTTTATGGTTGGATTAACCAATTAATTCTGTTTTAGTATTCTTTCATTGTTTCTGACTAGTCTCTGTTCCTCCCTGAGTACCCTACAAGGGCACTCCACTGTCCAGACTAAATAATCCAAATTTTGGGCACATTTGGCTGGTTTGTCTTTTGGTTATCATGCTAGTAGGAACAGGCTCCATTTGACTGACATTAGGCTGAAACAGAGGCCTTAGCTAGACCTAAGGTTTATCCCGGGATTGTCCTGGGGTCGTCCCTGCCTGCTCCCGGGATATCCTGTGTGTCATTTACATGAACAGGGATGACCCCGGGACAATCCTGGGATAAATCTTAGGTCTAGCTAAGGCCAGAGTCAGGCTTTTTCTCCCCTAGCACACCATTTGAGTTACATTCCCGAAACATTTGTGTTCTGGAAGGTTTTATTATACAGCAGTCGTGTGCAGATGTGTACAGAAAAGCTGTGAAAAGGTGAACAGAAAGAGTGAGAGAGATAATACTAAACACCACAAGACAAGTTTTCACCTCAGGTCGTTGCTTTAGCTCCAAGATTACAAAACTGTGAAATTAGAATTGGGGAGGGTGTTTCTTGTACTTCCATGCAACATTCTTGTTGATTACTTTCTCAACTTAATTCAGAATTGTCTCCTTCTTCCCATATCTCTTCTTTGTTTTCCAATAAATTAGACTTTTTCAGCACTGTGTGCTTTAGCAAGTACTGGACAGTCACAAACGAATTAGTTCTGTCCTGGTTGCCTTAATTCACTTGTATGACCAATACTAAATATTTCTCATCAATCCAAGAGGTTTGAGAGACTTATTGCTTTTCTCAGCGAAACAAAGACAGTTGGTTATATCTCTGTTTGTAATGGCTGATAATATATTTTCCTCAATTTTTCCTTCATTTGCTTTCCAAAATTAGCCATGTGATCTTCTTGATGGCTCTCAGTTACTTTGCACTAGCTTCTCTATTGAAATTAAGCCTAAATAACCTGTCATTGAATTCGAGCACACTTATTAGATTGTAAGCCTATGTGGCAGGGTCTTGCTATTTACTGTGTTATCTGTACAGCACCATGTACATTGATGGTGCTATATAAATAAATAATAATAATAATAATAATTTTCCCCCTGTATATCTTAATCTCCTCCTCCTCCTCCTCTTTGTATTGCCCTCTTGTGTTGATTTTTAGATTGTAACCTCCTCAGGTCATAGAGCTGTTCATTTGTTGATATTCTAGAACAACAACACCAGCATCATTGCAACATTTCATAGATGCAACAGTGGTGCTGATCAAAACATATTATGACTGTTTAATCAGTAATGATTCTCCTAAGAGCACTTAAATGAATGGTAATAAACTGGTTAGATAGAATAATGGTAGAGATCAGAATTTTATACAAACCTATTATAAATTGCCGATTGTGTCATTGGTGACTATCCAAACTCTTTTTTCTTCGAAATAGTAATGAATAGGAAGATATCTGGTAGTTTTAGCTTTTTTCATGGTGCACATACAACAGTTCATTCAAAGACCTTCAGGGAGTAATTAGTTTCAGCAGCGCTGCCTGGAGTGTTCATCAAAGAAAAGGTTACCATTTCTCTGTTCCAGCAAGGTCTGTTTTCTTGTCTTCAGCAAGTTGGGTTTAAAATAATAGCCATAGGTGTGTTATAGTAAACTTTAGAATACCTTTCCATACTAATTATCAAGTTGGTGAGAGCCTTCGCATACAGAATTACGATTAGCCATCTGTCCCTTAAGTGTGGAAACAGCTTTTAAATTTATATATAAAAAATATTTTGTCTCTGCATTTATTATTCTACAGTACTGGGTACCAATGTATTTACTATTCACCTGAAAACACAGCCAAGGCAAAAGAAGTTCTTAGTAACATCAATCATCTGCAGCCTCTCATATCAAGCCATGCAGACCTGCTGCTTAATTCTGCAAGGCAGCATTTGCCAGACAGCTTGAAGAATTCCTTAAAGATGCTTTCAGAAACGGTAAGATTCAAAAATAGTCCCGGCAGTGGCAACTAGAACTACCAAATCCCCAGCTATTACCTCTGTCTGCATAAACTGGCTTCCTTTGTAAGAGGAAATATTAAATTATTCTGGTGGTTACAAGCTTTAGGACTTAGCGATAGGAAAAGGACACTCTTTTTCTGTTCCTTTTTTATTGTTGTCAAGCATTTGTGCAGAATTTAAAACAGGAGAATAACAGTAAGTACCTTCCTATAAATTAGCAAAAACATGTTATTCTTGCTTTTTATATATATATTACATGTTGGCTGCAAAACTAGCAGCTGACCAAAACTAAATATTATTTTTGAGGCATGATAAAGGCTCAGTTCAGACAACATGTTTCTCTATGCAGTGGGAAAACTCCATTGTATTACTGTGGGCCTTCATGGAGTTGAGTAAAAGGCAACATGATGTTTGATTGACAGTTCCTCAGCCCTCTCTCCTCCCCCAGTCCTCCTGATGGTATCCCATCAGCCATTGCTGCAAAAAAAAATCCTGGCAGCTCTCCTAGAGCAGGTAAGAAAGAGCGGCACTCACTCCTTTCACTGCTCTTGCCAGGGAACTCTGTAGCTAGTGGGAAAAGTCCGTGCAACGCAACGGAAAACTCTACGGAGCCTGCCACACAACATAACAGTTGTTCAGGAACTCTCCTCTGCATAGTGTGGATATTCAGCATGGAATGTTTTCTTTAAAAAAACCCTCCACTGTGGTGTGGAGCTTTTTCTCCAGACAGCACATTTCTCAATGATGGTTTAAAAAACTTCACTGTGGAGTTCTAAAAACACTGTTGAGAAACGTGTTGTCAGAACTGAGCCAGAATCTTACATTTTTATGTAAGAATCCCTTATTGTTAAGTACATCCCATGTGTGTTTTCTTCAAAATAAATGAAAATTGGATTGATTTTTGCTGCTATTGAAGAGATATATGAAAAATTTGTTTCAGTTTGCTTTTGATTAAGATTTACCAAGTTCACACCTTCCAGACTAAACACGAACTCAGATGCCATCTTCGGTCAAAATCCATACATTCCCAAGCATGCAATGTGATTTGCAGACCCCCAAAAATGTGTTCGACAGCATGTGTCCATTTGAAAAATGTGCATGAAAAATGCGTCCGTTAGAAAAATATGCGCAATTATGCTTTACTCAAAGGGAGAAGAATGCATGCATTTCAAAGATGTGCATAATTGATGCATACATTTGGAAAAAAATACACATGAGAAGATGCATGGCTTTTCATGCAAAAAGAAAAAACAAAGCTCACAATCTGATATGGACTTGAGTTGGAACAAGCTTCTAGATGGGATTTCGAAAACTTTGGCAAGCTTAATTCTTGCTGATTTACACATCCCTGTTCTATAGCAGTGGGAAACTGGCATTCGCTGTTTTAAAATTTAACCTGCTTTTGACCTACTGCTCTTCGGAGAGGACAGAGAAGCACAAGTGCTAGTTCCCTTTGTGAACATTTACTATGTTTATTTCTAATATCACCTTCTTAACTAATTTGGGATACTCTGGACAGTCTCTTCTATCAGGTGCATTTTGGAACCATAATTCTGTAGGATGACTGTGTCCATAGTCAATGTATTTTCTCATTAATTCATTACAGCTCTGAAAGCATCTGCATTTAGATAGCAGCAAATTCACTAAAATTACATTTAATAGATAACATGCATTAGCCGGAAGCAACCAAAATAAAAATCTTTATGGTCATTTGTTTGTTTTTTCATATATTTAGTTATTAAAATATATTCCCCTTCCTTCTCAAAAAGCACTGAGTGGAATGCAAAACACAGAAAACAAAGGGGTTTTGCTTTTAGTAATCAAGCTCTCTGAATATCAGAGATTTAAATACCTTTCCATTCTGCATGATTAAAGGTTCTGTGTAACATACAGCACAATCCTTTGCATGTCTACTCAGAAGTAGGCCCCAGTAAATTCAATGGGATTTACTCCCTGTTATGAATATAGGATTGCAGGCTTAAAAGCTTATAGTACTCTTACACTAATAGAAGTTCAGGTGTGTAAAAATAGGTAACATAATATATGTTATTCCCTACTCTTTGAGGCCATGATGGCAACTTCTGGTTATACAGTAAATTATATGGACATTTCTTGCATTTTGCTAACTTCACACTCATTTTATTTCTAGACAGAGTTATTTGTGCATGCATTTAAGGATCAGCTGATCAGAAGTGCCCTTTTAGCTCTATACACAGCCCGCCCAGGTTGTGTCCTGAAAAAACCAACTGTGCCAAGGAATAGTGCTGAGGAGAGTGGCACTCAGCCAAATCAGGATCATCCATCCCAGATTAAGAGGCAGGATTCTATACCTCACCATTCAGAATATGATGAGGAAGAGTGGGTAAGTAGCCATAAAATCACATTATTTGCCTCAAAGAAGCATCGCTACATGCACACAATTAAGAATTGTCAATTACGTGGACCTTTGGGTTTTTTTTAACTACTCCAGAGGGGCAGCAACCATGTTAGTCAGTTGCAGCAACACTGATGGATTCCTATGACACCTTAATGACAAATATGTTTATTAGAATGTATGTTTTCGTAGCACAGAGCACACTTTGTGGCTTATGCCACAATAAGATCTTCAGGAGAGGCCCTTCTTTCAGTACTCCCACTTTCAGAGGTATGTTTGGTGGCAACGCAAGAGAGGTTCTTCTCAGCGGTTGCTCCCAGGCTGTGGAACTCCCTGCTGAGGGAAGCTAGGTTGACTCCCTCTCTGCCATCCTTCCACAGTCAGGCAAAGACATTTTTATTCAGGCAGGCCTAGGGCATCTAAATGGGCCTGTTGGTTGGGTGCTATTTTTATTTTGTTATTGTTGTGTTTTTAAATATGTTTTAATGTATTTGTTTTATTACAGTTTTAATCAAGTTTTTATTTATCGATGATTGTCAGCCACCTTGAGTGGCATTTTCTTGGTAGAAAGGCAGGTTGCAAATCAAATAAATTACCTTTAATGTGACACATACATGTGTATTTGTTTTAAATGAAATTAAAAATACACTTTTTTGTATTCCAAATGATTCAATGTTTGTATTTACATAGCATTCATACATTGAACAGTATTACACTGCTTTCTGTAAATGTATTCAACGAAAAATAACGTTTGCACTATCCCCAATTCCATTCTCAACATTAGTATGTTAAGATATAATGGCGAAGAAAGAGAACCAGTTAGTCAAGACTAAATATAAATAATTCAAAACTGCCATATAAACCTACAAAATAAAATTATTTTTCTAACCAGTGGATTTAACTGTTAAAGCCAATAACCTTCTAAAATTTTAAAATACAGCATGTCAAAGGCTAAAACTATTTAAATAGTTTAAATCAGTGTTGGTGACTTGTGGGCCTCCAGATGTTTTAGCCTACAAATCCCATCAGCACTAGTCAGCATAGCCCATGGTGATGGATGATGGTAGTTGTAGGCCAAAACACATGGAGGGCAACAAGCTGCCCACCCCTGTTTTAGATAGAGTGAATTCATTTATTTCATTGCAGAGTTTCACATTTCATCTTTTCTCATTCCTGTTCCATCACACCTTCCTTCCTTTTCTTCCTAGTCAGGACTCTCTACCCTGCCTGTTATTTTCTGTGGCATCCGTCCGTTCTTTGAGCTGCTCTATTTCCCTACTCCTCAAACTACTTCCGTCCTTCAGAAACGCCACCTTCCCCAGCTAGGGATGGATGAATCAGTCTGTGTTCAGTCTGTGTCAGTTTTGCACATGTTCATTCTTAAGCCCTTTCCACCCTGTTTCCAAATTAAGCTGCCAGAGACAGGGGGTGGGGGGATTTAAAAAAGCCACAGAAAAATGTGTATGCATTTTTAATACGTTGCTCCATAAAATGCTCATTTTATACACATTTTACTATAAAATACACTTTTGAATGTCCATTTGATTATACAATATGCATTTTGCACATATTTTAGTACTTTTTAAATCAGAAAATTGCATTGCAAAAGCCTGATAAGTGTGAAATTGGAAGGATTGCTGCATGCAGATATACACATTAGTTCAGGAATTGGAAATTGTGTTAGTTTGCTTTCAAATGCAGACCAAATAAAATGTTCAAGCTTTACCAGCCCCAACCCATTCCATCTTTATCTTTCTCCTCAGTCTGTATTTTTCTAAAGCACTCTGGGTTCTTACCCCCTTCCCAATTTCTCTTACCATTCTTGTTTGCAATCATTATAAATAAGTCACATTGAACCTGTTCAGATGACATGCTAAGCCATGGTGGTTAAGCATTATGGCGTAGTGTGTCATGTGATCCATGACTTAGCATGTCATGTGAGCCATTCCTAACCATGGTGACTACATAATCACGGTTTAAATATGCTCACTAACAGTTTGCTGTAAAGGGGTTAGCATCCTAACTATGGCTTAGTGTGTTGTCTGAACAGGCCCAGTGAGTTCATTGGGACGTAGTCCCAGGTAAGTGGGTATAGGATTGTAACCTTAAATAACCATGGCTTAGTTCAGTCTAGAAAGTATCTTCACAGATGTTTTTTGTCTGTAACATCTTTTAGTTAAGCTACCCTCCCACACATATCTATGTTTTCCATTTCTGATGTATCTATTTCTTTGTCTACTTTTCTCCTATATTTGCTATTGTCAGTGCATTTCATGCTATTTTGCCTCACAGCAGAAAGGGTTGGAGCAACAAGATGAGAGAGACACAGTGGTTGTATTCACTATTACTGACTCAGAACATTTAAAGGCATCCATATGCCTAAACTTCACAAAATGATCTCAGCTAATGTAAGGAACCAAAATGCAGGAACCAAATGTCATATGAACCAAAGTGTTCCGAGACTGGGTGAACAGAGGGAAGCAGTTTTGGGGTGAATCAATACCTGAATAAAAAGTAAAGCCAACACTCTTCCAGTTTATGAAAGCTTACATGATTGGTTACCTGGAGGCAATTTTTGCTCACCACAAGCAATCAAGGAAGTGGCTATTTAAAGTCTGGCTTCATTTCTGTGTCTTCCCATACCTTCTGATGTAGAAAACAAACTGGGTCACAGCTTGCATTCTGTTGAGCCAGAATATAAGAACCACCTTGCTGCATCAGACCAAAGATTCCATCTGCTCCAGCAGTTTACTACCAGCAGTGGCCAGACAGATGCCTGTTGGTATCTCATAAGCAAGGCATAATATATATTTGTCTTCTTTGGAAGGCATAATATTCATTCATGTTGACAATTTCTACATGGCAACAATAAAAACAGTAAATATATGTTTTTAAAACTATAAAAATAAAACAGCAGAATCAGCAATTAAAACAATTTCCAGTATTCTGCACAGATGCTTCCTTGCAGAGCATAATTTCCCTCCTGCTCTTTCAAAGAAAATAAAAACCAGGGGGAAACTGACTAATATCTAAGATAACAGTTATTTGGTGGATTAATAATGCAGTTTATACTACCTTACCAATTGAGGCGAGTGCTCTCCTTACAAGTTTGCATAAGAGAGGTATGTATAATGCTGTCAATCATTTTCTGTACCATGATAATCCACTGCAAATAAGGACACGAAGTTAATGTGAATATAGATTAAGGTGCTGAGTAAAATGTAATTGGCAATAGTATTCATAGGCAGTACCAAAGCATGGCTAACTTTGTAAAGAAAAATACTTCACCTGATGGTTACAGATTGTCTCTGAGTAGTTGCTCCTGTTTTCTCTTGCCAGCTGTTTCTATCATTCTAAAGGCTTCCTTCAGGGAGGATAAAAAGCCATGCCATACATAATGCAAGAGTTAGGTGGGCAGAGTGCCATTTGGAAGCCACAGTTATATATTCCAATCTGGCGAGCATGGCTGGTTGTAAACTGCTGTTTGAACAGCAAGGAACAAATAAGAAAGCAGGCAAAGTTATAAGTCCAGTCTCTACTTATCCAAATCGAAATCTTCAAAAAGAGATATTTCAAAATATTTGTCTAAGAGAAAACTATTCCAAATCACTTGGATATGAAAACTAACACATCTGATTTGTCAGAACTGTTCTACTAGATTTGAAGACACAATAACTTAGGCCATAGCTAGACCTAAGGTTTATCCCTGGATCATCCAGGGGTTAAACCTGTTCATCTAGGTGACACACAGGGGATCCAGTGCTCAGGCAGGGGCGAACCCTGGATGATCCCATGATAAACCTTAGGTCTAGCTGTGGCCTTGGTAAGCATTGTTCCTAGATAACTTTCTAACGTGACATCTTATTTCATAGGTCCTTAAACACAGAGTGAGGCACATTTCAACCATTTTCTTTGAGGTACAAACATACAGGTCTAATTGCAATATGTTTTTTTACAGTGATAAAGGAGGAGGGTGGGATCCAGAAATATCAAGGATAGTGCAGACAGGGAGGAGGAAGTAGTGAGGACGATTTTATGGAGCTAGAATATTTGCCAAAGCTAAGTACCACTTCCGTGAGAACAAATTAGATCTTTCCTTTGGAAAAGGAAAATGCAAAAATTGGGCCTATGCTATCGTGGTCATGTTTGTTTGTTTGTTTGTTTGTTTGTTTTTTAAACTTTATACATATATAAAAGCTTTGTAATGTTTGAAAGGGGAAAATAGTTTTTTCACTTATGAAGCAGAATGTAGAGGGAGGGGAGAATGAAGCTCATGATTGCCATTCTGAACCTCAGAGACTTGCATAAAATATGATAGTGAAGTTTGGCTCTTGTCCCAGTATATCTCAGTAGCTATCAGTATAAATTGGGAATACCTCCAGTGAAGTTAATTGCCTAACATAAATGAAAATGTGAGGCAAACCAGCCCTGCTAATACTAGACATACCAAAATGCTTCAGCTGTTGCTGTATAAGTTCATGTGGCTTTGGGTAAGATCCAGATTGACCCAAATTGGGCTAATTTGAGTCTCCGATTCAGATTTGGAACCTGTTTACAAAATAGGGATATGAGTTGGGATCTTTCTCAACCTACCAAATGTGCAAATACAAAAGCTAGCTCCTGTATACACCTGATGCGCATTAGTGGTGATCTGGGTAACATATTATTTTTGCATGATCATTTAAAAAGAAAAACCTTGCTAATAGCCTAAGTAAGTAGATCTGGCGTTAAAATTACATTAGACATATTAAAATTTATTTATTTAGAATATGAAGAGCGGTGTCCACATTATAGATTTGTCATGAGGGCAAATAAGAAACATTTTAATTATTGCATCACACTTTAAGCAGTGTAATTGATTAATTGTTGTTGTTTTCCCTTTACACGTTATCCTTGGGTAATCTTATTCATTCCTATGGCCTTCAATACCATTTATATGCCGACGATACTCAACTATATCTTTCATCCCAAATTTGTTCTCTGATGTTCAGGATTGTATCTCCGCCTGTCTCGCGGATGTTTCAGCCTGGATGCTGCGGCACCGACTGAAACTGAACATGGCAAAAACAGAATTGCTAGTTTTTCCTCCTAAATCTTTTCCTTCTCCTTCATTCTCTATCACTGTTAATAATGTTACGCTCCATCCTGTTGAGGAAGCTCGTAGCCTTGGTTTCATTTTTAATTCTTCACTTTCCTTCTCATCACATATCGAGGCTGTAGCTAAGTCTTGTCGTTTCTTCTTGTACAACATTGCTAGAATTCGACTGTTCCTATCGGTCTTTTCTGCCAAGACCCTTGTTCACACTTTGGTTATTTCTCGCCTGGATTATTGTAATCTTTTGTTGACCGGTCTTCCTTCTTCTCATCTGTCTCCACTGGTCTCCATTCACCATTTAGCGACTAGGATTATTTTCTTGGCTCGTCGTTTCGATCATGTCACCCCGCTTCTAAACTCCCTCCACTGGCTTCCTATCTCTTATAGAAACCAATGCAGGCCTCTTCTTCTCACTTTTAAAGCCTGTCATGATCTGGCTCCTCCCTACCTTTCATCCCTTATTTCACTTCCTCGTCCTGCCCGTGACCTCCGCTCCAACAACACCACGTCTCTTACCTGCCCAAGAGTTTCCACTTCTCTCGCTCGTCTTCGCCCGTTCTCGCTCGCTGCCCCCAATGCCTGGAATTCTCTTCCTGTGTATTTGCAGACCACCACGTCAATTTCAGTTTTTAAATCTTGCTTGAAAATGTTTCTTTTCTCGAAAGCTTTTCAATCATAGCGTGGTCATAGTAGTCTATATTTTAGTTTTAATGCCCCCTACCCCGGTTGGTTTTTCCCCTCCCTCCCCTGTGTGCTACTGTGATTTTAGATTGTAAGCCATATGGCAGATTGTCTTGTTTTATTCTGAACAGTGCCATGAAAATTGATGGTGCTTTATAAATAAATAAATAAATAAATAAATAAATAATTTAATAAGCTTTTAGTCACTTAAAGTGCAATCCTATGCATGTTTAGATGTTAAAAGGTCCTACAACTCTCAGCGTGCCCCAGTTGGCATGGCTGGCTGGGGCATGCTGGGAATTGTAGGACTTTTTTCTAGGTTTGCACTCTTAGAGTAATTTCTGTCCAAGAAGAATTTTTGGGAAGTTTGCACCCAGTGAAGGACTAATTCGATGCCTAAATACTTCCAGCTCAGGTTCCTTCAACTCTATATTGTAATATTTAAAATTAAACAGAATCTTAACACAGATTTTTGTTTTAGTTGTTACCTTTCAGAAATAAAAGGCCAAATAGGACCAGATCAACTCTGGGATCAAGGCGAACTTGATCCACCATAGTAGTCCCACTGGGGTTCAGTTTAGTTCAATAAACATGTATGCCTTGAAAGAACTGGGGCATGAAAAGTTTATTGCTATGGGATTATTATTTTTTAGCAGTAGTGGGTCAGGATAGATTTCAGGGTGTGAGGAGTTGGGGAGGAACAGGAGCCTGGTGTGGAGATTTTTAAAACCAAAGTTACATATATATTTGACTTTTCTGATCACACACCCCAGGAAAAATAAGTTATTCATTGCTTTCTGCTTTTTCTTTTCCTTTTTCTTTTTTTTTTATAATGAAATTAAAACACTTTGGCTAAAGTCACATACATTCCGTCACAGAGCAGAATCCAACAATGCACAAGCAGATTTTTACTCATGTGGGAGAGGACTTTCTCCTGATCTTCTTCCCACTGCAGACTCCTGTGCCAACTCCACCCTCAGCCCTGTTGAGCAGATTTTGTGGGCACTCAGGTAGCTGCATAGAGAAGGGGGAAAACCCCAATTTCACGGACAGAAGCAGTTCTGTCCGTAGAACTACTTCATTGGATTCTCCCATAGTTTCTTTCTTGAATTCACACTTGATTGTTCATACTAAAAGCTGTTAGTGAGGTTAGTAAGCACAGCCTTAGAATAACCTGGAAATCAGATGTTTTATCTGCAATTAAAAACAGTACCCCAAAACACACACAGACTCCAGAGTTGTTTACAAAGGGGCTGTGTATTCAAAATATAGCTTTGTATAAAAATTAAGATACAAAATGATAGGTTGAGATGATGTGTGCACTTCAGTGCATGCCCTGTCACAAAAATGTCTTATGTTGGCTTATGCTGTTGTTCTGTCCTATGATACTATCATTATATAATTTTCTCCTACCTGTGGTGAAGTGGTTAGATTGTTGGCCTGGGACTCAAAAGATCCGGATTCTAGTTCCTACAGACTGTCTTTAGGCAAGTCATTGACTCTCAGCCTAACCGACCTCACAGAGTTGTTGTGAGGATAAAATGGAGAGGAGGAGAACCATGTAAGCCACCTTTTGTTCCTTGCAACAAGGGGGGAAAGGCAGGATATAAATGTAATAAATACAAATAAATAAAGCCCAGCTAACTTCATGGTTGGGTAAAAATGGCTGTTGACCATATAGTTTCTACTTGAAAATTTACCATGTTTTCGCTCACCGTCATCTATAGTATGCAGCCATGTGCTTTACCATGTCCCAACAATTGATCAGAAATCTAGCATAGTGGGGAGATTGTAAAATTGACTTCACCATGTGATCTGATGATATAAGTGATCTGCTTGTTTGTTCACACCCTTGGTAAATTTACAAGAGACTATTGTGCACTAAACAGTTAGCTATCTGATGCCGATTGAACCTGATAGACCACTGCCCAGTACCAGATTTAGAAACAAACCAAGTAAGCCATGGCTTAAAGCCTCATATTATGAGGGCCCTCTGAATATGTTGGAGATAACTAAGATGTATGATAACAAATATGAAATCGCTTTGGCTTAAATATGTTGGAAAGGCTGGTGTGACTTACAGCAGAGTTGCTTTATATAGGAAAAAGTGTGGCATGACAGTATTTAGTATTGATGAGGCTAAGGACAAACTAGAACCAGTTTAAAAGAAGTTCATATCAACTTACTTTGTTATTGCTTTTATACACATCTTTAGAGAAGGCAATCTAGCATTATTTAACTATAACCATCCCCTAACTCTGAGTGGCACCTTTTCATTACCCTTTCTACTATAATGTAATACACTTTGTTCCTCTTTATTTTTATGCCATGGGGCCTCTAAATTTTGACATGGGTTAGGGTTTCAGCATGTCTTAATCTATCCCTGCCACTGCCAAAGACATCTGTGCATAGTAAACACTACTTGTGCTTCTTTTGTGCCTCTGTCCCCATTAAACCTTTTTCTCAACATCCTTGACACACAACACTTGCTGTTAACGAACAACGATTAAGTACAATTGTTTTAATCTTGACTTGGAGTTTGCAGCTTTAATCCGTTACACTTCCTCTTTCATTCTCAAAGTATACGCTCTGCCATGATAAGCATAACTCACCACATCTCTCCTCACAGGCCTACATGCTATGCTTTGCATACTTGAAAACAAGATATAAATGTTTACTAGCCCACATAAAATTCTAGTTATTTTTATCATTTCATGCCTTAATGGTCCCCTAGAATAGTGTTATTGGGCAGCTTTATAGAAACATAAAGCTGGATTTAGTCAGAGTAGATACTTGAAATCAATGGGACTTAAGTTGTTGTTGTTGTTGTTATTATTATTAGTAGTAGTAGTATCCCGCCTTTTGCCCAATACTGGGCCTCAAGGCGGTATTACAAAGTTTAAAACATATTTTAAAACATAGGAAAAGAAATGTAATAAATAAATAAAAATAAAATACACAACAAAATTATAAGTCATTAACATAGATGGAAGACCAAATTACTCTCCAAAAGCCTGCTGGAACAAATACGTTTTAGCCTGCTTCCGAAAGCCCATCAAGGAGGGAGCCAGTCTAGCTTCCCCAGGAAGAGAGTTCCAGAGCACTGGAGTAGCCACCGAGAAGGCCCTCTCCCATTTTCCCACCAAGTGCGCCTGTGAAGATGGTGGGACTGAAAGCAGGGCTTCTCCAGAAGATCTTAAAGCACGGGCAGGCTTATAAGGGAGAATACAGTGTTTCAAATAACCTGGACCCGAGCCATATAGGGCTTTATAGGTCATAACCTGCACTTTGAATTATGCCCGGAAACAGACTGGAAGCCAGTGGAGCTGTTTTAACAGGGGAGTTGTGTGCTCCCTGTAACTAGCCCCGGTCAACAATCTGGCTGCAGCTCTTTGAACCAGCTGGAGTTTCCGAACACTCTTTAAAGGCAGCCCCATGTAGAGTGTGTTACAGTAATCCAATCGGGATGTAACTAAGGCGTGTGTCACCATGGCCAGGTCTGAGTTCAGTTGAGAACTCCTAAAATAGTTTACTCCAGAGTTAGTTCTTAGATGTAAGGGCAAAGTTCCTTTGTTTAAATAAATTGAAGACTGGAACCCTGTGCTACCTCCAGTAGCAGAGGCAGTAAGCCCATGTACGCCAGTTGCTGGGGAACATGGCTGGGAGGATGCTGTTGCACTTGTGTCCTGCTTGTGGGTTCCTGGTCGACAGCTGGTTGGCCATGGTGTGAACAGAGTGCTGGACTAGAAGGACCCTTGGTTTGATCCAGCATGGCTCTTTTTATGCTCTTTAATATATTGTATTATTTAGTATTTTTCATAGAAAGATGGGATCTAAACTAACTAAATAAATAAGCTGATTAAACTTCCATTGTGCCTTTTAATGCTTTTTTAAACTATTGAGTAGTGATACTGATACTTTTTTCAGGATAGGGTGTGGGCCAATGTGGGAAAGAGTTTAAACTGCATTATTGCAATGGCGGACAGATTGCTTGAAAAAGACAACGCCCCCAGCATCACTAAGGAAAATGAAAGTGACCCTTCACCGGCAGAACACGTGGCATCTCATATAAGTGGTAAGAAACACATTTTTATGTCATTGAGAAACTGAATACAATAAAAAGCTACAGTAAAGTGAGATAGGAGGATAGTCAGTGGATGAAAGAGCTGATGGTATAGTTCTGTACAATTCTGGCCTTGAATGTAGGGAGACTACTTATCAAATTGCATCTCTGTAGGGTAGTCAAGAATTGCTGGCAGTGCTCAATTTTGTGTGTGCACTACATGAAAACCTCTTTGAAAGAACAGTGTTCTGCTTTGAAGTTTCTGACACATTTTAATCTGCTTTAGGGTTTTCCTGAAAATAGAATTCAGAGGAAGAGTCAAGTGCAAACACTTAACCCTTACCAGCCAAGCTCATTGGGAAATAAGGGAAAAAAGCAGTTGACAGACATAAATTGTTTGCTGTTTTCAAAATAAAACTATCAATACAGTTTGTGAATAATAGGGGTCATAGTTCTGAAGTTTCTCCCACCTAGTGTCCACTTTGAACAGCATTTGAATTGCATAAAGAGAAAAATACAATAAAGAAAGAGAAATTTGGAAGACTAGCCTTCTGTATACTATTACTACTACTTACAGTGCAGTCCTATATGTCTACTCAATAGTAAGGCCCATTGAGTTCAATGGAGCATACCTCCAGGTAATAGGTTCTAGAAATGTAGCGCTAATATCTGTTCAGCACTAAGCATGTGTTAATGAAGGGTGGTGTGTGAAAGATGAAGCTTTAAAGGAAGAGATGGATCCTGATGTAGCCTATTGTAAACATAAGAAAAAGCATAGCTGAAAGAGCAAAGAGGAGAGTGGAAAAGGGGGACTAAGAAAAGTAATTTCAGTTTATGTTGTTGCTGAGAGTGAAAAACAGAAAGATAGCAAGGAGCAAAGAGGGAGACGGCTTTTAAGTGCAAGGAGGGGGAGACTGAATTTCTTGCACGAAGCAACAAGGGTGATCACTCAGAGGCAGCAACTGTGGCTAATTAGTGAAGGAAGCATGGGGAAAAATCTTGAGACCAAGGTGACAGCTCTAGAAGCATTTGACAAACAAACACCACAAGGGAAGAGTAAGAACACCACTAAGTATATAGCTAAAGGAATATTGGCAGAATTTCGGAGATGCAAGGGAACATAATTAGCAATGTGTTATGTTTTATGACACTATTAATATGACCTCAGGTAGCCTGGCTCAACTTGGATAATTCATGAAAAGATATGTCTTTGGACATCTCTACATTAAGAAAAAAAACCCTGCATTCTTATCCGGTTTCAGGTCTTTTCGCATTCACAATGGGCTCCTTCAGACAGCAACGACACGTTTTTGAATTGGGAAGGGAATACAATTCTTTAAATGAAACAGTACCATCTAGTGGCAGAATAAATCCTGTTATAAATTAGATACTGAATTATTTCTGTGTTTTTAAAAAATGGGATTACCCAGAGAAACCGCGAGAGATGTCCTGGCTGTTGACAATGTCATGCAATTGACCCGCAAACTTCTGTGAGTGGCCAGTCATGAGTGTATTATAAATCTCTCATTTAGAGAAGCCCTTTGACTAATTAGCACTGTAATCCTGTGCTCAACCACCATATTTCAATCTGCATTCTTGTTAAAGAACAGATTTTTCTATAGTTTGCAATCACTCCAGAATAAAATATCTCTTTTGTGTTACAGTGGGGTTAGTAGATTTATCCTCCAAATCATTTTGGTAGAAGGTGGGATGAACCAATTCTGCACTGTCCTCCCTCTGTAGTACATTAGACCATCTGGGAGGTCATTATGTTTTTGCTAGAGTTCTAACTGCAACATGAGAACACAGGACGGTGCTTTATACTGGGCCCATCTAGTGCAGTATTGTCAACACTGACTAGCAGCAACTCTTCAGGAGATCAGGGAGGAATTTTTCCAGCCCTCCATGAAGAATTGAACCTGGGACCTTCCGCATGTAAAGTATCTGCTCTACCACTAAGCCAAGCCTCCTTGTCTACTCCCAAGATTTCTGGCATGCTGGGTAAAAGGGCAAAACAGAAATATTTCTACTCCATTAGCATGCTTGAAGCCCATGGAGTAGAATAAAGGTCTAATGCAATCTTCCCAGGCCATGCTACAACTCCACATGTGCTTCAAAGCTTCCAACACACGGAGGAAACTGTAATATCACTTCCTTCTTGGTGTGTTAAAGCCTTTCAGATGTTGCAGGTTAGACATGGCAGCACAGCCAGGGATGACCCAAGTCTATCAACACTATCCCCAGCTCTTATAAACCTGTTGTAAAGAAGTTGGTCCAAGGCATGCTCCAGAAATCCTTTTTACCCAAACTGGCAAGGAGTGCTGTGTGTTTATTCCCCTATGCCTCTCATGGCTACATGAAGAGACCCCCATTACTGGGCATCAGACTGTTGCCCTTCCTTTCTCCCTCTCTTCTACTGCAGCCACAAGGAAGAAGGATGTCTTCATAGTGTTTTCACGATTGCCAAGGGAATAGGAAGGTGGCCAGGTTTTTGTGCGGAGAGGGGCAGACTTGGTGAGAAGGAGGCAAAGATAGCCAGCCAGAGACAGCTCCAACTTAGCCCATTAAGGCATAGTTGCCAAGGGGATCAGCATCCCTGAGGTGAGTTTTTCACCCTGTATGCCTATAGTATCTACTAGTGCCATCTCATGCAGTGAATTTTGTTATGTTTGGGATTTCTCTGTCCCTGCTGATAAGTAAACATAAGTGACGTGGATTTGGGGCAGGGAGACTGATGATGTGATGGACCTGATTTGCATGCACAGTTCTTATAGTCAGAACAGCCAGGCAAGAGAAATTCTCTGTGGGGACGTCAGTTATCCTGGTATGTATAAGATGCAGAGTGGCTTTTAACCATTTCACTTCAGGTGTCAAAAAATGCTAAGGCCAGACTTGCTTTGACTAAAGCATTTTCTCAAGTTTCAAAGTCTGAGACTGAGGGCGTTACTAGACGAGGCCTTAGTGCGCTTTGTGGACCGGTTTCCCTGCTGTGCGTCCACATGACGCACAGGGGAATCCGGCAGCAGGCCGCGCTGAGGCCTGGTCTAACGCGCCATAAGCGAATTTGCTTATGGCGCTCCTTTTCCCCAGCTCCGGCCTCAGGCCGGGGCTGGGGGAAGTCTAGTGACTTCCGCGGCTTTCTGCGGCTACTTGCTTACTCGCGAGTAGCCACGAAAAGCCGCGGACCTGGCACAGCGCTCATACGAGCGCTGTGCCCATCAGCCCGTGGGGGGGGGAAAGAGAGGGGAGGGGGAAGGATGGCAGGGGGGGTGGCAAGGGGGGAGGGCGGGTGACAGAGGGAGCGCCAAGCGCCGCCGCCGCCCGAGCAAGCAGGTGAGCGGCGCTTGCCCGGGCAATGCTGCCCCATGCCAGGCATTGCCCAGGCAAGCGCCACTCACCTGCTTGCTCGGGCGGCGCCGGCGCCCGGCGCTCCCTCTGTCACCCGCCCTCCCCCCTTGCCACACCCCTTGCCATCCTTCGCCCCCTTGCCATCCTTCCCCCCCTGTTAAAAAAAACCCCACTTACCTTCTCCGGCTTCGGGGCGCACGCGGCCCCTTTAAAACAAAAAAAAATGGCTGACGCTGCAGGGACCCGACGTCCCTGCGCATCCGACGTCTGGAAGCCTGGGCGAGGCGCGCTAACGTTAGTGTGCCTTGGCCCCGCCTCCCTGCCGGCATAAGCCGGCACGTCTAGCAAGGGCCCGAGAGAAAGAATCTGGAGAAAATTCACATACCAAAAGGATGGTGGTGAGTTTGGAATGAAGTCACTGGGTAAATAGCTGTCAGGAATGTTTTAAGTATGAAACATCAATGTGATTTCCTTAGAATGGGTGGCCCTTCAGATCCTTTCCAGCTCTGTGAGTTTTTGAGGTTGTGATCTAAGCAAACAGGACTACTACTCACACCAGAGCTCAAGGTGATGTCAAGTTGCCACATTTTTGGAAATGCAGGTACTCAATGCAGAAACAACTGAGGGTATCAGATAAATTGTAATAAATAATATTATAAATTGCTGTTGATAATCCTCTAAACAACTTTTTGAAAATTTCCCATAGAATTTGAACACTAAAACGTTAGTGTTTTTAAAATGCATAGCACATATTTCATTGGGGATTTGGGGTTGCAATTTCTGCAGTAATAACCATGAAGAGAAAAATGCATGTGGTGAAGCGCAGGAATCACAATGGACTTTTGTATGGCTCACTGGATGTGTGTACTTTTTTCAATTTGCTGGAGCATGTTATCGTCACCCCCGCAGAAAACTCCCTTTTCCCCCAGGATAGTCTTGTTTATGTTGCAGTAGGTAGGTTGCGTAGTGAATTTCTTCTTCTTTAGATTGGCAAGAGGGAGGGAGTACGGAAATTAAGAGAAATTGTTGTTCTGCTACGAATAAAATTATAATCAAAATATAGGGTTGGATGTAACCCACGTGTGAGCAGACATCCATTTGCACAACTGGCTTTGCTGTCCTCTCCTCCCTACTCAGCCCCTACCAGCACGTGCCCCAGATCTGCTCTATAGGGTCCTCATCTGGAGCAGATTTATGCATGGGGGGGAAGCTGCAGTAGGGGTGGAAGAAATCCATTCTGCCGGTGGCTCTCCCCCATTGGCAGAATGAGACAATTTAACGCAGGCCACAATTTCCTATAATTCTGTGAACATTCTAGCACTATGTAAAAAAGAATAAAAGAACATAACATGGCAAGCCAACATTCAAACAATTTTGTTTGAATATTGGCTTGCCATGTGGCTTTAATACATAAGCATGCAACAATTTTGTGTTTTTGTTTTGTTTTTTTAAACATGTGCATAGTTTTGGTACTTTTCCATTAAAATCTATCAGCTGTTGGTTTATCTCCTGAATTGCTAACTTTAAACTAGGAATATATTCTCTCTCACATTTCTTGAAGTCTGGTGTTGTAGTATTTTCTTAAGGCTGAATGTGAGATATCAGTTTCCATAGTAACCATCTATGGTGTCATCAGCACAGCATTATGATTTCACTGCAGGATAAAGCAGGTAGAAAGCATTCATTTTTAAGGAAGAAGATTGTTGTAAATCACAGCACAATCTCAGCATTTGTTGTAGAAAATTAATGTTAATATTTTCTACGTCTTTCTCTACAGAATTCAGAATGTCAGTTTCTCTTTTTCAGAATAATTTGAAAAAGCTAATGCAGTTTTCCCCCAACTGATGCTTTTTAGATTTGTTGGCTTATATCTCCCAGAATTCCCCAGACTGCTCTGCTGGTCGTGGGATTCTGGGAGTTGTAGTCCAACGTAGCTGGCGGACACTAGAATGGGGAGGCTGCAGTAACAAGTCTTCACACTCCCTATACATAGGAATTATATTTATGCACATTTAAGGCATAAAAAGCAGATCAAAGGAATAATCTGAAGATGGTTCGGAAGCTGCAGTTTATGCAAAATGCATTGGCCAGACTGATAACCAGAACCAGAAGGTTTGAGCATATAAGACCGACTCTGGCCCGCTTGCATTGGCTGCCTGTACGTTTCTGAGCCCAATTCAAGGTGCTGGTTTTAACCTATAAAGCCTTACACGGCTTGGGACCACAATACCTGACGGAACACCTCTCCCGACATGAACCTACCCATACACTACACTTAACATCTAACGTCCTTCTCCAGGTGCCTACTCCAAGGGAAGTTCGGAGGATGGCAACAAGGGAGAGGGACTTTTCAGTGGTGGCCCCTCAATTATGGAATGATCTCCCCGATGAGGCTCGCCTGGCACTAACATTGTTATCTTTTCGGCGCCAGGTCAAGACTTTTCTCCCGGGCATTTAACACCATATGCTGAGTTTTTTTATCTGACCCCAAAATAGTTGTTTTAAATGGATATTGTCTGTTTTGTTTGTATTTTATACTTTTTATGGTTTTAAATTTTGTATATTTGTTTTTAATGTTCACTGTTTTTAACTTTTGTAAACCACCCAGAGAGCTTTGGCTATGAGGCGGTATGTAAATGTAAATAATAATACAGTGCTTTGTGGGACGGACGCAAGAAATAAGAGACGACACAAGTGATGGAGTTAAACTGGGCCACAGTTATTCAAGATCTGCAAAGGGGGTTCTCCTCAGGCATCCAGCCAGGCCTGCATGCAGGCCTTCCTAAGTGAACAGGCGAGCTTTCCTGGTCCAGCAGGTGGCGCTCGGTTTCGCCACCCCGCTGTCCATCCCCAACCAGGGGTAGGGAGACCTTCCCTTGTCACCCCCCAACCCCTGCCCCCACGGGCTCAAGGTGGGGTGAGCGAGGTCGGCCTCAAAGGTGGTCCTTATCCCCCGGCCTGGCCACAGGGCTCAACACCGGGAGCCCTCGGGAGTCACCAATCACTGAAACAGTGCCTTGGAATCTCGCCATTATATTCCCTCTGGATGCCTTCTCTACCTGCCACAGGGGGCGGCAAGCCACTTGCTTAGTCGCTCCCCCCCCCATCGCCCTAGGACGCCCTTAAGTCCCCTTTGCAGATCATGCAGAAATAAGTCGTTACCAATGTCAGACAGGTGTACGCCGTCCTGTCGATATAGCTCCCTCCGGGCCAGTGTAATCAACGGGTGTCTGATGCTGACATCCCCATGTTTTATCAAATCGCGGAAGATTTCGCCATTGACACGTCGACGCGCCCTCTCCATTGGCTTGATCTCGCCGGATCGCCACGCAAACCTGGGCAGGATGCAGGACCAGATAATTACTATGCCAGGCCAACGCTGCCGAATAACCTTGAAGTCGGCAATTGCTTGCAGTATTAAAGCCTTGCCCTTAAGTAACCCCAGGTCGTTTCCTCCAAGATGAATGATAAGGACCTGTGGTGGCGAGGCCGCAGCTTGAAATAACGTGGGAAGGAGCTGTTCCCACCGCATCCCGCGTCTTCCAAGCCATTGGATGTTGGCCAATTGGCTGAAGCCCAGCTGGGTTCCAATAGAAGAGTTCGCAGCCCTTCTGCCGGCCCAAAAGACCATGCTGTGCCCGCATATGACAAAGCAAATTATTTTATATGTATTGAAATTTGTTCTAGCTTCTTTCCTTGAAACTTGTCTCACTTGTTTAATTGCTGAATGAAACAAGAAATATTGTTTTTTCTTCCATCACTTGCATCATTTGACTTATTTTATTCCCCAGCCAGTAGCCATTTTGACATCATTCATAGTCAAGTGAATGAGGGATAGTAACTCAGACGCAATGAAATTAAGCATAGTCTACCAGCATCTGCTGCCTTTTCACCTCTGTGTTCCCTAAGAGAGGTTGTTATTCTTTCTCCAGTTTGATGATGATTACCTCACCCTTACGTGCTCTTAAAAATGTGATATTGTGAGGCCAAGCTCTCCTATCTAAAGTTTTTTGGGGAATGTGGCTGGATAACATTCCTTTGACTCCGAGGTGCATCACAGGTAGATCATTGTTTATCCAAACTGCATTTCAAATAGATCGTTGTTATAAGAAGTAGGGTTACCTGTAATAAAACTAGTTCTCACGAACAGTAGATAAAGTAGTAAGCCTGCATCTGAGATGCATCACTTCAGACTGGAGGGCAGGGGTGGGGAGAGATTTATATGACTGAATGCTCTTCTGTCCAAAAAAAGAAAAGGAGGAAATCAGTTTTCTCATTGTAGGAATCTCTTTTCCTCCTTTGGGAAATTTAATACCCAGTGAGCTCTCAACTGTAATCTGCAGTTACATTTGAGACCCTGGTTATAACTTTGTCTGTTGTTTGTGAGATCTACAACTTCTACTCTACACCATAGGCCAGGGGCAAGCAGACTTCAGGCTTGCAGAATCTACTTTAGGAACTAGAACCTTGAGATCCACCAACTACAGCTCAATGCCAAATAATGGCTCAGGAGAAGGAGAGCATACTCTTAGAATTAAGGAACAAGAGTGCCTCTGAGCAGATGCTCAGCCCAGGAGTTTGTGAAATGGTAAAAAGAGAGAGAGAGAGAGAACTCTGAATACAGAATATATGTTATTTTACAACCACAGCTAGGTTCCAAATGATCAGATCATCTGGGAGTGGGAGATTAAGGGTCTAGATCAGGGAATGTATTCCTCCTTTCTTGCCAGGCAGATTTGAATTTATGGCAACCACATGTAGAGGAAAGCAGTATTTCTTTGAGCTGCTGTATGGAGGTATGAAACGCTGCACTTAACAGTTATTAAAAGGTACATTGTGAGAGCAGCGCTTACTGGGTCTGGTTGGCAAAGAGGCGAGAACAAATTAGACACATGGGAATAACTGGGTAATAAATTGGCCACAACTTTATTGACTCACTTGAATAGGCTTGGCGGCAGCATGGGGCATGGATCCTGTAATCAGCCAGCCTGCCTGCTGACCGATTCCCCTTCCTGGCCCACATGCCAGGGGCACTGGTGGTGGATGGTAGGGCCAGGGAACACCACGGCATGGACCGCTAGTGTGAAACCCTTTCTACCACCCTGGGGCACATCACTGCGTGGACTGCTAATGTGAACTCCTTTCCACCTCCCTGGACGTGGCCAGCTCGCAGCCCCCATGTTGGTCTGGTCTTGGCGCCACGTCCCCGAGATCCCTCATGGGAATCCTCACTGTGGGAGAGCAGGAAGGCCAATCCTGCTCCCCCTCACCAATGGATCCAGCCCAATGCCTATCACACCTACGTAAGTTGTGACAAATGTTATAAATTGAAGCATCCACAGAGAATATACTGATAGTCCAGATCAACTTATTTACAATAGAGTTAATCTTGCAATGGGGAAGTCAAAAACCTTGCACAGTCTTTGCCAATTGCTGTGCAGGTAAAATTCCGTCGCAGGCCCATTAACTGGCGACTACTTCTGCCACTGCAAGACATCTTACTACCAGGAGTGGGTGGGTGGGGAAGCCAGCAACTGGAATCCTGGAGCCGCATGGGAGGACTGCCTGAGACTGAATGGAGGCAGAACAAAGGAGAGATCTCACTCTGCCGGATCTGCCTCTTTGGCCACACCCATCATCGCACTGATTGGCTCAGCAGTCCCCTCCTGGGAAAGAGATGCTGCTGCTGGGTCTACGCTGCTGCGGTGGCTGTACCACTGCACCGCTCTCCACCAGCCTTTCTCCCTTCGCTGCCAGCCAGCGCTCCTCATAATTCACTGCTCCCCGTTAAGCAAGGAACTAGGCTTACCCTCAGGGCTTTTTCAAATGAGCAAAACAAAGTACTCTCATGGCTAGCCACTCCCAGAAGTTCACGCATCTTTTTGATGACGTCGGCCAGGACGTCTCCCGCAGCTCCCCTCCCCTTATTCCATTATAAAGTAGATCAAAGTAAAGTTGGACTAAACCCTAATGGTGCAAAATTGGCAGTGTGTAACACTGAGGTTGTGTGCTATGAATTTGCCAAGGAAGGACTTTCCTGTGCCTGCGATCGAGGGAGAAGAGGGTAAAATGCTTCCCTGCAACAAAGGGAGGCAGATCTGATCCCACCACCACCAAGAGCACCCCTTTAAGTTCAATGGGACTTATTCCCAAGTAAGTGTGCTGAGGGTTTTATGTCTACCCAGAAGTAAGTCCTGGCTTTCCTGGGGGCTGCGAGGAAACAGTACAGCAGACTTTCCCTCCCATTCTTTGCACATATGCCAGGGAGGGAGGGAGGCGCTTCCTCGATTCAAACATTTAAAGGAGTAAACAGGATCTTCTGCCTTTTCACCCCTCTCCTCTGGTGTAATCAGCTCGTTTCGATCGTGCCAAGAACCAGGAAGCACAACAGCACTGGGTAAACAATGCGATTTCCTTTAGTGTAGAGACTCTCTTCATCCCTGTTGCAACTGGTTACCTAGTAAGCTTCATATCAGAATAGGGTCTAGAACCCGGGTCTCTCCAGTCCTAGTCTAATGCTCTAACCACTACACTACATAGTTATTATAATATGAAGCCCGAGGCTTGGTTGTCTTGCTGTAAGTGTTCTGGAGTTATGTGCTTTGCAAGAAACCTTTCCTATGGCACATCTCCTCTCTGTTTGTGGCATACTTTTTGTCATATATTGCATTGGTTCATCTGTGTGAGGGACATTGGTTCATTTTGATGCCCTACCTTGGGACAAGAGGTTAGACTAGGTGGTCATTTCACTTTTTTTTCGGAATAAAAAAACCCTCTGCATTCCATAAAACTGGATTTTAAATCTTTCCCAAAGTCAGTGTTTTAATAATAAGATTGTAATGAATTTTTCCATTTCAAGTCAAAAAATCACTTTTTTGGGGGGTGGGGAAACATTTTCCAGCCCCCCATTATGAAAAATCCTCTTTTCTTAATTCTGCTTACTATCATTATTTCCACTACCTGCTGCTGCTTTGGTGCCCATTTCCCCCTTTTAATGCTTTTGGATTTTGGAGTGATACAGAGGATTCTAGGCAATCAGGGGTTACACAGTGAACAAGATGATGTCATGGCAGGAGGTAGCCAACCATGATGACATCTGTAAGGGCAAATCAATAAGGATTGAGGTTAAAACTTCTTAAAACAATCATATAAGTGACTATATCCAATTAGGGCTCAGCAGAGTGAATGTGATGATGACAGACATTCAGTCAGATTTGTTATATGATACATCACGGAGGCAAGCAAAGTCCATTGAGAGTGCAGGCAGTGCTTTCAGAATAGGTGAATGCTTATCAAAGACTCACTGAACACTTACTGAATGGGCAGGTATGTTTTTTAATGCTGCTGGGGGAAATGTTTGTGAATGGTATTACTTTTGGTTCAGCTCTGCTTGATACATCAATCCTTTTCACTAGGTGAACTTCACATGAGAAGTTGAAGAGTATGGGATGGTCTCACATCTCTATTTTTGAACCCATAGTTAGATGGTTGTTGACTGTGCCATGAATGTAGATGCTGGCCATTTCATAACAAGCTACATGGCGGGGAAAGTGAGAGATGGCCCTTTGTTGTATTTTAATAGTTATATGCACTTCCTTGTTTTGAATTATGAAGAGGTTTATCCCTAGAGGGCCTCAGAAGCAGGGAGGAAAAGAGGATGTAGAGAAAGAAAGGAGGAGAAAGGAGGAAGTGGGGGGATATAAAATAAGGATTTAGAAATAAAGTGTAATTCTGTTTACATCCAAACCTTGTTTCTGGATTCACCTTATTGAGAAGAAAATACAAAAAAAGAAAGGAAAAAACCCCACCTCTCTGTTCCGTCTGTTCCGGCTCATCCTCTCTAGTCATCCTTTGCATACAATGAAATAGAATGGCTGAAATGCCTCCAAGATGTTGCGGGGTGAGATGGTAAATTGGAGAGGAACTGAGCTGCTTTTAAGCAACATTGGCACCGTACATGTTGTTGTATCCTATTGTTTAAAAGTACACATGATCAGAAATTGGCATTTCCTGTCAATGTCAGAACAGAAATGTATTGTAGCTTTGCCTTTCCTGCATCTCAGGACTACTTGTGCCAGCTGCTGCTTAGCCCTAGTTTATGTGTCAACTTTTAAGCAAAGTTGGAGTTTGGCTGCACGTGATCGTTCGATAAAAGAGATCAATATGTAGCACTTCCTTAGCTTGGCTAGAAATTCATTGCATAATATTTCATTCAGTTGAGCAAGCATTTCATTAATTTTGTTTTTAGTGTGTGTGTTTTTTCCTGCTTTGGTTTCCTCTCAAATTGCTCTTTACTCACGGAGGTTGATTTAATCAGTTCACCTCAGCTACGTTCTGAGCATATAATTAGGTTTCAACAAACTGCTTTTTTGAAGATTTGAGCTGAGCTGATAAATTCTAAGCACTGGGAAGAGTAGTAATGAGGGAAAAAGGAAAGTTGAGTCCTTACAAACATTAGTGCGCATGAGAATAAGAAGTGGTTTTAGAACTTATCTCAGCTCTGAGAAAGATACTGTATCTATGTGTGTTTATACACACACACACACACACACACACACACACACACACTGATCACCATTTACAACGTTCCTCTTTTGTTACAGGTGACTGGTATGAACAGCTTTATCCCCTCACAGTTACACTGAAGGACTGTATTGGAGAGGTGGTGACAAGGGCAAAGGAGTCCATGTCTTTTGTTCTGCTTCAGGAGCTTGCATGTAGTTTGCCGCAATGTTTAATGCTGACCCTAAGAAGAGATATTGTCTTCAGTCAAGCAGTAGGTGCTTCTTCCATTCCATAAACTTGTGTGTTTTATTTTGTTACAGAGCATTTAATTTAAATCATGCCACGTTTAACTGAACTAGACTTTAAAATAAAAGTCTATAGCCTGGAGCAGTCTCCCCCAAACTGGTGATCTCCAGTTGTTTTGGACCACAACTAGGGATGGGGGGGGGGGAATTCATTCAGTTCACATTTTAATTCAAACTTACCTAATTTTGCATTTTCAAAATGAAATTCAGTTACACTTTGAAATTCACACTTTTCTTGATTTTGCAGTAGAGTCCTCCAATCAAACAATGTATTCAAAATGAATATATTCATGGAAATCACATTAAAAGCGTATCGTATTAACAAAAATGCTTGCAAATATGTGTACATTAGGCAAGTTTGCACAGAAAAACACATTTATTGAGAGATATATGAACAAAAATGCCTGCAAATTTTAATGGAAACTTTTTTTTTAATTCTCAGCTTTCTCAAATTTAAGATAGGAAATACCTACAGCATTTGGGATGAAGTTAAATGAACATCGGGGGGGGAGGGGATTAAAAAAAACCTAAAATTGATAGATCTGTCCATTCCAAGCTACAGCTTTCAGCATTCCTGACCATTGTCCATGCTGGCTGGGCTGCTGGGAGTTGAAATTCAAAAGATTTGGAGGGCACCCAGTTTGATAATGCTGGCCTGGTGTGTAAAGGCATCTGGCATTCTACCTATTCCAGGCAGTGCAGAAGGAAAAAATCCTTTCTGTCTCTCCACAGAAGATCACTAGACTTCACCACGCGAGACACTGAAATACAGTGAATTTCTATTTATGAGTCAACCACATTTGAACAGTGTTTGGCTAATAGCTGCTTGCAATGAACATTTACTGAACAATTTTTGGTGGACAAATACTGCGATCTGTGTTTGCCACAACATGTAAAGCAGCCCACATCTGTTGTTTCTGCCACTGCTTTGGATCCAGCTCTTAAATATTTTGTGGTGCTTTCTATCATGCTTTCTATCATGTCCTGCCATGTAGGACACAGCTTGTTTATGCGTTGAAGTTGTATGTTTATATCTTTGTACATAATGTGCCTCTGTGCCTGGCGCATCCCATTGTGTATAGGCCTTGTGTATAGGCCTTGTTCATTCGAAAGATGGAGGGAGGGCGTTTGAGCAGATATAGAGTTATTTTACAGACCAAGAATATGATTTTATTTATTATTATTTATTTATTTATTTAGAATATTTATATACCGCTCCCCATTGAAAAATTTCGGAGCGGTGTACAATGTAAAATGAAAATAAAAACAGAATAAAAACAGTTAAAACAAAATTTAAAAGAAGCAATAACAGTAGTCCAAGGCTGCATGTTAGAGAAAGGCTTCTTGGAATAAAGATGTTTTCAGGAGGCGCCGAAAGGAGTACAAGGTTGGCGCCTGCCTGACCTCCAGAGGCAGGGAATTCCACAGGAGGGGCGCCAGAACGCTGAAGGCTCTTCCCCTGGTGGATTCCAATTTTAATTTTAAGTTAAGCACTGCAGCAAATGCTGCTTTTAGAAATATAAAAACACATCCTAAGGTATATATGCACCTATACATTCTTTGGAAGGTTGAGGGGAGATGCACATGTTAAAACTGGAGATTTGATTTGAAAAGCTTGATGGGTACATTCAAGAAAAGTTAAATTGGTGCTATCTAGTGGCAGGAAAATTTGGTATTGTGCCCTGTTAGGATAATGGTCCATTGCTCAATGGAAGGCTTTTAATGATGCAAATATTCAACTTCCTTCCTGCTGTTTATTCATCTTTTCTTTTTGATGGCTAAATTCATATGGTACGGATAAGCTACAAAGTAGAACCCGTGCAGATTTGAGTCTTTCTGATCTCTGGAATTGTTCAATCTGTTCTTGCTGGTTTATTATTCTATAAAATCTATTCTTGGTCTAAAATCTCATAGGACATTTTAATCTGTGATGTTCCTTCTGCAGTATCACTTGGAAAAATGTTTTAGTTGTATCTTTCCAATATTTAATTTATTTTTTTGTAAAAGCAAGGCTTATTCAAGATGAATTTGTGTTATCATTAACATGTAAGTGGAATTCTTTTCAGAAATCTTGTTTTTATTTCTAACGTAATTAATATTTCTGTATGGGTTATTATTGTCATCACTCTAGCTTTCTGGATTGGTCTGTGGATTTATAATCAAATTACATTCTAGTTTACGTGATCAAAGCTTCCTACAGCAGCTTCATACAGTGGGGTTAATTGTACAGTATGAAGGACTCCTCAGTACATATAGTAAGTATTGCATGTATTCAAGCATTCTAAAAACCTAATATAATTTAAATCATGCCAGGTTTAACTGAACTAGACTTTAAAATAAAAGTCCATAGCCTGGAGCAGTCTTCCCCAAACTGGTCTTATTGAACTAGTTCTTGTTTCAACCTACATTCTGAAATCTGGCCAAGAAGTATTCTACCACTAGGCAGCAAGTATGCTTTTAAAAGTATTTTAACAGCTTTGATCTGAACTGTGTGCCAACAGCATTTATTAAACATTCATGTAGATTTTTGTGCTGTTTTCCTAAACATGCTTATTTAGAAATTTAAGATCTATTAGTAAAATCTAAGCTGAGTTAAAATAAAACCATCACGTACTTCCCATGTTAGAAACTTTATCTAGATACTTACTCTTGAACAAGGAAAAAGTACAAACATAGCTGCATGCTACATATTAAATTTTAGCCCTAACTCTGTGTTTAATGTTGAGCACTAAGATGCAAACTGACTCTTAATGATAATAAGGGCCTATACACTTTATGCAAAAACATGTATATGCTGTTTGATATGGTGTACATTTTAATATGCATGTTGGAGCAATGGCCAAGCTCACATGATTGCCCAGTATTCCTGGGCCTAACTGTCACATTTTCTGTTGGCTTAAACTAGCTTACTCTCTCAGAAGTATTCATCATTTCCACGACTTTTGCATCACAATTAATTATACAACTGAGCTAGACAGATATGCCAATATTAAAAATGCCCCAGAGCATCAAGTACATTTGTTACTATGTATAAGTGTTCCACACAAGTAACAAAATGGGAAAGAGTATCATCACCTCTGTGAAAAAATAGCAGCTATTGAATGCTGCATAAGCTCTTGCATAATTAAAGCTATTGTTTATATGATGGGCAACAATGATCCGTTTTTGCATTATAATGCTTAGAGACATCTCAATTCATTTGAATTGAAAAGTAATGCACAGTTAATTAGATATGGCAAATATTATATATGCAATGTCCATCAGTGATTCAGACTTGCAGTGCAAAGCGCAATGTCTCCTTTTCTGGATAAGTAGCCCAAACATGTGATGTCACACCTTTGTGATAGCAAAAATGTACATGAAACTATGGAACATGTTTTACATATCCATAACCAAAATGTCAAAACAAATAAACCCTGTAATACGTGTGTTTGTGTAGATACATTATAAATGTCGATATAACAGCTTAATATGAGACCCCGACACACAAATTTGGGAAAATGTGATTTAAATGCCATTATCACTTTTCTAAAACCAAACCAGTGCTGCTCCTCAGTCAGTCATGTTTTCCTTTCTCATTTTATTTGGAAATTCAATTTTCTTCCTGTGTAGGCGAGGAAATCGGAATGCTAGAAGACATGACGGTGGGGATATCAGATTTACAAAAAGTAATGTTTAAAATAACTGAAGCCAAATCAGATGACCTCTTGCCTATTATAACTGGAAGGCGGTAAGTATTATCTGTTTCACGCAACAAGAACGTAACGTTATCCTGTGCCAGAAAAATCAAATGGTAGCTTGTCTGATTCTTTTCTAGTAACAAGCTGGCTTACTTGTGTAACTAGGGCCTAATCTACACCAAGCAGGATATTGCACTGTGAAAGAGGAATGAAAGCTGTATATAAAAGGCAGGAGCCACACCAAGCAGGATATAGCAGTATGAAAGCGGTATGTGTCAATGGGCCCCAACAGTTGTCAGTGCATTTCAATAACACTATAAAACAGTAATGTGACTCCTGCCTTTTATATACCACTTTCATACCACTTTCATAGTGCAATATCTTGCTTGGTGTAGATTAGATTTAGGATTGGCAACAAAAAGACAGAATGGAGAATAAACGTCCTGGGTAAGCTTGTAAAGATAATACACTTTTGGAATATCCTAGTATATTTGAGAGAAATAGATTACTGTATAAAGCACTGGCCATGTTTCTCGCCTGCCCAAGGGTCTCTACTTCCCTTGCTCGGCTTCGTCCATTTTCTTCTGCTGCCCCTTATGCCTGGAACGCTCTTCCAGAACATTTGAGAACTACAAGTTCAACCGCAGCTTTTAAAGCTCAGCTAAAAACTTTTCTTTTTCCTAAATTTTTTAAAAGTTGATTTTGTTCTGACTTTATACTATCAGTTTTACCCTACCCAGTGCCTGTTTACCCTACCCTGTGCCTGTTTGCTTTCTCTTCCCCTCCTTATTGTTTTAGTATGGTTTTATTAGAATGTAAGCCTATGCGGCAGGGTCTCGCTATTTACTGTTTTACTCTGTACAGCACCATGTACATTGATGGTGCTATATAAATAAATAATAATAATAAAATACTGCTGCTCTCTGATACTGAAATCCTCACATATTTATTGAATAATGGCATTTTGTTACCAACTTTTCTCTGTGTGTGTATACAAACAAGGACTTTCACACAGGAATGAAAGAGGGTGTTTTTTTTAAGCATCATTTCCTAAGAGAGTTTAACCTTAAAAAAAGTGCTACTAATCTCACATTGTCAGCCTTACAATATTATTCCCCATTAAGGTTCTATGAGTTTGAACCATAATCCAAAGCAGACACAGAAGGCTTTGATTTATGGATAGGGAGTCAAAGAATAGCAAAAATACTTCCTGATGCATAAAATGGTTCCAAGTTCGTCATGTCTTTTGAAAATCAGCCACCATTAGAGGTGGGTAAACCTTTTAAATCTTGGTTTACGTGCCAGTATTGTCTTTCTAAAACCAAAGCACAGAGTAGCTACTGATTTGATGTTAAACTTTATCTTTGTATTGGGAAATGAAAGCTTCTGTTTAGGAAATAAGAATGCCAGAAAGCAAAGCTGTAGGAATATCAGATTTACAAAAGTTTCTATTTAGGAGCTTCCTAGGACAGTATGAAAAATGCTCTTTCAAAGTGTATTCAGATACATCCCAGCTAGTTAGAATTTAGTAAAGAAACAAAAGGCTTGATGAGAGCAGTTTCACTGCTAAAAGGCATAAATGGAAAGATTACAAAAAAGGCCTGTTTATTTTTCTGCCGGCCCACCCAATGTTACAGAGATGAGGTAGTATCCCATAGGGGCCATGCATGCATGGCCAGCCTTGCCAGGCACCCGGCCTCATGTGCCTGGACCTGCCAACCCAGGTCCACGAGCTTTGGGTGGGGGAGAGAGAGGGAAGCCCTGATATGAAAAAGAAATAACCTGCCCCTTCCAGAAATCAGTGCTTTTCCTTGTGTCGGGGCTTTCCCCTGCATGTGCTGTATTGTGGTTGTGCGCAGTAGGAGCCACATGCAGACCTGTGCTGGTGGGGCTGGATGCGCATGGGCCAGAGTCAGTGGGCAGACTGTGCACACACAGCCCCTATTGGATAATGCCCCCTTAACTCTTTCCTCAGGGACTACTTAAAACACAGAACCACATATTATAATTTTAGAGATATACATCCAAAATATACCACACAATTAATACCATGGACTAATTTTATCCATTTACAAATCCCCTACAAACTTTAAACAAAAAAAAATTCACAATTAAAACTCATAAATCAGAAGCCTTACGTGAATGCGTTTATAAGCAATTACAATATAATAGACACAACCAACCACTAAAACTCTCTTACCTGCACTCGTCTAAAACTCCTAGTCACTTCACATGACACTAAAGCACTAGCCCTATTCAGGTGTGCATCTGCTTGCATGTAGAGCTAAAATTCGTACTGGGATGTGTGTGCTCACATAAGCCCTGCCACAGCATCCTTGTGAATGTCTAAAGAGGACAGTGTAAGCACATTAAGCTGAATGCACATACAGCGTTCCCATGATCGTGAACCCTGCCATATCAGGGTTTCCAGTCATGGGAACTCTGTAAGCCCATTGAAAGTGTGAAGGACTACATGGAAGCCATTTACATTGGGACACTTGGGGCAAGGCTTATGTGCATGTCCACATATCCAGTTTAGCCACACACACAAGTTGGCACATGGATGAATAGGGCATCCATCTGTCTGTCTGTCTGTCTATGCAAACAGAGATGCTCATCTCAAAAAACCAAAAACCAGAATAGTATTCTTCACTCTCCAGGAACTATCACTAATTGCCATTTTTATAAAGAAGAAAAAAATACAAAGCACAATCTTAATAAAGGAAGAAATTCTATTCCATCATTCAGCCCTCCTGGGAAATAAACTCCCAAGCTCCAGAATCCACTTGATCTTATCCAGCAGGATGACATTTTTATGTTAAGATGTATCTTCTGTAACTTTGGTGACTTTGGTATTTCTCTCACAAACAACCTATTTTGTACAGCTTTTCCTCTCTGGAAATGCTACATCTGCTTCTGGTAATATCTCACTTCAACACCAGATGTCCTGTGGATAGAAGAAACTCATTAACGCTATAAAAGTGCTGCAACTTTTTAATTTCGCAAAAGCGCATTTACTTTTTAGGAAAGTCTACTGCAAGTACAGAAACATTTATTCATAAGCATGATAGTGTATAAGAAACACAGTTCAGAAGTTGCGCAGGCTTAATTGATATTCACATAAGTGTGTGGTTAGAGGCTTAACTCTTGTTGAGTTTAACAAAATGTGTACAGAAACGATAGGCATTAAAAATCTATTCTTAGAAGATGGAAGCTATCTTCACCTGTAATCAAACTGTGATTTAGCACTGTATAAATAAGCAGTGACACAGCCTGAGCTTGCACACTCCCACAACTCATGCACAGCGATTTCGTGATTGACTTCCAATTTTTTGGAAAACCATCACTTGCTGTTGTGGGTGAATGTGTTAAGTTGTGGTTTGAGCAAACCATATTTTGTGAGTGAAGGAGGTGAGAAAGTAAAGAAACAACACAACTGTATGGATTGAAAATTGGGCCACATTTATTATATTTGATCTGTAAAGGGGGATCCCTGGGCGGCCACTCTGCAACGCTAGCCCTAGCCAGTCGATGTAATTGGGCGAAACATTCTTTGCCTGCTGGATGTTGATTATAGAATCTGCATCCCTCAGGATTCCCCCATTTGGGAAAAGGGGGGAAATCCCCTGTCACATCCCTCAGGCCGCGAAACACCGAGTGTGTGTGTGTGTGTGTGTGTGTGTGTGTGTGTGTAGATGGCCCCACAGGCAATCTTTATCCCCCCCCCCCGGCTGGGGCCACAAAAAGCTCAGCGGGAGGCCCTTTGGCATCACCTGTCACCGCCACCAATGCCTCAGAATGATCACCATCCCTAACCAGACAATCAAAGAACTTTACTTTTACATTGCACAAGTTAGTCTTATTCTTTTGTTTTCTAGGGGACATTATGTAATAGAAATCAGACTTCCAGAAAAAATGTTTGCTCTTCTGCCACAAGAGATTAAAGAAGGGAAAATGCTCCATGTATATCCAGTTCTCTTTAATGTTGGAATCAATGAACAGCAAACTCTTGCAGAAAGGTAAGTCCACAGGATTGTGTTTGGTTTCTGTTTGGGTACATTATGCATGGCGCTGCCCACCCATGAAGTAACAGCATAATTACCTAGGATCTCACACCTATAGAAGGCACCGAAAAAACACCCTCGCCCAGGTGTTTGCAGCAATCTAAACTTAATTTTTCAGGTCAAAGCCCACCCACTGCAGGATATATCTTTGGTACTGGAAATTCTGGTTTGTGGATTTGATTGGAAAAGAAGAAGAGACTTGATTGGGGGGGGGGGTGTACCTTATTCTTCAGACACAGCCTAAGCAGTGAATGACTGGGTTCAGATGACACAATAACCAATGGTAGGTTAAATCGTCAACAGTTGGTTATTGTGTCAACTGTCAGGACTTTTTCACACCACGGTCAGTTATTCAGCCAAAATAACCAATGCAAATAACCAATACTGCGCAGAGTTGACTATTTGAACAACCGTTGGTTAGCATGTTATCTGTCAGGCTCTGATGACTATTTCATCGCACACAGTCAGTTATTTTTGGCAACTACAGAGTCTCTTGGCAAGAGCAACCAAAGTGGCAGTTGCTGTTCTAGTTCAGCAAGCAGATTTCACGTTGGTTGATGGGATACCAGCAGGAGGACTGAGGAGGGGAGAGAGAGCGGGGTCAATCAAACATACTATTGACTAATAGTCAACTCGATGCTGCCGTAATCAACTGTGGAGTTGTCTATTGACCCACCATTGACTATTGTGTTGTCTGAACACAGCCTATTTCTCACTAAGAGTGTGCTGCTGTGTTGTTCCCATTATTGAAGCCTGTAACCAGAGGACCGACCACTATTGAGAAGATGATCAATCTGCTACAGCATTGTTGTCATAAACATTTTTTTATTCACCTGAACGGGTGATAAACTGTCTGCAGTAGAACAGCAGATGAGAGCTGTATATTGCTGATCAGAGCTGTATATTGCTAATATGCAAAAATCAGGCTAATTCTATCACAGTAAAAGGTGAACCCTGTAAAAACTCACACCTTGATTGTAAGACTTCCATAAGTGCTTAGGATGGGGTGTAACAAAAAGTGTGTGAGTGTACAGTCCAGCTGTCCCCAACTTGATGCGCTCCAGATGTGTTGGACCGCAGTTTCCAGATCCCCCAGGTTGCTGGTTCAGGGATGCTGAGAGTTGTGGTCCAGCACATCTGGAGGGCACCCCCTTGGGAAGACTGGCAGAGTCAAAAATGCATGAACAGGATTCTAGCAGATGGCCTTCACAGGATAGTGTTACATTCAGTGACCTCTTGATCTGTTCTGTGCTATGTATTGTACACAGACTGTAAAACCAAAAATCTACCTCAGGCAACTTCACCTGTTGTGTTGCATCTGCCACAGGTAATTGAAGTCATCTGAAAAATCTAACCACCTTTGATACTTCCACAGACAGCCTATGTGATCACGGCCTACATGGAATGGCAAGCTGCCCCACCAATGCCTTTGGTACTTGCCTTTTTTGGGTGGGGATGGGGGTGGGCTCTAGAGTTGCTCTGCAAATAACAAGTAATAATAAAAAGGAAATCAGAGCTTTTTTGTTTCTTTCCTGTTCCATTTCTTTGGGGGAGGGGCATGTCTTCTGCAGAAATGCTTCTATGCCAATTCATCTGTTATGATTGTTTAGGTTTGGAGATACCTCCTTGCAAGAAAGTGTTAACCAGGAGAATTTGGAACTGCTAAAAGAGTATTACAAGTTGTTTACGGAAAAAATGCCTCCAGATTGTAAGTATTTTTTTAAAAAATCCATCATTATATTGAAGTTGTGAGGTGTACTAAACTGTGGGCTAATATAATTCCATCTGAAGTTATTTTCATTAATTTATAAGTCTATGACTGGGTTTGGACAATACTCAGAGGGGAAGACGGCACCGTGGCTTCTTTTCCCTGCCTGGCACATGTTCTTATGTGCCCGCTGTTTCCCTAATTACCTTTGTTGCAGCCCAGGTTGCCTTGCTGTCCAAACCTGGTGAGGTGCACGGTGGGGTGATTTGGAAGCCACCCCTGCTGCGCACCTCATCAGGACATCACAACCTGTACCGCGGCAAGGCTAATTAGGAGAATAGCATATGCACAAGCAGCACATGCAGGCCAGGGAAAAGAAACCACGAAGGCTGTTTTTCCCCACCCATCATCCAAACCCGGCTTATGACTCTCAGTGCAAACCTAATGGCGGATTCATTGTTTAATTACAAATAGTGCCCTTTGTCATTCTCCCAAATCCTTTTCATTTGAAATAAAATTTCTCGCTGGTATCTGATAGAGATGTAAAATTTCTGGAAATTTTAAAACAATAGGAAAAAGGGGGATTCCCCCCCCCCAGTATTTTTTTTAAAGTGGGGGGAGGGGGAAAAGTGAAATTTGGGGGAGAATAGAAATACAAGGAATACTTATTTTAGCACTCTTTACAGATCTACTGAAGGTGCCTTTCAGATATTTTGGACTTCAGCTCTCATAAGCCTCAGGTAGCATACTGGGCATTGTAGTCCAAAATATCTGGAGGGCACCAGGGTGAGGAAGGTTGCTTTAGGAACATAAAGCAGCCTAAAGTTACATTGTCTATAGATGCTCATAAAATTATGTATGTCTTGCTCATAAAATTATCATTATCTTTAAAATCTTTAAACAGTAAACTCAGTAAATTTGTAATTGGTGTCTGAATAAATTATACTACTAAATATAATACACCAAACATGGTAATTTTATGAGCAAACCAAGTTATACATAATTTATTTTAGGTTCCTATTTTATGTCTGACCAGAGAAACTTCAGCAAGTAGTCCCTGAAATATCTGAATCATCCTAGAAGCCAGAAGAAGCAGAAAGAACTGGAAGCAGAGGAAGACTGGTGTAAGCATCTGTTCCTGCTTGTAAGGAAGTTTAGGGAAATTCCTGAACTTGTTTCTGTTTTTGGGTGGAGGTTAGGGTAATCTCATTTGAAGGAAAAGCAAAGGAAATGTTACTTAGCTGGGAAAGACTCTGTTTAGGATTGGCAAGAAACCATATTTAATTTAAGAACTTTTTAGAAATCTCAACCTATTATTTGAAGAGTGATTTTTTTCACTTTTGTAAATAGTTTCATTTAATGAGTTTCCATTATTTCTGGCACATTTTGAAAGGTTGTTCCTAATGGCCATGTCAATCCCATTCCTTCACCACAAGAATCAGGCTACTGAGTTTCTTTTAGGTAGAAAGGTTCTAGTAGCAGTAGTTAAAATGTTTTATAGCTGAGGCAGCATTCCCTAGTGGAGAAGTTTAATTGAGAACTTCATTAAAAACTGTGTCAATGAGTTCTATAGACGCAAGCCATAAAGTTAATTTAGAAAATAAGAAACATAGGTGGGATAACCCATGTGCTGTTCCATCACATCTGGAGACAGTGGTTGGATAACCTACAGTGGTTTTTTCACATGTGGTTTTTAGATTAGAACTACATTAGTTGACTGTTTCAGCATCTAATCAGAAACACAGGACTCTGTAGAACAAAACCCAAACTAATTATACGGTAATTTTACTCACATGTTGGGAAACTGAGCATGACTTGGGGCATCCCTAAATGTCTATCAGTAAAAGATACATTAGATTAATAATTTTATTAAGGGATGAAAGAAGTAACTATGCTGGGAATATTATAGAGAGGATTAAAAGATTTTTTTCTCCATGGCATCATTATTTCCAGATATTTTACATCTCTAGTCTTTCTTTACAGGTCTTATTACATCATTTTAGAAATCATTTGGGGAAAGTAAAGGCTATAAGCAGCTTGTCTAAAATTCTAAAAGAAAATATCCAGATCCAAAACTGTTAGTTTTTTTCAATTGTGGGGGTGGAGAAACAAAAATGGTCCAGAGGAAAAAAGTTTTGTTTCCGTTTTTAAAAAAATTCCAGTATTTTTCCCAGCCCTTCAGATCTCTATTATCTGTAGGAACTGGTTCAAGGATTAGATGGAATAATATTTAAATGTTGTTTTCATAGATGTGCTGTTACTCTAATTATGAAATTATCTCTTACAGTTTATCCTCAAGTGTCTTGATTTATACTAATTAACATGATTATAACAATGAAAGTCTCTGTTTCATCAGACTTGTCCTGGTGAGCCGTATTAGTGGTCTGGGCAATTTGTGTTCTGCTTCAAAGTCCCAGTATTGCTTTTCTGATGTAGACTTTGCCCAAAGGATTGATGGGCCTCTTCAAAGTTATTCATTCTTTGCCTGGGAATATTTTAACAGAAAATACAAAAATCCTTCCTTTTTAATGGCCTTCATTGTCATCTTCTTTCACTGCATGTTAACATTCGCTTCTTCTTTTTAAATATTCTTCAAGAAGAATTTTAGCTTCTTCTTTTTAAAAAAATCCTTCATGCATAAAATTCAAGAATAAAGTAGGATGGGTCCTGAAGTTGTTTCTCATAGGGGTCACATAAGCATCTGTTGATCAATAACACCCCCTCTGATTTGGATTAGATACAACATAATCTTGAAGAAACTTAATGGTGCACTTAGCTCACTGTGTCACATGTGCTTAGAGTTTTCTTCTCTTGAGGTTTGTTCCAATATACAATTGATTTCTTTTTCCTGAAACTTATTTTCTTGAAAACATGTTGGTGCTCTGTAATGAAAGTTTTTGCAACTTTACTATTCCTTCAGGAAACTTTAATTATTTTACAACTTATCTAAATATGCATCTCCTGTAATGCATAAAGTAATGTTTATTAGATCCTAAAATCACAACTCTTGAAAAACAAATCTAGCAATAAGATTTTCAGAGGAGTAATTTTTTAAGAGTTACAAAATGCTTGGTTTTCCGTAAGCATGGGACTTTCTTACCAATGGAATATGAACACAATATTCATCAGGAATAGGGTGTATGTTTTTCAGGAAAAGCATATCCACACATCTTCGAAGCTAGCATATACAGCAAGATTTAGTATTTGCTAAATTGAAGATGGTTTAATTTAGCCATTTTTAGTATTTGTGCATGGAGAGAACTAATTAAAGAAGCAAGATTGCTTTATTTTTATTTATTTAGATCTCTAGTGAAGATTCAGGCAGTGTAACAATAATAGAAGCAAAATATTTTATTTCTTCTGGTTCTTGTTTTTATTTGTTGTTTTTATCGCTGTCTTATTGCTACTTTTATCTGCCGTTTTCATTGTTGGTGGTTTTTGTTTTTGTAGCTATTTGATGTTACTTCTGTTTTAAATGGTTCTGTTATTGTTTTGTTATCTGCCTTGGAAGCTTCAGCTGGAAGGCAACCTAGAAATTGTTTAGATAGAAAGATTAGACAGAAATATAGAAATAATTCTTACATGATTTTATAACTGAAGCTACCCAGTTCCACTTTAACCTCTTAGCTCTTGAATACTAGGTGGTGCGGGGAGAGAGAGAGAGAGAGAGAGAGAGAGAGAGATCTTTGGTTTTATTAAAAAATAAAACAAAAACACAGTACCCTATACACTAATAGCAAAATACACTCTGACCTTGTTCAGGCCACAAGACAGCCCATTGTAGATAAAGTTACCTTTTGGGTGGCATGGCATATGCTTTCCACCATTATGAATATGCAAGCCCTGGCCAAGGGCTATCATGGCTTGTCATGTTGTGCAAAGCTGGGTGGCAAGGTTTATTTTAGGGTTAAACAATGCTTGTGTAACCTGTGGTCTATTTTAGGGTTATGCAAGGGTTATTTAACCCTCAAATAACTTCTGCACAACACGACAAGCCATGGCAACCCTAAGCTGGCAATTGCATATTCATAATGGTGGTTGGCACATGCCACAGCTCCTCATGGTAAATTAATATGTCATACGAACTGGCTCTCTGTGTTTGAATCCTTATTTATCTAAAATGGCACCTTTCAGACTTAGTGGGACGGGGGGGACATAATAGCAGGAATCCATAAACAGCCATTTAAGGACTGAGCATGCCCACTGGCCATGGAATGTTGACTGTCTGTTGAGTGGGGGTATTAAAAAATGGGGAAGGGGGGAGTGTAATGGAATGGAATGGAAGGGCATGGCTATCTGGCTAGAACCATTAGCAGCAGAAAACCACGCTGCAACATTTTGTTGTAGCTCCCACTGTGGTGTGGTTGCTAGCCAGACAATTAAAGTAACATCACGTCTGGACCATTGTAATAGCTGTTGAATGTGACAAACTGTGGCTAACCTGACAGTCAACTCTTTGATCTAAGATTCTCCTTGGCTGCCTGCTACACATTTGTATTCCGTCTGGGTGACTGAATGCTCCAAACGGAAGAGAATATTGGTCGTAAACAAGCCACTTTTGGAATCTAGCCCCCTTTATTTGGTTATTTAGTGGTGAGACCGCCTAATATTTCATGTGCTCATTCGGTTGAAAATGCATTCCAAGGCTGAGCACCGGCAATCCCTAGTTAAAGTTGAGCCCTGAATCCACCTGCAAACAATGTGAGCAAACTGCAATGCGGTGGGTGTGGGTGGGTTAAAACTATTGTTACAAGAATTTATTTATGCCAGGTGATATTTAGTGCAGTGCAGCATTTTTCCGGATTCTCACCATCATTATTACTGTTGCTTAAAATCGCCTCCTTGCTGTGACATGACATGTTTGACTCAATGCTTTCTGAGTTCATTTGCTGGATAGGAGCAAGGTCGCCTTTTCTTGGTGCTAAGAGTATAATTAGACTTCACGTAAGCTAGTAGGTTTTTCCTTGCTAAGAACTTCAGCAGCCACTGGAATGTGTGCTAATCAAGTTAAACTTTTCTTTAACTATGTCAGATAATCAGAAAATTATTTTATTCAGTTACGGCTATGTTCTGACTTTGATGTTTGAAACAGCCATCTCTATAATCTGGAAATCAGTGGAGACCTAAGTGCTATATAAAGGATTCTCTCAGCCTGGAGCTAGGCACAATTACTACACTACAGTAGCTTTAGTGCGGGATCTTGCTAATGAATTTATTCACTGATTGCATTTAACCATAGCATAAATAGGTTATCAGCTAAGTTTCTCTGCAGCCGCCAAGTGTGCAAGAGGGAGGGGGGAGGCCCAAGTTGTATAGGACTATACCATTGGGGCAAGAGGGCTTAACCATCTCCCTCACGCCATTTTACCTATGTAATCCCCACACAAAAAAGTTGATACTAACTGTGGAGGGGAGAAAGTTTGGTGCAACTACATTTCACAGAGCTCCTCACACCTGACACACTGCTATAGCAGCATGTCAAGCATGGGAGGAAGGAGAACAGGACATCAACCCACTTTTTCCATCCCCCTGCCACCAATGTATAAGCAGCAACAAAGGTAGATAAGGTGCAAAGGTGAAGTGGGGGGGAGGGCAAACACAGATGCTTGCCAAGAATTTGGGGGGAAGGATCAGACACTATCATACTCCCAGTGATATCACTGGGGCTTTTACTGGGTTTGAATTGAGTAATCAGCCAAGCTATTTTCTAAATGGCATAACTAGAGGAGTTCCCACCATCACTGGATATGATCGGGAACAACTGCTATGTTCTGCTACTGGTGGTCAATTGGTGTGGTCTGCCCTTTCTGGATAGCGTCTCTGATGAGAGCTCCAATCAGTACAATATTAAAGAAGAGCGAACTTTCTGATAGCGTTCCTCATATTGTTTGGACAAATGCCACAAGGAACATTATCCCCTGGAAGTTTGCCACCTATCCAAGCGTAAGTTATGAGAAGATCAAATATGCATTTCATATTTGGGTGTATATGCAGCGTAGTTGTATGTCTGGATTCAGCCCTGAGCCTGGATGCCCAGGTTTCAGCAGTGGCCAGGAGTGCGTTAATTAAAGCTAGTGTGCCAGCTGCGCCCGTTCCTAAAGATGTTTGACCTAGCCACAGTGACACATGCCCTAGTTACATCCCGTTTGGATTACTGTAATGTGCTCTATGTGGGCCTGCCTTTGAAAAGTGTTCGGAAACTTCAGCTGGTTCAAAGAGCTGCAGCCAGCTTGTTGACTGGGGCTGGTTACAGGGAGCACACAACTCCCTTGTTAAAACATCTCCACTGGCTTCCGGTATGTTTCCGGGCACAATTCAAAGTGCTGGTAATGACCTATTAAGGTCCAGGTTATCTGAAAGACCCTATTTTCCCTTACGAGCCTGCCCATCCTATGAGATCTTTAGGGGAGGCCCTTCTCTCGGTCCCACCACCATCACAAGCAGGCCTGTTGGAAATGTGGGAGAGGGCCTTCTCAGTGTCTGTCCCAGAGCTCTGGAACTTCCTTCCCAGGGAAGCTAGACTGGCTCCCTCACTGGTGTGTTTCTGGAGGCAGGCTAAAACTTTTTGGTTGGCCTTTGGGGGGTAGTCTGGACTTCTGTTTATGCATTGTTTATATATTGGATTTTTAAATAAAAATATATATCCACATTTTAAGTGTTTTAAATGCTTTAATATTGTAGCATGTGGGTTGTTTTTGTTGAACCTTGGGTTATCATGTTGTCTGAATGCAATTTCCCGCAGGGTTGCTCGTTAACCATGCAGCGTGGCTTGTTAACCACCCTGAATAACCCAACAACAAGCCATGGGTTCTCAAGGTAGCTTGTTCAAGAAAAATAAGCCACACTGCATGGTTAACAAACTACCCTATGGAAAATGTGCTGCATTCAGACAACATGATAACTGACCCTGCAGAAAATGTACTGAGTTCAGACATCACAAAAATCCATGGTGGGTTAGCGTGTTGTGTCAACTCAGCCTCTCTCTCTCACGTATGCGCTCTCATGCCTCAGTAGTGCTTTGTGCATCTGCAGAAAAGCTTTGGAAGGAGCATATGACAGACAAGAGAGAGAAATGCCATAGGTTGCGGAATACTTCCTATTTCCATTTAAATTATAGATTTTGAGGATGCTTTGCACTTCAGGAGAAAGCCCTGAGATAGCAGTGCCTGTGTAAATGATCACAAACCTGTTTGGCCAATCATTAAATGATGGTATTGCTACATTTGATGAAAATCCTCATGCATTTGAAATGACACTTTAACTATAACAGCTTTTCCTTAACAAGGAAATCCTCGACTCAGCATAACCATTATCACTAGCTGCTTCCTTCTCCTTTTCAGGCCTGCCGCATTTTCAAGAACAGAATGACTTAAAAGGATTACTAGAAAATCTCCATCAAAATATTCAGGCTAAAAAAAGAAAGAATGTAGAAATTATGTGGCTGGCAGCAACGGTAAGAAGCTTCATTTTAATGCAGTTCCTCTACTGTTAATCTGTCTTGTTAAAATGGGTGTTGGGCACTGAAACAGTTGATGACTCTGTTGTTAACAGATCACTTCTAAGGTTTTCTAGGCTGATCACCCCATGTTTCTCTTATTTGCAAACAACCAATGCTCACAGCACTCCTCCTAAGAACTTCATCAAACTCCATTTGCATCTTGCCATCAAAACTACTACACATGCTTGTTCTTCCCAAGCCATTTCTCTATTCCCACTTCTCTAGTTGTATCCCAAAATGCTGCCAGGGCCCTGTACATAGTGCATTCCAATACCAGGGGTTTCTTTGGGCTACTTCTCTGTATATAACGCATGCCTACTTTTTCCTGTTGCTGTTTCATGGAGGTCATATCTGCTTTCTCCATTTTCATACCAGTCAAACTTTAATTAGAGGAATGCAGAGGGTGGATGATATAACAATTAGCATCGACATGGGAAAACTCTGGCACAGTGGGAAGGATGGGTTGAAGGTTCCTTTTTACTTACTCTGCAGTGATGATGTCCGTCAAGACTATTTTTTTCCTCAGAGGATAGTATGACATCCCTATGGACCAGTTTCTATGGCCCACAACATATTGACAACACTTTTGATATGGCTCTGATCCAGGGCAGCATGTATCCTATGTGCTTGATGTGCAGTATGGAAATTTGAGAAGTACCAACTTAGGGGGGGAAAGTTTTAGCCTTCATGGCAATGGATAAATATCTGACAATGTGAAAGCAGTGTCTCTTGAAGACTCAGAAATTAAAGGGGAGCTCTGTTTCAGGGCTCCTGTACACTGAACAGCTCCCCATCTCTTAGTCCCCATCTTCTAAGCTTATGAATCTCTTTGTCTTGCTTTTTCCTACCTTTAATCTTTGACAAATTCTGTAAATTTCCAAATATGTGCACGAGTTATTCTGAGCATGTAATTTCCATTTTGTGGGGAATGATATGGATTTCTGGCTCAGGAATAGCTATATCTCAGAAAGTACCATTTAAAGAAGTTATGTGAGTAAAGCAAAAGGTAGAGCACAAAAGATATGGGAACCCTTAGACTAGATCAGGAGTGGAAAACAGAAACCCTGTAGGTTACATATGCCCCCAGCCAACTTTGAGGGGCCCACTGCCACCTGCCAAAATTCTGTGGTGTGGAAACAAGAAAAGTACCAATTTTCCTTTAAAAGGTATATGGATAGGTATATGGATAGCATGTGCCCTGTTTTAAAACAAACACAAATGTTCCTTTCAAACAAGGCATGCAAAGGGAGCACATGTCCTGGCTATGGGAGCGGTATATAAGTGTAATAAATAAATAAATAAATAAATAAAGCAAATTTGTGCTCCTAGAACCCTCCACGGAGCACAATTTTGCTTTAAAACAAGGCCCACGTTCTCCACATGCCTTGTTCTAAAGGAAAATCAGGTTTCCCCCTCCCTACACATACACACTGCTGTACTGCCAAATTCTGGTGTCAAATTCAGCAGCGTGATGGTGGCAATTGTTGGGGGTGGGGTGTAGCCCACACTAGTTTCAGAGGAAGATAGGCTAACAGACCAATAAGAGTTGCCCATGGCTGGACTAGAACTGTGAGGCTCTTCTAAGCATATACTTGTGTTACATGTTACTCTGTATGAATCAACAGGAGCATTTAACAATGAATACCCATATGGTATCTTCATCCTACATTATAAATTCACATTTATTATTCATAATGATTCTCTGCGTTTATTTTTGTTGAATCTGACAAGCCCTGGGCACAATGCAAGACATAATTGCATGGTTGTTTGTTTTCATGAATCTGACACTAGCAATATATACAATTCTACATCCATGCAATTAACATTCTTTAATTGGGTAATTAAGGATGTAGATATTTTCTGATAGGGCCTGTGCAAATCACCTTCTTATAAGTTAATTACATTTCTTTTCTCAGTAATGTTCACTGTGATACTGAGCATTGTAGTGGCTGATACTGAAGTAAGAATAATCTCTGGTCCATTGTGATATGTTGGATTCTAATAACCTGACGCATGGTTCCCAGATGTTGATTTTGATTTATAATTAGGGCAATTTTGATAATGATACAGTGAATGAATACAAGCCCCCAATCAGTGTCGTACCTTTAAAAGTTGATATTTACTAAAACAAAATTTAATAATAGTGATACTACTTTAAAAGAAAACATCTTTCCAGCATAAACTGAATAATTGGTTTGTTTATGAGATAAATTTTATTTTTCTGAAATCAGCATCTGTAGAATTTATCATTATCTAATGGCTAAGTGATGGTGGAGGTTCAGACAACTCCCCCCCCCCCCATGTGTTGAAGGGGATTGTGTGTCAATGCAGGCTAGCCCTACTATCCAAGGATTAAGGGGGGTCTATGCATGTCCTAACTAGGGCTGGTAAGAAAAACAAAGCACCCTAATGTTTATGTAATTGTCCCAGTAAAACATTTTTGTGAATTATGCTTGCCCATCATTGTGTCTCACATTTATTTAGTGTCCACTTTGTCATTTTGCTGCTAACCACAGCCAACAAGGATTGCAAGGATTAACACAACTTGGGAAAGAATGACAAAGCTTTATCTGGTTGCCTAGCAACATAGGAGGTGATAGAAGAGCAAATGGATCACCAAAAGAGTCTTACTCATCAAACCTCATGGTGTGCTCTTGCTTTAGAGTCCTCCATCCCCACAACCTCTAATGTCTGCTTCTTCCCTTTACCTGTATCCTGTGTCCTGTATTCTTCCCTCCAAATATGCATGGATGAACTCTGCCCAAGCACGCCAATATGCTTGTAGAGCAGCTAACTATGAGAAGGAGGGTCCATAGCCTTGGCATGTAGCAGACGAAGGGGCAGAGTTAGTTCTCAGAGGCTGTGATCCACCCACCCCGGGTCATGCATTCTTTCAACATGTGGCGGGGCATATATATTTTCTCAAAGCCCTTTATGCTTCTATCCCCTTCTCCCCTGCTTTCGTTTAAAGCCTGGTCAGAATGCTTTAAAAAAAAAAAAAATCTTCCTTTTACGGAGCTTGGATTACAGGAGCTTGGAAAATAACATAGAAATTTAATTCAAATTTCTATGGATTGTCTCCTGTTTTACAGAATAATCCCATGCTCTGCTGAGCAGTATCAACGCACCAAGGGTTTGGTCTGAGAGCTCTTCATGTTGGGGACAGAAGCATTAATCAGCGAAAATACTGCAGCATTCTAGAACAGGCCTTCAGCAGGCCTTCCGCCCTCCTACTGGCAGTGGGTAGAGAGAAGACAGGGTTACCACAGCCTATAGTATAGGATCGTGTGCATAGACTTCATACTAGTGTAAACTTCCGTGTCAAAACATTTGGTAAGGACAGATCAAGAAAGATTTGAGCAATAGGTGGAACATAGCTATACAGTTCTTCTATGTTTGCCTTATGCAGGATGTAACTTTAAATCTGTTCCTCAGGCATTTATAGCTTTGTGCAGGAAAGGATTGTACACGAAAGTATTGGCCTTTTCAAGTTTCATCAATTATCCAATTTTTACTGCAAGTGCATGATTCTTTTTTCTTTTGGGGCGTGTGTGTTGTAATTCGTGTGTGTGTGTGTGTGTGTGTGTGTGTGTGCATGCTTTTTTTTTTTTTTTTTTTGGTGTCCAGTTCCTAGATCAGAAGCCATAATATTTTCTTGCAGGCCTTTGTCTTAAAATAATTGTTTTCTGCAATGATTTATATTCCAGAAAATATTTAATCCTATTGGTCTGTGAATGTGAAATTCAATGACTACCTAAAATGATTAAGGGGCTGAAGCATCTCCCCTATGAGGGAAGGTTACAACAACTGGGATTGTTTAGCTTGGGGAGAAAGGGAGACATGATAGAGGTGTACCAAATTATGCATGGTATGGAAAATGTGGATAGGGAGACATTTTTCTCCCTCTCAACATACTAGAACCCGGGGTCATCCCATGAAGCTGATTGGTGGGAGATCCAGGAAAAATAAAAGGAAGTACTTCTTCACACAGCGCATAGTTAAATTATGGAACTCACTACCACAAGATGTAGTGATGGCCACCAATTTGGATGGCTTTAAAAGGGGGTTGGATAAATTTCTGGAGGCAAAGGCTATCAATGGCTACTAGCCCTGATGGTTGTGTGCTATCTCCAGTATTCGAGGCAATAAGCCTGTGTGCACCTGTTGCTGGGGAACATGGGTGGGATGATGCTGTTGAAACATGTCCTGTTTTGTTGTTCCCTAGCCGATGGCTCGTTGGCCACTGTGTGAACAGAGTGCTGGACTAGATGGACCCTTGGTCTGATCCAGTATGGCACTCATTATGTTTTTATGTTCTTAATTTATGTCCTTTCATAATATCTGCAGAATAGTCTCAATCCCATACTAAAATTCAGTCAAAATATACTACAAAATGTACCACATATATTGGTGCAGACATTTAGGATGTTTTCTGTTGTCTTGGATGATATACAGTGGATGTTATCCCAGTTTTTAAAAAAATAGGGGCAAAAATATGAATTTTCCAGATATTGACAAATTGCTGTCATGGATGATCCATACATGTATTGCTGGATTTCTCTAACTGAGTTTGTTTCACTGCGTTTCTTTCACTCTGGGTGTGTAGTGGGTGCTTTAGGAGAACAAGCACAAACCTGGATTAACTTCTTTTTCTGAAACAGGATGTGGCTGTCTTTGAACATATATGTCTTGTATGTTGTGGCCCTTTTCTGTACACACCCACTCCTAGGAAGATGTAATAATATATAACATTGAAGAAGACATAGGCCTTAGCTAGACCTAAGGTTTATCCCAGGATCGTTCCAGGATCGTCCCTGTTCATGTAAATGACACACAGGATATCCCGGGAGCAGGCAGGGACAACCCCGGGACGATCCCGGAATAAACCTTAGGTCTAGCTAAAGCCATAGTCCCATGTATAAATAGGTTCAGTCGGGGGTTTTATCTCTAGATAAGGTACTCCATTAACCATAGTGTTTTTCTATTTGCATTGTTGTTTAGTGTAATCTACTTCATTTAATGCAGGAAATATATAAATGAGAAGTCTCTTCCTCTTTGCACTGAATGTAAAATCCTTGCTTCCTTCGGTTCCTGTCACCCTCATTGAGCAACTTGTTTCATCGATGAAAGCTCCGGAACAAACTCTGACCAAGACTAACTGTCTGACCAAAACAACCTGGGGCACATACATGGATATTATTTGATTTCTTATTGATTGACTCTTCTACATTTGAGATTTCCAGCTGAATGTGTTATGAAAATTGCGTTCCCATAAACTAATTATATTTGAGGTGACTGACGTGCAAAAAAATTCTGTAATGTGTGATCTATGATAGCACAAGCTGGATGATGCAGGTGTGAAGCTATGTTGATTTGTCTCAGACGTCTACTTGGCCAGCTTCCACAAAGAAAATGTGGAATATAACAAACAGAAAGAATGGACTGGTTCTGACGTTATGGGAAATCATGATTTCCTGATACATGCATGAGTCTATGTGAGTCTTAAGCTCTCACATGCTCTATCTTCTTTCTTCACTTTTACAGTCATAAGGAGGAGATTGAAAAATGTCACTTCCTCTTTTAAACTAATTGCAGTCCCCCCATGATATCTGGAACTTTCAGGTTCCAGTTAAGTTCTAGTTGATAAGAACATTTTTTTCTGTTTCTTTTCCCACGATTTCTTTTCTTTTCTTTTCGTTGAATTCATGATAAGAGGGAGAAAGGTTCTAGAACAAACAAAAATCAATCCTGGTTTGTTCTTAATAAATGGGGTTTAAGCAAACTACAGTTTCCCTAGTTAACAGTGAAGGTTTCTCTTCTCTTTGTAGAAGAGGAAGAGAAGGGAACGGAAGTATGCAAGCTCAAGGCTCATCCAGGCTTATTCATGATGTCTGAACTATACCAATGCCTTCCAGGGGCTGCATTCCTGCCAAACCCTGCAGTTTCGCTTACCCAGGGTGGTAGCAAGTAATCCCCATGCCAAGGAGGGAGTGTGAGGTTTCCGGCTGTTATTGCTGGTCGCCTTCCGCCAGAACCTGCCCTTGGATCAGCCATGGAGCAAGGTCAGACAGCGAAAGAGCTGGAGTAACCTCGCTCCCACCCCAAAAGTCAGGGTAAGTCCTAGACCTTTTTACTGCGCAGCTTCGCAGAAAAGCCCCATGGTGGCTGCAAAACTGCAGCTGCATCATATAACTAATGCCACACAGATTTGCAGCCATCGGGGGTGGGTGGGGTGGCTTTGAGTGCAGATAGACAGCCCTCCAATTACAATATATGCTACCTAAAAATACAAGTTCTTTCTTGTAGACGAAGGTTGGAGTCAATCCAACCTTCCTGCAAGGTAAGCCCCAGACCAAACGTCCTGTTGTCCCCGGCCACCCCTCGCCCTCGCCCTCTTCCCAACCGGGACGAGCCAGAGATCCCTGGAAGAAAACACACACACTCAGCTTAAGGGCCAAAACAAGTTTCATACCATTCAGCTAAAACTAACACATAAGGTTTTGGCCAGAGGTAGCAGCAAATGGGGAAGAAGGGGAGAAGGGGATGGGAAGGGAGGAGAGTTAAAGGAGGGATCACAAAAGGCCACGGCTCCATCTAAAACCTTCAAACACACAACCCACCTCCAGCCATAAAAGCGGCTAGCCTTGTCTCAGGAAATCCAGACATTTAAAATAAACAAAAGACCCTAGTTTACTCCGAGCAGCCATCCCAGGCTGACTTGGGTGTTCTTCCTCCAAAACCAGAACAGAAGATTCTCATCCCAAACAGGATACCCTTTTTATCCCCTTTTGAATTTAGGGCCCCATGACCTCGCTGAACCAACCCCCAGCTCCGCCTGGCTCTTAACAACCCTCCCCTCTTAGGGAGGGCTTCACCCTCTCTCATACAACTAAACCCAATTATCCTAACGACCATGGAGATAACCTGCAGGTGAGAGGCCCAATCTGACCTTGGAGTCTCGGCGCCGAGAGCTCCACACTCCCACCTCCACTCAATATACCATCATAGCTACACAACACATACCAAAACAGATACAAAGCAGAAAGAATAATAGAATTAAAAAGCCAGTACAATTAAAGAGCCAGTACAGCCCGCAAACCAGCAAGGCCCCCTGTCCTTCACATTTCTCACTCATGTTAATTCTTATTCATCAGTCAGCTAAGATGAAGTTGACAGGAATTTAAGTAACAATGGTGGTAATAGAAATCTGAAAGGATTGGCTTCCCCTTTTACCTAACAATCAGGAAAAAAAACCCTCCCCCTCCTACTCATTTCTTACAGGATGGTTATATACTAAGTAAACAAGTACAATTATATATAAATATTAGGGAAAGTTAGTGTATTTCAGGATACAATCTGACAGCCAGGGTTCCCATCCACCACCACCACCCCAATTACAATGAATCTTTGCAATCGCTAAATGGAAAGGATAGTGTAGAACTTGATTGTTTGTGCATTGGAGGCATCTCAGTGCATTCCATAGCTGCTGGAGTTTGATTAGTTACAAAAATGTAGCTCACTAAAACTATGTTGGCAGCGAAAATCGTTTAGGAGAAACGTAGTCCTAGTTTTTCACAACTCATTGACTCCAAAAGTCCTTGTTCTTTGGAGACTGGCCCACAAGGTGGATGACTATTTCCACAGGTTAAATTACTGTTGCTTAGGTGTAGACATTTTTCATGCCTTTTTATCCCTCTTTAAGAGTAAATCCAAAGTATCTTTTATATTGCTTTCCTCTGGGAGTCACATCTGTCTTATCCTTTTTTTGTTCTGCTGCCCAAACCTTTGTTCTTCAACATCTGTTCTGTCCAATTCTAGCCTTTTTGAAGTTTTAGGTTTTAATTTAGAAAGCTTAATCAGGAATCCTTTAATGACGCTGGTTTGAACCAAATTTTAAAATAGAAGCTCAAACTTCAAAGGATATAAAATATAAGTGATTGTTAATGCAAGACGTTAGACAGAAATGTGGCTGAATTACCATCTCATTCTGTAGTGTCATATCATATGACATGAATTGGAATATAAAAATTAAAGGAGTGGATAGAGAACAGTGCCTAACTGTCCTTGGCACAGCTGCTATTCTGGATGTGATTGAAATCTGATTATACCTTTTGTCTCTTATATACCCAAACTTGAGAGAGCAATGCCGCTATTTATTTGAGACATGCAGCCATTTACAACATCATTGACATCATTAGTGTCAACATAACACAAGAACGTAAGAAGAACTGTGTGGAATAAAACCAAAGGTCTATCTTGTCCAAGCATCCTGTTTCCCAAAGTAGCCAACAGGATGGCTCTTGGAAGGAAGCCTATAAGCAGGGCATTAGTGGAATTGCTCTCTCCCACTGGTGTTCTCCAACAACTGATATACAGAGACATACTCTAGACATAAAGGAAGCACATAGACCATCATCTCTAATTTTGTTGTTTGGTTTTATGAATGTAAATTGCCTTGAGGGCATGCCCAAGTTAGGCAGTATACAAATCTAACAAATAAGTAAGTGCCCGAAGATTAAAAAAAAATTTTTTTTTTAATTGTAACATGGATAGAACTATCACATTTTGTTGAAGGGGAAGGAACAGCCACTGACCCTGCCAGGATCTCTCTAATTACCATATGGGATACAGTGATAGCCTAGGCTGCAAAGTCTGGCCAAGGCAACGCTCTCACCATGTGAATGAGTTGTTGGGAGAAATGCCCCAGGCCAGCCTTTTCTCACAGTGCTAAATGTGAAAGCAAACAGAAATAGTATGCTTAATCTGATTCAAGTTTAACTACATTTTATATTTCCTTGAACAGCAGTAAGCCCAGACATTGGAAAAATGGGACTGAATAATAATAATAATAATAATAATAATAATAATAATAATGGTACTTTTTAAAATGTAGACCAGGGACATATCTACACCTTGTGTCAAATCATTATGATCCCATCATGGTAATGCTATATCCCTCTTGAGCATTTGTATCTCCTAGGACACACAATGACTGCAATATTTTGCCTAAGGTGGAGTAAAAAGCAGAAAATAACACTATGAGAGCAATATAAGGAAATATGGAATGTGTAATGTTGTTGAATGTTTTATTATGTTCTTAATGGTTTTAAATTTTGTGAACCGCCCAGAGAGCTTCGGCTATTGGGAGGTATAAAAATGTAATGAATAAAATAAATAAATAAATAAATAATGTGCCCCAACAGTTATCAGTGCTGTTGTAAAGCAGTAATATACTGTAGATCTAGCCCTGGTCTGTATGATTTCTTCCTTTCCCCCCACTCCACCCTCACCTGCCCCCATTTACTGTATATCCTTAGACCCATCTTAAAGAATACACAAGACTTGGCTTTTTATGTCCATTACAGACTAGGCAATTTTGGAATGAAATCCTATTTCATCATCACTTATCCTTTACATTATACTCTAATATACAAACTTATCTTCAAGCTTCTTCCCATTTATCCTTAAGACCATGTGAGTTAAACCACTGTTGTTCTCATTTTACACATTGGAGACTGAAGACTAAGAAATACAGAGTGATCTGATTGCCCAAATACAGAGTGATCTGATTCAGATATAGTGATGAACTATGGTTTGGAGTTATATTCATGCACTTCAAGCTTGTGTACCCCTGCCCTATGACCTTTCTTCTGGTGCTGCCGAGAGGAGATCAGAAAGTTTTGCTTCCATTCTCAGTTAGCCACGGTTTAGCATTGTGTTCAAACTTGAAACTGGTTAATCTTAACTATGGTGTACATTATTAGCAGAACATGAAATGTGTCTGTTACAACGTGACTGTTGTCATTCCCTGAGTAGACTATATGGCCTGGATATAAAGGTATTCTCTGTTATGTCTGCATTATCCAAAGAAAGCAGCTAAAAATATTCCTGAACCATATGTAAAATGTTGGTATTCCCAATAGGATAGACTTTAAATATACCTGGAATAAGGCTGGCAGTAAGTTACTTGTTGTCTGTGTTCATTACAGATTTGCCGCAAGCTAAATGGAATCCGCTTCACTTGTTGTAAAAGTGCCAAAGATAGGACATCAATGTCAGTGACACTGGAACAATGTTCCATTTTAAGAGATGAACATCAGCTGCACAAAGACTTCTTTATCCGAGCGCTGGACTGTATGAGGAGGTATGTTCTTAACTGCTTTTGTGTGTTTTGCCTCTTTCTAGTCTGTATGTGTGGTTTAACATATTTGCCTAGGTCAGGAGAGAGAAGAAGTGCATGATTTGTTCTTAGTTAATTAGGCTTTAATGTTTCACCCAGGCCCAGGTTCATATCTCAAACCTTTCATATACAATCCTCCTCCAAAAAACTTATTAATTTTCATAAAGGTGTTTTATAAAACTGATAAATACTACTTCATAATAAAAAGTAATTTGTTACACTTAGTAGCTTCCATCAGTTAATTAAAGATAAATAAAATATAGCAAAGTTAAGACAGATGCTAACTGTCATTTTTATTTAATTAAGTCTTCACTGGTTTTTTTTAATTAAATTACATTGTATTTTAAGTATACTTATGCAGAGATTAAGATGAAATTGATCAAGAATGTGTAATTAGGAAGTGTAGCATAGTTTGTTTATTGGTACTGAAGGCAAAGCAAAGCAAACCTGACCTCTACAATTTATTATTTTTCTGTGTTCAAAGGAATTGGCATTACATACACTATTAACTTAGACAAGTGCTGAAAAGGCCTTATCTTAAGATAAAAAATAAATATTGCTTGCACTTGCTAGCTAACCATTTCTATAATGAAATTCCACACATTATTAACACCTGTAAAGCAGCTCTCAAAGGATAGCTGTTTTTTCCATAGTCCGATAGAATGAAGGAATGTTGAGCTGTGTTTTCACTATTCATATTTAAACAAGAAAAGATGTATTTTAATTTTTAACAAAGCAGTTGATAATCATTCCTACTTCTGGATTCTTAGTAACACCATTTAAATAACTGAACTGAAAGAGAGAGGTTAAGTACTTAGGATTACATCATTCCCAATGTGCCCTTCAAACATGGGCATGAATTGTGTTTTTTCAAAAGATGCTAATGGATACAGTAATAAATCAGCAGGACAGTAGGTACAATTCAGATGTTTAGCTTGTTTAAAAAATTCTAATGTATCATGGTGTATTACACTTACATACATTTCATATATATCATTATTGTCCATCAATCTTATGGCCTTTACAGCTTGTCAGCCTTGGTGGGTATTGCATGTGCTAACTTTCACACCTGAATGTGCTTTTGCTAATGATCCATTTATTTTCTATATTTAACCATAATTTGTATTCATGTTCCAACTGCTCTAATTTTCAGAGTAAGCTTGCAATTCATTTGACCAACGTAATACTGTGGCAAAGCATATTTTGGTTACTAAATAAAAGCATTGTAACTTCAAAAAAATTAAGTTAGGTTGCATAATACCCAATATTTATCTATTTATTTAATGTAGTTCTGAATCACTCCTCCACAGTCTTTTACAGAAACAGTAAAATACAAGTATTCCAAATAAAACAAATCGGATAAAATACATACATTGCAATAAAACAGGGAACTTACTAAAATCAAGAGTTGCATTAATTAGGAAAAGCTTGGCAAAGCACTACAGTTTTTACCAGCTATCTAATGGCCAAAAACAAGGCATCCAAACTAACCTCCCTGTTTCATATTGTTAAAAAATCTGTATCAGTCTAATTATACATAACAAATTTACCCAGACCAATTGTAATCTTCCAGAAGAATTCAGAATGCAAGAATGCCACTGTTCATTTTTTGGATCAGACCCACAGCAGCATTTTGTTTAGATGTTTTGTCTCCAACAGTGCTCATTAGAACCTCAAAATTAGGAGATTATGTCAATGGCTATTCCCAGTTGTTTCTTTCCATCATTCAAGGGGAAACACATGAACTAGACATTCAATAGCTAACAACTACTGGTAGATCTGTCTATCATTTAAAGTTTAGTTTGCTCCCTTTTTTTGAGGTATATAAGAGTAGATTTAAATTTCATGGCCACTAATAATTACACCAACTGCATGGATCACCTCTGTGAGAAAGTCTTTTGGGGCCATACTCAAGAAGGCCATAACACAAAAATCAAATCTAAGTTAGTGGTTATCTTTGCATTGCCTAACATCTGTCAATTAATTTCGTAAGTTAGTCTTTGTTGCATTCCGTAAATTAGACTTTGGCCGCCTTTGCCCCACTTTGGAGAGCCCTCCAGAAATCACTGAAAGGAGGGACTGCTGAAAACCTTCATAAAGAAGTGTCCTCAACCCTACTCTTTACCATGTTTAAAGGATCACACTCAATCACATCCCAGGGCAGATGTGATCATGCCTGACTGGAACTGTGAGATCCTTTTCCACCAAGTAGGATGGAACACTGGGGGTGGAGGATTACTCCCCCTCACTGCGGTGACATTTTTATCCAAAGTTCACTATGGATAAACAAAGTCCTATGAGGAGAGACTGAAAGAACAGGGCATGTTTAGCCTGGAGAAGAGAAGACTGAGGGGAGATATGATAGCACACTTTCAAATACTTGAAAGGTTGTCACCCAGAGGAGGGCCAGGATCTCTTCTCAGTCACCCCAGAGTGCAGCACATGGAATAATGGGCTCAAATTACAGGAAGCCAGATTCCAGCTGAACATCAGAAAAAGCTTCCTGATTGTTAGAGCAGCACAACAATGGAAACAATTACCTGGGGTGGTCGTGGGCCCTCCCACACTAGAGGCCTTCAAGAGGCAGCTGGACATAAGGTTGGACTCGATGGCCATATAGGCCCCTTCCAACTCTACTATTTTATGATTCTATGACATTAAAGGCTCTCTACCTCTGGTTTCAAACTTGGTCTAATAGAAAACATGACACTCATATATCATCCTTCTTTGTCATTACTTCTGTAAGCTGTTAGTTTAAAGGCTATTCATTGAACTCCTCCAACTCCAGTCATAAAAGCCTCTGAGGAACTTGTTTTTTTCCTCATGGTAGTTTTTGAGGAGTGGGGGAAACTGGGATTTCAGTGCTTCTCTTATTTTCTGGAGTACGAGTTGTTGTCAAGTGATGATGACTCTACAGAATAGACTGTCAAAGCTCTATCTTTGTATGGAATGATTGACAGGAAGGATCTTCAACTCTTTGATAAGGAACGCTGCAAAACTCATCAGCTCTGGACATTGCAAGCACTTTCACTCTCAAATGGCATTAAGACAATTGCCCAATATCCCATAGTAAAATTACATTAAATATGATGCATTTATGAATTCATATGTAAGTGTCTGTGTTGGTCCATCCTGAAATACTACTTTTTACTTGTAGACCAGGCTAGAATATTTTTAAACACAGTGTGCAGGATCTAATCATGCCCTTGTGCAGGTGGCCAGTGGTAGGGTTCACAGCTGTCTCAAATTTAAGATATTTGATACTGATAGAAAGGGACAACAATTGTGATATTTTTTCAGATTTTTAGAAAAGCACTCTAATTTAGAGTCATTGATGCTGGAATCAGAGTTGAGGGAGGGATAAAGGCTTTAGCATGAATGTTGCTGTTGCAATTATTTATTTATTTATTTATTTATTTATTACATTTATATACCGCCCCACAGCCGAAGCTCTCTGGGTGGTTTACAACAGTTAAAAATGGTAAACATTAAAAAGAATACATTTTTTTAAAAAAATTGTATTAAATAATATATTAAATAAGATATGTGTATGTGAATTAGCATTGGCAGAAGAGATCTAGGATAACATGTGATGGGAAATCACATATTCCTTATGGTTGTGTGTGATAACTCCTTAAACACTTATCCAGATCAGCTGATATCTCATTGGCTGTGTTTGGATGATCATATCAGCTTAATAAGCCAAGGTATAAATGAGCTGTTTGCCCATACATGCAACCCCTTCACACAAACTATGTTAGCCACCTTGAGTGCCTTTTTTTTGGTAGAAAGGCAGGGTATAAAACAAATAAATATGTTTAAACCAGGAAGTCTCTAATATATTTCTTTTAAGAAGACACTCTTTTATGTTTACCATGAGTGTGCTAACTCAGCACCCCAGCACACACGCAGGTATTCTCAATGGCAGCCTCTCAACTTTAGACTTCTCTTCTGAAAAAGGTTAAGGCTGCATTCCTATACCCAGTTACCTGGGAGCAAGTTCCATTGGTAGCCAAGGATAGGGAAGTATAGAGTAGGGCATTTTGCATATTGTTACTCATTCTGAATGGTTGGATGTGCTGTTCATCCAAAAGTAAATTTTAAAAATGATTCCCAAGGTTCCCTGCATGCACACACACCACCCCATGTTGTCAGGAATAACTGACCAAAAAGCTCTCATAATGTATATTCTCAAGCATATTGTATTGCATTCTAATTAATGGCCCACATTGAAATTAGGAGAGTTTATTTCCTTACTACAAACAATGGGGACATTTATTAACTGATATCCTCCTGAGCTGTCAATTCTGAGCATTTTGTTGTTCCCAGTTCCTTCCAACACAGAGCATCTAGAGGACTGGCTGTTTTATAAATTGGTGTGAGATTGTAAACTGTCCTCCAGGGTGATAAATACTTCAACATTTTATTTATGAGGCTTATTTCTGTGGCAAAGGAGCATGGAGTCAGCTTGCTATTGCCTTCATGTAGGAGCACATTTTTACTGACAGTGGAGCAACTATAATTTAGCCACCAATTAAGGAAAAACAAGACTGATCAACTTTTAAACTAAAATAGAATCTAGTGTGGGGAACCTATTCTGGTATCTCTCTAGGGATTAGGATCCTAAATAGGTGTGATAGCCTGAAAAACTGCAATGTAATCAAGTGTTGTAATATTTTAAAGTGGTGGGGAAGGAATCGAGAATCTTTCACTTACATTCCAGTAAGTCTCCAGGCATTGCTGTGCTATCCTGTAGCTTAAGCAGCTAACAGAGCGCAGAACCTCTTTAGGAAATACTACAGCAATCTAAATAATAAAAGAGAGGAAGCTGTGATAGTAGCATACGGCACTGTAGAATTCAAGGTAATGAATGTTCGATCCAAAACTTCAACTTTACTTTTGGTAAGAACTGTTAGTCAATCTATCCCAAGCCTAGCCGGAAACAATGAACCCTATTTTGATAAAATCTATTGTTGAGATTTGTTTTGTTATGGAGTATTTCTCATGGCCTTCTGATTAGGACTTTTGAACATGGATATCAAATGCTGAATACATTCATTTTGCAAAGCATCGACAGAGTTTTGTTTGTACGTTGTGAATATTTCCACTCAACAAGTGTTTCCTGAATTTGTCGACATTTCGCAGTAACTCAATTATTTCTTCTGACAAGGACAGGCCTAAGTACTGCAAAATGTATTCCTTCTGCCTGTGTCACACAGGTGCTATAAATAGATGAGAAGCAAACAGAAATTCGAATGTAGGTGGCCAACATGTCTGTGTCATTCGGAGCAATTGCAGTTGCTCCACCTCCCTTCAACTGCTTTGGCAAGAAGGTGAGATATGCCTGGACTGGACTGAGTGGCAAGAGGCTGATCACACCTGCACAGCTGTGGTCTCCACCTCCCTGAAGAAGGAAGAGAGTCAGGCTTCTCCAAGCACCTTTGTGCATTCCCTGACACGGTTGCCAATTGATCGGTTTTTAAAATTTATTTGGTTTAGAGTGGAATGTCAAATCCAATCAACTTTGTGCAATATTTGGTTGTAACTTTTGGCTAGAGAAAGAGGTAAAACAATATGCTATATAAGTTCAATTGTATACCAAGGCATATTCTCACTTGTCTACATAGCATTCATTCATTCTCTCTTTCTCTCCATCCACAGACACTGTGCATTCTCTCTCAGGCCTTAGCTAGACCAGACTATATCCCGGGTTGATACCTGGGATCGTCCCTGTGCGACCACATGACGGCACAGGGGATCCCCCGGGATCAGGGAGGGATCATCCCTCCCTTGCCCCGGGATACAGCCCTACCCTTTGGCCCTGCTTTTTCCATGGTCTCGGGCTCAGCCCGAGACCGCAGAGCATGAGGCCCGTTTCCACAGGTTTACCCGGCTCCGTGCGATTACTTGCGTGGAACCAGGAGCGCTGCACCCATGGGGGGTAGGGTGGGGGAGCGGGGGATTTTTTTAAAAAAAAACAACAACACTCAGTGTTAGTTGCTCGAGCGCTCCTGTGCTCCTGTCTCTTTAAAAATTAAAAATTAAAAAAAATGGCAGGCACGACGCCTCTCTTCCTGAAGTCGTCACGCCTTACATGGAAATGGGGCGCGAGGTCTCCCTTCCTCTCCCCCAGACTTAGGTATAGCTAAGGCCTCACTCTCCACATATTTTTTTTACTTAAACACTCCTTGCCTTCACACCTGTATAGAAGCAAGTACAGGCATAAATACCAAAACAAGTAGTTGTGAGTGGATAGGAGGGCAGTCTCTCTTTCTCTTTCTCTCAGCCTGGTGCAGAGAATAAGGCCTTTTGGAAGGTTGCTGCTGTTTTACATTTTCATGTGGCCGTGCATAAGAGCTTACATTAAACAAGGGACCAAGAAAAGTCATCTGCTTCACCTGGAATCCAGTTGTTATAATTTTTTGTGGCATATTGATTATGGGCATGTGTTTGGAAGAAATGTGAATTCTGACATACCCATAGTATCAGCCTAAGCCTGGACATAAGAACATTAACTTTGGATATATTGCACAGTCAGTGTTGTCCATTAGCTTTTATTAGTAAACAAAAGGAAAACATAACATATCCCTGTAGGTTTATCATTGTAAATACTTGTTGAAAATGAAGTGTTTCTAATTGATTACTTATCTCCAGTTAGGAGGCCATGATATCATTCTGGCCAGCTGCCTTTCTGTCAAGCTAAGCTATGTATACAAAAGAATTAAGTGCAGTGTTTGTATTGTGCTTATAAAAAAATCTGTCAAGTTAATACAATACTGTGTTCATCTAACTTTGTAAGAAACCAACAAAACAATAACTCCTCTTACAGAAATAATGCAACTGAATTATGCACAGTTTATATGTTAAATATTGTTTGAAGAAATTTCAGATCGGCTTTCTTATTCAAATCATGCTTGGCATCAGAATTGGTCCTTTGGCTCACCTCAGGGACTTTGCACTGGCCCAGTTGAATTTTTCACGCTTTCTACAGCTGACCACTATGTCCCCTAATGCCATATCACAATTGCTTCTGAAACTTCCACAGATTCAAAAGCAATCCCCCTACATTGCATGGAGTCTGCTGTTCAAAAAGCCTAAGGAGACTAAAGCGCCTTTAGACTCATGGAACTAGTTCCACAGACCTGTGGATCTTGGCTGCTGGCTACAGTTTACATCTTGGCTATTGAGATGGAGGTTTGCCATTTCCTTTGGCTTCTTCGGATATAAGTGGGATTATACTTGTATAAGTGAACTGTGATTACTTGCTGGTTGTTTATTTAGGGTTCTTAGTTGGAAGAGAGAGAAAAACTGCCAATGGCGTTATTAGTCAGGATCAAACCTCCCCTTCTGACTTTTATGACCTTTGTTAAAACAAGTGAGGAATTGTCTTTTCTATCAAGTAGAAGAGTGTAGAGCATCACAAAATATTGTCCCTATTTGTCAAAGAGGAAACTCCCATAAGGGGTATCAGAAAATGTTCTGTTCTGAACAGTGCCTGAAACTTCCTGCCATGTTGTACCTTTCAACCTGGGATTGTCTGTTAACTTTTTAAAGAAGGTCTCATGATAACCTCATCCTTCTAGGCTGATGAGGGGAACGTTTCTGCCACTGCTGACTTTCTGCTGTAGAGTATGCCATTGATGGCCATGGCCAAACGCTTTGGGATGAGGAATGATTTAGGATGGCAAGTGATAACACAAGAGACCTTAGATGGGGAGTTGAAACCTCCAGGATAGAGATCTGTTGATTGGGGTTAGTGGTGGAGATGGTAAAAACATTTTAAGCAGCAAGCTGTTGAAGGGTAGCACATTGGGATTGGAGGGTGAGGAGTACTTTTTTTAGAAGTTAACTACTTACTCTGCTATTTTACTTATTGCATTTTTGTAAACTGCCCAGAGAGTTTTGGCTATTGGGCTGTATAAAAATGCAATAAATAATTAAATTCTATAAGCTCTCCCTCCCAAATTAACAATGATAATCTGTTGGTGAGCAATTATGGTGCGGCTACCGAGTGAGGTGAGTGAGTTTGAGTTTGACTTCCCTGATGTCTAACAATAATCTCAACATTTCAAACCCTTCAAAATGTTGCCAGAAAGAAACAGTATACCTGTTTTTCTGGGGGTTTGTTTATTTACCTCCTTTCAGGGACTAAAAATAATTCATCATTTTTATATCTACAGCCCTTTTCCACATTACAGTTTTCCTTTGGGAGACTGCACCTGCAAATCGCTTTTGTGATTAAAATGATAAACTGTGTTGAAAAGGGGAAAGTGCTAAACCTCCATTTATTCTCAAGATAGACACGGATAACCCTGAGAATCCAGAATTGGCTCCCAGACTTATGACTTCTCTCTTTGCAGTGACTTGCAAGTACACCTGTTCTTAAGCATGGTAGCGCTTGCATTTTTTCCCATTCCTTATTATTAGGGTTCTCCAATGAAGCTGTCATAACACAAGCACTAGGCAGATAATGACTCAGACTGGAAGCTGATGCTGTTTGTTGGGAAACGGAGAGATGGTCTTAGGACACAAAATATCCCCACCTCAAGCAGGTGGAAATCAGAGTGGTTAAGTACTGCACCAGGGTGTCCAGTCAAAGGAAGGTGCATCTGGGATTTAAAATGTGGAAAATGGCTTCCAGTAATAACCTGATGTTATACCTGCACTATGTGCTGAGCTGCATGCGTCAAACAGAAGGAAACCAGCCTTTTTTAGTCCCTATAGTGAATCATCCATATAGAGGTTAGGCAGTGTGGTGTAGCCCACACAGATGTTGTTGCTTTTTTGATTTGGCCTTATTTTCCATTGAATCCCAATGAAAATGCAACCAAGTGCTTGCAATATCTTCTGGCTATATTGCCATGTAATTTTTACTCTGTTGCATCAAGCATAATGCATTTGCTTATTTCACATTGTCCATTTTCCCCTCCAAATGACAATTGTCATTTTTAATATCCTGGAAGCATCACAGATTTAAACTATGTAGTGTACTTAAATTCAAATCTGGGAGGGAGGGGACAGAAATGAACACACACACCCCAACTTTGAAAACAGTGAGCAATTATGAGTTGGACCCCAAACTTCCTAGATTTTAGACAACAGTCTCCCATTCTAAATCTCAAACTGCTTTGAAATCCCCTCTGTTCCAAAAGCAGCTTAGCTTGTGCCATTGGGGGTGGGGTAGGGGACGGTTTGAAAGAGATGTTCAGTGTCTTCAGGATTTGGATTTGTTTTTAAAAATTTATGTCTATATATCTATCATAACCTTTTCAATCTTCAGAGATATAAAGAATTAAATCCCTACATTTCTGTCAATATGTTTTCTTTAAGCTAATGATGCATTAGGCCATATGCTTTCAATACTAAAAACAAAGCCAGTAACTTTGTAGTCACCCACAGAATGGTAATGGGGGAGATAATCTATGTGAGAGAATCTTCTATAAAGTCTGTGTAGAATTCTAAGGATTGTTGAAGAGACCGTGCCAATGGGTGCCGTGACGATAATGACCACAGACAGGAAGGAAACAACGAGATAGTCACTCAGATGCATTGATCAAAAGTTCAAACCCCTTTTAAACACCAGGCTTGCTATGCGGAGAGGTGCTTCCTTCCTTCCTTGTGGGCACTGGGACCAGTTCCCAATAATTGTGCAGTCAAGCATTGTTTTTAGAAGCAGATAAACAGGAGGAGACAGGCATGTCAATTTTTTTCTTCCACTTCCAGTAATGCATTCCCTTCCTTAAAAATCTTTATCCCAATGTCGACATGAAAGACAGGACAAATAAAACACATTTGGCTCTTGGGACTTCCCTTGCCAAACAATTCAACCCTATTGTCTGGCTTATTGTGAAGAAAGGTAGAGCCTGACAATGTGCCTTGAGGTTTGCTTCAGTTACTGATGCTATTTTGGCAGCTTGTCCAATTGTTAGCAAGGAAGATGGGAAAAGAAAAGGGGGGAAAAAACTTCGTTCGGTGGAATTCACATGACTGGCATCTGGACATCTAAACTGAGAGTAGTTGAATTGTGTTTTTCTGTACTAATGACCATTTTTCCTGGTTTCATTTTCTGTTGTTGGCATAATTCTCTGGTAGTACCTAGGGGCACAGTTCAAGCAAATTAAGGCCTGCTGATTTCAGTGGAAGAGTTAAGTGCGTGCTTAAATCTCTTCCATTGTATTGGTGACACTTAAAGGAGGAAATGATTGCATTGCTGCTGCTTATACCAATAACCTTTTGCTATTTCAGCAGATAAAATAATCCATGTACTACATTGCCAACACTAGAAATCGGCCATTTTGATTTTATGAAATGCTCAATTGTTTTTCTGTATGTGGTTGTAGTGCTTTAACATCCCTGTCTCCGTTCAAATACAATCAAATGGCTAAATTTAGACATAATAGAATATTCTCTCCTTTGTGTGTGAGTTTCAGAAATTTGAAGTTTCTGTTCTTTGTTTCTTGGCCTAATTTTATGTGGGGCTCAGCCTAATTTCAACACTTCTGCATGCTATGAGTTTAGACTTCTAACAAAATTTATCTGTCTCTTCTCTGGCAGTCTGTGCCTTGGCAAGAAAGAGGGAGAAAGAAAAGGGACTAGTAGAAAGAAGGGGGTGGCAGAAAGAGGAAAAGAGTAACCCATCCACTTTGGGCTCTGTCCATGCCCACCATCAACATGCCCCCCCCAACAGATTACCCACAAGGCAATGTGACCCCCGCCTATGAGAAGCCCACATGCACAATAGCACCTGCCTGCCTGTGTTCCCCAGCAACTGGTATTGAGAGTGTCTTTAATACTGGAAGTAATGCATAGCCATTGTGCCTAGTAGCCATTGAGAGCTTTATACTCCATGAATGTGTCTAATCCCCTTTTGAAGCCATCAAAGTAGGTGGCCACTACTGCATCTTCTCTCTCTCTCGCCCCTCCTGCCATTCCATACTTCACAAGTGCTTCTACGTTCCTGATAAGTTCAAGCAAAAACAAACATATGTTTGCAAACCCTAGTTTGGAGTGGGGGGGGGCACCTCTGAATATATGCAGTTACCCATTTTAACCTTGCTTAAATCATAGAACCATCATGCAAGAGGAATACAATGGAGTTTGCTTCTGCTGCTAAACATATGTACTTAGAAATAAGCACTGTTTTGTTATAGAGAAGGACATGATACTTTTAAAGTAAAAATAATAGAATTATCTTCTATAACCATGTACACCCCAGTTGGCCTCCCCCTAACTATAATAACGTACTACAACCAAGAGTCCTACACATACACACCCTAAGGCATATACTCAGTTTCAGAGGAGCTCTCTTCATCCACCAAGGAATGGGTCCCTTCGAAGAGATCTTTTCTCTCTCCTTCAGAGTGATGCCCTCCTTTCCCAATACCCTTATTCTACATAACAGCAGAGGAGCTGTCACTCTGAGAGTGGTACATTGTTATCACTTCATTAATGGTATTTGCAGGCTTGAGGGGGCTGCAGATAAGCGGAGGGCAATGAAATGACAGGGTCCAAGATTAGAAAGTGAATGGTGGAAGGACTTGTAATGAACACGAGTTCATTGCACACAGTGTCACCTGTGTGCCTCCCTTCCTGCCAGAAAGAAGTCATGGCTGTGTGCTTCATAAGATGAACTCCTGGCTCTCAGGGAACAAGTTGGAACCCTTGAGCTAAGGTAGCTGACCTGGAGAAGTGGAGAGAGGCAAGACCTTAGGCAAAAATGTAGCTGAATCACCATAGCATTCTGCAGTGACATCTCGTATGACATGAACTGGAATATCAAAATTAAAGGAGTGGGTAGAGAACAGTGCTTAACTGTCCTTGGCACAGCTTCCATTCTCTGGATGTGCTTGAAATCTGATTATATCTTTGGCTCTTACTTGGAAGAGCAATTCCACTATTTATTTGAGACATGCAGCCATTCACAAAATCATTACTCCTACAACTCCCAGCATTCCCCAGCTAGCCATGCTTGCTGGGGAATGTTGAGAGTTGTGCATCTGTTTTATGTCTAATCATGAATAGAATTGCACGCTAAGTAGTTTTCAAGTGTCTGCTTTGATATGCCTCATTTTTTTCTATTAATACCCATGGCAACTGTTAAGCAGTAAATTCTTGAAGGAGATGGATTGCTAGGCACAGTGCAAAATTCCCACTCAAGTGCCCTTGTTTTTGCAACCAGAATTCTTTACAGTTTTCTGTCAACTTTGAAAAGTTATAAAGATTCAGAAATAATGTCAGATCAGTATCCCTTCAAAGACATTTATTTGTTAAAAGTTCTCTGCTATTCCCATTGATCAACTTTATCTTGCTTTCTGATTTTAATTACATTAGTCCCTAATTTATATAATAAGCAACAGCACTCCCATTTTCCTAACTTCATTTCCTCTGATTTAAAGATCAAATGAAAGAATGTGGATCACTTGCATATATAAATGCATTATTACAAAAATACTCTATCCATCAAGGGAAGTCATTGTACCAATGTATCATTGTACAATTACGGCATTTAGCACCCTGCTTTACCTGTAATAAAAGAATAGCCACACATACCTGAACTAAGGCAATATCAAATCCATACAGTTGACAGTAGAGACTTAATTCATGTGATCTTATCTAAGTAGAATCTGGATGATATGATATCTCTCCTGTCAAAATGGTGCTAATATGCAAAACGCTATGACAGATATTTTAGCATAAGTGAACTGAAGATTTCACTGATGCTCACAGATTCATACACACACACACACACACACACACACACATTCTTACACAGACTATTTCACTTCAGGGAAAATATAATTATGCAATATTGTAGATCTGAATTCAAATACTAACACTGATTTGTTAGCCTGTCTTAGAAATTGTGGATAGAGGTATATCAACATATATTAGTACTTCAGTTTAAATCTTCTTCAGCTTCTTCAGTTTAAATCACAGTTGCTATCTTTTACTTAATGTTTATATATTTGAAATTTCTGGAATTTAATATTATTTGCATCTCAGCCAAAATTCTTTGTCTAGTCAGTTCAAATTAAAATGAGAAATGGTACGCACTCTCTTATCACCAACTTTTCAACTTCCATTTCCCCTTGGGTTTCTGGCAGGCATTATCCCACAGCCTTGTCTACCCAGGCCTCGTTTTCTTCAACTGTATGCTTACCCGAGGCCCAGTTCATAGGCCATGATAAGAGAGTGTCCTAGTTTATTGTTTATGGACATCTTTGTAACACTTTCATAAGCCAACACAAACCATGACTTTTGACTCCGGCTTGTCAAGGGAGAGACAAACCAGAGTTCCTGGTTTGAGCATAACTCTAAACAAACCATGGTTAGAAAGTCGGTGTTTTGTTTAGCCCCTCCTGCTTGCATAAACAATAAGCCAAGTTCCCCCTCCCCCAGAATCTTGGCCTGTTAGGACTTACAAACTGTCCCTTTGTGTCTTTAGAGTCTCCTTCCTCCATCATTTGTTCCCTCAGATCACTGCTTTGTATGCCATCTTGCATCTTCCACTGAACTTCCCAATCCTCAGCATTCAAGCTGCACAACACTCCTACATGTCATCTCTTCCCTCTGCTTTATGGCAACCATAAATATACTTCCTGTATGGCCCGTATGTAAGATGTTTTCATCCATTCCCCTTTCTCAGTGATGGTAACTTATGTTAATTTCATGTTTATGTGCTTCTTCTCCTTTATGTCTCTAGGAGTTTGGCAGGGAGGCAGAGTGGAGGAAGCAACTTGATCTCAGTGAGGGGGGAAAGACCTAGAGAACACACACACCCCAAGTAGTGTATATCCATATCCCAACTCTGCCAATCAAACTGATGGATCACTATTTAGTATTACCCCCCAAAAAAACACCAACCAAGTGAAAGAATTTTAAAAGCAGTGAAGAACTTCTCAAGAATTTAGATAACATTTGCACACAATCTTTAAAACCTAAATTGGCTGTTAACATGATCACTTTGTTTAGCATTCTTCATCAGGCAAGTTGCTTGGCTAGCACAATGAGTGTCATTTATTTGGCACAGTGTGTGGAGATTAATTGCCATGATAAATAAATCCCACCAGAACTGAAAAATGCAATACATTCATTTAGTAACACAGGAAAATGTCCACCAGGAATTCCAGCTTCTAGCTGTCTAGAAGCTAAGGGCCAAAACAGACATTTCTTTAAATATGTATCTAGCAGCTATGTCTTTTCTTCATTTTTACTCTAGAGTAGACTCAGGGGTCCGAATAGTCTTAAATATTTCTCATATGGGGAAAATTAGTGGTAGAGCACATGATTTGCTTGTAGAAGATCCCAGTTTTCAATCCCTGGCAGGGATCAGGTAGCAAGACATGGAACAGACCTCTACCTGAGACCCTGTGGAATTGTTTCCTATTAGAATAGATAATCTTGGTCTGGATGGACAAATAGACTGACCTGGTGGAAGGCAGGAACATATTCTTATGTTCCGATAGCTATGTAGTTTAAAAAACAAACTTTCTTTTGTGCAAATATCTCACCACCTTATTCCAAAATATAGTCAAATTTCCTGATGACACAGTTTATTAATTATTGATTTTTATCAATTTATTTATTACACTTATATTCCATATTTCTTCTATTGTGGAACTCAATGTGGTTCCAAGGTAGTCTCCCCTCTGACCAGACCCCAGACCTGCTCGTTAGGCCTGCATCAATATTGAATTGCTAATACATAATCAAATTTGTTTGATTTCTTTTTAAGAACTAAAATGTTGAAATAACTGTTACAGAAAGCATTTATGCAGGGCTGGCTTAAGATTTGTGGGGCCTCTTGGCAAAATGCCCTCAGGGATGGGGTGCTCCTCCATCAAAGAGCCTCAGTGGGCTTATCAGGCAGTGAGTGGCAGCAATGCTCCAATTAATGCCAGGCAGCTGGCTCCAGCTGCCATTTTAATTTCTCACAATGCCCTGGAGTGATGATAGTAAGTAAACACTGCTGCTTCGAACACCAGGCTAGGAGGGGGGAAATTTAAAGGTGGGGCACAGCATTCATCGTCAGTGGGGTCCTAGTAGCTACCCAAGGATGCGGAGTGCTGACATTTGCCCTGCACTTAATGAACAAATAACACTGACATGGTAGAAGTTTAAATAAAGGGAAACCAGAGATTCCAAGTTGTCAGCAGCTACAAAATAGCAACTCCAGTGCACAAACACAAGTGCCACAAAACTGTGTTCTCCCCATCCATTTCAATACTGGGTGATGCCCTGGGTGCAGTGCTGCATTGGAATCCTGAAGAGCTTTGCCTTGGCCCCACTTGTTCCCATTTCCTTTCCTGAAAAATCATACATTTATCCATTTCTTCCACTTTGTGGCATTTCAAGCTTGTTTTGCTCCCTTCCGGTGGGGATTCCATTGAGAGCTTCTAACCCATGAATGCATCTTTAATGTGCTAAGACATTTCAGCGAGGGCTTCTTTCCCCCTGGATTCTTGGTGTTGCTGTTTTTCCATTTGAAGAATAGCCTTCAATATGTGGAATATATTCTTATTGAGTAGTCAAAACAGCCTAAATGGAATTATTTAGCATACCTTAGTTATACTGTTGTGGCCATCTTTGTTGTTGGAATACCTAAGTGTTGCCTTTCTCTCCTATTAAATGCTCTCTTATTTGTTCCTAACTTCCCCTGTTTAACAGCAGACAGACCCAGGGAGCACTGAATGAGTCGGATGATCCCGAGACAGGCTGTCTAACTGATAACAAGCCAACTTCTCGTCACTTCTATCCTGTCGCCTTGCTGCTTGTCAGCTCACATTTGCTGGTTGTGTGGCTTATTTTAAGTCTTGCTTTATTATTAGCCAAATATCAGTAAAGTTCACTTCTCTTCATTTCTTTTCTATGAACAGCAACAGCTTAAGATGAGAAATTGTGCTGTATTATTTCTACATTTTTCAGACCCAAAAATTGGTCCTTAAGAAGCCGATGTCTTGAACTGTAAAAGTTATCTTTCCCCTATCCCAAGAAATTGAGAAAGCATACTATGCATCAAGTGATTTAATCTGCTTTCTATCCCTAGCAAAGCTTTTTGCACTATCATTAGTCCTAATAAGGACTATATATATTCATGTTTCTTGATTAGATATGACCTAGTCATGAAATTTGAATTCCCCCTTTTTACAAGACTCATATTTAGTGCCAATTCACACCCTTAGAGGGTGATTTTACCACCTAACTTTTACTTGAGGACAGACTTGCAGAAATCATTCTTCACCCCAAGACGCACACATGCACTCCCATGTGTGAATTGCCAAGGTTTATCTTAAAAGGAAGAATGGTAACTTCACAATTTGTACATGGCAAGACCACATAAGACAAATGATTCCTTATATGAAAATATGGTGGTAAAACTTACAGTATGAAATATTTGGCTGAGTTCACACAACATGCTAACCCACAATGGGTATCATGTTGTCTGAATGTAGCGTGTTTTCTGCAAGGTTGCTTGTTAAACATTAAGTGTGGTTTATTTTTCTCAAGTCACTTTGAGAACTCTTGGCTTGTTGTTGGGTTGTTCATGGTGGTTGCAGTTAATAAGCAATCCTGTGGAAAACATGCTGCATTCAGACAACACGATAAGCCACCCTGCGGAAAAAGTGCAGCATTGAGACTAAATCATAACCCACAGTTCAACAACAACCCACACTGGTGGATTAGCATGTGGTGTGAACCCAGCCTTTGTCTGTGGTGATAATTAGCCCTTAGTCAATCAAAAGGTGTGTGAAGATTTAAACTACTTTTGCACACATAGAACTAAATCCAAGTTGTGTATTCTGGACAGGTTGTTTGCAAGATTAATTTTCAGTGTGCTGCTTTCATTGTTACTTGCTGGTAGGATCCTTCTGTTTTAGCAAATAGTTCACTCTTTTTTATTTGTTGCAACTAACCCTTTCCTGTCAAGCCATTCTATGGCATTCAGTAAGTTCTGTTTTGTAACAAAATTAACCTGTTTGTAACTGTTGCTTTAGTTGCTTTTGCTTTACAAGACACATTTATATTCTTTTAAACAAAGTTTTCTTTGCGTCTTGATGCACCTTGTTGGCTCTTGTGACTTTTGTACTGTGTATGAACCAAGCATCCTTCCTTTGTAAAGCAGAGAGTTGGATCAGGCTATCAGAAAGCCATTTTCTCTCTCTCTCTTTTTCATTTGCAAAGCTAAACATATTGAAGATGAGACAAAGATGGAAGTTTCCTTTACAAATCTATAGGGCCAGACTTAATAAAATGCCTTATTCCTAGAACCTGCACACTTAAGGCTACATGTGAAGTTTTAACATGTCCTACAGAAATGAAACAAAACCAATCTGAAAAAAATATTAAAGAATTTTTTAAAGCAAATATATTTCTAAAAGTAGAGTAAAATATATAATAAATTATTTAATCTTTAATCAAACCACAGTGAGAGATAAATATTAAAAATAAATAAATCCCACAACCTACTTATAAGGGCAATAAATGTATTGGGCCTGGCCTTGGATCTAATTTTGTAAGATGTATCATCACTTGTGGAAAATATATTGTAGAGTTGGATCTTTGTTATTTTTACTTCAATTGTTGCTGAAACTCTGCAATGTACAAATAAAACATATTTATTTATTCTTTGTTTCATGCAGTTGTCTTTTTTTTCCCCTTTTCACCAGAGAAGGATGCCGCATAGAGAATGTACTGAAGAATATCAAATGCAGAAAGTATGCTTTCAACATGATTCAGCTGATGGCTTTCCCAAAGTACTACCGACCACCAGAGGGAACATATGGAAAAGCTGACACCTAAGCATTAGACCCCCAAAATTAAAATGTGTGCAGGAGCACACAGCCATTCTCATTAGTTAACACAAATCGCTTTGTGTACCTCTCAGATTGCGAGTATGTAAGAGGGGGGGAATACAAATACCTAGGACCTGTTCTTACCAAACTGTACTGTCATTCAAAAGAAAACATCAATAAACTATGGTAGGTTGAGTGTTCTGGCAACCAGCCATTTGTTAATCAACACAGCCTTTTAATAAGTGGTACACTGTATCTCATAATCAGAATTCAAGGTCTGATCATTAGTCAGATGGAAGATCAAAGGTTGAGTCAGTAAGTGTCACTATGAGCCTGGACTTGAACTTAAAGCCCACAGCAGTGAATTGTCTGTGATGTTACCTACTGGATTATGGTCAAAGCTAAAGCAGTGCATAAGATCCATGATACATTTGGCTGCAGTGCATAAGATCCATGATACATTTTGAAAAGAAATGTTAATCTTGGTGACTTTGCATTATTAAATATTTGGTGATATCGCCTGCTTTTCTGGATGATTTTTGCAGTTCCAGCAACATAAGTTGTTAACATTTTTTAAAAAACACACACATGTTCACACACTTTCCCTAAAGCTTGGGCTTTCATTCATTAATCCCAGCGGCATGTTGGAATTGCCTTGGAAGCAGGATCCAGGATGTTACCAGGTGATCTCTGTGGTGACAAACTATGCAAGCCGTATAAATCAAGGATGACCACTGGAGTCTATACTCTATGCAATCTGAAAGCTAAGGAGACAAGGAGATCCTAGGTGGTTAGGATGTTTGCATTTTAATGAAGACAATAGGAGTTTATTAAAATTGCAACCTACAGTAGCAAAATGATCAGGGTGAAAAAGCTGTAATGGTTACTCTGTTACTCTGTAACAGAGTAATGGTTACTCTGTAACTTGTTATGATTAATCATTCTCAGGGAAGGCTAAGGATAGTTTTACAGGATAAAGAACAAATTTTAATCTGGTATCTCATCACATGTGAATGTCACTGGTGAACAGAAATGAGAGAGCCATTTCAAGTCAAATATAAATAGTAGCCAATGTACATTTTACATTTGAATCACAGATACTGGGAATTAAAAAATAAATATATAAGCACCGTTTGTGGAAATGAAATGAAATTTTAATAATGATGCACAAGATGTTTCAGCCAAATTATGCAACTGCATTACATCTCTGCATATGAAATCTGGCAGTGAAAACCTTAGCTGGAGTTGTATCCACCTTAAATGTCTAGAGAAATGCAACAATGTAATTATCATAGTCAAAAGTTAGCAGAGGTGCAAATAATATTCTTGTCTTGCAGGTGTCAAAAATAGTGGAATATCAACACACAAGCTGATTTCTTTAACCTTTTGCCCATTTCAAAGATTTTGTAAATCTGTGTTTATATTTAAATTATATTGTATTTAAATTATAAAAGAGCTCCATGTTTAAAGAGGTAGTGAAATCATATTATTGTAAGTAACCTGTATAACGCTTTCAAAATCAAAAATATTTGCTCTGCGAAAACTATTTCAAGGATATGAGAAATTAGGTTCTCAAAGTGAAGTATTCTTTCTAGCACTACCATATTAAAATGCCATCTGGCATCCCTTTTTCTTGCTAATACTTCTGTGATTAGACCCACTCAATTCAATACATTTCATACCATTTGCTGGCCTAAAATGAACATGACTTAATTAAGAGTTTTGCCAGTTTCTTTTCTCTACATTACGGTATCTTATGTATTTTGGAGCAAAAGTAGCAGACTAACAAATTAAAGTGTAAAGAATTGCTACACGTGAACATTTTGAATATAAGAAGTCAGCAAGCAAATGAGAATCTAGTACATGCTAATCACACATAATTTAGCTATTATGGAATGGTTCACACATATATATTATGTGTTTGCATAGATATCTCATGTGTATTGTAATAAAACAGTAGCAACACACATTGCAATGAGAAACAGAAATTCTGATTACAGTATGTGCTGCTATTTTATTACAATGCACATCAGATACGTAGTGTGAACACATAAATATGTGTGAATCATTCCATAATAGCTAAATTATATCTAGTTAGCTGGGGAATACTGAGAGTTGTGGGGATTTTTTCTGTCTAAACCTGCAGAGGATTGCTCACTAAGTAGTTCTTACTCACAAGCCCTATTGAAATGAGTGGGAACTAGTCAAGAATGCTACTGCTCATTCATTTCATTGGGGTAAGTACTAGAGAATATCCCCCTGGAATGTACTCCCAGATTACTAGTACTGAGAAGTGGAGAATAAAACGAATCATACCAGCATCTCCTTCTTGTGGTCAGTGTGGACTCCCAAACAATGTTGCTGCTATAAGTAAATTAAAGTCTGCAGTGAGGATTGTTAAACCGTCATCACTGAAGTTTTGGTTGACTTTTCCAAAGAAAGATAGCCGGTCATTCTTTTCCCTCTAGAGAGGTATTGCACTTCAGAAACTTATTCTCTAATGGCCCTGTTCAGAAGACACCTTAAACCATTACTTTAACCTTAGTAAATAAGGCAAAAAGCCTTATTCACTGTGGTTATTTTGTATACTTTTTAATGTTTACTGTTTTAACTTTTGTGAACCGCCCAGAGAGTTTCAGCTGTGGGGCGGTATATAAATGTAATAAATAAATAAAGCTGTGGTTTAAGGTGTCTTCTGAACAAGGCCAATATTAGGTTTTATAAGAGAATAGGAGGAATTCTGTGATCAGCAGGAAAAGTCATGAATAGAGGAAAACTGGTGTACTTGTTAGGTACCATGCATTTTAAATTATGCTCCAAACTATTCCTGAGTTTGCATATTCAGTTGGCTTACATTTTTAAATTATTTAATACAATATATAGTTCTATGCATGCTTAGGACCACTGTTTTCTGGAGTGCTTTGTAGCCCTAATGAATATATATTTTATAGCACACCCAATGCCACAACACTTTGCTTGTCCCTTAATGGATTATTTCCTTGACCATGCATCCAAGTGTGTGTTTCCAGTTGCCCAAACAATACTGTAAACACTGTAAATACTTTAGCATTCTTTAAAAGAGAAGAATTGCACATATCAGTGGAACCTGGGGTGTCCAATATCAGCAGGGCAATGAATTTGCTCTGGGTTTCAGTCAGAACTCTAAAGGAACTAGCCAAGGTGCTTCCTTTCCTTCCTTCATTTTTTAAAATGAAGTGAGGATTTCCCTCCTTGTTTCTTGAATTTTATGACATATGAGCTCGTTTCTATGATCAAACACTCATGATCAAACCATGATCGCTTCTTCTTTGTGTTTAAATGAGGATATATAATTTTGGAAGCCATGTTATGCTAAAAGCCGGTGGGGGGTGGGGTGGGTGATTGCCATGAATAATCAAATGCCTCAAGGAAGGGTTTGTTCATATTGTGTCCTGGAACCCATGGCCACAGTTCAGTGACCTGTTCTGCAGGAGTTGGGCTTATGTTTCTTGAACCATATCACACATAATAAGTCAAAAGATCCTTGAAACTAAGGGAACTTCCAAAAGCAGTTTGTGATGTGCTATAACAGGTAGGGAGTGGGCATAGCATCCTACTTTACAGAGGACAATCCTCTATTTGAAGAGTTGTCAGAAGACAGCCCTCTAGTTGAAGGTGTCCTCTATTTGAGGGACTGTCCAGTCCAATAAAAAGAACCTTAAGGAAGAAGAAAAGGGACCATGCTCACTGCATAAACAGTGAGCACCTGTACAGCAAACTGAGCAGGCACACAGGTCACCTAGTTAATCTTCCTCAGTATAGTGAGATGTATTGTATTTCTATTTAAATTATAGTTATTTCTAAATTTGCCTCTATACATATAAGTTAGCATACACAAGTGTTATGCAAATTGGTGTTCTCTCTTGTCCTTTTTTGGCGGTGCATATGGCAGGCCGTATATTGCAGGAGGGGAGGGTGAGAAGGCTTGTCCAAGAGGAAAGGTTTAATGCCTGTTGGGGACATGGAAGCCTTCAAGCGTGGTCAAAATACTTCTCTGGAACATGGCCTAGCAAGGCAAACGCTCCCTGAAGCACAGCTACTGAATAAGTCTGATTTGTTTCAATAAAGACTGTGCAAGAGCAGTGATCAGTGGGTCATTCCCGTTATTAAAGAATTAATTGTGATGAAACATTCTGGAGAAAGTCTGAAGAAATCGTGCTTTAGCTGGGCTGAGGAACAAGGTGAAAGTATCTTTGATAGCTTGCCTCCTCTTGAATGGAATTGTACAACAGATTCTGTTTTTTGTTTGTTTTGTTTTGTTTTTATGCATGTTTTTGTTTTTATCATTTTGCTTATTGGCTTAGGAACTGCCAGTATTGCTGTGTGTAAGCCATATCCATTGTACATTGTGTGTGGTGTGTGTGTGCATGTATTTTTATTTAAATAAATGTGTCTTATTTTTCATATTCTCGCCTTACTGTGTTTGAATTGTTTCCATCTCCATGAAACAAACAGCATGAAAAGGTCAGATCCTGGGAGGAAATACCTTACGTCACTTGAAGTGACGTATTTAAGTGCCTTAGAGAATTGTTTTCCAAGTTCACTGTGCAATATTCATGAAGAACTTGGAAATCCAAGTAGGTCAGGCAGTTATTAAAAGTCATATGAAGTGGTGTGGTTTAAGGTTTTCAGCTCATGTTCCATTTATATTGGGATCAGGATTTTTGTGGGGTTATTTCAAATCTGGATCAGGTGAAGTCAACATTATTCCATGTTCATCACAGTGACTTATATGAAGTGTGAATTTGCATGTATAAAACAGCCATTACTGGGGGGCAGGGGGAAGAGTTTTCATGTTGCCATGTATAAATTCAAACACAACTTTCAGTGGTTGGCATTCTTCTTCTTTTTTCAGTTGTAAGTCCTGCTATCGTCAGCCCTAATTATCTTCTAGACTAGGAGTGCACAACCTTTTTGGCCCTGAGACTGACATTGGGTGTCTGCTGGAGTGGCAGGGTGCACTTGAGTACATGCACATGCATGCACATGCACATTAACATAAACTCACGACAGACAGCTTTCTCTCATGTGCGCGCACACAAATCCAATACCTTCCCAAGAGTATGTCAGAGGCCCAGCACCTGGCTTGATCAGATAACGTCAACACTTCTACCAGAAACCTCAGTTCTTAAGCCACACAGCTATCCTGAAATCCTGGTTCCTAGCCCTTCTCTCTCCTCTAATCCACTCCCTTGCTGAGGAATCCTGCCATCCCACACTCTGTTACCTTGAACTTTTCCAGAAAAAAAAGAAAATTCCAGAAATAATCTCTACGGTTCCTGACATAGAAGCCTATGGTTCCTAGAGCCTCTTAGGGAGCAGGCTGGAGCCTTCAAGCATTTATGGCCACCATTTATGCAGCAGGGGGAATTACATAATTTCCGGAGCCTCCATTGTCATGCTTCATTGTCATGCTCATTGGCCATGCGGGTGCTCAACCCGCTGATCTGTGAATGAGCTGCAGGCATCCTACTGGGTCTGGGAGGGGGCAGACACAGGGGAGTCTGTCAGACTCCCAGACCCAGTTGGGCACCTGCATCATCCCTACCTGGAAATGCAAAAGCAAATCTCATTTCAATGAAGTACATACTTCAAACCCCCTTCTGCAAAGAGCCACAATTAAAGATGAAAAGAGAGTGAGGTGAGGGAGATGCATTTTCAGTATCTCCACCAGCACACACGCACACACAAACACAGAGCTACCCATATCCCCCCCCCCCATTTTGAAGGCTCTCAGCACCCAAAATGGCTCCTATTTCCTAGATAAGCTGATGGGGAAAGTGAGGAATATACATATGCACATATAATGAGATGCTAGTCCACATAGAACTAAATGCTTGCTTAGGGTGTATGTGAGCTCTCTCTGCTGAGTTCTCTCAGCATTAATGACCAAAACCAAACCAAACCAGAATCATACAATAAAGCTCAGATTTCAGGTACAGAATGGAGACAATGTGGTTTCCAAAGTAACTGAGGGTGAAATTTACCCCTTGGTTACGATAGAGTACAATTCCCTGCTGTCTGAAACACTGGTAAACTTAGCTTAACTTTTCATCATTTTCAAGTTCAGTTTTGAGTTCAACTTTCTGTGATGTAACTCTGATCTTCAGAGTTGACACTCAAGCTGACGGAACATTGTTGTAAGCCTCAAACTTGAGGGGTTTTGTCTGATTGTTTAGTTAAAAAAAAGCATCCCACACAGATCTTCTTAAATCATTGTATAAAGTAACAAAGTATTGGGTAGAATGTAACTGGAGGTCTCCCAAGCAACCATCTAAAGCAAAATCAGTATGTTAATAAAATTTGGAAGGCTAAGGTTATATACAATGTTGCTCAGCAAGTGTAGCAAATAAGGAATCCTAATTTCTTTCTTTTTTTTAAATTACAGCATCATAATTTTCAATTGTTTCTTATGCAGAAGGCTTCCAGGCTTCTGATCAAACACCTGTATTTTTTTTCCTGGCCTCAACAATTGGCATGGCAGACTATCTGCCAAGGTCCTACAGCCTGTCAGAGAGCCCACTGGCATGAGCCCCCTTGATCTGCTCCTCTTCACCACTGCAATCTGCTGGTTCAGCCACCTCTTGCTCTGGCCCAGAGAGGTGTGCTCAAGCAAGCAGTGGTGCTGAGAAGGAGGAGGAGGAGAAGCAGCCACTGGCTGCTTGCTCACTGGCTGTCTGGCAAGTAAATAAACAAATGCTAGACATGAAGAGGAGGTGGAGGAGGAAGTGGAAGAAGCATTGGTGAGCTTTTCTAGACAAGGCATTTATTATATGCTCATGATTTCTTAATCACAATTGTGTTTACTGGTTCTTTGGATGATAACGTGATCCCCCATTTTTACCTCTGTTTTTTCAAAACACTTTCCTGGTTTTGTTTAGAATGGGGAAAATGGGGTATTATTTCTGAAAGCACTGTTTCTACTTGTGTATTTGTGCTATTCTGCTGTAGCACAGCTCCTCCTGGAGGTTATGTAGCAGAAAAACAGGAAAGGAAAAGCTTTTTACGTAGAGTTCGGATCTCAGTTCTGCGACAAAACCAAAAGTAGATACAATATTTAACAACCTTGTGTTAAAAGTTGTCAATGGTGGTGATAGAGTAAGCTCATGGGCGGGGGGGGGGGGACGGGACGGACAGCAGCACTGGGGCTGTCTTGTCCAAGAGCTTCCCAAAATCTGCAGCTAACACTGTTTTATATCTCACACAAGGTGTGTGTATATATACCATGATTATATATATAAACTTAAATAGGCAATGCCCAATCTTGCATTAGATAGTGACCTTCACCTTAGGCTGTTCAACTATAATACTAAGGCCGCCTTCCCCAACCTGGTTCCATCCAGATGTGTTGGGCTACAATTCTCCTTTACCTAGCCAACATGCCCAACACATCTGGAAGGCACCATATTTGGGCTTTCTGAATTTTTATTATAATCAGAGAGTTTCTTAATTTCTTGGTTATCATGTTTTATTGTTCTGTATGTACATTTCATTGTTGCTGCCTGCAATTTTAAACTTGATATCAAAATAAAATAAAATTCCATGAAGAAAATCCCCAGCATCCATATAAGTTAGAATGCTTTAAGAGGTTTGAAAGGTAGGCTTCCCACAACCAGAACACTATAGATTTAGGGTGCAGGGCAGACCTGTGCTCCACAGCACTGAAGCAATCCTTGCCTCCTAGTAGGTCGACGCAGGCAGCCAAGGCCTAGCAAAACCAAACATGGAGCAGCAACAAGTAGGCCATGGTGAATGGGAACAGCAGCTACCAGGACACAGTGAGCAGGAACCAGTGAGTAGCAGCCAACAAAACATACCCACTGCATCCTCCTCACTGCCTTCATATGCTGCATCAGTGAGCAGGATATGGTGAGCAGGAGAAGTGTGTAGCAAGTGACCATCAGCCAAGAGCATCTGCAACCACCTGCTTGCCGCTCCTGCATGCTACTACCACCTACTCCTGCATACTACTGGTACTACTCACCACATCCTGCTCCCTGCATCCTGCTTGCAAGGAGCAGGCACTGGTGAGCAGGAGGCAGCAGGCAAGGTGCAAGAAGAAATTAACAGTAGAATGCAGCATTGCAGCAAGCAGCAGGAAGTAGTAAGAGGGAGGATTCAGAGCAAGTCAGACCAGGGGTCCATCTAGCTCAGCATGATCTCCCACCTAGTGGGAGCCAGCATGGGCAACGCTCAGGAATGCTGGGAGTTGTGGTCCAAAACTTCTGGAGGGCACCAGGTTGAAGAAGGCCATTGTACATTGACTGGCAATGGCTCTGACTAGTGTTTCAGACAGCCGTCTATCTCAGCCATACCTGGAGACATTTTGACTGCAAAAGCTTTATTATTTATTTATTTAAGTTATCATTTATTATTCCTTTTTCTACACTGTCTTCTCTGCCACTGAGCTACAACCCTTGATGATACTCAATCCCACCCTCAGTTACGTGGTTATGGAATCCCTTCTCTTTCAAATTGATAAAGAGCATAGCCTGAAGGCAGACAATGCCACTGCCTCACTTCGGGCGTTACTAGACGAGGCTCTAGCGCGCGTTACCTTCCGCAGTCACGTCGAGGCTTCCAGATGACGTTCACGAGGATCCGCCGTTATCCCGCGGTGAAGCCTCTTTCTCCCGACTTTAAAAAAGTGAGTTTTAGGACGCCTTTTCCTGCTGTCCCGCGGTAATTCGGAGTACGTGTGGGAGGATGTGAGGTCACTGCGGTCCGCACTGGGCAGGAAAAGGCGTGCTAAGGGGGAGTGGTCAGCGGCTTCGGTCAAGCCGCCTCCTCCATTTGCGCGCAGTCCGGCAGCTGGGGCAGCGCGGCGGAGCGGCTTTTTTTTTTTATTTCCCCAGTGACAGTTTGCGCAGGAACGGAGGACCGGAAAAGTGGCTGGTGACTCCTTGCGGTGGGCAGCTACCGTGGCCGCATAATGGCGGTGCTGTACGCTGCCTGTTAGTGTGGGTACCAGGCTGGCAGAGGGCAGAGCTGTTTGTGGGCTGCTGCCATGGCTACGGCCAGATGTGGGTTGGCTCCTTGGGATGGGGCACAGGGCACAGAGGCGGTCATCGCCGCCGACACCTCAGAGGCATGATGGGAGATGTAGGCACAGAGTGCCCATGCAGACGATTGACCTCGGGTCATATGACACCCGCCACGACCCCCATCAGGAAGTGAGCGCATCAATGTTGACCCTCAACAGCACCAGCAGCACTTCGGCTGGCACTGGCACTGCCGCCGCTGCCGCCGCCAGGGCCGGCGGCGGCATCGCTGACGGCTGCGCAAGTTTGCGGTCTTTCGGACGTGCGCAAACCGTGCAGCGAGCGAAAAAAAAAGCCGCGGCAATCAGGCCGGTGTGGCTGCGCAACCGTTCTCGCGGCGGCAGCAGCACAACCGGCGCAAACTTCCGCCACAAATCGAAGGCAGGTGTGGATGATGAGGCGTCACGGCTGAACGGGAAAAGCCGCTTTCACCGCTCCTCAACGACGGAACACCCGGTACGTCTAGCAACGCCCTTCCTGAAACCAAATAGATCCGGGTCTATTCAGATGACGGAAGCAAGCTGGGATATAAATGCAATAAAATTAAGGGGTTTTTTTAAGCTATCTAAAAGGAAAACTACTGCAGAAACGTTCAACATATTTTGCTTCTTCCATGGAATATATTAAGAGATAATATTTGAACTAAGTGGAAATCACAGCTGCTTTGGGAAGTATAACTCCAGGTACAGTGATCTAGCCACCCCCCACCCCACCCCCAAAAAATAATCTCAGAAAGAACAGCTGGTTAAAAAACTTGAAACACCAATTTATATTTATATATTCATGGGTATGTTAATGGACATCAGCAGGGAGGACGCGCTCCCACACTTGCTAGAAATCAACAGGGAAGCATCCTATGCGCAATACAGTTCTCTTCTGCATTAAACTTAAGTCAAGTCAATTTTCACGGACACATGGGCCACAGCCGTGGCACTTAATTCTTTTTGATCTTCAGCCTGTTGAATTTCACGTCCCACTGTGCTCCCCTGCCGTTTATTTTTAACTGCTAATTTGTTTGGACATCATTAAAAAGAAAGTACTCTGATTTCTTCTAGTAATAAGGCACTGAGCTGCCTGTCAAGTCCTTTTAAAAAGCAAGGGCCAGAGAGCAACAGCAAGAACCAAAGATAATGGACTGTTGACAACTGGGAAACAGGTAAAGAATCACACACCAGGTGTCCTTACATAGCCAGTTCTTCAGTTCATTCCACCCATCTACTGCCAAAAAATAAATAAAATAAATGTACCTCTAAATTGTCGTTGCTGTTGGGCACCTGGAAAAACTGCACATAAGATCTAGAAGAGGAGAAAATATTCCTGGACTATTTGCTATTTGATCCATCCTCACCCACAATTCTGATGCTATCAATTATTATTTAGTCAACAGTATGCTGAAAGCTGTGGTTCAATGAATATGGATTAGTCATTTTGGTTAATTATGTGTAAAAGTTGGATTAATCTCTGTTGGATAATTCTTTAAACTGTAATTTAATTGAGCTTTAAAAACAAACAAAACTAAGGAGGTGATCCTTGAGAAAAGAAATAGGTTTGGGGTCCAGCAAAATTGATAACACAACCCTATCCATATTTACTCAGAAGCAAATACCACTGATTTTAATGGGGCTTCTTCCAAAATAAATCTCCGGAGGATATCAACCTTGGATTGATTACATATTTTTTGTATGAAGTGAAAAGGTACCCTAATTGTTCAGGTAGACGATTGTTTTCTTTAAAAAAAATAATAATAATTAATATATATATATATATATATATATATATATATATATATATATTCTCCTTTGTAAGAAAAGGGAGTGAAACATCACATAAAAATGAAATGTTTTTATTGAACAGTCAACTAAAACTCAGACAAGTAATTGATGAAGGCAGGATCTACATGGGGGATTTACTCTGGTGCAACTCGCCTCACACACACAATGATGGCACATGTCTTTCCTCCCCTCTCCACAGCAACCACAGGTTCTCATGCCATAAAACCCACATTTTGCAAAGCCGTTTTGGAACCGATTTTCTCTTTAAAGCAGTTTCTCTGCGTTTTGAAACTCACTGTTGCTCTGAGAGAGGGCTGGGCGATTGGAATTGCGTTTCCGCTCATTCACTGCTTCGCATAGGTGAATAACTCACACATCTCACATGGCTCTGCTCAGCAGAATGAACTGAAATGCCAGATAAACATGTCTACTCAGAAATAAATCACATTGTTCCAATTGCACTTACTCCTCCTTCCCCTTTCTCTCCAATTGTTGATGATGTGTTGTTCAATTGCAGGAGCCCAGCCTCATATGCAGAAAATAATGCAGTTTCTCCTGCTGACATTTGCCCAGTGACAGCATCCTCCCATGTATGCACTGCATTAGCTGGCAATATGTGCTACAGAAGAAGTAGATCCGAAATGATGAAAAACTGATTTTAAACTGAATCACCTCAGAAAGTGTCTCCATGTAGATGGGGCCCAAGCTTTTGTTGATTGGGTGGTAGTTCTATTGGACTAGATATTACATTACCAGATACTTTGTGGTGACTTTATAGAATGTAATGGATGCTCCCTATAATAGCCCCCGTGGGTACTGAACATGTGAAGGCAGTAGTGAGCATATGTGGGTTATCCTTGCCTGGATGCCGACACATGTCCTAGCTGTGCTCCCCAGCTGCCATGAGTTCAGCATTAATCAGATTAAGTAGATATACACTCAAAAGGTTCTTCCTAGCTGCTTCACACATTCAGAGCCCAAGGGTACCAAATGAACTGTATAGGGCTAATATAACAACTTGATGTAAGGTGGTGTATAAATGTAATAAATTAATTAAAAATAAATATACAAACATCACAATGCATTTTTTTAAAAAAAATATCTGAAAATGTTTTCCCAGGGCTCATTTAATTAGTACCTCAAAACCAATTAGTCCCCAAAACCTTCAAACTAGAGCTGTGTGCAGATGGCCCCTCCAGAGGGAGGAGAAATTCTCAACCGTTTCTCAAAAGTAGGGCTCACCATCAGCAAGGTTTGTGGGACAACTTCCTCCTTTTTCATAAGGATTTTTTTGTTTTTGTTTTGTACTGCCATGCAAGTTGCAATAGCATCAATTCTGTTGGCAGACTAGTCCCAATTTTGCATCCTCCACCAATGCAGCTGTGAGGGTGGCAGGGTGGTGCCTAACTCCAGGTGGAACTAACGCTGTGCCAGAATCTGTCCTCCAATTTCCTGAAAGGTTTCTTCCCCCATGAAAGGAGCTCCCATTTTTCTGCCTCATTCTCAGGGCAATTTATAATTTGTTTTGCTGCCCTCCAGTACCACCTTTACTGGGGTTCCAGAGAGTGGTTTAATGTTTCAGAACTCATCTTTGTATTTAAGTTCTTGAACTAGTTACTTTTCTTTTAGTCTCACCTGTTTACCTGCTGGGAAATGATTTTTTTGTGACTGGCCATGCTCCCCATGGCAGCCTTTTTATGAATGGGCAAGGCCTCCCTGGCAGCCATTTTGTAAGAGCACTCACGGTATTCTTTCAATGTTCCAAATGAGTCCACAGGCCTAAAAAGGCGGGGGACCCCTGATGGTGTTTGTTTTGATTTTGTTGTTGCCATGTCATTCTTGCTGATTTTTCGTTGTTGCCATGTTGGAGAAGGATGTGGTAGACCTATAGATCTATTGTGGTCTCACTCCAAGTAGCAACTTGGCTTCCTGCTGACAACTCAAAGCCTAGGTGAGAATGCAACATAGCCTTTGAAGGTCACTTGCAGCTCCCATCCATCATAAATAATTGCATAATGATGTTCTACTCAAGCCTGTTCCCTTTTCTCTCCAAGGCCTTTGGCCTTTTTCAAATATGTTAGCCTCTGCGATGCAGCTCTGAAGTACTGTTAGATCCATGTTTTATTTAAAGCAATTAAACATGCTGGACTTGTCTAAAGAAGAAAAAGGGATTGCATTCAAATCTAAATGTGTACACAAGCATTGAAGGGGAGTTGAAAAGGAAACACACTGGGCATGAAGTTAATTACTGCAGCGTAGGAAGATAGTTAATCTCCCTAGAGTAAGTAGTTTCACAATAGTAGACAGATACTTTGCTGTCTTTCTATGCTTTGTGTTGCTATTCGATTTGGAAAGAAAGCTTCCAGTGTTGGAGATTCGATCATTAGGCACATAGTCAACCGGGTTTGTGATGAGTGTTTAGACTGCCTGGTGAATTGCCTGCCTGGTGCGAAGGTGGCGGATATAATTCACTGCTTAGGTAGCCTAGCTGATAGTGCTGGTATGGAGTCAGTGGTCATGGTCCATGTGGGGAAATGTAGTCATGATGTCCTGGAAGCCAAATTTAGGTTGCTAGTACCATCCAGGCCAATCAAGTTGGCTTTCTCTGAAATGCTACCAGTTCCGTATGCAGGGCTAGGTAGATGTGAAGCTAAGGAGTCTCAGTGCACTGATGAGATGGTTTGTTTAGCTTGGGGGAAAAGGAGAGTAAGGGGAAACAAGATAGAAGTGTACAAAATTATGCATTTTGTGGAGAATGTGGATAGTGAGACATTTTGGATAAATTCCTGGAGGAGAAAGCTATCAATGGCTACTAGTCCTGATGGCTATGTGCTACCTCAAGCACATGAGAGGCAGTAAGTCTATGTACACCTGCAGCTAAGGAACATGGGTGGGATAGTGCTTTTGCTTGTGGGTTCCTGGTTGGCCACTGTGTGAACAGAATGCTGGACTAGATGGACCCTTCGTCTGATCCAGCATGGTTCTTCTTATGCTCTTAAATGGAAGCTTTCATTCCAATGCAACTGGCAGATGCAGGGCCTTCCATTTGGATTGGGACCACAGCAGGGGACAAAAGGTTAAAGACTCCTTTCCCTTACCACCACCACCACCCACCCAGCCACCCACCTATGACAGATCCCAATCTGATAATACTGACCCCTCACCTGCAATTACTTAAGAAAAACTATCATGCACTTGTTACTGGTGTGAATGGTGTCATATCCAATTCGTTCTATGGCCTCCATCAGGAAAGCCTTGCAAAAGGCCAGAGATTAAAATATAAAATCTCAAGGACATCTTGCCTATATCTACATTAGTCCTTTCACTAATAAACCAACACTGGCCTGCGTTCACTGAATTAGGTAGAGGGAGGGAGGCATTGTCTCTGCAAAAATATACACCCACTGCATGCATGTAGGCTCGCTCTCTCTCTCTCTCTCTCTCTCTCTCTCTCTCTCTCTCTCTCTCTCTCTCTCTCTCTCTCTCTCTCTGACATGATCAACAACCCTGCAAAGGCCAGTTCCCTGGTCATGGGTACCTAATGGAGGCTGCAGTCAGCTCTTGAGCCAAATGAATACATGGAAGGAAGGGGCAGCGATAGCAGGCGAAACCTCATTTTCCCCACCCACCTCTGCACGTGTTCAGGGAAAAGTGTGACTGTCCTGTGAAAAAGGCATGGCAACCTGCAAGAGCAAGACTTTGAAACAGGTTGGTGGCTTTTATTTCAACATTCCTGACAGAGTAATGAAGCTGACAGATAGCAAGGCTAGGGCTCCACTGGGACGTTGAACTCCATTAACCCAGTACTATGTGCTACTTGCTCAATAATGTTCCAAGATTAGTGTGTGTGTGTGCGTGAGAGAGAGGCCAGATCTACACCAAGCAGGTTATAACACTTTGAAAGTGGTTTGAAAATGGTATATGGAATGTGCCCTGGGCCCCAACAGTTTCAGTGCACTTCAAAACTGTTATACATAGGTAGTGTAGACCCTGCCTGAGAAAGAGAGAGAGAATACTTTTTATTGGATCAACATTTCTGACCCTTCCACCTCTTAAAGCCATAAAAGTGATCTTTGTACAAATACTCAAGTACAAATACACACACGTAGCACATCTGATATGGACACTGTTCATTTGGAAGATACAGTGCACTTTCTTTTAGAATACATCACTCCTCCGATGCATTAGAAAGGGAAACACTGTGATTTCATGCCTGATGTGTGCACTTTGGATTCAGGTCTCCCTATGGGCAAGTGAACATTTAGTAAAGGGGCTCTACCTTAGGTGTCGCTGGTGGATCATTTTTCTCACCACCATCCCAAAAGCTCCTCCCAAGACACTGGCAGGGGAGCACTCAGAAATAAGGAACTGGTTTTAAATTTGTGTACTGACTTGCAAATACATTGCATCATTTCACCAACACTGTGCTTGCCACTGAACTTTGAGTATGCCTAATCTGCTTGTTGTTCCAGTTTCTTGGCCATCCCCTCCCCTTGGCAGAGTATGATCGTTATGGAGGAATGCAAATTTCACTGCATACTTTGTCGATTTCTTGTTGATATTAATTATAACAAAGAGCTTTAGAGGAAGCAATGAATGTTGAAAATACACTTAGATCATACTGCAAAAGAAACAATCCGTATATGCCATATTGTCATGTTGGCTCAAAGACATTTGCTTTCTTTTGGCATGTTTACTTATCACTGTTTTATATGCACTAGAAAGTTTTAGGATTGTGGCTACTAATGTCAACAATTTATTATATTTTCCTCTCCCACTTTATCACACTGTCAAAGTTCAAATTCATTAAGTCCTTATAATAATTAGTATATGAACTCATAAAATGTTCTTAAAAGAACCAATTCAGTTAGATTTAATTTTAAAAAGTTAGCATTTCTCGCTGCCTTTCCTAAAATGCACAGAAATTTTTGCTTACTGTACATGCAACACCCTACAAGTAATCATTTAACAATCACTCCAGGTATAGGCATGAATGCTTAGGAAATGGATAGCAGGATGCATCATGAGCTACGCCTCCTCTCCACCAGAAACCATGCTCCCCCTTAATGAGGTTGCTGTCAAAAGTATATGAGAGGAGTATCCATGACCTGCATCCCTAATTCTAAGGGTGTTTTCACTAGAAGCAGGCACAATCTCTCTGTTAGATACCTAGCAACATATAGGCCCCGTTCAGACAACACGCTAAACCATGCTGCTTAACCACAAAATGTTAGAGAAATCTGCAACAGATTCAAATGGGTTAGGATTCCTTTGAATCTGTCATGCAAATTCTGCAGCATAATACCAGCTTTTTCCATGTTGCATGGATTCTGCTGACTTTCAGTCCATTTTACTACGGGGGTGGGGGTGGGATTTGCACAAATTCATATTAATAAATTTTATTTCTTACCCGCCTCTCCATTCCAATCAAGGCAGGGAACAACAATAAACGATAAAATACATAAAACTGAATTAAAACATAATATACATTTTAAAAAAATCCTTAAACCCCCCACACTAATGCAGACTTGTGCTTATATGCACGTGTGCAAGTGGAACAAAATTCTTGTACATTCCTAAAGAATATATCCGATTCTGTCAATGAGCAGACACGGGAAGGAAAGACGCCTGACAAACCACTAAACACAGACGGAATGAATTTAACCAATTCCATACATCCCTCGTCCTTCCCACAGCTTCAGAGAGAGTGTCGTTCCAGGATTCTATTTGCTGAGTGTGTGTGTGTGTGTGTGTGTGTGTGTGTGTGTGTGTGTGTAAATAACTATGTGTGTGAGAGAGCATAAACAGCTTTAATGTGAAGAGATCCCAGATGACTCTGAAATAGGAAGATTTCCTACCAGCTTCAGTTCTGTTCTGTCTGGATTCAGCTTCAATATGTTTAACCTCATGCACAGCTTCCAGACACCTGTTTAAGGCCAAGATTCCCTGGGTTTGTAGATCAAGAAATGCAGAGCTTGGTATCATCAACATATCAATGGCGGCAAATCCCCTGGACTTCACACTGATGTTCAACACCATCAGCAATAATACTGATCCATGAGGGACAAAGTAGGTCAATTTCCAGAGTGCTGAACTAGTCTCTCTGGTTACCACATTGAATAGTGTCAGTTAAAATCCTTAAAACCATTGGAAAATCAGCCTACTAATTCTGAACAGATGTTCAAGCTGGTCTAAAAGAATAAGAAGAGCTACACTCTCGACAACTACTGAGAGGCTGAACAGAATCAATGGGGAAATCCTCCTTCATCAAACTTCAGACAAGAGCCACTAAGTCTCTGTCAGACCTACTACCAGATAAAACCCTTCATTAAAAAGCTTCCAGTATGCTTCATCCATAAATAATTAAACTTCCTTTCTACCACATGTGCAAATCATTCTAATCTCTAATTAGCATTTTTGCATAATTATGATGTTTTAAGGACTCACTACCCTTTTTAATATCCTGCTCTCCCTCAAAGAGACATTTGACCACCGTCCACAAATTTCAGCCTTAGTCATTTTAGCCAACCATGAGACTCAGCTGTAGTAGACAACTGGCTGTCCTCATAACGCTCTGAAGAATAACTTCCAGAGCGGTGTCTGTGCCTGTCTGTTCATGGCAACCAGCAAAGATTCTTATGGCGCTTTAAAAACTATTTTGTTATAGCATAGGTAGTACCCTCAGAAGCTGGTCTATTTGCCAGAAGATAGACAGGGAGAGCAATCCTATGGGGAAAGGGGGCATTCCCAAGGGTGGGGAGGTGAGGAGACCAGGGTGACTGCCTCATGCTGTTTCCTATCGCTGCCCCAGCCTCCTTCCGTCTCCCTTGGAGGCACCACTGCTAGATGGGCAAAATTGCCCATCTAGCAGAAATGCAGGGTGGCTGCAAGGTCAAATTGCCACTCTCCTGCTCTCTGCTGCATTGGATAGTCAGCAGCCTTCAAGTTCACAGGCTGCCATCGGGATAGATGGTGCCTTTGTTGCCCATGATAGCTAGGAATTATAGGAGTTGCAGTACAATACACCTGGAGGGTACCGGTTTGGGGAAGGCTGCTTTAGGGAAATAAAATTTCTGAGCAGAGGTGCTGCTTTCCTAATGTCATTAGCTAAGGTCTGCGCCAGATGTAATAAGACAGGTGTAAAATGTTGCACTGGAGAAATGGGATTGGTGGGTTTTTAAAATAATAATTTTAGCTTTACATTTTTATTCCTGGTTTGCTTAACAAAGAATTTTATTAAAGTTGAGAATTAGTATTATGGAATTTTATCATTAACTTTTTTTGGGGGGGTGTCATTTTCAATTATTAGTCATTTTCTCTTATCTATGCTTAATTTTTACTTTTGTAATACACTAGATATTTTCCTGACCTAGAGTTAAAACCCAAAACACACAGGTTCCCCTCACTCTCCATACTCAGGAGTTTAATCCACAAAAGTTTAGACTACAATAAATGTTAGTCTTTGTTGCCTTCGATTTCTGTTGTTTATTCTCAAGAATGTTACCTTATCATACATACCTTGTTTTGATTTTTATCTATTCCACTCCGTTGCTCAATATTTTCTGTAATCTGTGTGGGAAGAGAAAAACTGCCAGCCAAGAATAGCTTCAGTCTCTTTGGGAAGAAACAACAACCCACAGCACTAATATATAATCCATATAAGGAAGTTGCCACATTTCTTGTATTCCTGTGGTTGCTTCCCCCCAGAAAGTTATATTAAAAACAACTCTTGTGCTCTACAAATAAAATGTTATAAATACAAATGGCTTTCTGGGTTATATTTCCCAGATCTTCTTTTCTCCATGAGTTATTGCCCTAGATTAGATTCAGAATAAGGATCAAACACACCATTAATTCGTGACCAATCCACCAAGAACTTCTGTTCAGCTCCATTCATTTCAATGAGACTTGCACAGGAGCAATGCTGAGTAGATTTAATCATTATTATGGTGCTTGGAATGCTTTGTGACTAGATGCTACTCTGAGCACTGCACATAAATTCAAGGGTTGTGGGGGGTGGGGAAAATGCTGAGAAATGATGGGCCCAATGTCTTAAGAACAGGAGAAGGGTTATGCTGGATCAGACCAAAGGCCTATCTAGTCTGACATTCTGTTTGCACTGTAGCCAACCAGATGCTTATGGGAATCCACATGAGTGCAAGAGCAATTGGGATTGAGGTGGATACTGGCTCTGATACTGAAGTTCATATATAGCCACCATATCTAGTAGCCACTGATAGCCTTATCATCAGCTATGAATTTGTCTAACCTCTTATAAAGCTGCCTAAGTTAGTGGGCATTGTTACATCTTGTGACAGTGAATGCCATAGTTGTGTGAAGAAGTACTTCCTTTCAACCTGTCTTGCTTCATGGGATAGCTAGTAGGTGTTTAGGGACATAGGAAACTGCCTTATGCCAAGCCAGACTATTGGTCTATCTAACTACATATTGTACAGAATGAAGTAAGAATTCAGTCCCGCAATTTGAAGGTAAAAATGGAAGAATAATATTGGTTTTGATGCAGGGCAACTTTATAGCACCAAGGGTTGCTCCCAGACACCATGGATGAGACCTCCAGTTAAGGAGGCAAGCGTTCTTAATGCAGCAACAGCAGCTAGTCTTTGTGATAATTAACCATAGAAAAAGACAATAGGGGGAAAAGAAATGTTGTGGGATTGTTCAGAGATGATGCTCTCCAGCTAATAAAGCATGAACAGTCATTGTGTCCAGACTCTCCCTCTTCCTCTTCTCTCCTTTCTCTCCTCCACTTGTGCACCATAGTAGAATACTTCCAGGCTTTAATAAGACAGTTTGCTGTTACACCTGAACTGGGAAATGATATTTTAAATCTTTGTTTAAAAACGGGGGTATGAAACCAGGATCAGACACTGCATTAGTAAACAGAAATTAAATCATGCTTTCCCTGTTTTGATGTAATGGGGAAATGTAGTTTAATAAACTACAATACAAGCATCAAAGTGGGGCATGAGAGGGGAAAGTCGAAGACAGAGCAGCAGGTGGGCTCATTTTTGGTCTAAATCATGATTTATTAGTCGTAGATAATTTCATCTGAACTGGGCCCCTGTGAAAAGGCCCATGGCATTGTAATAAATGAAGATCAAAACAGCACAAAACCTAACCAAGAAATTGTGCAGTACACACACTGCCCAACTCTTCTATCCTCTATGAATTTATTCACTTTTTATCACAACTTATTTTCAAATATGCATTTCAATGGACTATTCAAGTAAATGGAAACTCCGGAATGGATGTTAAATACTTTACTGTTTAATCCCAACATTAAGTTTCAGGGGCCTGCTGGATATATTCCAAATTTAGATACTAATAAAGGCAGTCTGGAGTTTAATCTTTGCAATGCTAAGCAGAGCAAAGTATATCGGATTTGGCGTCAGTCAAGCTACAAAGCGGGAGCTGTGAGGGGAGGGAGAATGAAAAAATATAATTGTTCCAGGCACAATTTAAATGCCCATCAGGTCAATATCTCATGAATAAAAAGTTTCAGCAGCAGCAGCCCTTCAAATCAAGAAGCAGCTTCATTAGCCCTCTTGGCTCCAGCGTTTTCCAGTTCGCCACACAAGTCAAGGCATAACACAAGTGGCTACTCCGAGAAGTATCCAAGCCAAGGAGTGGTCCCAATCATTCCCATTAATGGTGAGAGCTCCTTCTTCCTCCTGCAAAGTATCCATGCTTAGAGTTCATGCTATACTGAATCAATCTTCTTGCTTGCTGCTGAACTCTGTCGGTTCGGGGTGAGTTCAGACTCTCCTCCAGGAACTCCTCTTTAGCTCATTAGAGACTCCTTCGTTCTCTCCTTTTGCACATTGCAGCACTATTCCAGCCCAAGGGAAGAAGAAAGCCAGGCACGACTCTTTCAGACAACTAGGCAAGCTATTTTTATGCGTTCGCCTGAAGGGGTTTGTGCCGCAGACAAGGGAGGCCCACGGTGCAGCGTCAGCATTGCCATCATAGAGGATTTAAAACAAGAGCTTCAGTTCGAGGCCCAGCGGCAGCAACTCAAGAGCATGTATCAGGGTACCCAAAGGAGCATTAATACAAAAGGAAGGTTAAGAAGTGAAGTGTGTGTTGAGGATGGTGGGGTGGGGAACAATCCAACAGGAAGTACCATTGCAAAACCTGTACAGTCCGGGCAAAATGGTCTGCAGTTGGTTTATTTGCCCTTATTTTTGAAATACGTATGTGACCTCATTCACTGAGTGCCAATGCTTAACTGACATCAACTGCCCTGTGGGAAAGAAGGGGCAAGGGCAGGCAATGGACACCTCAGGCCTTGCTCCATTTGGATCACCACCACCACCACCGGGCCAACTGACATCAACTGCCCTGTGGGGAAAAGGAGTGAGGGAGAGAGGAGCAGGCAAAGGGAACATCAGGGCCTGTTCCAGTTAGACAGCTGCCCCCCAGAGCCAACTGACACCAACTGTCCAATGGGCCAGAAAAAGGAGCAGGGGAGGCAAGAACAGGCAACGGGAACGTCAGGGCCTGAACCTATTGGACTGCCCCACCCCAGGCCCAACTGACACCAGCTGTCCATGGAAAAGATAAGCAGATTCTGGCTCCTGGTCAGGTGAGCTGGGTATGTTGTTCAGTTTCGGTTTTTGAGCAGTTGGTTTTTACTCATCAGTTGTATTTTATAAATATTGTAAGCCACTTTGAGGAGGCTAGTCCAAAAACGGGGAGTAAATTGACTAAATAAATAATACTTATGAAGCCAAAATGGCATCGTCCATACTCATGAGGGAGGTAACAGCTTGGGAGAACTCTCAGATTTATAGATGTAACCCTCCCCACAAAAAATATCCATCTTCCCCAGTATTATGGACACTGACTGGCAGCAGCTGTCCAGGGTTTCAGGCAGTTTTCCTGCCCTAACTGGAGGGACCAGGGATTAAACCCATGATTCCTGCATGCAAAGGATGTTTTGTACCATGGATTTATGGCTCCTCCTGTGGCCGTGGGGTGTGGGTGGGGACAGAAAATTGAAGGGGAGCGATGGCATGGCTAGCCAGCTGAGACCTTGAACAGTGGGACTGTGCTACACCAGAACATGTTAGTGTTTTTCCTAATCATTATATATTTTCCATAATCATGAAATCAGATTTGAGTTAACAGTGAGGATTCCCCAGTGCTGTTGCTTTGCTACATGTAGGGTTTTCCTAACTGAGACATCTGAACCTGGAGCCCGTGGGTTAGGTGAGGGTTAAACAACTCTCGCATAACCCTAAAACAGACCATGGGTTGGAATGGTCCCCATGTTTGAATGGCACAAAAGCCACATTCATTGCTTGAATGTTCAGGATGGTGCCTGTGGGCCCATCATGTCTTAAATAAACTGTACTAAAACTATGAAGGAAACTTTTCCACATGCAGGGATTTATGTCATTTACATGAGTGGAAGCTGATGGGGTGGTGAATCTGCTCCTGGCTTCAGTCAGAACCAGTCAGAACTTTAAAGGAGATACCTGACTGAAACCCAGAGTAGATTCATCACCCTACTGACATCACAGACACCAGCCTCCACTGGTCATTTATGTAAATGACATAAATCCCTGCAGGTTCAGATGACATGACAAATCACAGTTGTGGCTTGAATATCCAAAATGGCTGCTGGGATGCACTGTAACCCATCTGTTTGATCGTGCCTTACAGCAAATTTGCTCAGCAAGGAAGCCTCAAAGTGGGCTCAGACTGAGCCGCATGGGAACTGGTTTTAATGTTGTCCTAACAGCCAACTGATTAATTTTATTTACATTATAAATTAGCACTAGGCGCTCTGGTGGCTGAGCTTGTCCAGGGGTCGGTGCAAAATAATTATTCCATTTGCAGCTCTACTTGCTTAAGGCTTTGCCGTATCGAGTATGAAGCTAATTTTCTGCCTCCGCTTCCCACTTTGAAACATGAAACATACTAAGTAAATGGCTTTGGGGCAGGGAAAAGAGCAAAAGTTGTGCAGATGAGTAAAGTTGAGGAGGTAAAGCAATTTTGCAAGCAAGCCTCATTCTAGTCCAGGCTGATTATCGTATTCTATGGGATCCAGATTTAGGAATATGCAATCATAGAATCATAGAATCATAGAGTTGGAAGGGGCCTATAAGGCCATTGAGTCCAACCCCCTGTTCGATGCAGGAATCCACCCTACTGCATACCTGACAAATCTACCTCCACCTCTTCCTCTTCCTCATGACAGCCTCTCTGACCTGCAATGGGCTATGGTGTGAGTGGTGTGTAAACTTCTGCAAGCACCTTGGATAGCTATTTTAGAGTTTTGACTAGTTCTGAATGGTTCTGACTGAAACCTGGACTGGATTCACATCCCCACTGACAACAGAGCCACCAGCCTCCACTGCACAAGCTCTACCCCCGAGCTATAAACTTTGGCACGAGATTCCATTGCCTTCTATTGTAATAATTTTGCATTCATAATGACGTTGAACACTCCAAAACATGGCAACCATGCCACCAGAAAATGGATTTAATTTTTTCTGCACCAATTGAATGGGCAATTTCTCCTTCTCCTAGAAGAACACCTCTTTCCATCCCTGTTCCCCAAGTGCTAGTCTACAGAGTTAACAAAGCCTGATGAAATATTTGAATTTTGAACACCATTACCCCCATTCCTTCACATTCACTGAGCACATGCCTCAGGTGAATACATAGCTGACAAATCAAATGTAAAACCTGCACTCAGCCATCAATATTTAATAAATGGCTCCGTCCATGTCCCTTTGCTTCTTCTCTCTGATACATTAAATTGGGATGGTGATACAAGTTATGAATAGAATAAAAAAATTAGCATGGAAGGCTCAATTCTCCTCTCCTTAAAGTGAACCTCTCACTTTCTAGGTATTAGAAATCAAGACTTTGTCTAAATTTCATTATATTTTCTTCAGGTTCTAGATATTGACACATATTCAGATAAAACTACATGAGGTGGAGACAGCACTTAAGCTAAATCTGTTACCAATGTAGTGATAGTTTTCCTTATAGTTCAAAATTGCTGTATCAGTTCAATTGAACTCCAGGGCTTTCTGACTGATAGAGTAATGGGTTGATTGTCTATTTCTTGTTCAGTACTAGCTTTGAGTGATCGATTGCTCTGGATGGCATTCCTATTCGATGCATACAGTGATTTTGAGGGCCTCAAACTCTTAGAAATAAGAATCTGGATGCCAATGTGGAGTTTCATGTTCTGGGTCCTTCCTTACGTGCAGCCACATTCTGCTTTTTAGAATACCCCCCTTTTCCTGTCCTTCGAGCCTAGTGTAAATCCTTGGGTGGACTAGTCTGTCCATCCAAGAGTATGCTCACATACTGGCTTGATCAAGATACGGCTCTGCCTCAAACGGTACAATATACCTAATTTAGATTTTTAATTATACTTTATGTCCATTGATTTCTTTTTTGTATAGCCACTGAAGAAGGCCCAGGAATATAGGTTACCGGGCCAAAACACCCTGGGCTACTTTGGAGAACAAAATTCTAGTTTTCACATCTTGAGACCATGGGCCGGATCTACACTACTGCTTTAAAGTGCTTTATAACAGTTTTAAAGCGCTTTAAAGCAGTAGTGTAGATCCGGCCTGAGTCTCTCCTTTTGATTTTAGATGTTCTCCAGTTTTGTTCCATTGCTTTCTTGCAACGTCTCATTTGCCTTCTGGGTAGGCCAATCTTAAGTTCTTTTATAGTTAATAAACTTGAGCTACTTAGGTCAGGTTTATTGTCACTCCTCTATTGTAACACCAATGCTCACTTCAGAGGTTTACAATTCAGATTTAGAACAACTTCAAACCTGCTAAATTATGATCTTCAACACTCAAGGAATCCTGGGCTCTGTGACTTTGTCATGAGAGCTAGTGTGATGCAATGGACAGAGTGTTGGAGTAGGAGTGAGCAGATCAAGGTTCAAACTTCTATTCAGCCATGAAATTCACTGGGAGACCTTGAGAACCTCCCATTCAGAACCTGAAACCCCAAACACCGGACCGCAATTGAAAAGCACAAGCACAATGCTAATTTTCTATCCAATGAATCAAAAACAGTTGCATCTGGACCAGGTCATTGACCTGATATGATGTTATTGTAAATTGTGTGTTATTTTTACACTTTTACATTATTTCCACTGGGGGGGGGGGAAATAAAATAAAATAATGTGTGTTATTTAAGAATGTAAGAAGAGCCATATTGGAACAGACCAGGGATCCATCTAGTCAAGCATTCTGTTCACACAGTGGCCACAGAGGCTGTTGTCCAGGTACCCACAAGCAGGACACAAGTGCTACAGCCCCCACCCACCCATAGGTTTACTGCCTTTGATCCTAGAAATAAAGTGCTTAAAATTTTAAAACAACAACAACAACAACAACCATATGCAGGAGAAATCAAAGCAGACCAATTGGTCCATCCCTAATCACAATACTTACCACCCAAGATCAGATTAGGCTATATGCTGACCTAGAAGACTCCTCTCAAGGTTAACATCGCTTTGGATTTTGGCCTTCGGATTTGGCTTTTTCAGAAGGAGCTTTGGTTCTACCTGTTTCTACAGAGGTAGCATCGACTGTCTCTTTTTGAGCTCATTTACAGATTAATACACGCAGTGCAATGGGTTGAAGATCAGTAACTTTCAAGGACTAGCTGGTGGGGAGCCCCCCTCTTAGCAATAAACCATGAGGAAGTCAAGATTTACAGTTTGCCCTAGTCAGGAGGGAATGGGATTTCAGAGCAGCCTCTGGAGTTATTTTATTGTCTGGAAAGAAGGCTGCAAGACCTACCAGATCCTGTTGCGACAACAGAGAAGCTTGTTTGCTGAGGCAAAGAGTTAAACATTCTAATACACGGGATCTCTAGAAACCTGACATAACCATGGCCCAAGAGTGCCTGAGTTTCCACTAGCCTCTTGACCACATCATGAGATGTGCCATGTTTCTGATGTGGGCTGGCTTCTCTTTACTTTCATATAGCATAGTTCAAGCCATTAGCACTTATCATAATTATAATTTTTGCTCCCACTAACTATAGATTTTTCTGTCACCTAGAAATATATGGTTTGCACACTAGATCAGTGGATTATGAGAAACAATTAGTTTCCCCCAAAATCCTCATTTTTATTCCTCTTCTTGCCTACAACGTAGCAGCTAATTTTACACCAAGGACCTAATTACTTCAGTTCTCCTGGCATTTTTCTTCTGGGCTTCAAACAATCATAAAGACTGTGTAGCGGTGTCTGAAGTCCTCATTAGAACTGCAAAAATCTCAACTAGTGAGCAGGCGCTAAGAAAATCATATCTAACAAAAGCAAACCCAAACCCATTGTCTGATGTGACCTTTTTTAAAGAGATGTAGAGCATTATTTTCATCATCACATGAGTGAATGGCTCACCTACACCTTATTTTGATTTGGATTTCACCTTGCCTTTGGAATTTCGTTTTTTGTTTGTTTATCTAAAGGAAATGACAAAGAAAGAACAACTAGCCACCTCCTCAAACAGAAAAGAGATCACACCAAATTGCTATCATTTTCATCCTTCCCTGGAAGTTGCAGAAATTTTCCCTACCTTTGCAGGGAATAGAAGCAGTGGAGGCTGATGGCTCCAGTGTCAGTGGGGTGGTAAATCCCCTTCAGGTTTCAGTCTGAGCCAGTCAAGACTCTAAAGGAGCTATTCAAGGTGCTTCCATCTCAGATAGCTCCTTTAGAGTTCTGACTGGAGTCTCGGACTGGATGCACCATCCCACTGACATCGGAGCCACCAACCTCCACTGGATAGAGGTCCCATAACAGTGTGTTGGAAGTACTTGATACATTTCTAGGTTTACATTAAATTTACACAACTTTCCCTGAAAGTGGGGGATAATAAGGTGTCACTCTTTGGGGGGGTTGAAGTGGAGGGGTAAATTGATTAATGTCAATTCAGGATGTAATGGAGAGAGCATATCATTAATAAGGTCACAAGGAGTGGCCAGCAAGGTATTTCACCATGCAGCTCTATTGCTAATCCACATTGCAACCAGCCATGGTGATAATCCACTGTGGTTTAGCATAACATGAGAACCAAGTCTGCAATTAGAGGCAAGGAAAGCTATCTTTCAACTCTGGAAAAGACCCTTTAAAACAGGGTTGAGCAACTTCCAGGAGTTGGGGAGCTGCATTGCCTCCCCTCCCTGGAACCCAGGGGGGAAGATACCCCCATCCCCAAAATCGCCACCAAATTTGCAGCAAAAGAAGCAGCAAATTTCGTAATGAAACAAGGTGTGCTTGCAAACCAAGTGGACGCCTTGTTTGCAAACAGAAAACACTTTGGGGAGTTGGAGTGTGATTCATGTGCGAATACATGTCATGCACTCCTCACGTGCCATGTTTATTTGAAAAATCGCTGGTTTTCCCTCTGTGTTTTTTTTTCCTGGCACCATGGCAACTTCAGCAGCCCATTGGCAGCAATTGCAGTACTGTACCCCCTCACCTCAAAAACAGCCATGGTGGCACAGCATGCAGCCTATGGGCTGTGTACTCCTCTCTTGGAGGAATCGTTTTTCGGAAGGAGGTGAGGGTGGCAGTGGCTTTACTCTGCAGGGTGTTTCAAAGCTGCCTGCCTACCTTCACTTTTGCTTAACCTGGCTATTTGTAAATACATTCAAATATTACAAATGCCTCTTTGTCAAATACTTCCTTCCAAAGGAAATAAAACCCAGGTAAATACTGCAGCAGCTTCAAACCTCTTGCCTTCAGGGCCACGGAGCACATGGAAGACGGCTTGCGCACAAAAAAGTTGCACAACTATCCCCATTTACTTGGGAGCAAGCCTATTGAACTCAATGGAGCTTACTTTTGATTAGACATGCATAGGATTACATTGAAAAACAATAACAACATTACCACTAGCAACAGCAGATTTTTTTTAAAATGAAATCATTAAAATGCAGCACCATAAAAATGACCCAAATGTGAAGCAGAAGGGGCCAAGTGTATTTCCCTGTGAAATTACTTCTATATACATTCTGTTTTGCACAGTGTCCTCGTCTTCAGCTTTCTCATATCTTACTAAATCTCTTGTATTAGGATGTGATTTCTCTGTACTGGTATATTAATTCCCCAGGGGAGCAAAGAGATAAGTGTAGGAGTGTGGAAGTCAGAGCACTTCTTCAGAGATGCTAATGTGGTCTTTGGAAAGTTAGCTGTCAAATAAGAAGGTTCTTCACCTTCGCAACTGCTGTCTTGAACACAGTCAGGCTGCTGAGTCATGTTTGCCTCATCAGAGTAATGGTTTTGCTCTGCTGTTGTTTCCTTCAGTCTTACATTTTCAGTATCAGCAACTCTTTTGCTTAAGGGCAGGATTTTCTATTAGTCTCTTCCTATCCACAGTGTTTTTGTTATCATTTCCAGCATATAATTTTCTGGTTAATTTATTTACTTACTCGCCCCCCTCCCCTCTCTCTCATTAGGATTTTATTGGCTATTAGACTTAATAGTTCCTCCAAAAGCCAAGAATAGCTCTTAGGGTCCAGCCAGAACTCCCAGAGCTTAAACTGAGAAGTTTTGCAAATGCGGATGACTTGCCACTTTACAAACCCTCAAGCAGTTTGCATATCATTCTGGCTAAGTGACAGGTGGCCACTGATCTGAAGTGTCTGTTGGATCCAGATAAGGGGAGTCCAAAATGACTTCTGTGTGTGGCTTTCTTGGAGCGGTTATGTCATCTAAGCATGGCTAAATTTTGTGGCGGGCACTGGTGGCAATACAGCCTATGGAAAGGCACTGTTGGAATCCTTCCCCTCGAAACAGGTAGCACACACTGTGAAAGATTTTTTGGAAGCCCAGCCATCATCATCATCATCATCATCATCTGCCAAAGACTGTTTTCTGCAAGTTTGTAGAAAGGATATGGAAACTCAGCCACCATTTTTATGTTCTTGGAATGACTAATCAGGAATAGTTCTGCCACTGCAACCAAAGTTTAACAACTTTTATTCTGAAAAATTTCTTCTGAAAATACTAAAAATACTCCAACTTTGCACCCTCCAGGCTATTATCCTCCTATCATGCTGCTGGGGATGATGGGAGTTGCAGTCTAACAGAACTGAAGGGTGCTAGATTGGGAAAGCCTGCAACATGTTATTGGGGTTTTTTTGCCGCTGGATACCATAGCAATGACATTTCCAGTTATACTGAGAGTGCTATTATATTTTAGGCAATATTCTCAGTTGTGGAAGGTTTGAGGTTAAGTACCTTGAATTTCATCAGCAAACATGTGATATGATGTGACATAAAGAGCTTTATCGCACAATCAGCTCTTACTCCATCTCTATTCCACTAAACCAAAATGCATGCTGAAATCTCTTGTGTTGATTACAAGATAGATGGAAATGTAACTGTAATGAGCACTGTGGGCCCAATCCTTTCCCCATGCTTGCAATTTAAAGTGCAGATTAGTGAGCACTAGCTGGCACTATAAACTGTAGGCGCCGGGGAGCCCCAATCCAGATTGGGACTACAACAGGGTGGGAAAGGTTAAAGCCTCCATACCCCCACACCGGGGTTCCAATCTGGCTCAGGGCCCCTGCCCTTACACTAGAGAAAAACAGAACAAAAGACATAGGTGCTTGCTTGTCTTTAATGCTTAGGCTCTGAGCTATGGCCCCTCCCGCCAGATTCTATCTCTAGCAGAGTGTGTGTGTGTGTGTGTGTGTGTGTGTGTGTGTGTGTGTGTGTTTAGGAAAAAATAAACTTCACCTCACAGCTCTTTGAATTGGCTCCACTGGCAGGGACTCTTAGGGAAATAATGTAGCAGCCTTTGATTTCTTCGTATGAGCTGGTTTGAAGTCTGAAAACATATGCCTCTTGACATAAAAATGTTTGGAGTTCTCTTAAATATCCCTATAGAATTCGTAGTGTTGAGGTAGCACAGAGGGCTTTTTATCTATGGCCTTAGATGCTTTCCAAGTTTTCATACTGGCATGTAGAATAATAACAATAATGTTATTCTTGTTGGCAATTTTAACATTCTTGTTCTGTCTTCCTGCTTCATTGCTTTTATTATATGCCGGCTTGTCACAGTTTAGATGAAAGATTACTCCAAGTATACCGGCTGATGCAACATGCTGTGAAAGTCTATCTTTTGTGCTATTTTTGTTGAAACGTGTGGAAAGATTTCAGACACTTATTTTTCCAGTGCCTATATTTTTGATGCTTTTGTTGTTTGCTTTTCAAAATTATTTGTTCTTTGTGGTCTTAATATCAGGATCATTTTCCTAGATTATCCAAAACTGTGATTTTGCAGCTGTCACAGAGTCTACCTGTCCATGGAAAAAGTCAGTTCCTCCACTCCCACCCACCCCACACACATCAAAGAAGGAAAACTCTCACAGTGGTTGCTTATTCTTGAATAACAATTGTTCAGAGATCACTATCCATCCAAGTTCAAAACATCTTGAGAAATCAGGCAAAGAAGGGGCAGAAAACTATGTTTCTCTGCTTCATAATTAAGTCTCAAACGAGGTCTGCATTTCCCCTCCATTGATTTTATTGCTGGATATGAAATTTTTCCTTCAGAATAATAAAGACAGTGCAATCCTGTGCATTTCTACTCAGAAGTAAACTCGACTGTATTAAATAGGGAATACTCTCTAGTAGGTGTGTTAAAGCATAAGGTCTAAGGTTGCAATCCTAAATGGATCTACCTAGAAGTAAGTGACATTGAACTCAGTAGGACTTATTTCTGAGTATACATGCATAGGATTGTTTCATAAATCTTTTACTAGGAGACTGTCATGTCCATCTTGGCTTTTTACACTTCTTGAGGAATACCAAATTTAGGCATTCAACACCAAGATCCTACACTGGAGGAAGAGCATTTTATACCACCTGGAGCTGGGGCATTATTTTCTGAAGGTACACCCCCTCCAACTGCTAGGAAGACCCAATTTGGCATCCATTGACTAGTTTAGCCAGCATACCATCTAAATGATTTCTGGTTTTGTTAATATAAAATTGTCTCATTACTCTCTACTTCTGTTTCCCACCTACAATGAACCTGGGTTTGTTTTTTTGCCCAAGGATGGTAACGGAGCTGAGCAGAAGCTGGATTGGGGGAGGGGGGGCTCACACTGGGTGCTTAACATGGGGCTAACTTGTGCATAGCAAAGCCCTGGCAAGTCTTGCTTTTTATTTTATTTTTTAAATGAAAGGCAGCTTTGGAAAGTTTAAACTTTGAGCAGAGAAGACATTAATTAATCCTTTATCTTCTACTAGTTTTTCTGCTAAATATTGCCCCCAAAGCTGGAGTTGGAGGGTTTACCATTATATTTCTGGAACCGTCCAGGGGAGAAAGCAGATTGGGATATGTGTGATCCTAATCTTTGTATTCATTGCCCAGAATCAAACTATTTTCCCCCTTTTGATTTGATCCTTTCTGGGTCCAGCCTCTGAGTCATCGAGCTCTTTGTTCCCTCTCTTTTGAATCCAATACTTGGGGCATTTGAGCTAGTGTTTGATCTTTTTGCTTGGGCAGGTCACCTGGTGATTTTTGGACTTAAGTTTTCAAACTTTTAATCAATAGCTATTTCCACTTTGGTAAGAGTAGAGTGCATAAATGTGCTGTGTGCACAATGCACTTATGGTTAAAGGTCCCCTACACCTAGGTCGGTCAACACACATGCATTCACCCAGGTTATGCGTCCAGCATTCACCCACGTTATGCGTCCATGTGAACGAGGACACGTGGCAACACTACAGCTTTGATACGTATGAAGTTTCATTTGGACTTCATGTCTTTTCCCCTGTAGTCAGAAAAGCAGCTTGTGGGGGTAATTATGATTTTGAAAAAATTGCCTCCATTAGGAAAGAGTTAATCATCCCTGCATCATTGTTGTTTCTCCCATCAAATTCACACACATATGGCTGCATTGCAATGAGAGAGAGACTTTGAAAACAGTTTGAAAACTGTATGTGGCGTGTGCCCCAACAGTTGTCACTACTGTTATAAACCATTTTAAAGCAGTAGTGTAGATCCTGCCATGCCGTTTTTGGGCCAGCCTCTCTGATGCTTGAGGGCCCCAAACTGTAGAATACTTCATAAGACACGATGCCAGCACCTCCTTGCTCCCATAGCTGAAAGGAAGGGCATGTCTAAACTACCATTTTCAAATAGGTTCATGTGTATAGCTCTCATGGTTCTTCTCCAAGAAACAGGAATTGCATTTCTGTTGAGTGCAGCTCCAACTCCGGGTTTCTGGTGGCCTTCAACAGGTCGCCTCCCTCAGTGAGTCTACCATCTCATCACTATTGCCACTAACTGCTATGACTCCTCCTCATCTTTCTCACCATTGCTACCATTTTCTTGCTGGAGAGCCAGAGAGCCAGTAGGCAGGGGCAACTATTAATCCTCCTTCTCACCACCACTTTTGTGTGGGCCAGAGCAAAAGGAGGGTGAACAAACAGCTTACCATTACAAAGAGGAGGAGTAAATCCAGGGGGCTCACCGCTGGGCTATGGGTCCTTGGCAGGTGCTGAACTATGCCTACCCTTGACTCTGGCCCTGGATAAGTGTCTAACAAAGAGTTCCAAGAACCTGCATAACAGTACAGTTCCTGTCACATGTAGGGGAAGCCATGATCCTTAAATTATTCAAAACATTTTCAAGCTGTGGAATTAGCTAGGAGGGAATCTACACGGCGTACTGAAGGCGCTTGCGTGCGCCTGCAGTGCGCCCCGAAAACGATGGTGTAGATCCTGCCCAGAAGAGGCGGAGGAAGAGGCGGAGGAGGAGGCAGCTGGGGAATCTGGCCGCGTCCTTGCCGCCGCCGCCCACCTCCCCGCCGGCCTCCTGCTGCCGGCGAAAGAGCCACCCGGGTTGGAGAGCTTGGCAGAAGAAGGCCCAGGTGGCTCTTTCGCCGGCAGCAGGAGGCTGGCGGGGAGGTGGGCGGCGGCGGCAAGGACGCGGCCAGATTCCCCAGCCGCCTCCTCCTCCGCCTCTTCCTCCACCTCTTCTGGGCAGGATCTACACCATCGTTTTCGGGGCACACTGCAGGCGCACACAAGCGCCTTCAGTACGCCGTGTAGATTCCCTCTAGGTGCTATGCAAAAGCAAGGAAAAGAATGATGGAGATGGGTTTAGGGTTCAGCTCCTGGCCATTAGCTTGATGGAGCAAGGTGTGGTGCATGTCAAAAATTTGTTTCCGGAAGGTATGATAGATATGGAACTAACGCACATATTACAGTCGTGTTATGGAGGCCACTTTAAATGGATGTGCACCAGACATTTGTTCTCCAGGCAGTTCGGTTTAAAGGATCCTTCATCCCTTATGCTCTGTTTTCTAGGGGTGTGTTCATATCAGATAATGCAGATTTCCCCAAACTGGTGCCCTCCAGATGTTTCAGATTACAGCTACCATAAGCACCAGCCAGCATGGCCAATGGTCAGGAAACCTGATAGTTGTTGCCCAAAACATCTAGAGGGCACCAGATTGGGGAATGTTGAGATAATGCAAGGAATCCCGACATAAACCACTGGTGTAGAGCAGCACGACATCTTTCGGGAAGGAGCAATGGTATGGTGTGATGCTTCTACAAGGCACTGCTTTTGATCACTGGATGAAATGTAATTGTTTGAGCAGCAATGGCCTTAGGCTAGAACAAACAAGAAAAGAGAGGGGTTTAGAGCAAATCCCTCAGCCTCATGTATTGATTGAGAGTGCGTAAGTAGCATTTCAATCCAGTTTATAAACTTATTCCCAAGGCCTATTTTAATTAAAGCCAACTGGGGGTGGGGGACTTTATCCATTTTGTTTTTGTGTGTGTGTTTTCTAAAGCAGATTTAATCATGGCCATTGGGATTATCTGATTGATTTTTTTTAATCAATTCTATTAATTGTTCTGTGAATGTTATCATGTATCAGCCGCAAAGGGATTGCTCCAGTTTAGTTATTATGGATTAATAATCTGATCACTTGTCAAATCTCTTGGTAGCTATTTTTGCTAATATTTCTTTTTCTGACTTTTTCTGCTCACAAAATGTGTTGAGCCAACAACGAGGAAAATCTCCATAGAACTCTTTGTTTGAAAGAGAAAAGAAATAAGTAGGATCAAGCTGCAAGTATTCAGTCAAATAAGGTTGGGGGGAAATATGAAACCAGCTTTCCCTATCTTGGTGTCTTGCAGATGTTTTGAACTTCAACTCCCTAGCTAGCATGACCAATGGTGAGGAATGATGGGAGTTGTAGTCCAAAACATCTGGAGGATCCAGACTTTGAGAGCATGTACTAAATGGTGTTAGGCTCCGTCACACCTATTTTTTTTCCTGATTTGCCTCCACGATTTCCACCTCCATTTCATTAGCACGTCAAGCTAATGGTCCCTTTCACATGTGCTTGTGGTATTGCCACTGTACTGGTGAAACCTTCTTTCACTTGTTTGCTCTCCCACTTCACTCCACCCCACCCCGTCTCCTTCCCCCTCCAGTTCATTGGTTCTTGATGTTGATGGACATTGTGATGGACGGGTGCCTTCCCCCTGTCCCCCCCCACTGGCTTTATTACCTAGCATTTCATTTCGATTAACTGTTGTGATGAAGAGGGAATTTCACCAGCTGCTGCATACATACAAATGACACCTGCTGAAATTCCCTTTTCCATACAACTGTTAAAAATACAGGAGCCCTGTCCTCCTTTCCATATGGTCACCCTAGTCCTGTTACACTAGCAGTGGGTCCTGCTAATGCACAGGCAGCATTGACTACTGGTCGTTTAGTTAAAACATTTTCCGCTTACACATGTATAAATCAGATGATACTTTCTTTGTTTTGTGCAGTTGAATTGACATTAAACTCCATTGATGAAATTGTCAGATCAGGGTCTATATATATATTAAACAGCCATGACATAACCAGTCTCTTTATTTAGATTTCATCAGGCATCAATGAGCAGTGTGGTCAAAAGCACTGATTGCAAACTGAAAAAAAGATCCAGAAAATATACTGTGGGGACCAGGTTTGTAGATCTTTTGTTCTTATTAGAATGTGAGTATTTGAGGAGGATAAGGAAAGGACACTGTGAAATGTGTTATAAATAGGACTACTTGCAACATTTAGGCTGTAATGCTATACATATATCTACCCTAGAGTAAGTCTGATTGAATGAAATAGGATTTACTTCTGAGTAGACATGCCTTGTTTGGTTATGGCAAGAGGCAGAGCCTTTACATTGATTGCTCCAGGGCTGTGCAGTGAAAATTCCCCAAAGGTGTGCAACTCCCATTCCTTGTTGGAGATGTAAAACACATCGTTCCTCTATCTGGTGCCCTCCAGATGTTTTGGACTTCAACTCCCATTAGCCCCAGCCAGCACTGCCAATTTATGGTCCTGTGGATCTGTCTTCAACAAGAGGAAGAGACCATTGGTGAGAGGAAGAGTTCTGCTCATGGAAGGTCCCTCTGTCCAATTTTTGGGAATCCACAGCTCACCCCAATCCAATGGGTTTTGAGACTCTCTGTGTAGCACTTTTGGGAGGTTGGGGAGCTTGCCCTGGGAAGGAGGGGGCAGGGGAGTTCACTTCTGTCAGTACAGCTGATCCAGCATAAATCTGGATCCAACACAAGGGGGATATAATATAGGCTGACCATATGAAAAGGAGGACAGGGCTCCTGTATCTTTAACTGTTGTGATGAAGAGGGAATTTCACCAGGTGCTTCATGCATACAATGACATCTGCTGAAATTCCCTTTTCAACACAACTGTTAAAGATACAGGAGCCCTGTCCTCCTTTTCATATAGTCACCTTATATAATAGAAATAAACCCACTGGAAGAAAATAGTCTCATAGGCTTTCTGTCAATATGACTGAAGATATATTTTTATGTTGCATTACCATTAGAGATGACTTGATTGTCCTGAACAATGGATAGTTTACATTAAGTAAAGTACATGTGGCAACTTTGTGAATAAGCCCACAGAAGTTACTAGCCCACAAAACAGCAACACCCAACTAACCTGCTGGGGAGTGGCCAAAAGCTGCATGTCTATGCCAGGCAACAAGAAGGGGCTTTTCTTCTCTAGCAGCCTGCTTGGTTTCCATGGTGAACACCAGCCTGATTGCTCACTTGCATGCAGTTCCTTGTTCCTTACTTAGTAGTGCCAACGGGACAGGACTTTGGGGTAGACACCAAACATAGCAGGACTCACTGGCCACATTGTGAAGGAGGTGAAGTCATCTACATCAAAAGGCAGGCCTGGCATCACTGCCACCTGCAGTAGCCCCGCATGCTGCAGCCAGGGCCCCCTAATTTTGCTGTTGTTTTTGTCAATGCATGAGGGGAAGAAGGGGTTGTGGCTGTCGCAAGAGTTTGCGTAACTAGCTCGTGAAGCTCTCGTGGGAGTTTGTGAAACTCTCACGAGACCTCACTTGGCTTTTGTGGGAGGTCACATGAGACCTGTGGCCACTTCTTCCGACTGTGCCATGATGCAGGGAGAGGGCAGGCAGCTGCTCCACAGAGCCCCGTGACCTGCATGCTTGCTGCTGCAAATGCCATGATAGGAGAGTGGCTGGCAGAATTCTCCAGAGCGCTGGCTAGAGGTGTCAGGCTCATTTTTTAAAACAATAACAACAAAATGACTCTCCCACCCCCATCCTTATTATTATTATTATTATTATTATTATTATTATTATTATTATTTTATATAGCACCATCAATGTACATGGTGCTGTACAGAGTAAAACAGTAAATAGCAAGACTCTGCCGCATAGGCTTACAATCTAATAAAATCATAGTAAAACAATAAGGAGGGGAAGAGAATGCAAACAGGCACAGGGTAGGGTAAGCAGGCACAGGGTAGGGTAAAACTAACAGTATAAAGTCTGCACAACATCAAGTTTTAAAAGCTTTAGGAAAAAGAAAAGTTTTTAGTTGAACTTTAAAAGCTGCGGTTGAACTTGTAGTTCTCAAATGTTCTGGAAGAGCGTTCCAGGCGTAAGGGGCAGCAGAAGAAAATGGACGAAGCCGAGCAAGGGAAGTAGAGGCCCTTGGGCAGGCGAGAAACATGGCATCAGAGGAGCGAAGAGCACGAGCAGGGCAATAGTGTGAGATGAGAGAGGAGAGATAGGAAGGAGCTAGACCGTGAAAAGCTTTGAAGGTTAACAGGAGAAGTTTATATTGGATTCTGAAGTGAATTGGAAGCCAATGATGAGATTTCAGAAGCGGAGTAACATGGTCAGAGCGGCGAGCCAAGAAGATGATCTTTGCGGCAGAGTGGTGAACAGAAACCAACGGACTGATGTGAGAAGAAGGAAGATAAATTATATTGCTGAAATGAAGAAGGCTTGGAATAACCAGGAGTGGATATTTATGTGGAAGATCTGTGGGCTCAGTTCAGTTCTGGCATTCAAAACAAATTCTTCAGGTATGAATTCTTACAGGGCTGCCCACTTTAGGTGGTATATCTAGGGGTGTTTCTTTTGCACCTTCCGCTATTTGCTGGATCTCAGGTTTCTAGTAAAAACAAAACAAAACAAAGGAGATCCCACAAGCTTGACACCTACCCACCCTTGCTATTTAAGATACTATGTCATGTACCAAAGAGAGCTCCATCCTTTTGTAGAAAACACCCCCTTTTAGGATCTCAGAATAGATGAGTAATGATGGTGAGTTACATGCAGTGATTGCCTCCCTCCTCAGATTTGTCAGCAACTCTTCCTGCTGGAATAGTAAACCAAAAATGGTTGCAAAGAGAGATTACCTCAGGAGCTCAATGCATTCCAAAGGGAAGTAGTTCAGATATCATAAAAAAGCTAATAAAATGTTTTATAGCCACCTAATGCTTATGAAATCTCCTTAAGGATGGAAGGCAACAAATTTCAATAATGAGGACTTCTTTGTACTAGTAGTTTCAATTACTGTACTTTAATTCGTAAATAATAATAATAATAATAAAAAGGCTTCCAAGTGAAATAGTGAGATGTTTTCCTTAAAGCCAACATTATTAACTTCAACACAATTTAATTAAAAAGCAACGCCTCTGGAGAGTTTTCTAATGAGAAAATGTCATGGTGCCAATAACCCTATTACATGATTGATATCCATGCATAAGCTACCAATATCCAATGAAACAATTATTACCTTGTCCAAGAGTATAACTCTATCTCTAAAGACCAAAAAGGCTGTTAATTTGTGATAGCAGTGACTGGGGACACATTTCACAGAAAGGGAAAAGAACAGATAGTATTCCAGTTCTTAAGCTCTCAAGTAACATTTGGGGTCCAGAGGAAATCAAAAGTAAACATTAAACACTCATAATAAAGTTGTTACAAGCACTGAACTCTTAATTTTGACAAGAGTTCAGATCATGAGGAGCTGTGGACAGATGTTAGCACAGTGACGAGTTTATTGGGTTGGATCCACACTTAATTATAGTTAGAGTAGTGCCATTGACTGCCTCACTCTACTGAATGGTTGTGTTGAGCTTGCTAAATGGACTTCTTTATCAAGACCGGATCTACACATGAGTGGATAAACCACTTATAAACATTTTTAATGGCATTTTCCATCTTATTCCGCCACATGACGCTTGGCTTTTATCGTTTTATTGCTTAGCCTTCCTGTCGTATTATTTTGTGATGTTATTCTTATAAGTCATAGTATGATCTGTTATCTGCCCAATTGTATCGTTCCTAAGCGTTCTTTCTTTTTCTATTTTTTTTTAAAGCCAATCAGCTTCCTAGGGGCATGTTCCTTTTCTTTCGGCGCCCAAAGTTGCAGCCGTTTTTTCAGTCTTGCCTTGTCTTCCTCCTTGCAGCCACAGCCTCCCTGCCCCATTCCATGTATTGACATTGTTCTATATGTGTTTACTCAGAAGTAAGACTCTCTCTGTTCAATGGGCTTTCCTCAAAGGTAAGCCAGCATGTGATGTTAGCAGTTGAAATCAATGGGATTTACTTTTGAGTAAGGGAACCAGCACGCCTGTAGTTCATGAACTTGAAGATGCAAGCAAGCAGGGAGGGAGACTCCAGGCAGGGTTAGCGGATTTACTTTACTGAAAAGTAAATCCCATTGATTTCAACTGCTAACGTGACATGCTGCCCCTTGGTCTGTGCTTAGGAAAAGGACGCAGAAAGAGGGGAAATCTTTCCAGGCCCCCCCTCTCCATTGCTCTCCCCTCCAAGCACAGACCAAGGGGCAGCAGGTCACGTTAGCAGTTGAAATCAATGGGATTTACTTTTCAGTAAAGGAAATCTCCTAACCCTGCCTGGAGTCTCCCTCCCTCCATGGCGCCAGCTTAGGAAAAGCTCCCAGGTGTGGAAAGAGGGGAAATCTTCCCACCACCACCCTTCACCGGACAATGGAAGAAAAGAGGTAGTGGGTGGAACAATAAGCAGACGGGGACTTGAGAAAACAATGATAAAAAATACATTGTGTGGCCCAGATCAGCGGATATCTACGGACAACACAACAGTATGAAACGTATTAATAAATACATGTGCCCGAGACAATCGTAATAAAATAATACATTTAATGACTCAAAAAACGACATTTCATATACCTGTGTAGATCCACTTCAAAGCTGTTGATGGGCTATGAATTCTTGCAAAAAGGTCTGTCTGGTCTGATGGATTCAAGCAGAATGCACAAACATTCTCCTGTGAACCAAACTGGACTTCACCTGGGACTCCTTGCAGCTTTTGTTTTACTAATTGGCAGCCCATGTGACTACTTTGAAGATCAGGGAAGTAGGACTGGGGATGAAATTGTCAACTGTCTCCTCTCTTGTCCTTACCCAGAAGTACCTCCCTTTTCCTGAAGCTTCTGTTATGATTGGGGAGGAAGAGAAGTTACAGATGCTGTCCCTACCTCTACCCTGCCTAAAAGTAGCTTTTTCAAAGCAATTTACACTGGGGAAAGGGCAGGGCAGGAAAGGGTTGAACAGCCTGTCCCTCAGTGCTACTTCTGCAATCTTCAAAGCAGCCCCAGGAGGCTACACTAATTAGTACAACAAAAACTCCAGGAAATCTTAATCAAGTATCCCATGCATGATGTCTGGCTTGGCCTTAAGAGCTTTTCTACATGAGGCTGTTAATCAGTGGTTAATCCACTGCATCTACATTCAGTTTCGTTGCAGACTTGAGATCCAAGCATTTTCTTTCCTGCTTTTCTGCTACAAGACCTCCAGGTGGCACTGCAGAATAGCACAAATACCTAAGGAAATCATGTTTTTCTTTTGCTTTCACAATTAAATCCCACAGTTTCCATGCTCTAAAAATGACTTGCTGAATGTGCTGGTTAGGCACAGAAGTGAAACTGGAAAGTCATGTCTTTCTTTAAAGAACCAGTGGAAAACCATGCGTAGGGGATGACAAGCACACAATAAATGCCTCACGTATAACAGCTCTAAATGTACATGTAGCAATTGTAGATAACAATACTTTCAGTGGATGCAACCAAGAGTAAAACCTGAATGCTTAAACATTCCAGGGCCTGTCAATATTACATGGAGTTCAAAGGGTACCATAAAGAACTCAGTTAAGAACTCTGGTTAAGTACTCACCCATCTGCACCGAATGTCAGTAAAACATTCAACCCTCATTGGCAGAATTCGGTAGCAATCGTATGTCCCTGCCTGAATCATTGCAATATTTGACTTTACTATGTCTTTTCTCTCACCAGATGGCTGTAGTGTCTACAGACCACCTGGCTGTACGTCTTTATGGCGGGGGCACTCGGTGGGTGATTAACCTGCTGCTGCTCATATAACTTCCTTTTTCTTGTGAGATTGTTAGTAACTATGCCTCTCCATAACTTTTCAGTATACAAGCCCTATCCATGAGTTCTTAATAAATTCTGAAGATGTTCTAGCTGAATTGCTATGCAATCATGAAAATAAAACCAAAACATAATGTAAAGTAGCATGGCTCAAAATAACAACAACAACCATCTGATCAGAGCTCTTGCCAATAGAATAATAGTCAAGATTTGTTCCCAGGAAAGTAGAAAACTACAAGATGTATCTACAAGTTGACTTACAATATTTAATTCCAAAAGTATAGGCTGCCCATGGTGTTTTACATTTTTTTTAAAAAATCACGGAAACCAGAGTTTTCATTCATATATATATATATATATATATATATATATATATATATATAGTCTCCTTAAAACTTAACAGGTTTTAAGAGTAAGTAGAATAGAATATTATTATTGCTTTAATCCATATTCAATTTTCTATGCCCCTCGTCGGAAATTACACAAAGAATAATAGGACAGGAAATGGCATAATCACTAACAGGAAACTTTGTAAAGACATTTGTAATAAAATCATTTTGGCTTGTGCATGAAGACACTGGGGAAATCAAGGTTTTGGATTAAAGAAGAGGATAATAAAGTTAGGAGGACAGCCTTTGTCCTGCTAATATCTGTTTCTGGCAGAAATACCATTTTTAAACAGGATTTGGAGCAGTGGACAATTATCTATCTAGATAAAAATTGTATATTTTCATGTGACAAAAGAATACTAGTGGCATATAAAACAGAATCTGCCTTGGTAATGTCTTGTTTATTCGTCTAGAAATAAATCTGGCCTTCTTTTCATGAAAAGACAGCCCTGTTTGACAGAAGAGTGAACTCAACTGCATTGCAGACCCACCAGGCATGGGCCATCCAGCATTTCTAAGAATTTCTGTATGATCACAAAGAACAGCCATGGTGAATTCAGATGATGATGCATCTTTGCCAACAAGTTCATGTAGATTTGTTTTGCGGCTCATTCGCAGCTCATGATCCAAACCCGTGTTTCTCCAATAGTGGGCTGGGGAGCACCAGTGGTCCTCAGTAGGGGGATGTTGTTGAGTGCTGCATCATCCCGCTGAGTGCATCTTTGCTCGCCTTCCATGTCAGGTTTTGGTTGGTCTAATGCCAGCAGCAGCTGGCAGTGCAGAGCAGTGTGATGGAATGAGAAAGCAAGTCTGTGGCATGCAAAATTGGGGAAAGGAGAGGAAAGAAAGGGAAGGGAAAAGAAGAAACAGACAACAGACAGATAGGTTGGACAAATGTGAGAGAAGGAGAAGAAAGAAAGTTTTGGACCAAAACTCCCAGAATACCTGACCACTGGCCAGGTTAGCTTGGGCTAATGAGAGCTGAAGTCCAAGTCATCTTTCCTTTATTTTCTTCTTCCCTTTTTTTAATGTCTGTCTATTAGACAATGAGCCTCCAAGTTTTTAATTTTTGTAGAGCAAAAAATAAATATGATAATGAAATATGCTTAAGCAGGATAAAAGAGTTCTAGGTACAGCTACTGAAATGTTTGTAAATATTGGTTTGAAAAGACAATGCACCAAATAGAGATGACACCGCCCCCCCCCCCCCGGCTGTTGGAACCCAGTGAAGGGAATAGGGTAATGTGTGCATCAAAATACCCATTTCCACATGAAGAATAGTGAGGAGCAGATGAGATTTCATTTTATGTCAGAATGCAAAATGACGTATTGATAAGCACAACAGATCCACCTGACTAGCAGACCATGGGACCCAATACAGACATCAGAAACCCCTTACCATGACCAAGAATGAGCATTTTTTCCCGCGGAAAATGAAACAGAAGCACAGGCTGGGGTGGGAGTGGGGAAAGGGGCTCCCAAGAGCAATGCAGGAAAGCTTGCAATGATTTCCTTCTTTCCATAGAGGTCCAGGACCAGATTTACACCAAGCAGATGTAGATCCTGGCCCCGAACAGTTGTCTATATCATTATAAACCATAAAGCAGTAGTGTAGATCCTGCCCAGGTCAGGGTGGACTCTCTGCATGCCTTCAGATGTAGTGTGGTGTCTACTGTAGCACTTAGTGTGTTGAAAGACTTGTGATCATAGTCCAGCCCTATCATTAGGTAGAGCAAGACATCCACTTCAGGCAGCAGATGCTGGGGGGCAGCAGTGGCAGCTCTTCAGTACCCTGCCCTCAAGTGTGGTGGTGGACCTTATCCTGTTGCCAGTGTTGAAGTGAGATTCAACTGGCAGTCTAGTCAGCTTCTGTGAATGGAATGGAAGGGGGCACCATCTTGTCCATTATCAGTTGACTCAGGGGGCAAAATGACTTGGGCTAGCCCTGCCTGTTCAGGCCCCAAAGTACATCGGTGGCCCTGGGCCAGTCAATCTCTTTGAGCCCAACCTACCTCCCAGGGTTATTCCATGTTGAGACCTTTAGAGAAATGATATGATGTAAATAAATAATAAATAAAATGTATGTGAGTGAATTTGAGTGGATAGGAATTACCATAGTGTGAACACCTTATAAAAAGCTGCAATTTCCCCCTAGATTCATCTCTAGTCCTGCATTTTTGCAGAATCTTTTAACCTCTTAGGGATGCCCTTTCAAATAGGAGGGTTGCATTGCTGAACTTCAGAAGCGTCTTACTGTGTGCAAGGCAGAGATAATGAGGAACAAAATTTGAAAGAAGCAAGATCTAAGGTTATCTACAGTGTAATGATACATCACTGTAATCTGACCATACCAGATTGCTAGACTTAGAGAATTAGGCTTCAGCATCATTAAAAGCAACATTGTGAGCTTTGTGTGTCTTTATCCATCATTTTTTGCTGAAGGATTTAGAAAAGAATCTGAGAAAGGTCTATTATATTCCCTTAGCATCCCGGAAGGCCGGAAGGTTCCAGCAAATCTAGAAGAATCTGTGAGATTGACTTAGAAGTATTTCAGTCCTCCACAGTTATCTTACACAACCAGAAAAGATTCTTGCCTGGCTAATTTGTATGCGGCATCAATTATAATGCAATTCTCTACGGTCACACTATGGTCAAAGAATTATCTTTGGGTCTGCTCCACATTCACATTTAAATCATTTTAGTTTTTGGAGTATAGGATTGGGGCTCCATGCCTCCTATTTTAAAATGGTTGTACTGGATTCCATTGTGGCACATAAAGTTATGGTGGAGGCAATTTTTTTTTTTTTTTTTACTGATATTGAAGTCAGGGAACTGAAGACTAGGGAATGCATCAGTTTCACTTTCTCCCACATTTGATTTATTTATTAAGCCTCAAGTTCTTTCTTTCCTGAATAGGACAAACTCTGCAAGTTTTGATAAATTATCAAAAACAAAATAAAATGAAATTCTCACCCATTTGCACAGGCCAAATTGAATAGACACAGCTGCTTCTAGCCTGAAAAGGAACATGAGGCCCCTACCTACCATATAGCTGTTCAAGATGAGAAGCCTGACAGAAAAAAGAGGTGGCAATTTGAATTTAGTACTGCTGTGGTTGAATGGGAGAATGGGCATCAAATTGCCAAATGCAGTTCAATGTAAGCAAATGTGAAGTGATGCATGTTGGGTAAAAAAAAGTGGCAAAGAGCACCTCCTCCCTGCAAATAGGGATCAGTAGAGGGAAGGAACTGGGCCGAGAGGAATCAGGAGTCGGGGGAGCGAGAGAGGGGCTTTTTTAAAACTTATGTTTAGTTGAATGGACCGCATGTGTGCTCATCTCCTTAAAAAAAAAAAAAGGCAGGCGCAACACCCTCCTTCCTCCCAGGATGTCGCGCCCGCATGTGGACTAAGGGGGGGATCTCACGATCAGGATCTCAGGAGATCCTCCCCCTCCCTCTACACCGATATGGTGTAGAAAGGGCTTTAGTCTTTGCAAGGTTAGTTCTGTCAGATCCCTTTTAAAGGTAAGAGTGCAGTTTGCTATGTGGGGCAGGTGTGGTGGGCGAGAATTAGACATGCTGTTTTTAAAGAACGCCCGGTTACCTCTCAGGAGAGGAAGCACTCTCGCAATGCAACTCTGTGCATGGGCAACTGGATTCAATAGGGCTTCCTCCCAAGTAAGTGGGCATGGGATTGCAGCCATCGTCCCTTAAATCAGAGTAATCTCACCGAAAGGTCTGCAGAAGCGTCCCATCCATTTCGCCTCACAGCCAGACCATCAAATGTCAGGACCTGGTCCGAAAGCTCTTAGCTCTGAGGCTTGAAATTGACATGACAGCTGCAGTCATAAAGCTTTATTTACGTTGCTCTTCCATCTCCAGTTTCCTTTCATGATATGCAAAGAACCCTGTGAAATAGTGGCATTTAATTTTTTAGTATCCATTAGATATGGCTTAATCAATGCATAATTACTGTCGGTCTGAGTGTAGGAGGTATTGTTACCATGGATCATTATAACAACCTTGAAAGGACTCCTAGAGAAAACTTTTGACTTCTGAAACACAATCATACAAGTGGGATCTGCAACAAAATGTTGCCGTTTGGAGTCTGCCTGTTGAGAGTTCCAGTTAGTCAGTCACACTTCCTCTAGGATACTATATCCCATCCCCCTCCCTCCTGGTAGGTTCCCCCTCCCGCCACCCTCCAACAGTTAGCCAATGCTCAGTCCTCATTGGGCTGGGTCCCCCCACCACAATAATGCTCCCAACTCCCAAATACTTTTTGTAGTTCTGCAAATCTTGGGAGGGGGGTGCAAATCTTGGGAGGGGGGTGGGCTTCCAGCCTACTGATACCTCCTTCTTGTAGTGGTCTGTTTTTGGCTACATAAGGGTTGGCATCCATATAATTTTATGTCCTAATAGAAGGACACTAAATTATAGTTGGTTGGTTTGTTTTTACTTCTGCTCACTGCCTTCGGGAGCCATGTCTTCTCATTTGTGCTAAACAAAGATCTGAAGAATTTATGGCTTTTATATTTTCAAAGGAAAACATCCATAGTCTTTACCCTGGATATCTTTTTACACCAGTCCTAAAACCATTAACAGTGAAATCCTATGATGTCTACTCAAAAGCAAGTCTTGTTGAGTTCAGTAAGATTTGCTCCCATGTAGTAAGATTGCAGCTAGTCTGCTAAGCACTCCTTTCCTTCCATCTTCAGACTAGAGGCATTTCTATATGAAGCTGTTATCCCACACCGTTACTGAGGCTTCTGCTGCTGGATTCTTTGGGGGATGAAGATCAGCTCCTTTACATGTGCTTTTTTCTGCGTTTTTTCTTTCTCTGCCTTTCTATATGTTTCATGATACTACCACTAGATGACGCTGCGGTATAGCAAAAATGCACAAATACACAAGACTCTCATTCTGTCATTTCTAAATAATAGCAGACTTCCCTTGTTAGGGGAAAAAAGGGATAATGGTTGCAAAGAGGCCCTGGAGGATCATGTAAACAACCTGCAGACTACCGTGAGTGAGCAATCAGGGGCATACAATAAAAGCATTGCATAGAAAAGCTCTACTACATTCTATAGGCTGGGGCTTTTCATCATACCCACTAACATCCTTTCTCCCCCCCCCTTTTTTTTTTTTTTTTGTCTGGCCTACTTTGTGACATTTCAGTTGGTTCTAAGTAAGGTATTCTCATACTGGGGGGTTGGGATTTTCCCCCTAATGGACCAACACAGCTACCTATCATCTTTAATATCTTCTGAAGTTTCACAGCTGTTTATTAATTTGCAAAATAAAACTGACTGGAATGATTTGGAAATTGTGGGCTAATGGGTTCCTTGTGGATGGATTACCACTCTCAGTGGAGGCTGGTGTCTCTGATATCAGTGGTGCAGTGAATCCGCTCTGGATTTCACTCAGAACCAGTCAAAACTCTAAAGGAACTATCCAATAACCCAATGCCCAAAATAGGTTCAGCACATTGGACCACTCTTTTAGAGTTCTGACTGAAACCTGGCACAAATTCACCACCACACTGACATCAGAGCCACCAGCCTCCACTAACCAGTCTCTTGACAGTGATGCTAAGATGCTTGCTTTATACCAAGTCAGATCATTACTCATCTAGCTGTAATGGGGGATTATTGCTCTGTGCCGTGGCTCCTAAGCCATGGGGTTCCACAGGGCTCTATTTTATCCCCTATGCTGTTTAACATATACATGAAGCCGCTGGGGGAGGTTATCCGGAGATGTGGACTGAGGTGTCATCAATATGCGGATGATACCCAGCTCTACCTTTCCTTTTCATCAAACCCAGGTGAGGCAGTGGCTGTTCTGAACCAGTGCCTGGGCATGGTAATGGACTGGATGAGGGCTAATAAAATTCTTGGCCCTGTGGGGAAGAAGAAAGACCGAGGGGACAGGAGCAGGCAGAAGTAACATTGGGGCCTGCTCCTCTTGGACTCTTCCCCCACCCCCACAGGGCAAACTGCCATCTTGGCCCTGTGGGGAAGAAGAAGGACCGAGGGGACAGGAGCAGCCAGAAGTAACATCGGGGCCTGCTCCTCTTGGACTCTTCCCCCACCCTCACAGGGCAAACTGCCATCTTGGCCCTGTGGGGAAGAAGAAAGACCAAGGGGACAGGAGCAGACAGAAGTAACATCGGGGCCTGCTCCTCTTGGACTCTCTCTCTGTGTCTCTCTCTCTCTTTCTCTCTCCTCCCTCCCTCCCTCCCTCCCTCCTGGACTCCTTTTCCTTGTGTGTCATGTCTTTATTAGACTGTAAGCCTGAGGGCAGGGACTGTCTTTTTTGCTAAGTGTAAGCCGCTCCGAGAGCCTTTTTTGGCTGAGGAGCGGGGTATAAGTATGATAAATAAATAAATAAATAAAATAATAAACTGAAACTCAGTCCAGACAAGACAGAGGTACTGTTAGCGGGTGGTTCATCTGTCCGGCGAGGTGATGTTTGCCCTGTCCTGGATGGGGTTGCACTCCCCCTGAAGGATAGGGTCCGTAGTTTGGGGGTGCTCTTGGATCCAGAACTTGAGGCACAGGTGGACTCAGTGGCAAAGAGCACCTTTTATCAGCTTAGGCTGATATACCAACTATGCTCTTATCTGGACAGTGATAGCCTAGCTACAGTTATCCATGCTCTGATAACCTCTCGTTTGGATTACTGCAATGCGTTATACGTGGGGCTGCCTTTGAAAACGGTCCGGAAACTTCAACTGGTACAAAACAGGGCAGCACGTTTACTAACAGGGACTGGCCAACGAGACGACATTACGCCAGTCCTTTTCCAGCTTCATTGGCTGCCAGTCCAAGTCTGGCCCGATTCAAAGTGCTGGTATTAACATTTAAAGCCCTAAACGGCTTGGGGCCAGGTTATCTGAAGGAACGCCTTCTCCCATATGTACCTGCCTGGACCCTAAGGTCATCCTCAGGGGTCCTTCTCCATGAGCCCCTGCCAAAGGAAGGTGGCTACCAGGAGGAGGGCCTTCTCTGCTGTGGCACCCTGGCTGTGGAATGAGCTCCCTAAGGAGGTTCGCTTGGCACCTACATTATATGCTTTTAGACGCCAGGTGAAGACCTTTTTATTCTCCCAGCATTTTAACAGTCTATAAATAAATTTTAACTTGGTGTTTTAAATTTGTCATTTTTCATTGCTGCTGTTTTTATCTGGTTGAGCTTTTATATTGTATTTTATATTATGGTTTTATACTGTTGTTTTATACTTTGAATGTTTTTAATTTTTGTGAACCGCCCAGAGAGCTCCGGCTAGTGGGCGGTATAGAAATGTAATAAATAAATAAATAAATAAAATAGCTCAGTATTGTCTACTCTTACTGACAGCAACTTTCTAGGTTTTTAGACAGGACAAGGTTTCCCAGCTCTAGGTGAAGATGCCAAAGATTGAACCTGGCACCTTTTCCATACAAAGCACATGCAACATGAAGGATTGATTTGGGGCTGGGACCTTTCCCATGTCTGATGGTGCCCAATAATTCCAGACCGGTAATTCAATAGGAATTGGGAGGCAGGCTCTACAACAGAGATGGGCAACTTGTGGCCGTCCAGATGTTTTGGGCTACAAGTCCCATCAGACCTAGCCAGCATAGCCTATGGTTAGGGATAATGGGGTTCATAGGCCAAAGAGAGAGCCACAAGTTGCCCATTCTTGCTGTTTAGGTAGGAGTGAATAAGTGATATTGTTTCTGGACTGTCACCTTCTGGGCATCTTGGTTGAGATGAGAATCCATGGAGAAGTGCAATTTCCAAAAGTAGTGGAGTTATCACCTGTTCAATACAAATCTTTGCATTCATAATATGAAGGATATGTCTGCACAGGGGAAAAGGCCCAAATCTTTGCCATAGTGCCTTCTGCAAGCTTGACGGTTGAAATAAATGTCTTTTCTAGGCTGACACATGTTTTTTTTTGGGGGGGGGCAGCAAATATGGGGCTCAAGCATATGCCTGAGTGCGAAATATAGGAGAAAGAAGATGGAATAACCATTTCCTCTTTAGAACATTTGCCAATGTTATCAGAATTTGAAACATTGATTCTTAGGTAGCGTGACCATATAGAAAGGAGGACAGGGCTCCTGTATCTTTAACAGTTGTATTGAAATGGTAATTTCAGCAGGTGTCATTTGTATCAAGTGATGAAGAGGGAATTTCACCAGGTGCTGCATGCATACAAATACTTCCTGCTGAAATTCCCTTTTCTATGCAACTGTTAAAGATACAGGAGCCCTGTCCTCCTTTTCATATGGTTACGTTATCCTTAGGTGGTAAAGTTTGGAGGAGTTGATAATATGAAGAATGTTTGTCCTTCATTCCTACTCCTGAGTGCCTTGGCTTCTGGCTTAATGGGCAAACAACTTGCTTCTCCACTGCAGCCAAGTTGGTTTAATTGACCACGTTGGTAGCCAAATGCCAACTAGAGACCATTCACAGCTTAACAAGACCCATACCTGCATTCGTGGAGAATATTACAGAATGAATGTCTCCCTTACCATACCATTTACAAGGAGGTAATATTTTCCAAAACTATTAATCCAGCTGGGACCATAAAAATGCAAAACTCTTTTATCAGATATTATTAGCTATCAAACAGATGTCCTGGTTGCTTAAAATGCAGGAGAGGCTCTTTATGAAGTCATTACAATTCCTTTAAAACCTTCCTTCAGTTTGACAGCACTCACTATTTTAAGTGACCCCACCACCATGGCAATCACCTTTACATAAAACCTGCCTGGAAAAGGGAAATAATTCATGGACCTAATGAGACAGGGGCTTATTGGGAGAGGAGGGAAGAGTTGATGGAAGTATTACATTTTTAAACACACACGCGTCATTTTTCCAGTGATTTACAAAGTATAAGTCTGCAAACCTATATGTCTTTGCCTGGGGAGTAAGTCCCACTGAGTTCAGTGGGATTTACTTCTGAGTAGGCATGTATAAGGTTGCATTGTAAAAGTCCTTTTCAGAACCAAACCAGAGCACCATCTGCTGGTAGCTTCTACTATTGAATAAATAGGCTGATTGGTGCTTCCAGAGTATAATGATGGGGAAATAACGTGCTGCATATGGGAATCTTTCTCTTACCAAAATATATGCTAACTCTTGATAATGGAACAGAGCTATCAATCCCTGCGGTGCTCTTGTAGTTCATAGGAAGTAACGTGGGTATATTAGGAGGTTTGCTGAGAGTAGCATAATGGCCATCTCACCAAAAAGCACATTAGCTCATGATTTACCATGTCGATACATTTATTGCTATGTATGCTCCACTTAGGTGATACGAAAAATGTTAGCATTGTTGTACATTCTGCTGTTTTGTGCAGGGTGACATTTATTGCACTGAGGGAATCTTGCAACATCAGGATTTTTCGTTCCTGTCCTTTTGACATGTTTAGTATTCCGGTCGACACTGTGAAGGGAACAAATGTTTAAAGTGTTGTAAAACTGGGCTTGCATCTCGTCAGAAGCTGCAGTATCCCATATTATGAGGACAGCTTTATCTGCAAAAGGAACTACCCTCGATATAACTGCTAGATGAAGCTTGGTTTAAATGTGATGCCAGGTGGGCAAGAGCGTACCTGTGCAGTGTTGCAACAAGCACCTGAGCATCTTTCTAAAACTGACCACACCATCTGTAATGTTTGCATTCCAGCACAGCACCTTGCCTTGCTGCAGATTCCTGGCATGTTTATAGTGCCTGTGGATCTTAACTGAGCCCTAATCTACCCCAAGCAGGATATTTCACTATGAAAGCGGTATATAAAAGGCAGGAGCCACACTACTGCTTTATAGCGGTATTAAAGTGCACTGACAACTGTTGGGGCCCATAACACATACCATATACCGCTTTCATAGTGCTATATCCTGCTTGGTGTGGCTCCTCCCTTTTATATACCACTTTCATAGTGTTATATCCTGCTTGGTGTAGATTAGGCCCCAGTTTCCAGAAGCCAGGCATAATGCCACACCACTCAGCTACGTTATCCTTATTTGCCTGGCATTGTGTGTGTTTTTGTTGTTTATTCGTTCAGTTGTTTCTGACTCTTCGTGACTTCATGGACCAGCCCACGCCAGAGCTTTCTGTCGGCCGTTGCCACCCCTAGCTCCCCCAAGGTCAAGTCTGTCACCTCCAGAATATCATCTATCCATCTTGCCCTTGGTCGGCCCCTCTTGTAATCAGGTGTAATTCAAGGTGGTGCCTAGGTTAGGAATTCTGAACCATAGGAGAAGGCCTAAGGGGCAGTTAACAGCAGCCCCACTCTTCTGTTCTCTGCTCTCTGTGGAAATATCTACACTTACAGGGGTGGGCAACTTGTGGCCCTCCAGATGTTTTGGCCTACAAGTTCTATCACCTCTCGCGATTGGCTATGCTGACTAGGGCTGATGGAAGTGTTCTTCTGAACTGCATAAGAGCTTCCCCCTTGAAGCATTGGTTTGGATGGAGTGGGAGACCTCCCACTACCTTTGTAGGAGAACAACTACTTGAGCTCTAATCTTGTATTTTGAGCAGCAGAGCATAAAATAGCAGCCCACCTCTTATTTAGAGGTACTCCTGAGTTCCATGAGATTTATTCAGCTCACTGTCTGAGCTGCTTTCTACAAATGCATGGAGACTTCTAGTAATAGAATGCCTATAGCAGGGGTGCTCAACCTCATGCCTGCAAACACCAATGCAAATCTGGACACCTTTCTTGACACCCACCTGTCCCACTTAAAAAAAACTAACACATTTTCTTTACTGTTTGTATTGGTGTGCAAAACGGTGGGTTCAAAGTTTATTGATTGATTGTTCAGCCCCAAATTCCATTCTAGAGAATCTCTGTGCAAGCACATTCCAGAGATGGGTGGATCTGAAGGGAAAAGGGCAGGGCCAAAATACCGGATTATTGTAGTTTAAAGCTCTCACTGCCTGTAACTAAAGCCATAGGAGAGGCGTTGCAATCTTTTAGAATGGGGAAAAAACTGCACAAAAGCTATGAAACAACCGGACAATTGGTGCTTGGGGCCAGGGGAAGAAGGCATCTGGGGAATGCTAGAGGGACGGATTTGGGGCCCAGGCTTCAGGTTCTGCACCCCTGACCATATTTGGGGGCAGAGGAACACAGGATTCAAGCATTATCAAAATCTTTTCAGAACATGATTCAAAGATTTTTTTTCCTGCTTCGTCCTCTGCTTCCTCTTCATTACTTTGCAATGCTGACTTTACAGTCCCACTTTAATGCTGCATTACTCAACTCTCCTTGTGACAGCCACTGTCCATTTACCTGCATTTCCCACTAGTCCCTTTCCTTCCCCATTTGCAGTGCTTGCTTGCCTTTTCCTGGGCACACATAGCCTCCTGCACACCAACCTCTTCCAACTTATCATTAGCTCTGTTTTCAGCCTCCTCAGAGCTTGTATCCCATGGCAGGAATCACTCACTCGAAAGTGAGGTGCTGTCTCTCTCTCTCTCTCTCTCTGCCTGCCCCATTTCTTAATTTAATAACAGGTTAGTTGACCTTTACTTTCTCCTGCCATTCTTCTTAATTATGTTCTGCCAAGATGTGCAATGTTCACAGAAGTAAAGCTGGACTTTTTGTGAGGGATTAGAGAAGGTGATTTAGTACTGAAATCCTCCAACAGTACTTTTCTTGGATAGTTTGATATGGAAGTCAAGCTTCTTATCACAGAGGATTTATTTGGCTGTCTTCTATTTAATTCCCAATTTCCTGCACCTAATAGTCTTACATCCTATGACTGGGATGTTTGTACTAGTAGTAATTTGCTAGCCAGGACTTCATATCAGCCCACTATCCAACTCTCTGGTACAGGCATAGCAAACTATGACTATTTGTTTTACTCCACATCTCTCGGTACCTATTATCTCTACATCATATCATTCTCCAGTTCAGGGGTAATGGATGCAATAGAGTGTCCTCAAGCCATTCTCATAGGAAAACAAAAATTACTCTGTGTCAGTTCCCTCATGCCTGGAACAGTAGCAGCTTCTCCAGTCTAGGCATTGCAAAATACGACAGCTGCTTTCCAAAAACTGCTTTCCAACCAAAAAGAAGCCACTACAGGATGTGACTATAACATATGCCTCAGAGAGACAGTGTCCTTTTTACATTGCCAGCATCTAGCAGAGCCGGGCAGTTTCTTCTTAGAAAGCCTTTGTGGTGTCCAATATACAAGAAACATCCATTTTTGTTGAATCAGTTCCAATTTTAAATCTAAAGAATTAGTACAAATGGAAGTTAAAAGCAACTTTAAATTGATTGCATTCCAATTCCTTATTCCGTTCATCTCTGACCTTCTGAACATCTACATTACTACAGTCCAACAGACTTTTATAAACTGCTATTGTAGGCTTAGCTTTCTGCAAGGAACCAATTAATTCCTCCAACAATACACAAGGCGCTGAAGCACTCATCAGTAATGGTCCAGCTTTTTAACCTATTTTATTGCTGGCTTCCTAAATACATGTTTACCTGAAGCAGTTTTTTTTTTAATGACATTGGATTGGATTCAGCATCTGTCTTTTTTGAGATAGAACAGCTCCCTGCCCATGGAAAGTGCCTCTGCCTGATTTTCAGAGATCCCCCCTTCGCCCTCCACACCAGAGCCCACCCTATTCAGGAGGGTCCCTCAACTTTCTGTGTAGCATTTTCAAGGGCCGGAAGGGACTGCCACGGAAAGTAGCAGGTGCTTCCACCAGCCCAGTTGCAGGTGTCTAAATCTCGATCCAACCCATTGTTATTTATTCTGCTGTTGTAGACATATCTCTCATGGTGGGAAAGTAAATTGCAATTCTGCTCGTAGCTCACAGAGGAAGAGTAATGATTATTAGCACTAGAGGGCCACCCATCTGGAAGCAGACCAGGACCTAGAGGTAAAACATAACTCCCCTGTCAATTTTGCATAATTTGCTTACCTATTAAAGGGGTTCTAAGTTGAACGTGCACATTTTGACATAAAAATAAAAACCTCATGAAAATTAGGCTCAGCTGAGATTGTTACTTATGTTATGCATTGGTTTTCAGATGGGCCCAAGCAGACATTTTCTACCCAGTGTACAATGACAATTTTGGTAATGGAGTGGTGGGAACTGGGTGTCTGGAGCCTGAAGCTCTGAGAACCCTCAGCTACTGATATTTTGGATAAAAAGCCAAGAGGAGGGTGGGGGGAGACCAGGGGGCTGACTTGACATCTTCTTTGCCCTCCTAAATTATTTTCCCCCTCCCCGAAGGACTGCCACTGCTGCCTCCTCCTTCTCCTCCTCCTTCTCGCCCTAGTCTCAGGGAGGGGTGGGGGGAGAGACTGGATGACAGCAAAACCCCACACTTGCTCCTCGACATGGGGGTTATCTGGCGCAACCCTGCAGAGGTTGTGAATCCGGGCCTTCTCAGTGGCTACTCCACACCAAGGGAGACTAGGGCAGGATCTACACACTACTGCTTTAAAACAGTTTATAAGAGTCGTGACAATTGTTGAGGCCCAGGACACACTCCATATGTAGTTTTCAAACCACTTTCAAAGTGTCATATCCTGCTTAGTGTAGATCTGGCCCAGGTTGGTCCCCACTTTGCTGTCCTCCCACGGGCAGGCCTTTGGGATGGCTGCCATCATTGGTTGCAGAAAGGTGGTATAGAAACGTTTTAAATAAATAAATAAAAGATAACTTAGTTTGCTGCTGAAGGGTTTTTTAACTGGTTTTGGTGCTTTCTATTTCATTTATTGTTGTGTTTTTAATTGCTTTGTTTTTTTTGTTATATTTTAATTGAGATTTTACTTTTTATCTCTATTTTATTATCTGCCTTTTACACCATTTTTACTTGAAAGGCAAGCTAATAAATAAGCTCTTAATGAGTATTTAAAATGGAAAAGACCTTTGAATGCATAGGCACATAATTCCGAATAATGTCTGGATGGGGCTTCCTGCTATGTAGTACAGTCCCAAGTGGGAGCCAAGGCAGCATTCATATTATTTTAATAGTATTTGTCTTTGTTTCTAAGTTAAGCAATTATTTTGTCTGTAAAATGTGGATTCACATCTGTACAGGACAGTAACTTATTTGCCAGATTATCTGTGGGGGTCACTTAAGATACACAAGGGGCAAATCTAACTCCGTCTTCTACAATGTTTTTGTTTGGTTTGGTTAACTTGATTATATTTCCTCTACCAAGCCAAAATTGTTTGGCAGAGTTCAATATAGCCGCAGCACTGCAAAATCATGCTGTGCTGAAAAGATAGGGCAAATCAACCCTTGGGTACCCAGTTGTAGTGTTCCACTTTCAGAGCTTGAAGTCACTTAACAGGGCAAAAAGCTCCCTTTCCCTCCATTTCTGCTCACAGGAGTTTGGAGATGGAGGTTGGCAAACTAAGTGTAAATAAAGCACTGGAAAAAATAAAACAGATATTCTTTGCTGGAGCTGCGTTTGTTGCTGCTACGTTGACTTTTCCCAACATCTTTTGTACGTTTTCAGTACTTTATTTACACTTTCATTGCCAATATTTATTTAGTGTAAGGCCTCTTTATACTCTCAAGCCACCTTCTAGCACAGCCTTCCTCAACCTGGGGCGCTCCAGATGTGTTGGACTGCATCTCCCAGAATGCCCCAGGCTGGGGCATTCTGGGAGATGCAGTCCAACACATCTGGAGTGCCCCAGGTTGAGGAAGGCTGTTCTAGCACAATCTGTTGAAATTAGAAGGCTTAAATGTTCTTAACTCTGTGTTTAACTGTAGCTTTAGGAAGGAATCTCAACTCCCTGTACTTTATCTGATAAAACTCAGTGCTACTCATATATCACAACTGAGTCCTCAACTAACTTTTACCCATGTCACATGAAGTGGCAATCTATGAGAAGTTTGGCAGCCCACACAGAGAAAAATAAATGATCTATTTATATGTTTGTATGCTCTGAACAGAAGACTGCCAAAAAATTGGTATATTTTTTTGCATTTAATGCCATTCTTCTCCTTAGAATCCTAAGTTGAAGAAACTGAGGATCAAAAGAAGAATCAGTATTCTGTGTGATATATTTAGTCTAGTATAGAGCATTTCTGATTGCTTACCAGCTCATAGCAACTTAATTTTAAAATACTGTTAACCAAGCATACTATGCAAACTATTAAGTCTCCTTTTGTAAAGAATGAAAGAAAATACATTACCAATGTTATAAAATGATTTCAGTGCTTTGAATTATAATACATCTTTGGTCAATGTACTTTCAAGTGAATTTGCTTGACTTACTGTGCAATTCTATACATACCTACTTAGAAGGAAGTACCCTTGAGTTCAACTTGGCTTATTATTTTTATCTTTATTCCTTTTTGTGTTTGGAACTTTACAAATGTCAGGCTTCAGCAAAATGTACCAGAATAAGATTTAAAAACCTTATTTTTTAAAAAATACAGTGCTTCCTAAACCATTCCACTTGACCACTATTATCTTTAGAATGAAAGATGCAAACCATAACACTTCATCTTTTTCATTACTGTTCCATTAATCAGACTTGAATTTTAGGGACGAAGTTAGCTGAACCTAGTTTCCATGAAAACAACAGAACTTAAATCATCCCTAATGTGTCCCATTGAGTTCAAGTGGACCGAAGTTCAACTTAGTCTGGATCCAACCTGATGAATTATTAGTAGTATAGCTAATCTTTTAAAGTAAAGCAATGTATTGAAAATATTGCAGTACAATTAAATATTGCATTACAATTAAATGTTGACACCTGTATGACCTTGCCCGTTTTGCTATGAGGTCATTTTATTTCAGCGTTTATTTCAGCTTCTCCGGCCTTCATAACCACACTGAAGTTAGGCTTAACTATGCCTGAGGGCCAAAACAGACATTACTTTATATGTGTTGTCTAGTAGCTTTATCTTCAAGTAGGCATGTAGCCCCCAATGACACTGTTCAGACGACACGTTACAGGTGGTTTAAACATTGTGACTTAACATGTCATGTGAACCATTTCTAACCATGGTGGCTACATAACCACAGTTTAAACATGCTCACTAACCATTTGCTGAAAAAGGGTTAGTGGCCTAACCATGGCTTAGCATGTTATCTGAACAGGACCAATATGGATTGGGACCATAATGTGGGGTTTGGAGGACTTTTAAGATCTGGACTGGTTCTCCTGCATCTAATGTACAGTACAATGAAGACTCAGTTGTAAGAAACACATTTAAAATAATGTCTGCTTTGGTCCACAGGGCACCAGAGAGTCCATCATGATTGTGTACAGGAAAAGTGAAGAATCATGTTTGATAACCTGGGGGCATGGATAATCTTAAGGTAAAAAATAGAATGAGACAAACACCGTAGGTACATTCTTTAATATATTAGTGTATTTAAAATAATTGTTTAATGCATTTCTTTTCATTTTTTTTACTCTCCAATAAGCATGTAATAAATTCCTTCTCTCAAAACAAGTGGCTTAGAAACTAGACTTTCAATATATTAATAGCAACTCTTATGGTAGTCTATTGAATGAGATTTTTCTTTATTTATTACATAACGTTTTGTTTGTATATCAACATACTAAGCTCAACCATATTTTGTAAACTGGTAATCTTTTAAAAGCATCCTATTAGGACAGGGGTGCAGAACTTCAGACTCATGGGCCAAATCCTGCCCTCCAGGGCTCCCCAGATGCTCATGCCTCTTTCCCCTGACTTCACCCCTTTCCACTAACCACCAAATGTTTGGTGGTTTCCTGACTTTTGCATGTTTTGTTCCTCATCCTAAAAGTCCGGAATACCTCTTCTAAGGTTTTGTTGCTGCAGTAACAGCTTTAAACAACAATATGATAGTATTTTGTTATTTTGGCCCCATCCCCTTTGCCTTGGGACCCACTTCATTTTGCTTTCAGCCCTGTCCACCACTGTGCCCCCAAGAGCTTCTTTGAAATTGAATTTGGCCTGTGGGCTGAAAGAGGTTCAACACCCCGGCTGTAGTTTTTGAAAAGTTTGGAAAGGCTTCACTTGCCACCATCTCTTTCATTATGATCCTGTTATATTCTCCCAATTTTTTATTTCTAGAGGGCAAGAAATTAGTTCGTCCTGCTACAACGGAATATGTCATTTAACGCTTTTTGGGTGCTCTTCTTTATTGAATCGTCGTGCCACAACCGTGAAGTCTTTAATAAATTCTGTATATGTTTTTTCTTCGAATGTTTCACATTCTCGACACTGGGATGTTTCACTGCCCTGCAAAAATGAAAAGTTTAAGAAGTTAGCATTGTGCTAGTCAAATAAAGACAACGTTGAAAGAGATGGGAAGACACATGCACATGACTGACATGAAGACATTGATGATGATGATGATGATGATGATGATGATGATGATGATGATAGGATCACTTCCTTAGTTAGGTTGAGAATATTTTATTACGATTTCCTAATTCTGAAATGTGACTTGCAGAACATTTTAAAATCCTGACAGTATTCTCCTAGTTCAAGAAAACAACTCATGATGCACTGAAATTCCATAAGGTCAGTGGGATTTCTACATGCAGGCTTTAATGATTGGGAAGATTCTACCTGTAACTCTTAGTATGAAATACATTAAGTTATTGGTTTCCAATTGGTTCCTCAGTAGGTGATCTCTGGAATAGAGAGATGGCCCGGCCCATGATCACTCTTGGACATCCTCTCCCATGGAGTGGAGCCCAATAACTCCCCTAGATTTCCAGTTGCTGCGGGCAATAAAATGAGAGGGACACTGACTAGAGCAATGTTGGGGGGAAATCTGGAACAAATCCATTTGAACGTGGGCGAGAGCTCATTTGAAAGCCTACTCCATGGCAATGAGGGCATCAAAGAAATCAGACTTCTCCACTTATATTCTGTCTGCTCAGAGTTGCCCAATGGAGCTTCTTTTAGGTGGCTAGAGGCCTGTTATGCTCTGGGCCACAAGAAGAAGAGGTGGACTACTTGACAGCCCACGATGGTCAATTTGTACCACACTTTGCAAGGGGTGGCGGAGCTGTTCTGTGTTCCTTGCATGCAGCTACAATGCAAAATGCAGTTTCTCCTAGGTTACACTTACCTGATGGCCTGATAAAAACTTATTGACAGATCTGAACACACGATTCACATTGTCATGAAACTCTTCATCACCTCCGATTTTAGATTCATGCAAAAGTACTTGCAACTCAAGGAAAAAACACTTCACAACTGATATATTACAAGTAACCTAGAAAGAAAGAAAAATTCAATGGGTTTACAATATGAAAGTTTTACAGTCTCATTCTGTCACGACATTTTCCATACATTCAAGCTACCCTGCCTGATTCAAAAGTATAATCTTACTTGTATAAATCTACTATATGGAGCCATACAATTAAAGCTGTTGGTCATCAGCAACCTCTGTAATAACAGAAGCTAGAAAAGGTCACCCCCACTTTCCCAGAGGATGCTGCCAGACAATTATGATCATCTTGCCCACACATTGCATTTGTACATATAAGCAAAGGGCTTGTGTATAAAAGAAAAACAACATCTGGCCTGGACCATAGACTTTGATGCTTACGCCATATAATTTTACTCTGCTTAAAATGCCTACTTTGAAAGTTACCAATTACAATAAAACAAGAGATGAAAGTATAGCGCCAGTGTGGTGAAATGGCTGGAGTGTTGCTCTCAAACTGGGGAGACCTGGGTTCAAATCCCCACTTGGCCATGAAGCTCACCGGGTGACTTTGGGGCAGTCACTGACTCTCAGTCTAACCTACCTCACAGGGTTGTTGGAAGGATAAAATGGACAGGAAGAGGACCATGTACACTGGGCTCCTTGGAAGAAGAGGCGGGTTATAGATGTAATAAATAAACCATGTTGGATAATGACAAACCGGGAAGTTACAGCTTTAAAACTCATCCTAGCTGTGAAGTTCAGTAGGTCACACACTCTCTCAGCAAAACCTGTCTCATGGGGAGATGGAGAACCTTGCAAGTGACCCTACGCTCCTTAGAGGAAGGATGGTATAAAAATGTAATAAATAAATAACATGACTAGAATATCATATTGAAGTTGGGTGTGGAGCATCATAGTGAAAAATAAACCCTCAAACACCAAATATGTCTCAGTACAAGAATCAAAAGAATTTGTTTTTGTAGTTTCTCCATTAGTCAACCAATGGTTTCATGTGAAAGTGCCTATTGATAGGTGATATTTGACAGGTAAGTTGTCCTCATTGACTAGGCTTCCCAAAATATTCCCATAATGAGTCAGAGATGTAAGGGAGATTGTACAGTGCTAATTCCAAAATTCTATGTGTCATGAAATTAGCACATTGAAGAATTAATATGTTGATGAATACCATGATTTCAGGATTAAAGAAGCCAATGGACATGGTATCAGGATTGTCGTAAGAACATAAGAAGAGCCATGCTGGATCAGACCAAAGGTCCATCTAGTCTAGCACTCTCTTCACACAACGTCCAACCAGCTGTCGACCAGGAAACACGAGCAGGACATGGCACAACAGGACCCTTACTACCAAAGTTCCCCAAAACTAGTGTATAGAGGCTTGCTGCCTCTGATACTGGAGGTATCACTTATCTATCAGGACTAGTAGCCATGGATAGCCTTCTCCAGGAATTTATCCAGCCCCCATTTAAAGCCATCCAAATTGGTGGCCATCACCACATCTTGTGGTAATGAATTCCATAGTTAAACTATGTGCTGTGTGAAGAAGTACTTCCTTTTATCTGTCCTGAATCTCCCACCAATCAACTTCATGGGATGACCCTGGGTTCTAGTATTAATGTCTCCCTATCCAGATTCTCCACACCATGCATAATTTTGTAATTAATGCAACTAATCAATCAACTATTAATCATGGGGTTTTATAATATATATTTCCACTTTTCATGCATGGCAATAGAATGCAGATCCAAATATTTTTATTTATTTGTATACTGCTTTCCAGCCCCATGTGGGGCCCCTAAAGAAGCTCATAAAACATCAAATGTGAACCTTGAAGTTCTATCTCCAGACTATGCAGTAACTCTAAATTTCCTATCTTTATAGCCTCCTCTGCCATCAATTGTAAATCCTGAAACTTCAGACTTGCTATCTCATTTTGGATTTTGTTACACCATTACCTGGGAGTAAGTCCCACTGAATTCTATGGGCTTACTTCTGAATAGACATGAATAAGTTTGCACTATTAGGGTCCACTTATTTATATGGATCTGCATGGTATGGTTATACATAGAAGGTGGAAATAAAGTATAAAATTCCATGATTAATTAATTGCTGATTGATTACACTCTATTTGCTAGTCAGAGAGCTTCGGCTATTGGGCGGTATAAAAATGTAATAAATAAATAAATGATAAAACGCCCATTTTATTTCTTAAGAGAGCCATCCTATGGTCCCTGGATGAACATAGGGTGGCTCAGAATACCTTCTGAGGTCTGCTCCAACCTTGGAAGAGGAAGCTGGAGATCAAATCTCTGGCCTGACTCCTTACAGCTTACAACTCTGCCAGGGCCCTCTCCAAGATTGGAAAATCAATGGAGGTCAGAACATAGACCTTGGAAGGGGAAGAGGAAAGGGGTGTTCCAGCGGGTAGGACAGAGATGAGACCATATAGGCCAGGATACGATTTATCCTTAGCCTCCTCCAGCCTCCTTCCTTCCCCCTCTGAAGCACCCTCACTAGATGGGCTGGAAAACCCATTTAGTAAAAATAAAGGAGATTGGAGGACAGAGAGGCATAGATCACTTCCACTGCTCTTCCTGCACTGCTGGCTTCAGCCCATGATGGCATAGGAATTTCAGAAGCCTCCAAGTTCAGGGCGCAGTCCACAGGACTTCATCCTAAGGTAGCCAGGTGGGTCTCCCTTGGGAGGGTGTTCCAAAGCCTGGGCACAGTTACTGAAAAAGTCCTCACCCTGGTTCCAACCAGAGGCATTTCAGGAGTTGTTGGGATATGCAGGAAGGCCTCTGTAGTTGATCTTAAGAAATGGGAAGGCTTGTATGGGAAAAGGAGTGCCTTGAGATATCCTGGTCCCAAACCATGAAGGGCTTTAAAAGGTTATCACCAGCATGTTATGCTGGGGTCGGAAACAAATCAGAAACCAGTGCAGTTGTTTCAGCCAGGGAGTAACATGCTTCCAACAGCCAGCTCCAGTTAACAATCTAGTTGCCGCATTCTGGAACAAGTGAAGTTTCTTGGCAGTTTTCAAGAAAGACCACACATAGTGCACATTGCAGTAGTCCAGGCACGATGCAACTAGTGCATGTTGTACCATAGCTAGAACTGCATATTTGTTTAAAAGACAGAGTAAGCAATGAATTACAAGTTGTAAATTTTATACAACATGTTTTTTATATAACTTATATTTATGAGATTTGTTCACATTTACAAATGTACTTACAGGATAGTTTAAGTCTGCAGTATATAAAGAGGCATCAATCTAAAAAGCAAAAGAATTGACTACGTAAGCAACAGTTTCAGAACTGAGAGATCATAAATTACTGAGTTCCCCCCCCACACACACACACACCCCTAGCTGATTGCGCAAATCGGCAAATTGGAAATCATTGTGAAACTGGATGCTGAGCATTTTGAGAAAGTATACCACCTGTTGGGTATGATTTGGCAGCCACTGAAATTAACAGTAAAAACTGCAGCTTCTCTAATGAGTGCTGGAGAAAGTTCAAGGTGGGCAGCCTTTCAACATATATGCCCTGCAGTGATAACTGAATCACAGCTGAATCATGCTTTTAGGAAAATAGGTCTTTGCTGCTTTACTTCAGTAGCAAGACATACTTTAAAAAATATATTGAAATAGCTTTAAAGAATCAAATGTCCTCAGAGAAAGGACATTTGAGGAAGAGAAAATGAAAATGCTGGAAATAATCATACAGGGTTCACTCTCAGATGTAGAATTTCTGGAAAATAGATTATGGGAAAATTTCCAATTTCATTTATTTAATATGCAGAGCACTCTCAAATGCTGCACTATCACTAGTATAAATGACGTCATGCTAGCATAAACTCTTTCTAGCGCAACACCAACAGCACTTGCTGGGACGATGGGTTTTCCTGGCAATCTCATCATACCAGCAAGCGCTATTGGCATTGCCCATTGCTAGTGCAAAACATCATTTATGTTAGCGGTTGTGCAGCATTGGATACCACCTGTTACATCTCACTTTTCAGAGGTATGCCCTCCAAAAGGTTAACCAGATACTCATTATTAAAGCGAAACCATAATAACTAATACAGCTAATTTGTACAGTGCTTTTAATTTGTAAAGTGTTTGTTGTGAACCCGTAGCCTTAACGAGCAATCCAATCTCATGCACTTTAACCATTGTAACATCCTAAGCACTATATCAAAAGCAGTTAGAAACATATTTAAATTACATCTTTAAAACTTAAATCGTTTTCATTACAATGCTTGTGGTTCCACAGGGCTTCCTGCCTTTGTTATTCAATTTAAACTGTTTCCAAACTCCAGTAGTTGTTGTTTTTTCTTTTCTAATGGGTGGCATTATTCATATCCTTCAAAACAGTGTCAAGTATATCCTGTTTTAGAACGATTTTAAATATGAATTTCAAAGCTAGAGTGGTGATTTGCTGACTTTTTCACTGATTGGCAATTATGTGGGTGAATTTGAGGATCACATTGAAAAAGAAACAAAATGTAATGTTATGTAAGTTTATTTTTTTCCTACTAGCAAACAATTCCATACCCTTCCATTCTTAATCACAGCTTTGATCTCTTTAACCCAGGAGGAGAGGGTGTGTGTGTGTGTGAGAGAGAGAGAGAGAGAGAAAGTCCCCTGTTGGGGTAAAGCACAAAGAACTGTGTTACAAAGAAACACTGAGAAAGGTATTACTGTTGTAGCAGGACAGTTAAATATGGCATATGCTATTAAATAAAGGATGTCTTGAGACTTGAAACATTCCTGTAAAAATTAAGTAAAGTGTTGCTCTGAGTACCACTACAGCACTTCCTCTCTCCTTTTGTGCTGTGCAATTTCCAAATCACAGAGGCCATAATATAATGAACATAACTTCCCTTTCCCCTTTCTGGTGACCATACTGTATTTCTGCCTTGAGCATGGTGTTAATTCACTTCAGTTCTGCTGGTTTACCTCAGAATTGCTTTCAACAATCTGATCCAAATCCACTATCACTGGACGCCAATCAATGGCACTGCTGGTCTGAATTTGTAGTAGATATGAGCTTGGTTTAAACAAAACAACAGAAACTATTAGAAGACTTTAGTGTTATCATAACATCAACAAGAAATGTTAAAACTAGTTATTAAAAAATAAATAAACACACATTAAAAAATAAGCACACATCTCTGATATATTGCGAAACTGTATAGAAACATCATTCATAGGAAGTATTGGTTGTAAATATTTTTATTCAGTAAATGCTTGTGTTTTCACTTATGGTGTGGCATTAGGGATGGGGGAGAAATCTGTCTGATTCACACTTAATACAAACCAACCTGATTCACACTTTCTGAATTAATATATGAACTGAAAAGTAATAATTCTTCAGATTTCAGAGTCTCTGAATTTTGTGATGCATTCCTCTACTCAAAAAACATATAGGTGTAATAATAATAAATTAGAAAAATGCATACATTAGGGGAAATAACATACAACAAAGCAAACGCATGAGTGCAAATGTACATCAAAAGTTTCCATGCAGACTTTTAAAAAAATCACAAACCGATAATTTGTCAGAACAAACTTGCACCTGAAAAAAAATGTGAATGTTATAGAAAGCAAACAGACTTGTCCATCCCTAGTGGTAGCTGTATATGATCCAGAGATCCACTGAATCCCACTAAGGGCACAATCCTATGCACGTTTAAGACAGGGAAAAAGTCCTACCTCTCCTAGCATTCCCCAGCCAGCCATGCTGTATTCAAATGTTTTACCTGAAAAAATGTATCTTCAGGTAGCACATTCAGTGTTGTTAGGATTTCATGGGGCCAGGTTTTCTGAAGGAACGCCTCCTCCCATATGTACCTGCCTGGACCCTATGGTCATCCTCAGGGGTCCTTCTCCATGAGCCCCTGCTAAAGGAAGTGAGGCAGGTGGCTACCAGGCGGAAGGCCTTCTCTGCTGCGGCACCCCGGCTGTGGAATGAGTTCCCTAGAGAGGTTAGCCTGGCACCTACTTTATACTCTTTTCGACACCAGGTAAAGACCTTTCTATTCTCCCAGTATTTTAACAGTTTATCATCTTAGTCTTTTAACTTTGCTGTTTTAAATCTGTATTTTAAATCTATATAAATCTCTGCATTGCTGCTCAGTTTTATCCTGGTTGTGCTTTCATATTGCACTTTTATACTGTGTTTTCATATTGTGGTTTGTTTTATACCTTCAATTGTACTTGATGGTTTTAATTTTTGTAAACTGCTCAGAGAGCTTCGGGTATTGGGCAGTATAGAACAGCAAAAAAATAAATAAATTTCTCTCTGGAATGAAGTTATGCATAGTAAGATCCTGGCACCTACTAGATGAAATTTGACTAATGATGAGAGCCAGAAGTCTTGGCTTATATGAGTGTAGCATCTTAGATTTTTTTAAAAAATATTGTTGATAAACATAAAACAACAACAACTATTATTCACTTTCTTCAACAATGCTAGTGAACTGGACCATACTGATAGCTATTGTTGTTTGTTTGTTTTCTTTTTAAGCAAGACAAATATCGGTATGGCTACAGCAAGACTTTGTCTCCCTATGTACTCAGTGAAGGAGGCGAAACAGTGCTCTGTTATCTCTGAAGAGTAACATCGCATAAAAACAAAAATGCTGTTGGAGTTTTGGTTTGACTTATTGTATGGAAGGGGCCATACTGTTTCTTAGCCTCACTTCTTTAACAGGAGATGGTAATTTATCCTGTAATGTTAAGCATTTTAAATCTCTCTGGTAATGTACTAGTAAATAACAGGAACATTATTACTATTTCCAACTATAATTACCAAAGAATGAAGATGGTAACTGCAGGCTTATTAATTAAAGAACTCCAGAAATAATTGTTCATAATGTCATACATTTTCTGCTGAAGGCAAACATTCTCAAGTGTGTTTTCTGAAAAACATAATAATAATAATAATAATAATAATAATAATAATAATAATAATGTGATTGGTCCAGAAATACATTATACAGTGCATTATTTCTTTTCTTTTCCACATACAGTATTTCTCTTAGGAAACTCGTTCAAAAGACAATATAATAAGGGCCATATGATGCTGTGTATTAAGAAATATATTATTCTTATGTGATATACTTACTGAAAATGTGTCTAGAAATAAAATATATGGAATTACACATACTGAATGAATTTCTCAGGATTGCTCCAACAATGTTTTATATGCTTCCACTATGTTTAGTTCTATTTAACCAGAGTTCACCTTCCTAAATTCTCCCATGACATCATGTGCATGACTGTGAAGGTCTGTGCAAAACCAGGTGTACCAGTATATCTGAACCAGGTGTACTAGTATGTCACATATTATACCAGCAATATCTCTGTGATCACATCTGCAGCATATCTTTTCAGGGACAGCCCAAGGCATTTTGCTGCCTGAGACAGACAAGATCTTGCTTCCCCACATCCCATGTACTAAAGCCAACCAGACTGGCAGTTGAATTTCATGTCCTCCACTACACCGGAGAGCAGCAGTGTCACTTGGGGGCTCACAGCACACTGCATGGCACACATTTGCAGTATCTGTTTGCTCACCACCACCACCACCACCACCAGAAGTTGCTGCTTCTCTCTGCCTAGTGGAAGGGGTGGCCCTAACCTTATACAACAACAACAATCACAGAAATGTAACTGCAAACGGGTTTGCATGAAGGAATTTAGCCAGTCCCCAGTTTCCTTTCCATGAATGTCAACTCTTCAATATAGGTCGCTGTAATTATTGGGCCTGTTCAGACGACACTTCAGGCTCTGTAATTAGAAAAACTGTGGTTCTCTGGTTAGCGGTAACCAGAGAACCACACCAACACGGTTAGAGCCGCTAACCCTGCTGCAGACGGTCCGACTGTTGTTAGTGAATGAGCAGGGTTTAGCAAAACACATCGTACAAGACACCTTAAACCCTGCTGCTTAACTAAAAGCCTTAACCAGAAGAGTTTAAGGTGTCTTCCGAACAGGCCCATTGTAAAGTGATGCACATTGGGACAAAAAAAATCCAACTTCAAGTATGACCTGATGGGATCTGAGCTGGCAGTGACCGACCAAGAAAGAGATCTTGGGGTTGTGGTGACAGTTCATTGAAAATGTCAAACCAGCATGCAGCTGCTGTAAAGAAGGCAAACTCCATGTTAGGCGTTATTAGAAAACAAATTGGGAATAAAACTGCCAGTATCATACTGCCTTTATATAAATCTACGGTGCAACCACACTTAGAATATTGTGTACAGTTTTGGTCACCACACCTAAAATAAGATATTGTAGAGCTGGAAAAAGTGTAGAAAAGGGCAAGTAAAATGATCAAGAGATTTGAGCATCACACTTATGAAGGAATGTTACAACAATTGGGATTTTTCAACTTGAAAAAAGGAGACTGAGGGTGACATGTTAGAGGTGTACAAAATTATGCATGATGTGGAAAATGTAATTAGAGAGACATTTTTCTCCCTCTCCCATAATACTAGAATTCTGGGTCATCCCATGAAGTTGATTTCTGGAAGATTCAGGACAGATAACCATCCCAGATGAACCGCCCAGAGAGCTCCGGCTATTGGGCAGTATAGAAATGTAATAAATAAAAAAATAAATAAAATAAATAAATAAAAGGAAGGGTGGATTTCTGCATTGAGCAGGGGGTTGGACTCAATGGCCTTGTAGGCCCCTTCCAACTCTGCTATTCTATGATTCTATGAAGGAATCATGATTCTATGAAGGACTTCTTCACACAGTGCATAGTTAAACTATGGAATTCACTACCACAAGATGTGGTGATGGCCACCAATTTGGATAGCTTTAAAAGGAGGGTTGGATAAATTCTTGGAGGAGAAGCCTATCAATGGCTACTAATCCTGATGGTTATGTGCTACCTCCAGTATCAGAGGCAGTAAGCCTGTATACACTAGTTGTTGGGAAACATGGGTGAGAGGGAGCAGTTGCACCATGTCCTGCTTGTGGTTCCCTGGTCGATAGCTGGTTGGTCACTGTGTGAACAGAGTGCTAGACTAGATGGACCCTTGGTCTGATCCAGCATGGCTCTTCTTATGTTATTATGTAGTTATCAAAAATATGATGACTGTCAACAATCATATCAAACATGAACGTTCTCAAACCTATCTTGTCAATGTCAAAAAAAACACATGAAGGTTGGGAACCAAACAGCAAATATGGTTGATTTTTTAACCTTACTGATGCAGCCAATCATGTGGTACCTCCTACCCACCCATCCCCGCAACCTTAGTGGGAAGACACCACACAAAGCACTTTGGATCCTGGCTATTCCTCACATACATCTTCTGGCTTCCCTCTCAATGTTTGTACACTCACAAGAGAAAAGCAAGATTGTTATGAATGTTGACATCCCTGCAGTTTGAGCATATACAAACCAAACACCCATTGGTTGGCACATAATGAAGTAGGCTGTTACCTTCAAATATTCTTGTCACATAATGCCAGGAAAAACTATGAAGTGCCACCATCCTCTCTTTTTAATAATGGGTTTCCTATATATCTCCATCTTTAGTCCCTAATAGCCCAATAACCCAAGAAGATATCATTGTCATAAAACGACAGCAGCTGATTTGTTACCGGAAGATCATGGCAATTGCTTATGCATGCCAAAAATTCACATTGAATTCCAGCCATACAAGTGTGTAAACATTCACAAAATGATCATCTGTATTAAGGCAAACCAATGTAAATTTTATCATCACATTTTCTCTTAAATTGGTAAGCACACAAAATTAACAATAAAAAGCACAATCAATTAAATAAACAGCAGTGCATGCCATCCTCTGCAGTGCATGGGAATGGGAAGTATTTACAAATAGTCTGTATTTTTCTGGCAAAAACACTGGGCTATAAATGGCTTAGCCAAAAAACATTGTCATATACTCAATTTTCCAAATGTAAGTTTGTGTTTGCCCCATATATAACAATATTATCTATCTATGTACACACACACAAACACTGTAGGCCAATATTTTTCAAGCAAATCAGGACTATTTTGTATGACTTTAGAGAACATTTATCACTTTGTAAGACAGTAAAAACCCTTACTCAAACATGATGCTTTTCTGCTCTTAGCTACACTATACACTAGTAGTGGATTCTCTGTTGCAGCAATAGGAAGGCTGTGCATTCAAATGTGTCATCCCTTCATTCAGGTTACTTTCTCCATTCTCACTACATGTACAGTTGTGAATGTATGTACAGGGATGGTAAAACCAAATGGACTCTCTGTGTCATGTTTTGTGGTGTAAACAGCAAGCTGTGTTTGTGATCCCGATCGCTAGTAATGATGGTCTAGAATTATTATATGATATAGTGATAGCCAACAATTTGGATGGCTTTAAAATGGGATTAGATCAATTCGTGGAGCAAAAGGATGACAATGGGTACTACTCATGATGGTTATATATTATCTCAATATCAGGGACAGTATGCCTATGTACACCTGTTGCTGGAGGGTGCTATTGTCCTCAAGGGCTGCTTGTGGGTTTCCCACAGGCAGCTGGTTGGCTACTGGATAAACAGAATGCTGGACTAGATGGACTTCGGTCTGATCCAGCATGACTCTTCTTATGTTTGAGTGATCATGTCTCAGGTGGTGGAGAAGCAAATTACATGCTTCCCCCAGACAAAAGGACCTGCTGCCACCAATCCACCTGCCAAATGGATCAGACCTTGGTGTTTGTATCTGATGTGTTTATGGAACTTAGGTTGCACCTTATCCAGCAAAAATATTTGCTTCATGTCTATTGAACACTGCAATGTCTCATTAATAAGTGCTTGTCTAAATCACTTAATTGTTGAAGGTGTAATGCAGCTAATGCTTCTTTTAAGCATATGTTTTGGCAATAGCCAATAGTTGTCCCTTTCTGGGAAGAGGTCATTATACAGATAAATTTCGCATTGGGATACTCCTTAATATTTGCTGTTTTAAATTTGTATTTTAAATCTGTATTAATTTCTGCACTGCTGCTTGATTTTATCCTGGTTGTGTTTTTATATTGTATTTTATATTATGCTTTTATACTGTATGTTTTATATTTTGGATGGTTTTTATGGTTTTAATTTTTGTAAACTGCCCAGAGAGCTTTGGCTATTGGGTGGTATAAAATGCAATAAATAAATAAATAAAAATACATACTCTTTTAAATTATTTACCTGCCTTCGGAAAATAAATGCATGGTCAGCACAAGTAGATTCTCTGCGCCTGCCTGACAGCTAAAAGACTGGCATTAAAACATTGAAAGGATAACTGCTCACCTCCTGTAACACAATGGACAGAATCATATGCATTTCTATTGATATATTCAAATCTATGCAGCCACATTTCCCCCCCCTTTTTTTTTCTTTTGCTAAAACATTACACTATTTTTAAAAAATGATTGAGTGCTCACAGACTGGGTCAGCAGTGGAGTGGCAAAGCCGCAATCAGGAGGATGTGCACCCCTTAAGCAGGAGCCATCTGCCCACCTGCCTGCCTTTCCTCTGCCACCAGAATATCTCCTGCCTCTTTCCTCCCTTTCACCCTCTCCCATTGCCACTGCCTGCTTTATAGCTCTTCTCAGAGTGAGTGGTTGGTGGTGGACAGAGCAGATCTTCAGAGATCCAGCCAGTTCCAAATGCTTGGCTCTAAAGGGAGCTTTTTTAGAGCCAAGCGTTGTGGGAGAAGGGGTGTCCATGGAGATCAGCCACAGTAAAGAGAGCTCAGCCACCCTGTAGAGCAGGCGCTAGTGGCAATGGGAGAGGAATGGAGGGAGGGAGGGGACAGACAGACAAAGAACGGGTGGGAGAGAAGGGTAGGGAGACAGACATAGTGGGCAGAGGGAAATGAGATAGACATGGGGAGGCAGACACAGGGGAGGAGGGTGGCAACAATAGTGGGCAGTGGCAGTGCATGTACCCTCTCATCTCAGGTGGCAAGAGAACTTACACTGGTGCTGGTCACAGCATTTGTACATTGCCAGCCTCATAGAGAAATAGCCTTGCAAGCTATACAAAAAGGAGAGTGCAATTCTTTCATACGCCAATAGGAACAACTAGAGGGGAACCTCAGGTTGTGGGATTTTTTTTCTCACTTTTCTGTCTTTCCTGATTTTCAGTGAAGCACTTTACGACCTAATGAGTATGTCTGAAAACAAATGAAGAACTGAATGAATGTGATACTTGTCCTGAAGCAGATATATTTTCCATATTGAGCCTTTCAATATTTAATTTTTAAATCAAATTTTCATGGACCACAGGTCAAGAATTAAAATAAATAGTAGAGATGCACTTAGAATCTAATAATATTACTGCGTTATTATTGAGATGACTCTTCTCTTCAGAGAGTTGCTCTCTGTGAGTAAAGGGCAATCAGATGTAATGAAGAAGAGGACAGGGCTACTGCGCTCCCTCTCATCACATGTATTGGTGATACCACAGACAACTTCTCCAGATAACCCTTCCTAGCAGTTTCATGTAGATATTGAAAATCATTGGGGAGGGGGAGGATAAAATGGAGATCTGAGGATCCCCATAGCACAGGGGAAGGCAATAATTTCAAGCACACTTTCTGGAAACATCCATCAAAATACGAGTGGAATCACTGCAATACAGTGCCCCTATATCCCAGATAGCCTATGCAAAAGGCCATCGTGGATGGTTTCAGAAGGTGCTCAGAGGTCCAAAAGAACCTCACACCATCTCTGACCCTGTCCTGGAACAGGTCATTCCACAGGTCCACCAATGCAATTTCTGTTCCAAATCCAGGACTGAAGCTGGATTTGAAATGGATCTAGAAAATCATTCACCCAAGAATGCCTAGAATTGATCAAAGATCATTTGTTCAAGAGGACTTCTAAAGCTAGTACACAATCTAATATAAACACACAGAAAAAGCACAATAGTGTGGAAAGCCAACAATTCTATTTGCAGCTTATAATGGAGGAGGAATGACCTTTTCTTTTGCTGCCCCAGACTGTGGAATGGCCTGCCGGGAGAGATTCGTCAACTTAACACTCTTTCCGAGTTTAAGACAGCCATAAAGACTATAAACTTTTCTGGCAAGCCTACCCAGATGAATTATAAACTTAAGAATTCTAAGATGTTCTGATTGTTATTTTAATATTGTATTGGTTTTATATGCTTTTTAAATCATTTTTATGCATTTGATTTATATTGTATTATTGTATTTACTATGGTTCCCTGCCTTGATCCAGAACGAGAGGTGGATAAGAAATAAATATGCTGCTGCTGTTATTGTTATCATTATTTGTCAGGAATCACCCAGGCTTGCCACCATGTAAGGCGTGAAGGGGATCTACCTTGCAAAATTGTAATGAAGCATCCTGTTTAAGGGCTATTTAATTCAGCTTTCTGTTAACACAGTGGCCAACCACATGCCCATGAGAAGCCCACAAGTAGGGATTGAGTGCAACAGCACCATTCTGCTCATGTTTCTAGCAACTGATATACAGAGGCATACTGTCTCCAATACTGGACATCTTATTATTTAGTTATTTAAACTACCTGTATACTGACTGGTTGATAACTTGAGTTATCTAAACAGTTTACAGGAAGCACATAAAATATAAAAACTAATGTGAAAACAATAATAAATACATTAAAATGTTTACACAAATAGTAGAACAGAGCAGGACAACTACAAATCAGGGATAGCCTGAGATATCATGACTAGATAGCTTTATCCACCACAAACAATATTATATCTTTTATTGTGTTTTTCTTTTTAATTTTTAAAGTAACAAGCTCAAGTTAACCTCTAAAGGTGGCTACTAGGAGGAGGGCTTTCTCCGCTGTGGCACACCAGCTGTGGAATGAGCTCCCTAGAGAGGTCCGCCTGGCGCCTACACTGTACTCCTTTCGTCGCCAGCTGAAGACCTTTTTATTCTCTCAGTATTTTAACACTTAATTTTAACTTAAATTTAAATGTTACTGTTTCTAACTCTGTATATTAATCTTATATCAATTTTTGCTGCATGGTTTTATCCTGGTTGTGCTTTTTATACTGTATTTTGTATTTGTGTTTTTAAACTGTGGGTTGTTTTATTATGGTTTTAATTTATGTGAACCGAGAGCTTGAGCCATTGGGCGGTATAAAAATGTAATAAATAAATAAATGATAAAGGACCTTGGGCTGCAATCTTGGAAATAACCCCCACTGAATTCAGCAGGGCTTACTTCTGAGTAGACATGAACAGGATTGCACTGGCTCATATTACAAGTGGGGCTTTGTCAAACTGTTCTCATTTGCTGATTCCTTTCACCATTTATTGAACTAGGTAGTGTGAGGTTCTTATCTGCTCTGAACTGGTCTGGCACTTTGCTGCCCTTTTTTCAATGGTGTAGAGAATGTGGCTGAATGAACATGCTGGTATTTATGGAAGGAGTAGCAATACAACCTGCTGATGTGGCCTTATCAATGGGATAGTTAGCAACATCGGTTGGAAAAATGGAAGCAAGCCAGTTTTAACAGAACTTTGGAATTTTGAAAAATTAAATAAATATTCTACATTGACTTCATTACTCCATGTTTTCCAATGAAAGAAGAGCCAAACAAAATTATTCCACAACCTAATTTTAGAATAATCAGTGGATAAAAATGGGACCCTTCAGATTTATGATATACTCACATGTTCACTGAAACTAGCTAATGATTTGTTATGAATCCTGAACCTCATATGAGCGTAGGAAATTATTTACATGCATAAAGGATCTGTGCAGGAAAGAAAATTGGTTGTAAAACTGCTCTAAATTCACCAGATATAACTGAATTCTTGCTATCCTAGCAGCAGAAGAGAAATAATGCCCCTCAGCCTTAATCCCATAAAATATTCCTAATTCTAGGATTTATATTCAATTGACATTTAGCTGTGTCTTATACTTAATTAATTAGCATGCAGTTCAGCAGTTCAATGTTATACCTGAAAACTCTGAAGTAAGCCCCACTATGTTAAGTGAACCATACTCCCAAGTAAGTGTGCATAGGATTGCAGTCTTAGGGCATGTCTACACCATGCCTATATCCCAAATGACACACAGGGGATCCTGGGAGCAGGCAGGGACGATCCCTCCATCTGCCTGGGATATTCCTTAGCTGTAGAAAGGGCCTTAGAGAATTATTTGGTCTTTATATTTAAACTTATATTTGATTGTTATATTAAGGGTCCTCCCCCAAAAAAATCAAAGAAAAGTTATTATATGTAGTCTATTTTAACTGCAGTAATGCCCAGATTGATCAAATTTGCAAATATGTGCTGCAATACTACATACATTTACAGGAACTATTTTTTTCTTCTTCTGCACAAGTCACTCTATATAGTAATATAAAAGGTTTCCTTCCCTCTCTTGTTTTAAGATGTGTGGGAAATCAGCTATTTATTGATTTAATTGTTGAAGAGCCTTAGAAAAACCATTTCAATATTTCCAGTAATGCTGGCTAAACTCATAACATTACTTTCAGCAGAATTCTATGCATGCTTACTCAGAAGTAAATCCCACTGAATTCAATAGTTTATTCTCTAGTAATATGTTTTTGACTTCAGCTTTTTGGGTCTTAACAGTGCATGTTTTCTCAGAAATAAGCCCCAGTGAGTTCAGTGCGGCTTACTCCCAGGAAAGTATAGGTTTGCCATTTAAATGGGCAAATTTTTAGATGAAGCAGTATTGAACACAGCCCACAGAACACAGCCCATCTTCTTCTTATGTTATGTTCTTATGTGTGGAATAAATTTCTTTCTCTCTCTACCACTTGTGCGCCGTTAATGTTTCCCCATGTAGAGACACTCAGCTTTGAAAACTTTTCTTTTATCTGTAGGCAGATAATTTTTATAGGATTTTTTTGTAGTTTACTTGGAGGCAGTTTACAAACTTCCATAAAGTGTCTGGGGGTTGCTGGGGTCTGGTATGAGTATTTTTGGATTGTGCTGATTTGAATAAAGTATTAACAGAACATGAAAGTATCACTTGTCTTAAGGGTTGTCTTTCTTTCATCAAGTATCTTTCATCTAACATTCAGACTATGGTCAGTAATAACCTCTCTCTCTCTCTTAGCATTACCAAAGCATATCTCTTTCCAGTCTCATCCTTACTCAGCATGGACCTGGATTTCTACTATTCCATTCCATCTTTCCTGTAATGTGCCTCCAAAGGCACGGTAAAGAAAATAGTAAGGTTGGTACTGCTTTGAGCCTCTAGTTCCCAGTGCTGTGTTATTTAGGAAATTATGTTCCTAAGTGTTACTGCCTGCCTAAAATAACTACTGAGCTCTGGGGTCACCACTGGATATGCCTTCATCCACAGTTAAGTCCTATACAATATTCAGCACAGTTATACAGCCATTAGAGAACAATAGCGACCTGAAAAAACGGGAACGAAGAGATTAGATTGAGCTAAATGTATAGAAATTTAGAAGCAGTTGAAGGCAAGCTCTTCCTGCCTGAAAATACAAAGAAGAATTGGTTCATATTGGTATATCATGAGCACTTTTGGTCACTGTAAATCAGTGGCATTTCATGAGAAGGATATCAAAGAGAGAGTGCCTGGATAAAGGAAGTAATGCACAGAGTAGGCTCAGTCTATTTAGGCTGGCAAAAGATTAGGAATGCCCTGTATAAATCAGGAGTAGGTGACCTTGTGCCCTGCAGTTGTTTTGGGTACAGCTCACATAACCCTGGGGCTGATGGGAGTTGTAGTTCAAAACATCTGGAGAACAAAAGGTTGACTAACCGTGCTATAAATATATGCAGGGGCCTAACATACACAGGAAGGAGATGTTTAGGGTAATGGAAAACATAGACATGGGTGTGGGTGTGGTTATCTGCCATATGTAGAAAGAAGAGAGATGAGTCAGGTACATAATTTCAAGTAAAGACAGGAGAAGAGTTAGAGTTCTTCTCCTTATGATGGGATACAGAGGAATGTCTGATCAAAGAAGCCATGCCTCCCATTACAATGGTTTGCTTTTCCCTTGCCCACTTGCTTTACTCTCTCAATGGACCTTTGCTGCCCTTTTCAGCCTGTCCCTTGCCCCTTACAATGCCCCTGTGAACTGCAGCATGTCATTTCTTCAGAACAAGCTGGTAGAGGCAAACTAACGTAAGGCTCAGCAAAATCACCGTAGCTTTGATTCATTCAGCAAAATTGGGTTCATTCAGCAAAATCACCGTAGCTTGGATTCATTCAGCAAAATTGGGTTCATTCAGCAAAATCACCGTAGCTCATTAATGCATCCTTACTTCTTCAGTGTGTTGTGGTGCCACACAGTACTCTATGAAAGGCAAGGCATGTTCTGGGAATAAAGGGCAAATGGACTGCCAACATAGCACATTACATAGCTGAGAGCTCCATCACACCTTTTTTTTTCTTGGTATGCACCCGCTATTTTGACCTCCGTTTCAATAGCGCAGCAAGCGCTGGTCCCTTCCACAATTGCTGCTGTTGCTTGCTCACCTGCTATTGTGCCTGCCCCACCCTGCCCATTCTCCCCCCCCCCCCCCCAGTTCATTGGTTCTTGTTGCCTTCCCCCTGCCGCTCTGGTTTTGTTGTCTAGGGTTTTACCAATTCAGTGTTTAATCAGCGCCATTTCTGCGGGCAATGAGGTTGGTGCAGCGAAAGTCCATTCAACCAGCTCAGCGCAAATATGTTTGTTTGACTGACAGACTCAGCAAGCTGGAGGAGAACTGCCCTGCCCTCCTCTTTCATCAGTAGGACTGCCTCCAACAAAAACAACATAGTGCAAGGACAGCAATTCACAGGGATGGAAAGGCACTTTATTTTGAATGGAGAAAATAAATTGCACTTTCCCCACTCGAGAAAAAGACAGAAAAGGGAGGGGAAGAGGCGAGACAACTTCAGGAAAGGGACGACATCATATGAGTGTCCTGGGGCAAAACTATAAACAAGGCAGGACAACAGTGCGATAAAATGCTGGTGTGATGGAGCTCCGAGGTTCCCTTTTAAGCACAGTGCTAGCGCATTTTTAACCATATGAGATATTCTTTGACCTCCAACTGTCCACTTCTAGGGCTCTATCCACAGAAAGCCTCAACCTCCGATCTTCCCAGGTTTAAAAAGGTTCCTATTTTTCTGGCATCATAAAGAACATGCCTACCAATGTTACGTATGAAGATGCTATCTTAACATTTTTTACAATGATGCCAAGTACTATTATAGTTGATCATATGAGTCAAGCAAATAAACTGGCATAAGATGTATTATTTTAAATACTACTGATTATTTTCTTAACCTTCCTTCCAAAAGACTGTTACATGCAAATGAGATGCTTTTACTACTTAGTTTGTTTGGAACAACCACTGCTTATGCTCTTCTAGGCTCCCTGGTTGGTCCCTTAAAAATACACACACACACACACACCCACACCCACACCCACACACACACACACACACACTCCCAGCATTCAATGTATCACTGGGAAAGAAAACATCAATAAAGCTGGGGGAGACACAGAGGGCACCTTGCCTAGCCACATTTATGCACATGAGTGTTCCCATTCGAACACTAAAATGAAGGAGTTACAATATTTACGTGTCCCATAAATGATGCACCATTTTCTAGGGACATCCATAAAATATCCCCAGAACATTTTCAAAACCATTTCCCATTGTTTGTGAGCAAAACGTCGGTGAGTTACACCCCTTCACCCATCCCAGTCTTCCCTACCATTTTGGAAAGAGCAGAAAAAGTCATTGTCCCAAAAACAAGTGTTGTAAGAAGCAGACAAATGAAAAATGAAGATGGTGGGGGTGGGGATTGCTTAAGGACTATGCATGAGTTATCAGCACTCACAACCATAAATCTATGTTCCATTCAGATGCCACTGTCTAATTAATAATAAATGCTGGCAACAATCATTTTAAAGTGCCAAGCTTATGTGACACTTCATATAATGTCAGTCATGTGCAAAGTGAAAATGAAAGAATAAGACTATTTCAGCAACTCTCAGTATATTGTTAAAAGTCATTGATGTCAATTGTACTTGGTTCTTTAATCATGCAAGTAGCCAAACACACAATACATTAACTGGTAATAGGCAGTCAGCATTTATCTGTCATGGAACAGAGTACTTGACTGAACAGGAAATTTAAATCATTTTGTGGCCTTTTTAAGCATTTAGTTTTCTCTTCAACAAAATTAACAATGGTCTGGCAAATGGATGAAGAGACTAACAAGAAGTCTACAAATGATGGCAGGGTAAGCATGACTCTGGCACTGCAGTCACATGTGCTGAGGCTGATGCACCAAAACCTAAGAGATTTTTTCTTGGTACTAAGTATGTGCATATTCATAAGGCTGAAAACAAAGCATGAAATATGTAAGCATATTTCTTATGTTACTGCATGTGGTGGTATAGATATCATAGATTCTACAGAAATGAAATGGCAAAGTTCAATTTTCAGTATTTGTCAATGGAAACCATATAGGGTTTAAGGGGGGAATTAAAGAAATCCTAAAAATCAAGGGATGAACTGATCTGATTCAAACTTGGGGTGGCTAAAGCCCTCCTTAAGAGCTCTCACCATGCCAAGTTTGATCTCCTTATCTTTAAAAGTTAAGCAGAAGTAAGCATTTTGGTTACCTTGGAGAAAAGGAGGGGACCTAACCACCCTTACAAAATAAATTAGTTAAAATGATTGTTCATCTGCCCACCCTTTGAAATGAGCAAAACAAACCTTCACTTCTCCTCTCCTGTAAATCTTTTCCAAGTCAAGGGGCAGCAACAGTCTCGGCCCATGCGCTCCCACCTCCTTCCTACAAGTGGCCTCCCTTCTTTGGAGTTTGTTTAATATGATAATAGTGTGTTGTTTTACCCGAACAGTATCAGGCTGCTGTGTTCTTTATTGGCAGAAATAAAGAAATATTTTTAAAAAAACAAAAAACAATTAACTGCAGGTGAAAGGAGAACGTAGGAGGCAGGGCAGGAGATTTCACTGACATAGTAGTGCTCCAGGTGAAAAGACACATTAGCTGAAAGAGCGCAATAACGCACAGACATGAAAGTGGCCAGCGCTCAACTCACTAAGGAAATGGAGGGGGAAACTGCAGATAAAAACTAGATTAAAAAAAGTACGTGTGACGGAGCTCTGTCTAAGGTAGTTTTGCATCTGCTCCTGAAAAGGCTACGAGGGGGATAAATACCGGCTGGTGGCAAACACCCCTTTTGTGGGTAGGATGCTAGAGAGATTGGTGGCATCTCAGCTCCAGGCACTTGTGGAGGAAATAGATTGTCCAGACCCATTCCAATCTGATTTCAGGCCTGGTTTGGGAACAGAAGCAGCTCTGGGTGCCTTAATGGATGCCCTTTATCGGAAAAGCGACAGGGGGAGTACAACGCTATTGATCCTTGATCTCTCAGCAGCTTTTGATATCATTGGATATCAACTGGATATCCAAATTTGATATCATTGGATATCAGGTTCCTACCTCCAGGCCTGCTGACAGTAAATTGCATTGGGGACTGTATGCCAGCCCCTTGGCATTTGCATTGTGTAGTTGTCGCGGGATAGTATCTTGTCTCCAATACTGTTTAACATGTCTATGAAGGTGTTGGGAGTAGTCTTTAGGTTGGGGACATGATGTCATGGATATGCTGGTGAAGCTCTGTTCTATTTCTCTCTGACATCTGAGTCAGATGTGGCTGTTCAGGTCTGTTGGTATTACACTCTCTTGTAATACCAACAGAACATGTTAAAATAAACAACGGACTCTCTTTATTATAGTAAGATGATAAACACAAGCAATCCTTTAGAGTTCGTGGCCTAGAAACTGTAAAGAGGTTACAGTTAATTGAACTAACAAATCAGTTCAATTAGGAGCACAGACAGGGTTGTAAATCCAGCATTAAATTCTAAGACACGACTCAAACAAAAACTGGGAGCAGGATTCTGAAGACCAACAATTCACGCACACAGGGTGCTGCCTGTTCATGGAAACAGTACTCTGATCCTGACAAAAAGTAGTTAGGTGTAAAGCTATTTGTCTCTATGGGGAAGGGTGCCTACAATAATTGTGGAATAAGTAATATCTCTTACTATGATGATGATGATGATGATGATGATGATGATGATGGCTGCAGGGTGACCATCCTTTGGTAAACTAATTGCTTGCTAATATGAATAATAGGTTGAGAAGAACATGCTGGATCAGACCAAGCAAGGATCCACCTAGTCCAGCATTCTGTTCACACAGTGGCCAACCAGTCCATAGGAAACCCACAAGAAGCATATGAGTGCAACAGCACCCTCCTAAGCAAGAGTTTCAGTTATCTACTGAGCTTATCCCCTGGGCAAACACCCTCTGAAAATGCTGGTTTTTCACTTTACAAAATAAGCAAATTCTTATGTGTTTTTTGGGGTGGAGGAGGGAGACTGGAGGTGGGGGAGGCTGGTTATGTTTGTGTGTTTGTTCCATTCTGTTCAAATCTGTTTAGACTCATATAGTAATTCACAGTGCCAGCCTATACTTATCCGGAAAGAAGCCCCACTGAACACAGTGAGAGTTAGTACTGAGTAAACATGCATTTTGTTGCATAATACATTAAAAATTCATCGCAAGATTGCTCAACACTTGGTTTCTACTTTAGATTAACAAGTATAAACATCTCGAAAGACAAACCAGCCAAACACATGTCAGTTTTCTGCCTGCATTTGTATGTCATCCCACCACGATCAAAGTGAAGAGAACTGCAAGGACTTCAGCTTCACACTTTCACTGAAGATGCACTTTGATTCCTCGTATTGAGAGCCCAAAGGTTTCCTTCATTTCCTTGTTTCTGCCAACTTCTTCCTTCCTTCTATTAGAAATGTTTACCTAATTAGGGTGGAGGGAGGAGTTACATTGTACAAGATAGCATAAGCATGCAGCTTTTCTTTAAGGTGGATCAGAGTAATAGAAACGGGGTGGGGGAATCCTGTGATTTACTTTTACTGCTCTATAAATAAAGCTAATACAAGAAACAAATCAAAACAGAATGTGCAAAAACGCCTGTAAAAAACCACTTTAAACCTATTCTTAAAAAGAAAAAAATAAACATACTTTCTTTATAATCAATGTTTATAAAGTCAACTGAAGTAAATGCCAAAAGGGAAGGGTTGATTCACTGCATAACAGGTGGTTAATTTTTTCAAGCAATATGAAAATCATGGACACAGAGGTCTCTTTCTTAACAGTAATAAATCAGTTTCTTTTACTGACCAGCTCTAACATATAAAACTGTTCCATATTTTACAGGCTGCTCCAACATGTTTCCATTTTAAAGTTTATTAGTTTAATTCCAACCCAACTTTTGACCAGAACTTTGGAGTCCCAAGTAGTTGGAGCCTTTGGTAACTTTCCTTCTGCTATCTGCTTTCTGCACTTATAGTGGTTTACTCAGTGCTGTTTGGATTTTTCAATATGTCAAAATGGATTCATTTTCTTTTCCATTCCTTTGCTCTTTTTCTTTCTCCAAGTCTTTTGGGGGTTTTCTCTTTTTCTTTTCTCTTTTGGATCCTCCCTCTTTGCTTACAGCTCTTTTGCTATAATCAGCTATGGCTATACAATGGCGGATGGGGGAGGATGGGGAGCTCCATGTTCAAAGGCAGCGTGCCTTTGAATGCAGGCTACAGGGAGAGAGAGCTGGTAGAGTTAAGTCCATGCCATGTTTGTGGGCTTCCCAAAGACACTGGAGAAGTCACTGGATAGTCACTGGAGAAAATTATGCTCTAGAAGGGATCCATTTGTTATATTCCCATCAAATCCACCCATACAGCAGACTGAAGGAAGTGAAAATCTTGAAGAGATATGCATGTATTTAATTCAGCATATGACAATTTACAATGTATTTGTCCAATTTTGAGTCAACTGACATTTTTTCAAGTAATACTTAAATAATGAATAAAATACAATACATTATGCAATAATACAATACAATATATTCCTCCTTCACCCTGCAGCCCACTGAAAATCTTCAAAGGTTGAGTTCCTAGGGGGGTACTCCCCACACAGCATGTTCTAACTCCACCACTCTGTGACTGTGGGCTACCGTGAAGTTGAGTAAAATCCATCAGGACATTTGATTGACACTTCCTCTGCCCTCTCTCCTCCCCTGGTTCTCCAGATGGTATCCCATCAGCCATTGCTGTAAAAAACCAATCCTGGCAGCTCCCCTAGAGCGGCAGTCACTCCTTTCACTGCTCTTGCCAGGGAACTCTGTAGCCAGTGGGAAAAGTCAACTCAATACAATGGAAAACTCCACAGAGCCCATCACACAACATGCAACACAATGGTTGTGCAGGAACTCTCCTCTGCACAGCATGGATATTCTACGTGGAGTGTTTTCCAAAGAAATTCCGCTGTGGGGTGGAGTTTTCCTGCCAGACAACACATTTCTCAACGGTGACGTAAAAACTCCACTGTGGACTTCTAAAACCACCGTTGAGAAACGTGTTGTCTAAACTGAGACACTGCTTCTAAACAAGGAAGCCGCATTTGCTGCTAATACTGGTTGATGGATCTATCCTCCATGAATTGGTCTATTCCGCCCCACACACCCTTTAATCATTATAGTTTTACAAGGTATCCAGAATAAAGCACAAAATTCAAAACCCAGAATAAAATCCAGAACATACTTTTACCCAACACAGTAAAATAATAATAATTTGAAAAGAAAGAAAGCAACTTACAGTGCAGTCCTATACCCACTTACCTTGGAATAAGCACCAGTGAATTTATTGGGATTTACTTCCAAGCAGATATACACAGAATTGCACTGTAACTCCTGAGTTGTTATTTACCAAACAGAGGAATCCAATACCAACATTTTCTGTATAGAAGATAATGAAAAGAGATGTAATCAACCTAATAACAACAAAAAATATAAAAAAATCAGTGATCAATAAAAACAAATGATATTTGGATGTTGCATAACATGAGAATCTGGCTTATCTACATGCGTTAGAATGTAAAGACATTTCCTTGAATGCTTCTCATTTACACTTGCTTGCCTAAATTCACTAAATCTGTTACGGCCCAGCCGGAATGGCTTGGGTAGGAGATAGCTGTTGCTGGGGTAAGGGAACAGAATCAAGATACCTCATGTGCATAGTCACGTGTGCCTTTGGAGACAAGGGCGGGGCAGAGGCTATAAAGGCCACTCGGCCTCTTTCGTCTTGGCTGCCACCCTTCCTCCTTTAATCTAGTATGGGATTAGCTCGTCGCTCCCTTTGTAGGGAGGGCTGAGTAGGAATTTTTCCTCCCATTAAATGAGGGCGGGTTTTTGCTTACTCCATGCTGGAACTGCTATGAGAGGAGAGTGGATAAATAGGCTGATTGGTATAGGGATGTGTGGGAATTGGCAATATATTAGAATAGGGACAGTGAGCACTCTGGCACCTTTTGGTGATTGGCATATCCGGAGGACCTGCTCCTAGCGAGCTGTGAGGCTCATGTGTCAGAATATGGTTTGCCTTTGGAGATTCTCCGGCCTCACCTAGTCTGAGCTGTGAGGTTTCAGGTGGAGGTGACATGGACTGGTCTCCCCACACTTGCAGAGTGTCATATAAGAAAGGGTCTGTTCCCCTCCCCCATCTCCGGGTTTTGGAGAAAGCTCACCTATTAAGCCAAATAAGTGGCCTGAGTAAGGACTCATTGATTCCAGCACTTTCACATGCAGATCCAAGGAGGGGTGAACTACCCATATTATTCAAATAAAGAGGTCCTTAGTTTAACCCAAGTTCTGGTGTCTGTATCTTTATTCTATGCTTCCTTCTCCACACACAACCTTTGGTTGGTCAATTTCTCTGTAAAGAATATGTCCCAAACTTCAGCTAAATACTGTATATCGAAAAGGAATGAATGAATGGACTTTTAAAATTATATATGCATACTAATGTATCCAATACTGCCCCCACACTAGCAGGATCAACTGCTAGCACAATGGGAACTTGGTAGTTCCCGAAACAATTGGAAATGAACAGAAACCTTAGTTTCCATAACAGTGCTGGTTCACAGAGTTTGCAGAAGGAAACTCCGCTGAACTGTCCTGTTCCGGAAAATAGTGTTTCCAGGGAAGCAGTAGTTCCTGCTGCACTCACATGGATCCCACAAGCACAGCAGTATCAGAGGAGACTCAGCAGCAGAACTGGGTATTGCCCAGGCACCTCCAACATTGATTAGAGCAAGAAATAAACAAACATTCTAGATATACAGATAATGAAAATATTATATATTGCAGAAAAGTTGCATCTTATCCTTGGCATTGTATAGAAAACGTCCCTGGTAGAGCTATCCTAACATGTGTGTGTGTGTGCGCGCGTGTGCATTTCTTAGTTTTCTCCTCCCCCACCCCCAGTTCTTCATTTTTTAAATCCCTCCCCACTGGTTACAAATTAATGCAATCTAGGGTCTTGTTTGCTTGAAGCTCAAACAAAATTATATATTTTTTCTTTGTAAAGCTCGAGAATGAAGCAAAAAGAACAAAAATAAAATATGAACAATCAGTTTTCATTCTAAAAAGACAGCTGACATAGTAGGGAAGGAAAACAGAAAGAAGGGAAAATCTGAACAGTCATCTGAAATTCCAAGGTAGCCTCTTAAATCATTTTACTTACGCATGGAAAAATCTGGTGCTCTCTAAGCACCTAGAGATTAAAATTTTTGATTCTCTGCCAGATAGAAATCTGATTCCTATGCTCACACCTACCTACAATTATGTTACAATTTTGAAGATTCAACAATGAAATCAGTTCATAGTAAGCCATAACCAATTAATGTGATCAGACTCACTGCAGTAATTCTGGAGATTGCTGAGATTGCAGGGTATGCACCATTCTTCACTATAGAAGGCACACAAACCATCACATCAGTGAGGTTAGGATCACCAACTGAAGAGACATTTTCTTCCCTGCTCAAAGCTTTTTAGTATTCTCTGTTCTTTGATATCAGAACAAATATTGACAAAGCTGTGATGTTCTGCTTCTGTATTTCTCTATATACAGTTGCTTCCCCCTCCCCCTGCCCCATTAGCCTTCCCCAATCTGTGCCCTCCTGATGTGTTAACAGAAGGTGCCTTGGCCTAAATTTGAGGGGTCCAGTTTTCCCCTCATCCCACAACCTATCCCATTCAGCGGGGGGCTAATGGGCAGCTGTGGAGAGAAGGGAGCAGAGAAATACACTTCTGCCAGCCCAGTTACGAACGCCTAAGGCTGGATCCAAATGAGTAATTACATTTCTCTGATTTTGTTCAATCCGTACGGTTTCAAATAAAGTTATTAAAGCCACAAGATTCCCAAGGCGCAAAAAAAATAAAAATAAAAAGTTCACAAACTAGGCTGTGCATAAATCATAATATGGCATTTTGCTTTGCAAGCAAATGGAGCATTTTTTTATTCTGCAAATGTCCAATAGATTCAAGCTCCCACACAAGGAACTGATTTATCTTTCTGATTTGTTTAGCTTAAGGATCATTAATCATTAGTAGTCCACAATTTAAAAACAAGCAAATTAAATCTAAGCTTATCAATAAAATCAAGGTAATTCTTTAAAACGGCTGTCAGTTAATATTTCATGGTTGCCATATTTCGTTAATATTTATATTTCCCACTTACAAGAAAACAGGTGGTTATTATTAGCTTGACTGGATAATTTAACCTTATCTGTTGAAAAAGACAAATGTCCTAACTCAGTAAATCTAAAGTCCATAGAGAGCCCTGCTGTACTGGAAGCACAGAAGGCTGCTATATGAGGAAGGAAATAGCCACACCCAAACAATGACACAAACATATGTATAACTCCCCCACCCCATACATTTTCTTTGCTGAGGGTATCCTCAAACTTAGACATGGCCCTGAGGGTACAGCTGTGTCATCAAACCAACAGAATTGAAATTGCAGTTATGGAAGCTCCAAAATTCAAACCACAGGAACTTGTATTCAGACTCTTAAATGTTCACCTTCCCATTTTATTCCTTAGAGGAACTACCCCTATATAGGTCAGTTCAGTCACCTACGAAGTCACCACAAAAAACCTCTCCAAGAGTAACACTACCTGCTGCATTTGCCAATTAGATAAATCTTGTCCAGGAGGCTGTCTCTGTGGCAGCGAGTTGGCACCATGTCCTTCAGAAACCCCATGGTTTCCCTCTCCTGCGGTGACGTCAGGTAATCCCAATGCCGAGGAGGGAGCGCAGGGTTTCCAGTGGCCATCTGGGTACCAGAGCCATCCCCACCCTCTTCTTGAAGGCAAGCAACCAACCACTGGTCTCCTTACACCGGGGACCGCCCCTGGATTGGCCCTGGAGCATCATCAGACAGTGGCAAGGGTATATTGATTTGCTCCCATTGAAAAAGTCAGGATAAGCCTCTGACTTTTTCATTGCACAGCTTCACAGGAAAGCCCCATGGTGGCTGTGTCTACGTCACACAACTGAGGCAGCGCAGATCTGCAGCCACCATGGGGCTTTCCCTGCATACAGACAGCTCCCAGATTATTCTGCTCCAACTGGGCATTGTGTTGTCATATTGCTCCCTAGTCTTCCCCCCCCTTAGTTAATTCAGCAACTGATCAGGCCTTATTATCTGTTATTATGCATCAATTGGTTGTTCCTAAGGAGAACCAGTTCAAACCAGTTTATTGTTCAATAGAAATAGACCACCCTCTGGACTCTGCTAGTGTCCTGAGCTGCAGACTGGGAGACCTGGCCTTGTATTATGCTTTCACTCATCCATACCATTTCTTGTATATCAACTGCTTCAACTTCCATTCCTCCCCCTTCTGCTGTTAAGTATTGATTCTTTGCTTTTATTAGTTGCTTGCTGTTTCGGCTTTCAATAAAGCAAAAGATTTGATTAACATTAAAGTGTGGATTGGATGTGAGTTTAGCTTATTTGATGAGACACACAGCCTAAAGTGTATTAATGCCAGAACACAGGTTACTTGAAGAGTTGTGGTTTTTTAAGTTTAAATCAATGGAACTTCATCTGAGGCTGTAATAGTATGCAAATATAATTCAGACTGAACCCCACTCACTAAACACAGTTGGGCTTATTTTTCAGTAAGCATATATAGGATTTCACTGTTGATCATGTATGCCCTGATTCCATTGTTAATCAGTAATTTCAAGTTTTGAATTATTGTTATATGCCTATTTGTAAATCATGAAAACATTTAAAAACCTTCTATATCATCTGGTTATCAGCAGGCATGTTGAACCAATAGGAGTGAAAACCAGTAAATATTGTTTTATTTTAAAATGGCTTCACACCTGTAATGCATTAGCATTCATAAGCAAAATAATTAATTTTAAAAGGTATATTAGAAAACTTACCATTTGCGTCTGTTACAAGACTGGGAGGGGAAGATAACTTTTTCTCTTAGACCCTTCTTTATATGGGTTCCCCAGGAAAAGAATCTCTATTAGGCTAACACCAATCAGAATAAATCTCCTGACACGTCCAGTCTGTCCAGCTGTTTGGGGAGTTTCCAAGTCCTATTTCCAACCCCACCCTTCAGCCTAGACCTAGAGAAAAAGAAAAAAAGAAACATGCTTTGGACTTTTCTTCCCAAAGCACAGGAACAGAACTTTCCAAAACCCTTCTAAAAAAACTTAAAACGTAAGTAGTAGCTTTGTAACCATGCAGTCTTTCACGTGTTCAGTAAAAAAAATCCCTTTTAAAACAACATAGACAAATGTCCAATACAAAAAGGAGATTATTGAGGGGGGAGAAGAGAAATCAAGGATGGCAGGGTATCAGTGAAGGCAACAATCACACCCATACACAGAATTCCAAATAAAAATCAAAAAGTCAGTCTAACTTATCTAGCCACATTATCACATTACCTACTTGTATACAGCCTTGGGTCGTAGAGCATATGCTGAGTTTGTTGCAAAGAGGATGTTCCGAGAGAGAGAGAGAGCATCAGCACATGGGGGAAATTGTGTTTTCTTAACCATCGCTTCTCCACCTTCATTTCTTTCTCTTTCAAAAGAGGAAGTAAACAACATGCATGTGGCCCATTCCATGGGTTGTTTTGATCGTGCTACTTCTCCTGCACACAGCAAGAAATAGCAGCAACTTCCATCTCAAAAAATAAGTCAGAATTACTGGGGTGTTTTTTTGTTGCGCGAATTAAGTCTAGAAAGGACAGGAGGCGCACAGGACACAGACATCATGAGAGGGACCCACGAAAATCTGTGAGTGCCCAGCAAAGAGCGTGAATAAAACGCTCATCTGATGATGCACACACAGAGAAAGAGAGAGAGAGAGGGAAGAATCTGGCTTCCAATAACATGGTATATAGGAAAGCTCTAGAATGACTGAGGGGACCCTTTTTATGGGGATCAATACTCAGTAAAAGCTAGCTTATTTGCAGTGGTTGATGGTTGGTCTGTCCAATAACATGATAGCTTCATTTCTGATGTCAGTAGTCTAGCCAGCAAATCAGAAATTTATATGCACTTTATATCTCCAAAGCCCAAGGTGGTTCAAACCAGTCAGCCTAGAAAAGGGATTAATGTTTTGTTTGCATTTTGGAGTAGAAGAAGAGAGCTCAGATTGCCCAGTGGGTACCAACTGACCATACGTTTTAGGGGGCACTGTGGACTATATCAGAAGTAGAGGGTTGTCACAACATCCTACAGATTGTACTATTCTGTACAAGATGCTCATTCCCAGTGAGGGGAAAATCTCACTGGGAATGACAAAATCTTATCCTTTTCATGAAAACCTCCAGAACATTTTAAAACATCCATGAGAGTTTCTTCCATTGCTAAACAAAAACCCTTCCTGTAATTTAAACGTATTACTTTATGTTCTGTACACAAAAGATAAACAAGAAACTGCTGCCACCATTTCATAAACAACTTTTTAAAACACACCAGTGAAATGCTTGGAAGCTGCTGTTGCCCATCTTCAACATTAAATAAAGTAGACATTCAAGTTAGGGTGCCAAGAGTTTTGTGGTTACATTCTCTTAAGAAATGGGTGAAGAGTTAGGGAGTTAGGCAAGAGATGTACTATATAATTAGGCTGAAATCCTTGCTGATAGCTTATCAGCAGGTAATAAGACATGTGTGTCATTACAAGCCATTGTACTGTATTTTATGCTGCAAGAGATTATGGTAATTTCAAATGACAGCACAGAGTGATCACTTAGAGATTATTTCCATTATGGACATTATAAATCACAATCTTCAGTTTAATAGTGTAACAATTAACTAGTGTCTATGATGGAAAATTACTAGCATTGAAAAGTTGCTTTTTACACTAGCTACGAGTGAATGTTAACAAGCTGTAAGAAATCTCTAAGGAGTGATAGAAGTAGTAGTTTATACTTAGAGTGATTTCGCTCAGATTCTGTATATTGGTTTTATCAAAGGACTGTCATAAGACATTTATTCAAGTGTGTTCACTAGAACCAATCTATTATTGAATAATGAGGTGATCACACTATAAATACAAGCATGGGCCTCTACTCCAAAATATCTTCTGCATTCTGTAAAGAGCATGCCATACTTAGGTAGAACTAGATGCTTAAAGATGCAATCCTATGCATGTTTACACAGAAAAATGTCCTACAATTCCCAGCATGAGCCAGCCAAATTCTTAATGATGACCATTTGGGATCCTAATGCTAAGATTATGTATACTTTCAACTCATGGCTGAAATGCTGGGTGAAACTAAAATGTATATTTTTCAGAGAGGCATCCATGTTAATCTTTAAGGTGGGGGTACAAAACCAATAAAACAATAAATCATAAACCTTTATCAAGAATGCCCTCTCTTGAGTTGCCACATATCAAATCCCAGGCAAATGCAACACCACCAAGCAGGCTTCCATGCTAGATCTTAATATTCAGGCAGGCACATAAGGAGTATCCAGGCCCTAAACTGTGTAGGGATTTCTAGGTTAGCACAAGCACCTTGAACTTGGCTCGACAGCTTATTGGCAGCCAATGCAACTCCTTCAGAACTGGTGTGATGATATCCTCCCGACAGGCTGTCCCACTCAGCAGCCTAGAATTTTGCCCTAGCTGCAGTTTCCAGACCAACCTCACCACATTAAAAGTAATTTTTTAAAACAAATTAAGTTTGTATAAATTGAGAGCATTAGAAAGAAATGAATCCATGCTGATTTCACTAGTCTGGAATGTAGCTATGAGAAATCACAAGTTTATATTGGCTGATGGTCAAAATATTTTTTTCTCATTACAGAGATACAAAGAAACATAATAGTACTGATTGACACCAAGAAAATTGAGCTTTTGGTGTGGTTTGGGGCAGGGTTATACACATGCAGAGCATACTCTGGATTCACACCATGCTTTGATTCTGCATACACATGAGCAATTTTAAAACTTCCTGGGCCATACATGTGCCCATGCTTACATGGACAAACACCATGTGAGCCAGGTCATCAGGATCTGGGACAGCAGTTTTTCCTGCTGCTACTATCAAAGGATCCTGTAAAACGGGTGGGCAACATGCGGCCCTCAGCCTAATTTCAATTCAGACCTCTAGCAAGAGAAACCTTTCTGGGCAGCTTTTTGGGCATGGAGGAAAAGGGCGTGGGGAGAGAGAAAAGGAGGTGGCAGAGAGAGAAAAAGGGTGAACCTTCCACTTAGAGCAACCTTCCCCAGCGTAGTTCCTCCACATGTTTTGGGATATAGCTCCCAGCACTCCTGATAATTGGCCATGCTGGCTGAGGCAGATGGCCATTGAAGTCCAAAACATCTAGACAGCACCAGGTTGGGAAAGGCTGTTTTAGAGGAAGGATGAGATACAAATGTAACCATTTCCTCTTATTTCTGATGCTCAAACATGAGCATTGTTGCTGATACAGCCAAAATGAGAGGGAACAGCAAGCATTGAAGAATCTCCAAGGTTTGCAGAAGTACAAAAAAAAAAAAATCTGAAACAAAATCCCACAGGGGACAAAACTTAAAAGCAACCTAGTGTGGATTGAATATGCTCAATTTATTTTTTTCTTTATAACATTTCTTGGCTGTCTTTCAGAGCAGAAACCGTCACAAGGCAGCGTACAACAATAAAATACATAAAAACAGTTAAAATATTAAAAGCAATAAAAACATAAATACAATAAAATCACAATAAAAACCAACAATAAAATCAGCAAGAACAGCAATGGCAACAGCAGAAGTAACAGTGCTCATCATGAGAAGGCCACAATAAAAGTAAACGTTTTCAAGGCTTTTTAAAAAGCCTGTAAGGTGCATGGAGAACCTCCAATGGGAGTTTGTTCCAAAGATGTGGGGCCACTGCAGAGAAGGCCCTCTCCCGTGTGATCACCCACCTAATTGCTTTCACAGTCAGGAAAATGATAAGAGCCTCTCTTTCTGATCTTAAAGTGCAGGCAGGCTGATATTGCTGAGGGCAGGCCTTCAAGTAACTTGGTCCCAAACCATTTAAAGTTTTAAAGGTCAAAACTATCTCTTTGATTTGAGTGTGGAAACACACTGGTAACCAGCGCAGCTGGTGCAGTATAGGCATTATGTGATCAAATCGCCTCGCCCCTACCAATAGTGGAGCGGCCTCATTCTGCACCAGCTGAAGTTTCCAAACCGTCTTCAAAGGCAGCCCCATGTACAGTGCATTACAGTAGTCCAGCCTGGATGTGACTAGTGAGTGGAATTCTACCTGTGATGAGGCAGAAAATAAAATAGGTGGCAGAAGGCATGGAATGGAGCAGCGTTCCCCAAATTACAACTTCAAATTACAACTCATAATATCCTCCAGCCAGCACTCTCCCTTTCTGGCTGAGAAGAGACAGGGCTCAAGGTCTGCAGGTAGTCCCCGAGAGTCCCCTCGGACTGGCAAGGCTTAAAGATCTACACCTTCTGTCATATCGATAGGATCCCATCATGGTGACGCTATGCACCTCTTGTGCATTTATACTTCATAGCACACTGTTGACAGTATTTTGGATAATACGGAATAAGAAATAATGCTAGAAAAGAATACAGAATGCGTCATGCATCTCAATAATTATCAGTGCACTTCAATACCAATAAAATGCACTAGTGACGCTCCACCAGGCTGGTGTAGGGCATGGCTGGCTGGCTGGAAGAGTAAACAGGAGCACGCCAGACAACCTGCAACGTTTTGTTACAGTTCCCACTTCGAAACAACTAACAACCAGATCCCTTGTGAGATCAAATAGTCGCTTTAGCCTCCTTCAGAAGCCAGTGGCGAAATGTTTGCCTGTTATCGCAAAGCAAATAAATACAATACTGGAGCAGGCAACGCGCTGTCCTGGTCAAGGGCTGAAAATAGGAAGGGGCAGCGACGGAGCCGAAAACGTCCCGTGGGGACTTTGTTTATTTTCCCCGAGGTGACAAGCGACACGCTCCGTGCCTGCTCCCTCCACCCACCGACCCACCCTGTCCGCCGACGGTTTTTACTTTCGTTTGTATCAAAATAAAGTCCAGGAATTGCAGCGACAGAGAGAGACGGTCGCGGTGGGGGGCGACCCGCCAAAACGCAGCCGAGAAGCAGCAGCAGCAGCTGAGGGAAATGTGAAGAAGGGAAGAGGAGAGAGAAGCCAAACCTCGAAGGAGCAGGCGCAGCTTCTGGTTGAGAGTCCCGCGAAATGCATCCTCCCGAGGCACTTGCAGCTAAGGCAATACAGAAGCGGGAAGGAAGGCAGGCGAGGAGGGAGGGGACGAGAGAAGTGACCAGTCCCCTCCCTCGCCTGCCTGCCTGCCTGCCTCTCTCTCTCTCTCTCTCTCTCTCTTAAGTGCTTTTAATTGTTTCCTTACCATGACTGAGATCTTTTTCCATTAATTTATTTAATTGTCAGGTTTATTGGATTTTGTCTATTTCACATGGGGGTGGGGGAGATGTATACGCTACATAGAAATGTTTGGTATATTTAGGAGGTATAAAGTAAGTAAGTATCTGACTGGCAGTGTTGCTTCTCGTCTGACTCAGAAGAGTCTGTAAAAGGAGTGAATCAAGGCCAAATAGGCCACAGGAGTCAAAATAAAAAGAACGCCCCCTATAAAGGGAAACACACAAGGGACACATAGTCACATATGTTGTGTGAGAGCTAGTGTATCCTGTCAATTTGACAAGGTTGATTAAATTGCTGGAAATCAGCATGCTGGGAATTTAAACTTTTTAACGTGTTTTGTGGTATACCAAAAAATGTTTTATTTTATCCTCATTCTGGAAGAAGATAAACAAATTATTCTGATTAATATGTTGTACTTATGAGAGCCAGCCCAGTCAAACCCTACATTGTGACTTAAATGTGCCTCATTGTGGTTTTATGTAATTTTTAAGGGTTAGATCCAATGGCACATGAATCAACATCTGCTCACACAGTGGGGCTTCCTCATGCACTCTTTCCCACACATGCCCCCAGTCTGGGACCAACACATGCGCCCAGTCTGCTCCAGACAGTCCCCTCTGGGGGTGAACAGAGAGCTGCAAGTGGCAGAGGAAATCTGCCAGTAGTTTCTGCTCCACTCTTGGATACCCAGCGTTAGATACAACCAATAGGCTGGGTTCGGATGACACGATAAGCAACTGGGATGGGGGGAGTCAATCGTCCGTTGTGTTGCTTATCATGTCAGGGAGGTGGACACACACAATAGGCATACAACTCATGGCATACTATTTTTTAATTTTTAATTATTTATTACATTTATATACCGCCCCATAGCCGAACCCACGGAGAAAAAAATGGACTGCTCCGTTGCTTATCTGAGCTCCATCATTGACCCATTAATTAAAATGTCACGTGACAAGCTCCATTGTGTGTACCATGCATTATTTCCATTGGCCATAGAGTTCTCTGGCAGGAGTGACCAAAGGCGCCCTGGCTGCTCCTGTACAGCCAGCAGAACTTGCAATGCATGATGGGATAGGGCTGGGAGGGCTGAGGGAGGAGCACCAGCCACCTGGAAGGACATTGAAACTTTCAGCCACACAATCGGGGGCGGGACAATATGTTGTGTGGGGAGTACCGGCAACATAACAAATGGTGAGTTGCCTCCCCTCCCCCCATTGACTAAAGTGTCATCCAAACTTAGCCATAGTCTGTATAAGAATAACAATTAGGTCAAATTTTGGGTACAAGATAATATTCTCAAAGCCATTCATTCAATATTAGCTCTCATCCACACATGCTACTGTAGTCCATGCCAAGTGTCTTTGTTTCATACCCACCAGTCTGCAATGTACTATATTGAATAGTTTGTGCAAAGAGGTGTGACCTGGTTTTTATGATGGATGAGCTATCTAACTGCACAGAGATATGTCACAGTGGCCAAAGGACAAGGAGACAAAACAGAAGATTGAGATTTGAAAAAATCAATTAACAAAACTCAATTTTGTCAAGAGCCAGAAGAAATAGAAATGACTCAGGTGTCACTGGTTGGATGTAACTTGTAGGAAACAAACTTACCTTCTGAGGTTAGCACTTAAGAGGTTAAAATACACTTGCTCTTTAATTTTAGAACAAGATCATGCACATAAAATTGCTAGAAGTATTCAAAAGTAATGCAGGTGTCAGACAATATTATGCTAAAGCATGCCTGCAGTAACACCTGCAATCCCTCTACATTAAATTCACATTCATTTTCTTAATGACACAAAAATGTGCTTCCTAATTAACCAAGGGACACCTAATAGCCATCAAACAGTACTAACCATAGCAAGGTTCTTATTTATAGCATATATTATTCTGATGCACTAACCATGAACAAAATAGCCCTTTCTAATATATGCAAGTCTCATTTCTAGTGGGTGCAGGCTATTTGGCAAGATATAGACAATTAACATCACTAATGAGCAACTAAATTACAATTCAGTAATTTAATTGCAATGACAAACAAAGTGAATAGTTTACAAGAGGCAACCACTAACCTGAATTAAAATACTAACCTGAATTTACCAACAAATGTAATTGTTAAATACAATGTGGTCATATTATATTAAGATAGAAAATTAAGGCAATGTCACCCAATTTGCAACAATTTAAGGCTATGTCAGTTAACTTGCAAAGTGGAAACACATTAAGAAATTGATTATTTGTTATGTGTATCCCAAGGGAACGCTTGCATTTCTACCACGGTCAATATCACATTTATCCATTGAGTTAGAACACTTAGCCAATAACAAAAACAGATACACCTTTCTCCTCATTCACAGGCATACTAGCAAAACTGTAACCACTTGGGACTTGACAAGTGTCCATTGTTATTCTGCCGCTAGTGTCTATTTCATCAATTTGAATTTGGATAATGTGGTTTACTTGCATAAACTCTCAGTTTCTGGCTGCTCCTCTGAGCAAATTGCTTCTATGGAGAAGACCAAGTTGTTTTCAGCCCAAATGATCTGCTTTCTACCTCCTGGTTTGGCTGCTTTCCTGCTTGCCTCTCCCAGCTGGCTTGCTTTGTGGAAACCAGCATTTGGCTTTTCATACTACTACCAGCCCTGACATTCTCATCCAAACCCAACACATGCAATTCCATAGCCCATAGTGGCTGGGTTCGGACAACACAATACCCAACAGTGGTTTTTGTAGTCAACCGTCAGTTTAGTGGTCAACAGTTGGTTATTGTCTGTCAGGCAAAAACCACCCCACGGTTGACTATTACCCAAAATAACCAACTGAGAAACACAACTTGCTGCAGAGTTGACTTCTCACACAAACATTGGTTAGCGTGTGATCTGAACCCAGACAGTGTGTGTGTGTGTGTGTGCTGAAAGCTGACATCTGCCCTCCTTATCTATGAATTATGTAACTTAGAACAAAGCAATAACAGTGCTTTGTTAAATAAGCATTTAAAACAAGACTGTTAAGATGAAAGAATAATCAAATGTGTAAGGCCTTTAGCTTGAGCTTTCAAAGATGACATAAGGGTGGGGACTCATTCATTCTGAGAACATTAAGAGTAGATGACCCCCAAGAGTGTTATCTGGGCAAGCTAGTTGATGTGCAGGTTATATCTTCAAAGATTAAGGCCATAGCTAGACCTAAGGTTTATCCCTGGATCATCCAGAGGTCAAACCTGTTCATCTAGGTGACACACAGGGGATCCAGTGATCAGGCAGGGGCGAACCCTGGATGATCCCAGGATAAACCTTAGGTCTAGCTGTGGCCTAAGATTGCATTCAAAAGCCACTACGAATTGGTTTTCATTGGACCTTTGACACTAAATACTAGGAATCCAAGCAAAATCATGTGGCATTCCTGGAAAAAGGTATCAGCATTATCGCAAAGTAACAGGCTGCCCAGAGACCTGAAAAGGAATAGAAGTGGATTCTTGTGTTTAACTTCAAACAAGGGCTTTTTAACCTGTAGCTTTTAACCCACTTCTTTACCGAGGCTTCTGCTTCTGGATTCTTTGTGGAATTAAGATTGGCTCCTTTACATAGTTTTTTTTTTCCTTGGGAGTTTCTTTCTCGGCCTTTGTATATGTTTCATTACACAACCACTGTGGTGTAGCAGAATTGTGCAATTGCACCAGGGCTTCATGCTGCCATTCATGGAAATACCAGACTTACCAATGATTGCAAAGAATGGGAACAGTAAGACACCTGCGAACTACCATGAGCGCACAATCATGAGCACAGAATAAATGTCTCGTGTAGAAGGGCTCCAACATGCTGTAGCTGATTAATAGCTGAACATCTTAACTAGACTTGAACAAATTGTCAAGGGAATAATATTAGAGTATATGAACTGGATTTTTGACTAGAATATTGATTTGCATTCCTTGCAGGGGAGAAGGTAAGCTTCTCCCTTTCGTTGACTATTATTTCCTGCCTAAAGAGAACTTTTGGTATCAATTTACATTTTTTGTAACCCTTAATCCATGAAGATGCATAAAGCTACCATCGACTTAGTAACAGAACAGTGGAAGAAACTGACCCATTATCTAGTCACAACTGGTGAAAGAGAATTTCAAGTAGTTGTAGATCCAAGAATTATTGAAACTCTGTAAGTATCTGAGCATTTTGCTGTATCAGATCTGTGACTCATCGTTGTCTGTTTTTTAAGTAATCTAATAAATAGGTATCATTCTTAGGAAATGCATGTCTGTACTTATAGGAGTTTAGCTTTTTGAAATTTCAGCCAACTTTCTTCATATTAAAAGCTTATTCTTAGTGCCAGAACAATGGTAAACTGCCAGACAAAGATTAATTTCCTCAAAAATTAGAGCCAAGGGAGCTCCATCTGTTACTTAGTAGGAGGTATCTGGACGGCGGCGGCGGTGCAAGATAAGCCACCCACCCCACCTCCTTACCTTCCTCCATCGCGGTCTTCAATTGAGGCCCCAGTTGAAGCCGGAAGAGGCCTCAGCCTTCACTTTCGGCTTCAACCGGGGCCTCAATTGAAGCCCGCGACGGAGGAAGGTAAGCGTCCCTCCTCCCTGCTCCCTTACCTGGTGCTGCCGCCGCATGGATGGCGGTGCCAGCAGCGCCAGATTAGTCCCCCTCCCCCCCACTTACCTGCAGGCGAAGCTCCGGATTGAGGCGATCCTCTTCGCCTCGATCCACAGCCCCCCTGACTCTCTTCGCCTCCGCCTTTTTTGGAGGCGAATTAGGCCGCCTTGCTCCTGCTTCTCTGAACCCAAGAGAAGCGGAGCACATCCCTATTACTCACCTCTGTGACCGAGCAATGCCATGGGAGTATGGGTTTGCAGACTTTAAATAGTCATTCTGTACTGTTTTTAGTTAAAGCCCTCCAAAAGTTTTTTTTCTGCATGATAAAGAAAGGTTTTAGGAACATAATAAGATAAGCACAATGACGGGAGAATAATAAAGAATTCAAACCTCAATCTCCGGCAAGTGATCCAAATGCTTTAACAACGCAATACTGTAGACAGGTGTTTTCCCTCTACCTTATTAGGTTATTTTATACACAAATCTTAAAGGTACAGGAGCATATACTGTATGTAATGCTGACTACAACAGCAATATTGATACTGGTAGTAAAAAAGGAACATCTATCAACATTACTTTCCAAGAAGGAATGCCAATTCCAAACTAACATTCAGGCCATGCGGTTGTACAGTGTCAAGCTTGAAAACCCTTACTGCTTCCTTCCTTAAAAGAAGGTTATCATGATTGGTTATTGATACTCTATCAATAACCAAAAACTTGAACTCATCATATCTATGAGAGTTTTTGGTAAAATGCTGAAGCAATGGTGCATCCAAGATTTGATGTTTTAATTAGTTGACTTATCTGTCTTATAATTTTTTTTTACTTATGTTGTATAAAACAATTGACTTTGTATGCAGTTGTGTGCCTTTTAGCATTGTTTAGTCTTGTTCTCTGTTCAACTGCTGCCCTTTTGGTATAATAATAATAATAATAATAATAATAATAATAATAATAATAATAATAATAAAATATTTGTTACCCGCCTCTGCCTCTAGATCGAGGCAGGGTACAATACAAATACAAACACAATAAAATACACATAACTAATTAAAACATTTAAAACTAATACATTATTAAAAGCAGCAAATTATTAAAAAGATGGGAAGGAGAAATAGAGCTGTGTGTCATCAGCGTACTGATAACAACGCACTCCAGAACTCCGGATGACCGCACCTAACGGTTCCATGTAAATGGGAGACAAGACTGACCCCTGTGGAACCCCATACTGGAGAATCTATGGGGCTGAGCAATGTTCCCCAATCACCACCTTCTGGAGCTGACCAGCCAAATAGGAGCGGAACCACTGCAATGCAGTACCTCACACTCCCAACTCATATAGTCGGCGCAGAAGGATACCATAGTCGATGATATCGAAAGCCGCTGAGAGATCAAGGAAAATCAACAGAGTCACACTCTCCTGTCTTTCTCCCAACATAGGTCATCATACAGGGCGACCAAGGCTGTTTCCTTGCCAAAACCAGGCCTGAAACACAACTGAAATGGATCCAGATAATCAGTCTCATCCAAGAGTGTCTGGAGCAGGCCCACAACCATCCGCTCAAGGACCTTGCCCAGGAATGAAACATTTGCCACATTGTGGCTTAGTGTGTTGTGCGATGCATGACTTAGCATGTCAGGTGAACCATTCCTAACCATGGTGGCTACATAGCCACAGTTTAAACATGCTTACTTTTTTTAAAAAAAATATTTTCTACAATACTTAAACATACACCATTACAATTAAAACAAAACAACATACTATATAAATGTTGAATAACATCGATATCATAGCTATATAACATAATCAAACTTAACATACAAGTGCACCCCCCACCTCGGGATCTCATTCCTGATTCCAAAATCTCATACTTTCTTCTGCTGGTGGTTCCCCACTTCCCTTAGAAAACACAAATATTAGGAACTGTTTCCAAATTCTTTCAAAATCATTTGTTTTAGCTATACCTCTTCTCCATTTAATATTACAAGTCAATTTATCATTAATAGCTATATCCCATACTTCTTTATATCATTCTTCAATAGAATCTTCCAGTTCCTAGCTACAATCAATCTTGCTGCAGTCAGCAAATTCGTTATCAATTCCTTAGTTTCTTTTTTACATTTTAAATCTTCAAATAGTGACAGTAATGCTACTTTAGGTGTTCGCTCTATCTTCATTCCCACAATTTCTTCAATCTCCAAAAACACCATCTTCCACAATTTTTGTACATATTTGCATTCCCACCACATATGTAAATACGTTCCTTTTCCCCCACATCCTCTCCAACAATTTGCTGAATGTTGATTATTTATCTTATTTAATCTAACCGGGGTTAGGTACCACCTCCATATAATTTTAAAATAATTCTCTTTTATTCTTACTGACATATTTCTCAACGCTCTTTGTTTCCGTAGTCCCTCCCAGCTCTGTTGTCCTATTTGTACATTCAAGTCTGTCTCCCAAACCATTTTACCTGAACTATCCATCGACCCTTTCTCCAACAGTATTCTATATATTTCACTCATTAATCCTTTTGACACTGTTCTTTTTCCCTTATCATTTTCTTTCTTAACTATTAATTCCTCAAACTTCGTCAATTCTCTACAATCTCCATTTTCTCTTACCCTAAACATGCTTACTAATAATTTGCTGCAAAAGGGTTAGCGTAGGGTGACCATATGAAAAGGAGGACAGGTCTCCTGTATCTTTAACAGTTGTATTGAAAAGGAAATTTCAGCAGGTGTCATTTGTATATATGGGGAGCCTGGTGAAATTTCCTCATCACACCAGTTAAAGCTGCAGGTGCCCTGCCCTCTTTTAAATCTAGTCACTCTAGTATAGCTCCTGCACCTTTAACTGTTGTGAGGAAGAAGGAACTTCACCTGGTGCTGCTTGCATACAAATGACACCTGCTGAAATTCCCTTTTCTATGCAACTGTTAAAGATACAGGAGCCCTGTCCGCCTTTCATTATGGTCACCCTAGTTAGTGGCCTAACCATTGCTTAGCATGTTGTCTGAAAAGGCCCAATATTTTATGTGAATATATGTTAAGGGAATCACAACCAATTGGCAATTCCCTATAGCATGGCCCTACATTGTACACATTCTCAGGTTCGATGTTTATAGCATGGAAATGTAATAGTGTGATACTTCCTCTACGCCAACTCTGATGTTACCTATATATAATACTTCTTAGGCAGGCTGTGCTAAAATATTAGAATGGGCAGTTTACCTAAGCTAGGGTGACCATATGAAGAGGAGGAGAGGGATCCTGTATCTTTAACAGTTGCATAGAAAAGGGAATTTCAGCAGGTGTCATTTGTATATATGGGGAACCAGGTGAAATTTCCTCTTCATCACCACAGTTAAAGTGCAGGAGCTATACTAGAGTGACCAGATTTAAAAGAGGGCAGGGCACCTGCAGCTTTAACTGTTGTGATGAAGAGGAAATTTCACCAGGTTCTCCATATATACCAATGACACCTGCTGAAATTCCCCTTTCAATACAACTGTTAAAGATACAGGAGCCCTGTCCTCCCTTTCATATGGTCACCCTACCTAAGCAAACACCTAATATATGGCAATTATCATGTAATTTTCTCTAAGTGAAAGGGTGAAAGAGCAGAAAATTTCATTATTCCTGCTCAGTTCTTTTCTTGTATTATCAGCTGATAAAACTCTGCATAATGTGAAGAGTTTTACTTTGTAATAACTCTAAAGATATGATCACCTTAACTGGTTCTATATGTATATTTCAAATTTTATTGCTAATAACAATCTTACTATGCTTTTCATTAGCCCATTAATTACATCTTCATTTAAAACCCCTACTTCCAATTAGCTTTAATGACAATAGCAGAGGTTTTTTTTTCCATCCTGCCATCTTTTTTGCACCATGGTTTTTCATTTGAATGGCCTGTTGTTCTATCTTAATTAAATTTCATAACAGCAGTCATAGTTTATAGGGGACTTTTTAACCTCATTTGATGTCAGACCATTTGTACTGACTTGAAGTAGGTATTGAAAATATCTGAGCTAATCCAATTACCTCAAAAGGTAGCAGATCTCACTTAATTCTTGTAGTTTTATGGAAAGACAAAACTCCTAGGAAAGGTCAAAACTATTTTATCTATGCAAATATGTATAAAGACTGAAAAGACTGAAGGGAAAAAATGTCAACATAACCGACAAAGCTTTATAATGATGCAGATGATGTTGAAATGACCAGAGAAAAGGGCAGCTGCAGAGATATGATGACTTTCAATCATACCATTTGGCATAAGGCCATGTGAGGACATTGAAAAGTTCTTTCACTTGCCAAAAAAATGTTAATAATACACCTGGCTCTTCTTAACTACTAAAACATCACTTACACCCTAAGCACATGCTAATGTTAAAGATGAAGCAAGCAGCTATGCTGTTTTTCTCCTTTTTTACTCTAGAGTAAGTGCAGGGCCCCAATCTAGATATGTATCCTAGCCTGAAGGGGTGGAAGTAAGAAGGCCTTAGTCCTTTCTCCCCTATTGTAGTTCTAATCTGGATCAGCCATCAACTCCCTTGCTAGGATCCCATTCCGTATTGATACCCTGTGCTTGATCTAGAGTAAAGTAATGTGTGCTATGGTCCACAGCTAATTCAAGATCAAGGAATGACATGATGGTGCTATGCTGTTAAAGCTCAGCAGCTCTTAGGTTGGTCAGTGCCCAGGCTCCAAACATTTAGCAGGGGAAAACTGGTGCAGTTGTATTTAAGTTAAGGATAGGGATCAGCAGTACTTCAAACCTCTATATTAGTTAGAAAATGCAGCAGAAAAATCAATGTACAGGCAACATTAAAAATAGTGAACATACAGAAAAATGCCTTTCATGTTGTGTGTGTTTTCTGAGAAAATGTAGAAGAGTTAGTTATTAGAAGAGGTGAACAAGACAGGTTGACAGTTCCAAAACTATCAGAGAATAAGCTCAACAAAAAGATGATGTGATATGAACCCATAGAACAGGGAGTCTTTGATATGCTATAGTGAAATTTTGCAATGCTGAAAGCAGTAGGCACTCTGGACTAAAAAGGCAAAATGCGCTTTGGCTCTTACAGAAGTTAAGCTGCTCCATTTACAGTTAAAGCTAAAGAATTCACACTGCTTAGGAATGCATTGTAAATGCTGCATGGTTACATGGGTCAACAAAATCTTACCTCTTAGCTTATAAGTACTTGGATAGTGGTACTGCATCTGTAAAGTCTTTCTAAATATTTTTCACATGCTTAATATTCCCTCATATATTTCTATTTTACAGTAGTTTATTCTTCATATTGTCAGTGGCTGCGTTCAGACAACACTTTAGTCAATGGTTGTGGAACGAGCTCCCCAGAGAGGTCCGCCTGGCGCCTACACTGTACTGCTTTCGTCGCCAGCTGAAGACCTTTTTATTCACTCAGTATTTTAACACTTAATTTTAACTTAAATTAAAATTTTACTGTTTTAACTCTGTATTTTAATCTTATATCAACTTTGCTGTGTGGTTTTATCCTGGTTGCGCTTTTTATACTGTATTTCGTAATTGTGTTTTAACCTGTTGGGTGTTTTACTGTGGTTTTAATTTTTGTGAACCGCCCAGAGAGCTTCGGCTATTGGGCGGTATAAAAATGTAATAAATAAATAAATAAATAAATAAATAAATAAATAGTCAACTCACAGTTGGTTATTTTGCAGGTACTCCCCACACAACAGCTGGGTTTGGACAACACAATAATCAACGGGGCAGGAGACTACAGTCGGTCGAGTTGATTATTGCGTTGTGGGGAGGACACACAACACAACTGAGAGTACGCTATTTTGCCATTTTAAGCAACAGAGAAAGACAACTGGCTGCTCCATTGCTTATCAAATAATCAATTGATTAAGATGTTGTGTGGAGGGCTTCCCTCCTCTGTTCAGTGCACTACTCCATTGGCCATAGAGTTCTCTGGCAGGAGCGACCAAAAACACTTTGGCTGCTCCTATACAGCTGGCGGAACTCGCAATGGCTGATGGGATGTGGTCACTTAGACTGACAGAGGAGGGAGGTTGGAGCACCGGCAGCCCAGAAGGATGCCGTGACTTTCAGTTGCATGATGGGGGAGGGGCAACATGTCATATGAGGAGTACCAGGAGAATAATGCATGGTGAGTGTTATTACCCCCTCCGTTGCCTAATATGTCATCCAAACTCAGCTAACATGTTCCTACACAACTGTGAAATGGTTGGGACTGGCATTGAGTGGACTAATAGTCAACCCGGCATTTGACTGACACAGCCCCCACCCTTCTCCCCACCTTCCCTCAATCCTCCCAGTGCTATCCCAGCAGCCTCTGCAAGTTGTGCCGGCTGTAGCAGCCATTGCAGTTTTGGCCACTCTTGCCCAGGAACTCTGTAGCCAGCCAAAATAGTCCACTCAACCCTGCAAAATAGTCCACTGAGCCCGACAGAAAACATGCTAACCAACAGTTGTGCAGATAGTCAACTGTGCAGAGCATTGGTTATCTCAGTTGGTTATTTTGGGGAAATAATCAACCGTGGGGTGTTTTTTGCCCAACAGACAACACGATAACCAACCATTGACCACTCAACTGATGGTTGACTACTTAAACCACCATTGGTTATCGTGATGTCTGAACCCAGCCAGTCTTTGGTTTCTGGTAACATAAAGCCAAAATAGACATGCCACATGGCTGTCTCAACATCTTTTTCTGAACTTCTTCAATGGAACTTTACTTGCCCTCACTCTATCCCCATGCTTCTATTAGATTCACTGGTGGAAAAATGTAGGTGCCTTCAACTACTCAGACCACACTCACTTTTGTACACATAATCTTATACATGTGAATTGTGAACCTCAAATCCTTCAGTTACAAGCCTAAAAGGATATAACCCAGTCACATAGCTGATATTTCTTCTTGCATGTGCTAGAAATCTCAATCTTAAATAGACTCACGTGATTAACAGCACCATCCTATGCATGCTTACATGGAGTATATCCCACTGTGTTCAATGGAGCTTATGCGCCAGGAAATGTATTTAATATTGCAGCCTAAATCATATTTGAAGTCATGTGTTTGTGAGAAATTAGGTTTGGGCTTAACTGCCTTTATGAGATCCAAGGTTGACTTCCAAAAAGAAAATAGATACTCCTATATTTCACTCTAAAATTGCATAAGTTGAAGGTATTGCTTTCTTAAGCTTTGCTTTCTTCAGTGAATATATGTAAGGCATTCTGATAGCCACAGTTCAACGAGTCTGTTACAGTACAATACATAATCTTACTAGTTTTCCTCCTGAGCTGATTCCACACGTACTGAGGGCGCTTCCATGCGCCCCCAGTGCGCACCCAAAGCGATCGTGTAACTTGCCTGTTTGAAGAGACGAGGAAGAGGCGTCCTTGCCACCGCCACCGCCACCCACCTACCTCCTCGCCGGCCAGGTCGGAGAGCTCGGCCGAAGAAGGCTCTCCACCCCGCCTTCTTCCGCTGAGCTCTCCGACCCGGCCGGCGAGGAGGTAGGTGGGTGGCGGCGGCGGCGGCAAGGACGCCTCTTCCTCGTCTCTTCCAGGCAAGCTACACAATCGCTTTGGGGGTGCACTGGGGGCGCATGGAAGCGACCTCAGTACGACGTGTGGAATCCCCCCTGATGTGCATTGCTTTATATTGGGCTATTTTTAAACCCTGTGCCCTTTCCACTAAATTTCTTTCGTTCAAGTTCTTTTGAAGAGGACAAAACTCAAATGAAAATGTAAACTAGGCTAACTTACTGTGACTGAATTGGACAAATGGAAATTTGTCAGTGCATTTGGGGGATACAATAACACACAAGAATTTTTCAGCTCAGACTGTTAATGTGAATTGAGTTCAAGTGGTTGTTGAGTGTTCACCCTATTTATAGCTGAGAACTAGATCACAGGAGCCAGTCATGAGCCAGGTTCATAGCTGATTTTTCATATATATATATATATATATATATATATATATATATATATATATATATATATATATACACACACACACACACACACACACACACACACACATACATACATACATATACACAAACACACACACACACACACACACACACAATAACTAAAGTGCTTATCAACGGTACCTTCTCAAACTGGGGGGAGGAAATCACTGGGAGCCCTGGGCCCAGTGCTCTTCAACATTTTTATTAATGATTTGGATGAGGAGGTGCAGGGAATGCTTATCCAATTTGCAGATGACACAAAATTGGGTGGGATAGCTAATACCCTGGAAGACAGAAATAAACTTCAAAGTGATCTTGATAGGCTGGAGTGCTGGGCTGAAAACAACAGAATGAAATTTAATAGGGATAAATGCCAAGTTCTACATCTAGGAAATAGAAACCATATGCACAGTTACAAGATGGGGGATACTTGGCTCAGCAATACAACAAACAAGAAGGATCTTGGAATTGTTGTAGATCACAAGCTGAATATGAGCCAGCAGTGCGATATGGCTGCAAGAAAGGCAAATGCTATTTTGGGCTGCATTAATAGAAGTATAGCTTCCAAATCACGTGAGGTACTGGTTCTTCTCTATTCAGCCCTGGTTAAGCCTCATCTAGAGTATTGCGTCCAGTTCTGGGCTCCACACTTCAAGAAGGAAGCAGACAAGCTGGAGCATGTTCAGAGGAAGGCAACAAGGATGATCAGGGGTCTGGAATCAAAGCCCTATGAAGAGAGACTGAAAGAACTGGGCATGTTTAGCCAGGAGAAGAGAAGATTGAGGGGAGACATGATAGCACTCTTCAAATACTTAAAAGGTTGTCACACAGAGGAGGGCCAGGATCTCTTCTCAATCCTCCCAGAGTGCAGGACACGGAATAACGGGCTCAAGTTAAAGGAAGTCAGATTCCGGCTGGACATCAGGAAAAAAATCCTGTTAGAGCAGTATGACAATGGAACCGGTTACCTAGGGAGGTTGTGGGCTCTCCCACACTAGAGGCATTCAAGAGGCAGCTGGACAACTATCTGTAAAGTATGCTGTAGGGTGTATTCCTGCATTGAGCAGGGGATTGGACTCGATGGCCCTTTAGGTCCCTTCCAACTCTACTATTCTATGATTCTAGACTCCCACGGTGATAAATTATCCAAGAACTGGACCATCATAGAGGCAGAACCTGATAAAATTTTAACAGGATGCCATAAGTAGGTAAGAAGAGCCCTGTTGCATCAGACCAAAGGCCTATCAAGCATTCTGTTCCAAGAGTGGCCAACCAGATGCCCCTGGGAAGCCCATAACCAGTACATCACGAATGCAGCATATTCTCCTGTTCAGATTCCCAGCAATTGTCATATATGAGCATGCTGCCTCTGTTACTGGAGGAATATATAGTCATACTGACTAGTAGCCATTGATGAGTTTGTCTAATTCCCATTTAAAAACATCCAAGTTGGTGGCCGTCACTACATCTTGTGGTAATAAATTCCATAGGACATTGCTAAAGCAAAACATGCCACTCTAACCATTTTTCAGGAAAGATCCTATAAACATGCAGTGTCATCTTTTGATATGTGCCTTCAGCTGGAGACAGAAGCTAGGCTTCCTTTCTAATATCAGTAGTTGGTAATTTGCTGGGCACAGAGAGAGGAGCCATTTTACCCAAGTATTTGGCATGACTTGACACTGTTGCTTTCAGAAGTTTGTGCCTGATATAAGATTTATTGATTGATTTATTTTAATCAATTTATATACCACTTACCATATCAAAAGATATCTCTAAGCAGTTTACAGAAACATATTAAAATACATAATTACAAATACAAATAAATCATCAGTTAATGCATCAGTTATATGATACAGCAGCCACCTCGTAGCCACCGTGGGGCTTTCTGGTGAAACTCTGCATTTAAAAAGTCAGGGACTGATTTTTTCAATGGGCGCAAGGTCAATATGGCTCTTCTGCCATCTATCCTCGCTCCAGCATCAATGCAGAGGCATTCCCAGGTGGAAGGTCACTGTCTGCCCAGGCAGGCCGGTAAGCCGCATGGTCACCGGAAGCACTGCTCTTTCCCTCTGCGTCGAGATTAGCTGCCTCCACCCTGCAGCAGAGAAAGCTCAAGGGGTTAGCAAAAGCAGCAGCAATCCAGCATCATACAGGCAGCTCTCCACTTAGCTTTCAAGCTCCCCAGCTTCCTAGATCCAACCCTTGTAACTTCTCAGAACCACAGCCCAACCTCTTTCAAGCTTAGTTTTCCATGCATAACAGCCCTCACTTTAAACACCGAGTGGATTTTTTGGGCTCTTTCACCCACATTTCAGACTCAATGCATAGATGGATGACGTAACCATTTCCCCCTATGCTTTACTGGTTTAATATCAGTTTCATTTTATATGAGCTGATTATACCCATGTTAGAATGTGTACAAGTGCATTTTGAAATATAGTCACCAGAACTAAACTCAGAACAAAGGCTCTATCAGCCCCTTGCTTATACATATTATACATCTATGCCAAGTAGATCCTGAAAAAAGAAAAATAGTGGAAAAATATTATACAGAACTTGAGGAATAAGAAACATCTGAAATTCCAGAACAAGACTCAACTGAAATAATGACAGAAGTACATGGAAATATTAGATTATCTTGGAACCTGATGTTGTAGGAGAAAACATGTGGGATTCCAGCCAGTCTTAGTCGTATTTAGAATATATTGATGTAAGTTAGTAATGACTAACTTAAATTACATTGATTTCAATGGGTCAACTGTAAGTATGACTAATTACATTGCAATTGTAGTTGAAACCAAGTGTATGAATTCTAAATTCAAATTACATTTGTGAATTACTGATATACTTTAATTTACAAGTTATTGACATACTTTAATTTACAGATATAAATTAAAGTGGTGCTGCTTTGCTGCCATTTTGCCACAAACCCTGTGATTTCACTGCTGTGGGTTGGGGGCAGCAAATCCCCATGGTAGAAAGAAGTGCGGCTTTCCGGGAGCTGTTCATCTTACTGGGCCCACCCCCTGCCCCACTTCTGGTGCCCTATCAGCTCTCAACATCTGCCTAGAACGCCCCCAGCTCAACACGAAAGCAAAGTCACTTGGTGAAAGAACTGTGTTGACCTCACTTCAAAGAAAAAAGTCAGGGCAAGTCCCCAACCTTTAAAATACACAGCTTCAGGGAAATGCCCTGGGGTGTCTGCAAGTTGGGCCGCATCTACACTACTGTTTTAAAGTGCTTTATAACAGTTATAAAGCGCTTTAACTGCTTTAAAGCACTATAAAACTGTTATAAAGCGCTTTAAAGCAGTAGTGTAGACCCAGCCTTGGTGGCTGCATTGTATAACCAATGCAGCATAACTGCGCAGCCATTGTGGGGCACATAAGCTAGAGTGACCATATGAAAAGGAGGGCAGGGTTCCTGTAACTTTAACAGTTGTGTAGAAAATGGAATTTTAGCAGGTGTCATTTGTATATATGCAGCGCCTGGTGAAATTCCCTCTTCATCAGAACAGTTAAAGCTGCAGGAGCCCTGCCCTCTTGACCAGATATAAAAGAGGGCAGGGCCCCTGCAGCTTTAACTGTTATGATAAGAGGGAATTTCACCAGGTGCTACATGCATACAAATGACACCTGCTGAAATTCCCTTCTCTATACAACTGTTAAAGTTACAGGAACCCTGCCCTCCTTTTCACATGGTCAACCTACTATTGCCAAGCTTTACACAGGCCTTCCCTTTCCTCTTTTAAAAGGAGTGACAGACAGATTCCTTACATCCAAAACAAAAGCTGATACTAGGTGTGCTGCTTTATATAAGGCCAGAACTCTAAACCAACAGCCTTGTCAACATGCAGACTTCACAGCTGTTTGAAGTTAAACCACAGTGTTATTGTCTGCATGATTTCTGCTATGAGAAATAATAATTCTTTAAGAATCTAAATATGTGTTTTGCAATACATTGCACTAATTATTAAGATGATGAATAGGGAATTGTTTTTGTTTTAAACTGTTTTCCATGTAGACTGTTAAACATTATTCTAAAGCCAATTTATCATTATTTAGCACCAATTATATGACTAAAATAATAGCTACCAGTCAATTAAACAAGCGGCACAGTGTGTGATTTTTATGGCATTCCCATTGAATTGACTGTAATTACAAAATTACAACATGGCTGAGTTTGGAGAGAATCAGTGCAAATCACAGAAAATATCTGAAAAAGATTAGAACAAAATTGCAGTCTTGCTCTAAATGCTATGGTCAATTTTAAACATACGCATTGGCCAGTATGAACAATTCTTAGCAAGACTTTGGACAAATGTTTCCCAGAATGGAGGGAGTATAAGGCAAATAGTATTCCATTTATATCCAAGTTTGACTTTGCCAGTAAAGGTGGAAATACATTACTCAGTATGACATTTGATGATCCAAGTCATGGCTTTATTTCCCTTATGAGTACTCTGCGTGAACTTTTGATTGTATTAAAACTCTTAACTGTCAATATATTCGTACAGGTTTGGCCCAAGACACTGTGCTCCCTAAGTCTTCCACTCACTACTATTCAGCTCCCTGCCATTCCCTTTGCCCTGCCAAGCCCTGTGTACTGCCACCTGTTGAATGCAAGCCACTGAAGCCGAATACAATGATATTGAATGCAGGCCACTGACGTTTTGCAAAGCTTCCCTGAAGTCTCATGAAACTTCACCAAAATCTGGCAAAGCCCCACCCAAATATCACAGCTTTGGCAATATCTCATGAGATGATGCAACATCTCTCAAGACATGGCTTGGTGAGGTGGGGGATGCCTATATCCTCTCCCCGCATGGCCTGGTCCCAGTGTGTGGGCAGCCCTTTCCCATTCTGGTATTCCAGTGGCCTGCTGGCCTAGTGCCTGACCAAGCAGCTCCTTTTTCCTTTTTGTTTGGAGTACAGTGACTGCTGCACTTCAATCTAAGGAGAAAAGGCAGAGTTCCTTCCACAGCCTGGTAATGGTGGCTGGCTTGCCTATACAGTGCTCAGCCAAGCATCTGCAAGTAGCAAGCTCTAGGGTGGCAGCATTGCCTGAATCCATATTGTGGGCTGGTGGTAGGCTAGCTGCTCCCTGGACAGGCCATAACTTTGGTGTTGTGGTGAAGTGGACTGGGCTGGTGCTGGGGCCTCCCTGCTAGGCCTTGAAGCATTACTCAGGGCAAGGCATGGCATGACATGGCATTCCAGCAGCTTGTACTGCATCAGCTAGTGGGGGCACATTCATTCCAGTGGTGTGGCCAGTAGGGGCCCATGTAAGCAGCATGAGCCATGCTTGTTCCACTGCCCCTGCCATGACAAGTGGCCTCATGGTATGGGCAATGACCATATGCCCGGATTTGCCCGGATTTGTCCGGGGCTTTGCTGACAAATCCGGGAGGGGGAGGGAAATCCGTATTTTCCAAAGAGCAGCTCTAATGGGACTTAACAAAAATGCTTATAACTCTGTCATTTTTTAAGATAAAGACATGAAAATTGGCACGATAGTAGCTCTTAGGAAGGGCTATAGTCATACTAAATTTGAAACAGATCTTTTCATCCATTGATTTTTTAGGAATTTTTTAAAAATTAAGGTTTTAAAATTATTATTTTTAAAATCGTCATTTTTAAAGATAAAGAGATGAAACTTCACACCATGATAGGATTTAGATATAGCTTTAGCCGTACCAAATTTGAAACAGATCCGTTCATCCATTGATTTTTTAGGAATTTTTTAAAAATTGAGGTTTTAAAATTATTATTTTTAAACCATCATTTTTAAAGATAAAGAGCTGAAAGTTGGCACCATGATAGATTTTAGGTAGAGCTTTAGTCATACCAAATTTGAAACAGATCTGTTCATCCATTGATTTTTAGGAATTTTTTAAAATTTGAGGATTTACTTTTTTAAAAAAATGTTATTTTTAAAGATAAAGAGATGAAACTTGGCACCATGATTGCTCTTAACAAGGACTTTAGCTATGCCAAGTTTGAAACAGATCTGTCCATCCATTGAGTTTTAGGATTTTTTTTAAAGTTTGAGGTTTTAAAATTATTTTTTAAAAATGACATTTTTAAAGATAAAGGGCAGAAAGTTGGCACCATGATAGCTCTTAAGGAGAGATTTAGCCATGCCAAGTTTGAATCAGATCTGTTCATCCATTGTTTTTTTAGGATTTTTTTAAAAGTTCAAAGTTTTAAAATTATTGTGTTTTAAAACTGCTGGAGCCATGTCCTTCAAACTCAGGTTGTCAAACCTCCTCTTTGGGGTGTTGCACATTGAGCAGTTTCAGCTCTTGGCATTAAGGGGATCTACAGTCTTTAGGTAAGAAGTCTTGGGCAAGCAGGGCACCTTTCCTGTTGCAGATTTGGTGGGCAGTCGGGTACCTGGAGCTCAGCAGAGGCAAGGCATCCACAAATCAAAATGACATTGAACCTCTCACTTGTTCTTTATTTCAGTGATTTTAACATTAAGATGTTATGTAGAACAGATTTGTCTTAAATGTGTGCTGTAAAATCAGACATGTGACCAAGGCTATGTTCGGGTGGGCACGCCCCCTTGGTGCTGGACACGCCCCCTTGGGGGCCGGCCATGTTGTCCTCCTTTTTGGTTTCCAAAATATGGTCACCCTAGCAAACATGGTTTCCTACGCCTGGTTAGAATTGATAGTTTTTCGACTTTAGCACTTTGCTAGCTTCTTTTCTCTTGATTGCTTACCTATAATTACAGGAAAACACGGGAGTGTTTCCCTGTGTTATAGGCGATCAGTGAAAAGAGCATTCCACCATGTTAGGCCGTAATTGGAGGTGGGTCATTCTGATGTTCATAAAATGAAAAATGTTTCACCAACCTTTCTGAAACGGAGACCTGCCAGAAAGAAATGCTGGTTTTACATACCCTGCACATTTCAAGAAGTTTGGTGAAATATTGAGGGCAGGATGGCAGTTCAAAGTACCAAAGTGGGGAAAACCTCTCTGGCTCAAAATGGCTCTTTTGTACTTCCGGGTGGCGACGATTTTTTTGCTCACTGAAAGCTCCGAATTGGGACCGTTACCCTTTAAACCAATGGTGGGATCTTGTCCCCCTGTCCTTCTAGTTGGTGGAATGGCTTTTCTTTTTTCAAAATTCGCTTCCATTGTTTTTTAATGAATATTTCTTTGCCCTATTAAAGTGAATACAGACTCATAACTCCTAAATGGAGCATGCTCAGTAGCGTCGCTCTCCCCCCTCCCTCCTGTCTCAGATAGATTGGAATGTTGGAAATAAGATGGCTGCCTGGCTGAAATAAGATGGCCGCCTGGCTCATTTAGGAGCCATTTCCTTCTGCAGATAAGCCAAGGTCCTGTCTGGGCCCTCTCCTTCCCCACAGTGGGGAGGCCAGGGAGGGAGGGAGAAACTATCTGCCTTGCTTGGATGGAGGCCCTTCCCTGGCCTCCAAGGAAAAAGAAAACCTGGCTAGCTCAGGTAGGGGTTTGACAGAAGGATTGATTGACTTTGTTGTGTGTCTGTGGTTGTGAAGAGGGAGGTGTGTGTGTGTGTGTTTGAAGTGCTGGTGCATCCTTCTTAATTCAAAGCAAAGAATATATGGCAAACTTTCCTTTGGGGTGGCAGTTCCTCACCCAAGCCTCTTAAAGTTTAAACTTTATGGAAAGAAATATTCAGACTAGGAATGAGAGGAGGTTAACCCTGGCCTATCTGCCATGAGTTTAAACTTCTTCAGGTAGTGTGTGTTTCTTTAAAAGGTACTGAACTACATTTTAAGCTTTCTTTTATAGATTTGTGTGTGTTTTGGTTGTACATAGAAAATATTTTCCTTTCTCTGTGTACCTGCTTCTTATAAGCTAAATCTGCTGCTTTATGTTTGTATGAAAGGAAAACGTTTTCTAAAATGTACATCCATGAATCTTAAATCCAAAGCATTACTTCACACCAGAGAAATGGGTAAGGGACCTAGTTTTTGCTACAACCTGGCATCCTCCAGTTGCTGTAGACTTAGATTCACAGAATCATAGAATTCAATGCCCCTCAGTAGTTGCAGTAGTCCAGGGCATGTAGTTCTGTTCATCCTCCTCTTCATTTTATCCTCACAACGACCCTGTGAGGTAGTGTAGGCTGAGGGAAAGCCGGGAAGGGGGGTGTAAGGAAATAGTGGGGGCAAAAGGCTGACATGGTCCTCTTCATTTTATGGCCCCACTCTTAGCCCCCACTCTTTCCTTACGCACCCCCTTCCCAGCTTTCCCTCAGCCTACACTACCTCACAGGGTTGTTGTGAGGATAAAATAAAGAATAAAATGAGAGAGGGAATTCTTTGATGTAAAGTAAGGGTGAACGTACGACTGAAGCTTTTCCACACTCCACACATTTGTATAGTTTCTCCCCTGTGTGGGTTCTTTGATGTCTACTCAAGGTCCCACTACAGCTGAAGCTTTCCTCACATCCCATACATTTATATGGCTTCTTTCCTGTGTGGTCATCTGTTACACAAAGCCATGAAATTCAATAAACAAAAACCCTACGGTTTACAAAACAATGTTGAAGGCTCTACAGTTTTCAACCAGACCCCAAAAAGCAGGGAAATTGGGAGTTAAGGCTCACAAGCCTTTAACACCGCACCCTCCCTAAGGAGGCAGAAAGTACCAGTGAAATTCTCATTCTCCCAAAGCAGATATAAACCATGAGGACAGGATGGAGAATAGGATATGCAGAGGTGACTGTGGGGTTGTGGAAAACTGATGCCGAACAACTTAGGGCCACCTACTTCTCTGTTTTTGTTTAAAGTAGCCCTTCCCCAACCTGGTGCCCTCCAAAGGTATTGGACTACAACTCCCATCATTGCAAGTCAGTATATCCCATGGTCAGGAAAGCTGGGACAGCAGGATAGGGAACGCTGTTCTATATCCTTACCAAATACAGGGGCTGCGCAATATTTTTTTTCCTAACACACATCTCGCATAGAGCAGCACGATTGATAACAGAAGGGGCACTATTTGTTGGAGATGTAGAACAAGAGCAAGGGCTGGCACTTTCAGCTTTTGGTAAATACCCTGCCCTTCAAAGAACCAATGTTTGTTCTTAAAATGTGTTCATACAAAATATACTGTTCACTCCCCACAATCCCTCCACAATACATCAGAGGAACAGAAAAGGATTAGTTTGGGTGTCTTGAACTCCTTTCAGATGAGATTAGTTTACAATCCTATACCACTTGGGGGGAAGCCCTAGTAAACTCAGTGGCACTGGCTTCTGAGAAGACATGTATAGGATCCAAGTATAAACCATCCTTCTCCAGCCTGGTGCTCTCCAGATGTGCTGCACTGCAACTCCCATGTTATGGTGAGGACAAAAATCATTTTCATCAATAGTTTTTAAAATAATCCTTCCTTACACATGAATCTATTAGGTGGTAGCTCTGCGTTTGATCTTACACCGCTGAACACGTAAGAAAAATCCTTTGAGGTCACAGCATTCCTGATCACTGTCCATGCTGACAGGCACTTTTATGAGTTGAATGCCAAAACATCTAGAGATCTACATTTTGCCTGCTCTTGCTCTAGAACAACATTCCCCAAACAGTTTTCCAGAACCCCATAGTCACCTCTGCATATGATAGCCTGCTGCCCTCCACATCTTTGAGAGTACAAGTCACAGCATTCCTGTCCATGGGACATACTGACTTGCAATGATGGGAGTTGTAGTCCAACACCTTTGGAGGGCACCAGGTTGGGGAAGGGCTGCTCTAAACAAAAAAAGAGAAGAATGTGGCCCTAAGTTGTTCGTCATCACTTTTCCACAACCCCACAGTCACCTCTGCATATCCTATTCTCCATCCTGTCCTCATGGTTTATATCTGCTTTGGGAGAATGAGAATTTCACTGGCACTTTCTGCCTCCTTAGGGAGGATGTGGTGTTAAAGGCTTGTGAGCCTTAACTCCCAATTTCCCTGCCGTTTGGAGTTTGGTTGAAAACTGTAAAGCCTTTAACATTGTTTTGTAAACCGTAGGTTTTTTGTTTATTGAATATATTCAGTGTGCTTCTTATGAACCAAAGATAATTTTAGAAGGGGCAATTCTTATGGAAGCTGAATTCTCATGCCTAAGAAATGCCAATACTATGTCTCTACAAGGGGAAAAACCACACCCTTTCCATTTTCTTCTTCTTCTGGAGTCTTTCTGAATTGACTATGGCTCCTTTAGACGGAGACAAACAGCGACCATGTGATTTGTAATTGAAAACTTCTCCTCTCCATAAAGTTCAATGAAACTGCACCTTCTAGTGGGTGTATTATATAATGTAATAATTTTAAATAGTGCATTACCTGTGATATTTTTTTAAAGCGAGATTACCAGGGGAAGGTTCAGGGGACATCTTGGAGGCTCACAACCTCATGTAAAGGAACCACAAATGTCTGTGCACATCATGAGTGTGCAGTAAATTGCTCATGTAGCAAAGCTATAGGAGTCACTATTTGCAATTTGCATTGGAGGCTGGTGGTGGGTGGAGGGGAGTGAATCCATTTCAGGTTTCAGTCAGAACCAGTCAGAAGTCTCAAGTAGCTATCCAAGGTGCCTTGGGTAGCTCCTTTAGAGTTCTGACTGGTTTTGCCTGAAACGTGAAGCAGATTCACTGCCCAACTGACAACAGAGCCACCAGCTCCAATGACAATATGAAAAACAAAGCTTAGGAAAAAATATTCTGAAATTACGTATTGTAGATTTCCATCCTAAACACACTTACTGAGGAGATAATTCCATTTCACTCAGTGTGATGTGCTCCTGAGCAAACATGCATAGGGTTGTACTGCAAGGGTAACTTTCCTTCTCTAGCAGGTGAAATCAAGGAAACTGTGTTAGCCCTTTGTGCTGAGATGTTCAGAATAATCCCGAAAGACTCCAGTGCAATTATTTCAGAGCTATATCTTTTCATGGTTGCTTTGCATTTTATACTTTGAAGTACAATAAAGATACCTCAAAGAGTATTGAACACTGAATTTATAACTTTAGTGCTGGAGATAACATAACCTTACATGGTCTGGATGAAAGAGATAGTGTTTAATTCTAGTAATTCCTTAAGGTAGCAAATAAATTGTTCAATTAATCCATCTCGTTTTAAAAAATGCATTTATCCAAACAAGTGAAGTTTTTTTCACTTCATCCTGTTTAAATTATATTTGCTCTGGCTCATACTGCAGAGATTGTTCTACTTTCTTTACAAAAAATCTACAACTATATGCTGGGTCTTTCCTGTGCCTTCCTGTGAGTCTCCACAACATGCTTTACAATGCCAAATTTGCTTTCAAAGTTTCTCTCAATGTAGAACTAGATGTAACTAAAATTTTAATGATTTCTAGGAAGTAAACAAAATCAATACCGTTACACTCATCCCACTGCTCCAAGCAGTGAGAAACTCCAGGGGTGCAACACTTACCCACCCACTGGTTTCCTTTGGAAGAAAGTCACTGAGACTTATTTGCATTTATTTAAAAATATACAGGTTGATCCTATGTGGAAGCACACAGCTTAAACATTCCATTAGATAGCCAAAGAGCACTATTCCCACATCAAATCTCTAGGAAAGCAATTAGCACCCTAAGTTGCTTAGGTCTTTATGTCTCCTGTGCCACTGATAATCTCTGATTTAAAACCACAAGATTTATTGATCTTTCTACAGAGACACCTTGTCCTCTCCTGATGTCTGGAGGTGGGAAGAAATCCATAGAGTCATCTCATCTGGTTATCACTGAAGGCTTTTCTACATGAGGTATTTATTGGGTGTTCATCATTCTCTACTTTTGGTGGTTTACATATCCTTTAGAAGAAGATAGAATCAAAAATCATAGAATAGTAGAGTTGGAAGGGGCCTATAAGTGTCTGGGATTGGATTTCCATTGTCCACAGTTTTAGACTCACCCACTGCCTGAAAAACATTGCAGAAGATTGCGTGAGACACTTAAATGTCAAGGCCAATTGCTTGAGCTTTGGCAGGAGTGATCTAATTGCCAATCAGTGGCTAAATTGATTGTACAGATAGTCTGATGTATATATAAGTCCAGTGTTAAAATGTATTCTTACTTCTCTCCTGTGTATATGCTGTTGCTGTTGCTGTATTTTGTTACGTGCCGTGTATGCTGTATATATCTTTGATCAACCTAAGTTTAAAATCCTCAGTAAAAGTTATTGAAGAATTCTTGTCTGCTGTGGTCTGTCTCTGGTTGTGTCTCCACAGTTCAATCTTCCATCTGTCTTCTCTCTAGCCAGAGAGAAACTTAGCTACCCGACAGGGTTATGGGCCCAGAGTGAGACCAACTGAGACGAGCAGCAGTTTGCTGAGTTCAATAACGCCAGCTGAGACGAACCGTGGAACTGACTGGAACCCTGGAGTGACTGGTTTGTCGTTGGGAAGGCGAGGAAGGCTACTCTGATAGCTGTTTGCCTTGGAAGTCAGTGCAGAAATCTGGGAGCTGGAGAAAGAGGCTGAGTTTGCTGACTCTAACGCCGAGGTTTCTGAGCAAAAGAGCCGGTCGGACGTAGAAGAGTTAAGCGGAGTGGAGGTTGGAAATCAGCTCAGGAAGATGGCACAAGTCTAGATGAGTACGAATGTTCCCATGGAGCAGTTAACGGACAGTAACTATTTATCTTGGTCTTTTAAGATGGAGATGAGTCTTAAAAAGGACGGCTTGTGGTTTGCAGTAGCTAATCCACGGCTGGGAGCGCTGGAGCCAGATGCACAGAGTGAGTGGGATCGACAAGCTGAGCGTGCAAAAGTTATGCTTGTGCTCTGTATGCAAAATGACCAGCTATCTTACATAGAGCGCACAGATGCACCAAATGTGATTTGGAACAAATTAAGAGCTGTATATGTAAGAGAAACAGCAGGTGCCAGAATAAGCATAACCAGACAGATTTATTGCACTAGAATGCCAGAAAATGAGAGTGTGGTTAAACATCTCCAGTCTCTGCGATATTATTTTAGCCAGCTGAGTGCTTCTGGTATGCATTTTTCTGAAGAAAATAAGTGTTACATTGTTTTGTCAAGTTTACCAGCGTCATATGATGTTCTTGTAACAACTCTTGAGAATACACCTTTGCAGGACATGTCGTTAAATTTTATTTCTGGACGCTTACTCGCTGAGGAGCAGAAGCGGCTTGAGAGAAAAGCTACTGAAATCCAGGAACGGAAACCTGCTGGTGAGGAAAGAGTTAAGAGTTTGCTGCAAGGAGAAGGAGGCAACAATGTCTCTGTTGTTGCCAGGAAACCGGAGTGGAAATCAAAGCCAAAATGTTTTCGATGTGGCAGGACCGGGCACATCAAAAGAGAGTGTCATGTTCGCCTGAAACCTGATACTGCCTGTGTGGAGGAAGCTGAAGACAGGAAAGTATATTTTCTTTCAGGTGATGTTCACGATGGAACGGATGGAGTTTGGCTTATAGATTCTGCTTGCAGCCGGACCATAAGTAAATGGAAGGATTTGTTTGTCGACTTGGAAAAATCTACGCTCAAGGAAGTCAGTCTAGCAGACGGAAGAGTGGCCAAAGTCATGGGCAGAGGAGTCTGCACCGTATCCTCTTTAAAAATGAACTTGAGTGATGTTTTGTTTGTGCCAGATCTTAAGTACTGTTTGCTAGGAGTATCGACGCTGACGGAGCTTGGATTTACAGTCAGATTTATGGACAACAGATGTTTTGTGGAGCGAGACGGAAAAGTGCATGGAACAGCTTTGAAAAAGAACGGACTGTTCTATATGAATTCAAGAGATGAAGGGGAAAAGCCGTGTGTTGCACAAGTAGGTCGTATGGCTAATAATATTCCTCCCCATGACAATTGTGTGCATTTACTCCACAGAAGGTTGGGCCATGCTAACTTCAAAGCATTAGCAAAAACTGTTGAATGCTGTGAAGGAGTGAAACTGAAAAACTGTAGCAAGTTTCTTGACTGCGCTGTGTGTAAGCTCTCAAAGTCAAGAATTGCAAACATTCCTAAAGCCAGGGAATGGAGAGCAAAGCAGAGCTTGGACTTAGTGCATATGGATCTCTGTGGCCCTTTTCAAAAGAGTTTAGGGGGCGCAAAGTATGCATTGGTTCTGGTGGATGATTGTACCAGGTTTTCATGGGTTTATATACTCAAACAAAAGAGTGAATGTTTAACCTATTTTAAATCCTGGTTAACTTATGTGGAAAGGTTTTTCCAAAAGCAGGTCAAAACCATTCAAAGTGACCATGGAGGAGAGTTTATGTCTGTAGACTTTCAAAAGTTCTGCACAAGGCTTGGCATAAATCACAAGCTGATAGACCCAAAAGCACCATGGCAAAATGGCACGGTCGAGAGAAGAATTGGCTTCCTGCAAAGCATAAAAGACTGTTTGTTACAAGACAGTGGGGTAGAAAAAAGTCTCTGGGCTGAAGCTTTTAGAGCTGCAAATGTCTTGTGTAATTTGACGTGGTCCAGTGTGATTAACAACACTCCTTATTACTTGATGTTTGGGCGAAAGCCAAGTTTAAAACATCTTCGAACCTGGGGCAGCTACGCAGCTGTAAATATTCCTCTTTGTCAAAGACGGAAAGGGGGGCCCAGAGCTGTAAGGCTAAGGTTTGTAGGTTATCAAGGAACAAGCTGGAGGTTTCTGTTAAACAATGGCAAAATCTTGGTTTCTAAGTCAGCGCAATTTGAGGAACAGAATTGGGATAAAATCCATGGTAATTCTGATTTGTTAGAGCTCAGCAGTACTGAAAGAACTCCAGTTCCTCAGGAGTTAACAGAAAGTACTGTGAAAGCTGAGCCTCAAAATAGCCAGGAACAGGAATCTGCCATGGGGGCAGAACAGGAGGAAAGGCCATTGCCAAAGAGATCTGAGAGGTCCACGAAAGGAATTCTGCCTGCACGCTTTGCAGATGAGATTTTCCTTGTAGGCAACGATCCTCAATCTTATGCCGAGGTCATGTCTTTAAATGCCCAAGAGAGGTAACTCTGGCAGAAAGCTATGCAAGCAGAGCTTAATAGTTTTAAACAAAACCACGTGTATGTGGAAACTCAGCTGCTAGAAGGAAAACGTGCCATGACTTGTAGATGGGTGTTTAAAAGAAAACATCTGGAGTCAGGACAGGAAAAGTTCAAAGCACGTTTAGTTGCCAGAGGTTTCAATCAGGTGAAGGGGGAGAATTACGATGAGACGTTCTCACCAACCTGTAAGGCGGAATCATTAAGAATGCTCCTAACAGTTGCTGCCAAAAGGAAAAGGAAAATCTCACAATTTGATTTTGAAACAGCATATCTGAATAGCGATCTGCCTGAGGAGATTTATACGAAACATCCTGAGGGGTTCAATGGTCAACCTGGAAAAGTGTGGTTGCTAAAGAGAGCAGTCTATGGGCTTAAACAGTCAGCTAGATGCTGGAATCAATGTTTGAATGCTACATTGATGGATGACTTAGGATTCGAAAGAAGCATAGCTGATCTGTGTTTGTACACTAGAGGGAAAGGCAAGGATTACATGTTAATTTTAGCCTTTGTTGACAATCTTCTAGTGGCAGGGAGTACCACTGACCAAATTCAAAAAGTGTCAAATCAGTTGCAAAAAAGGTACAAATTAAAGTCTTTGGGTGAAGTGAAGCACTACCGAAGATTAGACATCACAAAAGATGATGATGGCAATTATCACCTGATTCAAAAGCAAAAAATTCTAAATTTGTTGGAAACCTGTGGAATGAAAGATTGCAAGAGTGTAAAGAGTCCTTTGACAGTTGATGTTAGAAAAAATCTTCAGGGGGAGAGTTTTAGTAATCCAGATCTTTACCACTCAGTGGTGGACACCTTGCTTTACTTAGCTTTTTGGACGCGCCCAGATATTGCAAACGCAATTTCAATCCTGAGCAGGTTTGTTGCAGCACCAACCATGCCAGCTTGGCAGGCTATCAAGCGGGTGCTGAGGTATTTAAAGGGAACTCAGGACTATTGTTTAACCTTGTCAGCAGAGCAAAGTGAAGAAATTCAGTGCTTCTCAGATAGTGATTGGGCAGGCTGCATTGACGATCACAAATCAACAACAGGGTTAGTAGTGTTGTATGGCAAATCTTTAATCTCCTGGAGAGCCAGGAAACAAGCGTTTATTTCTACTTCCTCATGTGAAGTGGAGTATGCAGCTTTGTCAGAGCTCTGTGGTGAATTAACGTGGTTCTTACAGCTACTAAAGGATTTTGAAATTTCTTTTTCTTTGCCAATTCCTGTTCATTGTGATTCCCAATCGTGCATTGCTCTGGCAAAGTCTGATATGTTCAAAACCAGAACTAAACATGTTGCCATCAAATATCAAAACATCAAGGAACATATAAACAATAAATCCATCAAATTGGTGTACTGTGAAACAAAGAACAATGTTGCAGATTTATTCACAAAGCCATTAGGGATGGTGAGGCATTCAGAGTTGTGTGAAACATTAGGTTTCAGGGAGAAATGTCTGAATGGTACAATGTCTGTACAATGTTAAAACTGTTGACTAAATGTAAATGAAGGGGTGTCCGGGATTGGATTTCCATTGTCCACAGTTTTAGACTCACCCACTGCCTGAAAAACATTGCAGAAGATTGCGTGAGACACTTAAATGCCAAGGCCAATTGCTTGAGCTTTGGCAGGAGTGATCTAATTGCCAATCAGTGGCTAAATTGATTGTACAGATAGTCTGATGTATATTTAAGTCCAGTGTTAAAATGTATTCTTACTTCTCTCCTGTGTATATGCTATTGCTGTGAGTATTTTGTTACGTGCCGTGTATGCTGTATATATCTTTGATCAACCTAAGTTTAAAATCCTCAGTAAAAGTTATTGAAGAATTCTTCTCTGCTGTAGTCTGTCTCTGGTTGTGTCTCCGCACTTCAATCTTCCATCTGTCTTCTCTCTAGCCAGAGAGAAACTTAGCTACCCGACAATAAAGCTATTGAATCCAACCCGCTGCTCCATGCAGGAATCCACCTTAAAGCATAACTGAGAGATGTGACCCTCCAGTTTCATTTCCATGTCTAACTAGCACTCTCGGTAAGGTTTTAAGGGTTTTTTTTACAATCAGGGAAAATGTGGCATTTAATTCTGAAAGTGAAATAAAGGGTGATTTCCTCTTGTATGTTTGTGCTATTCCACTATACTACAGTGCCATCTAGAGGTTATGTAGCAGAAAAGCAGGAAAGTGCTGAGATCTTAATTCTGTGATGAAACTGGTAGACAAACCAACCACCTCAGTGGAAGCCTTAACTCTTGACGTCTGTAAACCCTCTTCTCTTTTTGCCTCATGCCCTTTCACCTAGTTCAGGGATCCTGCTAAGCTTGCAGATAAAGAATAGCTGACCCAGCCCAGACTGCTTCACCAGCAGATTTAACCTAATGGCCAAAAGCTACAAGATGCCTAAAAAACAACTGATTAAGTGTCTTCTGACCCTGACCCTGATCTTGCCTAGAACAGGGAACTAGGTTGTGAAGTAATCATGTGCTACCATGCTCTAATCTATGTATGAGTGTCAAACCACACTCTGGGCATGTATCCAAGATAATGTATAACCAAAATGCTATAAAAAGAGGTAGCTTAGACTTGCTTTTTGTCAGCGCTGCTTTTAGCATTAGCTTACAGACGCATGACCATTCTGCAGAATAAACCAAACTTGTGTTATGCTCTACCTCATCTCCTGCTTCCTTTCTGGAGGGTAACCAGACCCTCAGTCCTCTAGAAAGAACCCTAACTCGCATATTTGCAACAATGTTGACCACGAAGGGATGTTTCTAGACCACCCCGGAATCGAACAACAAGACCCAATATTGGCGGTCTCAGTGAAGGGTGCGCAGGACCTGCTTGTTCTTCTGTGGAAGTCTGTCACTGTGACACCCGAGAACATGAGCTGGGATACCTGGGAGAACCAGGAGCGAGAGTGAGATTGGGCTACATGGGACACCGCTTGTGGAAGAGTGAGTATTATAAATCACCTCTTCTTGGTCTTGGTTGGTGGAAAGGGGTTTAGTTCTGGTCTTGATTCCTTGGAAAAGTCTTAGTCTTTCAAGGGACAAATGTTCAACCCCTTAAGAACTTTTACCGGTACAAATATGATTATGGGGGAGAGGGAACATGAAAAGATGAAATGCAACAATTGTGTGAGCATGAATGGACTCATGTAGTCTCGGGCTGGCCACCTGAGGGTACATGGGATTTGAGCATAATAAGTAAAGTGCACATGTATGTAACCAAAGGTAAACATTGGGATCAGTTCCCTTACATTGATATTTGGCAGTATAGCACTATGTCCAGACCTGTGTGGATAAGAGATTGTATGAAAACATGTAAAGTCATGATGGTGAGCTCAGAGGGGAAACCCCGAGCCTACAAGAAGGGCTGTCCCAGGGTTTTGCCAGAATCTGAACCCCCCGAGAGCATGCTTGAAATAACCCCCCCTGCAGAGACTAGAAAAAGCCCAGAGAAACCAGGTGCACAGTCACCAAGAGGGAGGTCCTTCAGTGTCCTCTTTAACTGTCAACCTCACACCTTCCTCTGCCCAAGCCCGGGCCATTAATCTCAGCCCCAGGCCCCTCCCAAAATATGAAGAGGTTCTTGGCGAGAACCAAGATTCTCAGGATTCAACCCCACTGCTCCAGCCCCGGAAGATCCCTTCTCCCCTAGACGCAATCGGTCACAAGGAATGGCAACCCACAGAGAGATGGAAACTGACCTTTGTGCTAAGGCCAACCTACAGGCCTCATTCCATGAGATAGTCAGAGCAGACAGGGCTTCTGCTTTTGTATACATCCCCTTTACCACCTCCAACGTGTACAATTGGAAAAACCAGGCTCCTTCCTTTAGTGAAGACCCAGAGAGAATGATAAACCTGCTCCTCACAATTGGCTAAACCCATCATCCCAGTTGGGCTGACGTGCAAATGATGCTGGACACTTTCCTCACAACTGAGGAAAAACGAACAGCGGTTAATAATGCAAGGAACATGGCAGGAGACCAGGCAGACACTTTCTTCCCCCTCCAAAATCCCAGTTGGGGAACAACTGTGGGAGACAGACAACTGTGCAGAGAATATTTTTTAAAAAATAGTAGAAAGACTAAGAAATCAGTAATAAAAGTACAGAATCTGTCCAAAATATATCACATCTGCCAAGAGCAATCAGAGGCCCCCTCCAAGTTTTTGGAAAGGCTTTACCAGGCCTTTTGTCAGCATAGCACCCTGGACCTAGAGGATGCAAACAATCAAAGGATGGTAGCCCTAATGTTCATAGGATGGTCATATTTGGACATTCAAAGAAAGTTCCAGAAGATAGAAGGAGGCCCAGGGAAGCCAATGGCCAAATTGGTAGAAATAGCAAACAGAGTTTATGCATCCAGGGAGAGGGAGGAAGAGAAGAGAGAAGATAAAAGAATGAAGAGGCACGTGAACCTAATTGCCGCTGCCATGGGAAAATCTGAGGAAGGGAGTCAGAAGGGGGCCCGACCAACGTTAAAGCCTGATCAATGTGCTTATTGCAAAAAGCAAGGGCATTGGAAATGAGAGTGTTGAGAGCTACACACGTACAGAGGTCCCAGCCAAGAGGCTCCCAGAAAACCGTCTTGGCAAGGACCCTCTGAACCAAGGACAGACCCCACACGGATCTTTCGGGCTGAGGGGGGTGAAGAATGACGGGGACCGGGATCCAGTGCCACCACCCTACAAGCTCAAAACGCTTGTCTGGACCCCAAGGTATCTTTAAGGGTGGAAGGCACCCCTATCCGAGCTCTTATAAACACTGGAGCTTCATTCTCCATGCTCCCTCAACATCACCCCCTAAAAATACCCAAGACTCCCACCCGACATGTAATTATAGAAGGAATAGAAGGAAAGCAGTAAATAGTTCCAGTCAGCAGCCCACTTCTAGTGCAGGTTGGAGAACATCAGCTCTGCCATGAATTTGTACAATCCCCACCTGCCCAGTCGCCTTGCTTGGACAAGACCTTTTAACCAGTGGAGAGCCAGTGTGGTGTAGTGGCTAGTGTCAGACTGGGAGTCAGGAGATCCGGGTTCTAGTCCCCACTCAACCATGGAAACCCACTGGGTGACTTTGGGCCAGTCACAGACTCTCTTTCCAATCCACCTCACAGGGTTGTTGTTGTGAGGATAAAGTGGAGAGTAGGAGGAGGATTATGTATACCGCCTTGGGTTCCTTGCGGGGAAAAAGGCAGGATATAAATGCAATAATAAATAAATAAATAAATAAATAAATAAATAAATAAATAAAAATAACCAAATTGCAAGCTCAAATCTTCTTTGAGAATGAGAAAATGAATGTGACTTTGCCTAAGCAGAAAGGGTCAAATTACCTGATGGCCCTTGTACAAAAGGCAGAAAAGAATCAGCTAGTCGAGCATGCCCCCATACCAGGAGTGGACCCCAGAGTGTGGGCAGGGTAAGATCCGGCCACAGCAAACTCAGTGAAGCCTGTGATGATAACCCTGAAACCCGAAGCTCAACCTGTCAGTATCCAGCAGTATCCTCTAAAACTAGAAACCTGTAAAGGATTGAAGCCCTTCATTGATAAGTTCAAGGTGGATGGGTGGCTACTAGAAGAAGCTCCCTCCTTTAACACCCCAATTCTTGGTGTACCCAAGGGAAATACCAGAAAATACTGTCTAGTCCAAGACTTATGGGCGATTAACCAGCTAGTTAAATCTGAGCACCCTGTAGTCCCCAACCCACACACTCTGCTAATGCAGGTACCTAGCAAAGCAGTTTCCTTCACGGTATTAGGTTTGAAAGATGCCTTTTTCTCTATCCCTTTGGATCTTGCATGTAGAAGACTGTTTGCATTCGAGTGGGACAATCCCGAGACAGGGCACATAGGGCAACTACAGTGGGTGGTGCTACCTCAAGATTTTATTGATGCCCCCAGCATCTTCGGGTGATGCCTCCAAAGAGACATTGCCTGCTGGAAAGAAGAACATCCCCAGGTCTCCCTTCTCCAATACATAGATGACCTCTTACTCTGTAGCCCAAATGATGACGTGTGTATGCAAGTCACTGTGTCCCTCCTGAATCTACTGGCGAAGAAGGGATATCAGGTCTCCCAAGAAAAAGCCCAAATCTGTCAAAGTGAAGTCTCCTTCTTAGGATACAACATCTCCCAGGGTTCACGAGCACTGAGCACAGATCGAATAGCTGCCATCCAGGCAATGCCAACTCCTGATAATCCCAAAGCATTGCGAGCTTTCTTAGGCCTCACAAGGTTCTGCCGCCTATGGGTTCCAGACTATGGAGGAAAAGCTATACCCCTCCACAATTCCCTAACCAAGGAAGGGCTAGCAACCTGGAAGTGGACTAAAGAAATGAATAAGGCTTTCCAAGATCTTAAACCTTCCCTGGCTTCTCCACCCATGTTGGCACTTCCAGACCATCACAAACCATATGGACTGTATGTGCATGAAGTAAGAGGGGTAACTTCAGGGATCCTCACCCAAAAATGGGGACCCACTTTTTGGTCAGTAGGGCAGTGGCAACTACTGCAACCCTAGTTGAAGAAGCACAGAAGCTGACCACGGGAGGAGAGATGGAAGTGATAATTCTCCATGGAGTACCCCAGATCTTGGGCTGCAAAAGCAACAAAATACTGAACCCAGCCAGGCAATCCAAGTACAAGATCTTTCTACTCTCAGACCAGAATCTCACTTTCTGCTAAGTCTCTTCTCTTAATCCAGCCACCTTGCTACCAGCCACCACATGCTTGCCTAGCAGTCCTGAATAAGATTACTTTGGCTCAAAAAGACTTGGCAGATGTGCCTCTTCTAGATGCAGATCTAACCCTGTATGTAGACAGTTCCAGCTATATAGAAGGAGGGAAAAGATTACTGGCTACGCAGTGGTAACCCTGGACCGTGTGATGTGGAAAGAGAAACTTCCTAGCCACCTCTCTGCGCAAGCAGCCGAGTTAATTGCCCTCACCAGGGCCCTGAAGTTAGGAGCTGGACAAAGACTGAACCTCTACACAGACAGCAATTATGGGTTTTCTGTCATCCATGCCCATGGCATGCTCTGGAAAAAGCAAGGATTTATCACATCATCAGGACAGAAGACTGCCAACGGACCACAGATCCTTGACCTCCTAGAAGCCTTGACTCTGCCATCCAAATTAGCAGTGATGCACATAAGGGCGCATGGGAAGTGTCCTGATGAGGAACACCGGAGAGGAAACCACAAAACTGACCAAGCATCCAAAGAAGTGGCTAGGAACGGAACTCTCCTCCAAGCCCGAGCCACCGCAGAAAAAAGAATCTCGGTTGAAAACCCAGTGTATTCTCCAGAAGACGAAGAACTAGCACATGAGTGCCAAGCCACCCAAATTAATGGCTAGTTTTGCCTGGAGGAAAAGTAGTTGTGCCAAGGACATTATTAAGATAATGGTTCCTACCATAACCAAGTACATGCAAATACCAGCGCAATGGGTGATCTTTTCAGTAGCCACTAAAGGACTATATTTACCATATTTCTTCGATTCTAAGACGCCATCGATTCTAAGGCGCACCCCATTTTTAGAGATGTTAATTCAGGAAAAAAAGGGCATCTTAGAATCAAAGAAATACTTCCCTCACCGCCCAGCCAACCTCCTCCTCCCCCCTCCACGCTTTCTTCTAATGGTTGTGTCCTTTTCTTTTTTCCCTCTGTGAGAGAAGAAACTGCCGTTTGCGCGGGAAGAAGAGTAAACTTAACTCTCCAGTCCCGCTCTTTACTTGTCTCTGCACCAGGGGACGACGACACGTGAGTAAGTCCCATGGAAATCGATGGGACTTACGAATAAATTTGCCTAACAAAAAACCAGGCGCTTACCCAACCAGCTCCTCGCTCGCATGGCTCGAGGCTGCTGCAGGAGCTTCCTCTTTTCCTCTTACCGTATTGCTTCGATTCTAAGACGCAGTCCATTTTTAGAGCTGTTAATTTAGGGGAAAATGGGAGGAATCGAAGAAATACGGTAGAGGCACAGAGAATAGTGCAAACCTGCCCTACCTGTCAGAAGTCAGGAGCAAAGAACCCAACTCCTCCAGCTCTGATGGGAGGACAGCCTTGGGCAGCCTACCCATTCCAAAGATTGCAGATGGATTTTGCAGAGCTCCCGAGAGAAAGTGGATTCCGCTACCTACTCATGATCGTAGACCAACTGACCGGATGGGTGGAAGCCTTCCCAACACGAACATGCACAGCGAGAGAAGTCACCAAAAAACTCCTCAACAAAAAAATACCCCGCCATCTTCTGCCTGAAGAAATAGGGACAGATCAAGGAACTCACTTCACATCGCAGGTGGTCAAACAAGTCAGTCAAGCCCTAAACATCAAGTAGGACCTGCACACTCCATGGAGACCAGAGTCCTCAGGACAAGTTGAAAGGATGAACAGAACCCTAAAGACTTTACTGACTAAGATCTGTTCTGAAACAAAGCTTAAATGGACCCAAGCCCTACCCCTAGTCCTGTCTCAGGTTAGATGCATGCCTCGAAAGGGAATTAAATTGTCACCATTTGAATTATTGTATGGGTTCCCCCCCCACGAGTTCTCCCACCTGGCTATAGGTATTCTGTAAATGTAAATAGTGGGAATGTCTGCCTATACAAACATATAACTGCCCTCCAGTCTGTTTTGTCTTCTTTACAGCGATACTCAGCTCCCTTCCAGAGGCTTCCACTGGATGTCCCGGTGCACCCCTACCAACCCGGAGACCTGGTCCTGATTCGGAAGTGGAAAAAGGAACCTCTGAGGGAGAACTGGACAAGACCCTTTCAGGTTTTGCTCACAACACACACAGCAGTTAAAGTCAAAGACAGTGATAAGTGGACACATTATTCCCGAAAAAAGAAATTTCGACTCTGCCTGACGCCTCTCCAGAAGCAGGCTCAGGCACAGGTGAAGAAACCAGCAAGTGGACCAGCACTCCTTTAGATGGGCTAAAACTGAGCAGGAAATGGCCCCTACCCCATTAGAAATCACAGTATTCATAATCACCCTAAGAATTTCCCTGATTGCCTTTTGGTGCTTCTAAGCACCTAACCGCAACCAGACCACCAGTTCCTGACAATTGATGGGAGAGAGTTGAAACCTATCCTTGTTGGTGGTGGCCCACCTGGGCCCAGGCTTAACCCTGCCTCTGCCTACTTTTGTATAGTCCAGACTGATTCAAAAAGGGATACGCAAAGGAACAGAAACAGCTATAGTCCCTTTGTTACAAACTGAACCCTAGATGAACCGTTTAAGTTAAGAGGACAGTAGCTTCAGTTACAACCCTTTAGAATATAAGATGCATTATTGGTATTCTCTCCTGTTAACCAGCCTATCTCTCCACTGCCAGGCATTTTTAGCAAACCCTAACGAAACATCCACATCTCCCTGCTCTGCAGAAACTTGTAACAACCACTCAGGTTAAAGATTGTTGGGTTTGTGAACAACTAGGAAAAAGAGAGGTTGATAATTTTTAATGTAATTTTAATATGTATTTTAGTGTATTGGGGGGTGTAAGCATCTTTTTAAAATTCATCATTTGAATAGCATCAGCAATGCAGATGTAAATGCATATCAGTGAGATTCTCAAATTTTGAGGCTGTTTGAGAATTTGTTCGCTTCAGTGTTTTTTATGTTTTCTGGACTACACACCCTATTTCTATTGAAGACCTAATAGAGTCAAATACTAGGTTTCCATGATGATTTTACAGATGTTAAACAGCTGTTTATTTCCCTGAGGTTTTGACAGGATCTGAAATGATTGTATAATATGAGTGTACAAAACATGGACTTGAACAAGTGAAAACTACACTTCAAAAATAATATTTAAGTTGCTGTATCTTAGCTTTTTCTTAGCTGAACATTGTAAAATTTGGCTACCTTATGTGTTTTTTTACCATGAAGTGTCTGTGCAATATTTCATTGGGACATATCATTTTTATTATATTATGATGAGGATGTTCAGACATTATCAATTCCTGAAACACTTGTAGTGGAGAACCCAGAGTTCCACATCAGCATCATCTGGAACTTAAATGACCATGAATTGTCCTTCTCTCCCAATTTTCAACTGCATGACTGCTGACAATAAAGTTTTACATTTATTTATTTATTCATTTATTACATTTATATATCGCCCCCATAGCTAGAGTTCTCTGGGCGGTTTACAGCAATTCTAAAATGAGATAAAAACAAGTATACAAAATTTAAAATTCTAAAACACAGAACATACATACATAAAGCATTAAAAACCGTTAAAATAAACATGTGGGTGATTAAGATGTGCTGCCATATGCCTGGGCAAAGAGGAAAGTCTTAATCTGGCGCCAGAAAGATAGCAGCGTTGGCGCCAGGCGAGCCTCGTCAGGGAGATCGTTCCATAGTCTGGGGGCCACCACTGAAAAGGCCCTGTCCCTCGTTGCCACACTCCAAGCCTCTCTCGGAGTAGGCACCCGGAGGAGGACCTTAGATATTGAACGTAGTGACCAGGTATATTCATCCTCTCATCCATTGTAGTTTTATAAGTGTAATGGAGGACCGTTTTCATAGCCGAAGACAATGAAAACTCTCTTATGGACTTGAGCTTTATTTCCAATTTCCTTGCCTTTATCCACATTAACTTCCATCATAACATTGACAACATTCCTTAACTGAGAGTTGCCTTCAAAAGTAGATCTTCTTATGGTAGTTCACAACACTGTTGTATCCTTCAACTTCTAGCACCAGTAGCACCAGTAGCTTCCTCGTGGTGGTTCACTGGTGATGTGATACTACTCCCTTGTTAATGTCCCCTCATTTTCAGCTTTTTATGAGTTATTTTCTTTGACTTGAATTGAAGAGACAATATCTATCCGATTGTCATACAACCTATGATCCATTTTCCATTCATACCTAGACACCAGGATGTGTTTCTTCAAGTGTTCATATTTTGAAAACCATCTGCATGGCCTAGGCTGCAATCCTATGGCCCATGGGAGGGGGCATAGGATATACCACAGCTCCCTCTGAGAGGACTGTCACTGAGGAAGAGGCATTTTAAGCCCTTTACCCACTTGCCATTTTCCCAATATAAATAATTTCAATCCTGCATGCTGTTCTTTGTCTCATTAGGAAAAATCTTAATTGGGCAAATAGCCTTGATGGAGGGATCTACTCTGGCAAAAAAAATGGGGAAAAGATTACCCCCTCCCTCTGCTGATGTGGTTCTGCTCCAAATCTTTCTTTCTTTCTTCTTTGTCTTTCATACAGACACAGATCTCCAATCTTTCATCTAGTTTAGATTTAATACTTAATTGTTTAAAGGTCTATAATGATGCTGAAGCTTTTATCCAAGGGATCTGCTAATAACTACTTGCTTAATTTCAAGACCCAAGAGTCATTTTTCCCACCCCATCCTCTGAAAGCGTCCTTCTCTTTGGTACTGTATGGCTGGACAGCCAAAGATTGCTCTGTGTAAGTGTTCCCTTCAATGTCAAGAAGTGCACTGCATGTCTCCACCCTAAGAGTATCTCCTAACATTGAAGAAAACGAGTCAGCCAGAGCTGACAGGTGTTTGCTACTATACTCAGACTTTCAACTTCCTGCCCTGGGAGTTTTGTTTTGTCTCCCTCTTCGTTGTCCTTCCTCCACAGCAGTAAGACCTTTGTACTTGGCAAGGCCTTTGGAAGCTGGATTTTATGGCTTGCCTGCTGTAAATATGTGACGTAGGGTGACCATATGAAAAGGAGGACCGGGCTCCTGTTTCTTTAACAGTTGTCTAGAAAAGGGAATTTCAGCGGGAGTCATTTGTATGCATGCAGCACCTGGTGAAGTTCCCTCGCAACAGCTGAAGCTGTATTAGAGTGACCAGGTACAAAAGAGGGCAGGGCTCCTGCAGCTTAACTGTTGTGATGAAGAGGGAATTTCACCAGGTGCTGCATATATACAAATAACACCTGCTGAAATTCCATTTACTATACAACTGTTAAAGATACAGGAGTCCTGTCCTCCTTTCCATATGGTCACCCTAAATATATGAAATCCTTCTGAGTTATTTTATTCTGGCTTTTGTTGTGTTTTATGATGTGTGCGTGTGTGTGTGTTGCTGCTTCTGATATAAATTGTTTTATTGCCAACTTATATCTTCCTTGTTTATGTATTATTATTATTATTATTATTATTATTATTATTATTATTATCTGCCTTGAACTGTATAAGAAAGTCAGATTTTGTGTGCGGGGGGGGGGGGGGTTGTTTTTAAGAAAATGAATATATAAAACAACCCCTACCCCTATGCCATGTGTCTACTGATGTGGCTCACGGCAATACTAAGAAATCATTGTTTTCATTTTTGTTTTTTTTAAAAAATTGCATTTCTAAACCAATATACTCAAATCACTTAGAGTGAATTCCAGGAGATATATACAAAATAAATGAAAGAATTGGGTGGATGGAGGAAACAAACCACTTGGAATCAGTGAAAACTGGTGGCCCCAAATCAGTGGGGTGGTGAATTCGCTCTAGGTTTCAGTCAGAGTCAGAACTCTCAAGGAGCTAGTCAACATGTACTGTCGAAGCACTTTCACTAGCTTCTTGAGAGTTCTGACTGGTTCTGAAAGAAACCCAGAGCAGATTCACCACCCCACTGACATTGGAACCACCACCCTCCATTGCTCTGAACTAGGCTGGACACAGCTATAATGAACCTTGGACATGGTTCATGTGGGAATGGTGAGCTTACCTGCCCAGCTTGCAGTCCACCCATTGGCTCTGCTCTCTAAGTAACATTCAAGAACCCCCAGGCTTCTTTATTACTTCCAAACATAAGAAAAACTAACCCTTGAAGAGCTACATTAAACATTAAAAAGGGGGAGCGCTGCCTGAGTACGTAGGCTTGCAGTAAGAAAATGGCCCAGCTACACACAAAGATAAATACATCAAACCAGCAAGCAACCAAACACCTGTCCCTTCCCCAGTCTGGTGCCCTCCAGATGTGTTGCACTACAATTCCATGCTGGCTGGTGATGCTGGGAGTTGTAGTCCAACACATCTGGAGAGCACCAGGTTGGGGATGCCTGGCTTAGAGCTGAAATCAACCTCCAGGTGTAAAGATGCAACTTACACATGTGACTTAAATCATCTGAAACTGCCTTACACTGACTCACTATTGTGTATTATTAACCCAGAATTGTGCAGAAGTCATTATTGTCATTATTATTAACTTTGGGTAGCAATTTTAGGAGGTTGTTACATTATAATTGCCTTAATTCTGTACAGATCAAATCATAATTCATAGAACCATAGAATAGAGTTGGAAGGGGCCTATAAGGCCATCAAGTTCAACCCCCTGCTCAATGCAGGAATCCACCTTAAAGCATCCCTGAGATGGTTGTCCACAACCTCCCTAGGTAACTGGTTCCATTGTTGTACTGCTCTAACAGTCAGGAAGTTTTTCCTCCTGATGTCCAGCTGGAATCTGGCTTCCTGTAATTTGAGCCATTATTCCATGCCCTGCACTCTGGGAGGATCAAGAAGAGATCCCGGCCTTCCTCTGTGTGACAACCTTTCAAGTATTTGGAAAGTGCTATCATGTCTCCGCTCAATCTTCTCTTCTCCAGGCTAAACCTGCCCAGTTCTTTCAGTCTCTCTTCAGAGGGCTTTGTTTCCAGACCCCTGATCATCCTCGTTGCCCTCCTCTGAACACGCTCCAGCTTGTAATTCAGTTTACAAGACATTATACTGATGTTAGGCTCAGGAGAACATACATAACCAACACAGCTGTGAAAAGAAAGAAACTGCTGATATTCACAACCTCTTGAATGGGTGAGCAAATCTATGATTTGTCTTCATTGCCAACCTGCCGCCATCCTCTTTTAAAATATGGTAACATTGCTTTTTAAAAATGTAAAATGTTAGCAGCTTACAGACACCTCCCTGCATAAATGTGTCCTACATAATATATCTATTAGTAAAAAATGTGGCTGTTATAAAAACACTGTTGAATACATTAGCGCTCAGTAAAAAAAAATTACACATTCATTGGTGCTTTCTGTAAGGTTGCTTATATTTGATTTAACAGATGTACAAAAGGCCAAGAAAGTTGGTAAATCAACTGCCAATGAGAGGAAAGAAGTTGCTACTAGAAGCAAAGATTCCCTATTACAGTAAAAAGAATTGTTGAGCTACTGGAATTGTCTCTTATCAAATATATGGTGCCTATTGCCTTGCAATTACCATAGTCTCTGGGCTCTGGGCTCATTTATCATACACATATGGTGATTTCTCTGAACTCTACAGTTCAGCATACTGTATTTCAGGAACGAGGTTGCCAACTCACAGCTGGGAGGAGTCTCCAGAGCCTTCAACAGCTGGATGAAGTCTGGCAAACGATGCTTCCTCTGCTCTTGTAACAGACACAATCCTGCCCCCTGCTACCCACCCTCCTATAAAGCTATGCAGATTCACAATAAAAGGAGTAGGAGGTTGCTAGACAGTTCTTCTATTTACTAGACAATTCTCAGTCTCCTCTCTCCATAAGTTTGTTCAAAGCTTAAGAACTCCATCACACCTGCACAATTGCCCTGGTTTACCCTCGAATTATCCGCACTCGTTTCCATAGCGTGTGAAAGCCTGATCAACTTATACCTTTGCGCTTTTACGTTTCATTCATCTTTACACCTCTCCTCTTGTGCGCACCAGTGTATCGCTGTTCTTCCGTTGATGTGCACGTCCCGTCCCCCCAGATCTCCTTTATTGGTGGTAGTTGGACACTGCGCCCTCCCTCCCTACATTCATTCATTCATTGTTATTTATTACGGTCACAGACCAGCAAAATCAACACCAAAACATCCAAAGGATAGATAAAAAGTGACATAAAACAAAATATAGCTTGGTGAGTTGCTTCTCTCAGAAGGATTGCAATGTTATTTTTCTAATTTGCATTAAAGTCATGAGAAACTTAGAGACCCTTTCAGTAATATGGGAGGACACATCCCTTAAACAGATTGATATCAACGTTGTGGGGCTACATCCAGAAAAGGATGTTAATAAAGGAAAGATTAACTTTTTTCTGCATTCCTCATACATGTTACAGTGCAAAATGACATGTTCAACAGATTCTATTGCTCCAGAACCACAGGGACATATCCGTTCATTAACCGGGATCTTATTAAATCGTCCTAGTAATGCTGATGGCAACACATTAAAGCGAGCAAGGGTAAATGCTCTCCTATACTTATTTATTTATTTATTTAGAATATTTATATACCGCTCCCCATTGAAATTTTTTGGAGCAGTGTACAAGATAAAATGAAAATAGAATAAAACAGTTAAAACAAAATTTAAAAGAAGCAAAAACAGATACTTGGGAATGGTTAAAGCATACAGATATGAAGCTGCAGTTGGACACTGCGCCCTCCCTCCCTACATGGTTTTCCCCTGTTGCCTAGGCTACGCCTGGTCCCCTCACCCTGCCTGGAGGCTTTGAAGCATGAACATAGTAAAATCAGATGGAGGCTTACCTTTGAGTAAACCCCATTGAACAGAGGGAGACTTACTTCTGAATAAACAGAAGTAAGCATGGGGTTGCAGAGCACTTATTTCCAGTTTGCTGTTTTAAGACTTAAAAAAGAAAGCTTCTGAATGACCACACTATTAAAAGTCAGTTCGATGTGTACTTACTCAGAAGTAAGTCTCTCTCTATTCAATGGGGTTTACTCAAAGGTAAACATGCATTAGTATGAGTGGGATGTAAATGCAGTTGAACTCAATAGGATTTACTTTTGAGTAAGGAAACAGCTGATCTGTAGTTTATGAACTTGAAGATGCACAGTCTCGCATGATCAAAGGAATGGAAGATCGATCCTTCGCATTAGTGAATTATCAGGAAAAGGGTTTAAGGGGGGAAATTTAAAAAATCATTTAAAAAATCAAAGGGATGACCCAATCTGATTCAAATTTGGTATGCTGAAAGCCCTCCTTAAGAGCTATCATTGTGCCAATTTTGATCTCTTTATCTTTAAAAATGAGGGCACTGCTGGCAAGGGGGATGCATTTTCCACCTTTCTTTTAAGGTGAAAATGCCTGCTGGAGAAAAGGCACGCCCCTCTTCACTCCTTGAAAACATGCCCACAGAACATCAAATTGAAAACAATGGATGAAAAAATACTCATTGAGGGTAGCACGTTGTCCTTTCGATTTACCAGAAGACTTTCCCTGCAACAAAAAATAGCATTAAGAGTGGGGGAAGTGAGGGAAGGGCAGGACATGGACGACATTATCTGAGTCCTTTGCACACAACCCACATTGACAGCGGGTTATAACGCTGGTGTGATGGAGAATCCCATCTTGACGTAGTCATGTATTCAGTACATTTATATTCCACCTGTCTTCCATCATGGAATTGAAGGTCACATACATGGGGTGTTCAGCCAGGCACTGACCAGACCTAGACCTGCTTATCTTCAGAAAGGTGGCTGCATCATCTGCCTTCAGACTATGTCCTGGAACATTGAGAGCTGTCAGTCTCATTCAGCACCTTCCTGAGATGGGAGGAAAAGACCACCATGTTCTCAGAGCATCTACATTAAGGGAAAAAACTGCAGTCTTACTAAGGTTTTTTCTCTGGTCTTTTTGCATTCACTACAGGCTTCTTTAGATAGTGAGCAGCAGTGACCACATGAGTTGTAACTGAAAACTTCCCCTCTGGCCAAAGTTCCATAAAGTTAAATGAAAGCGCCATCTAGTGGCAGAATTAATCCTGCAATCATTTTAAATACCCCATTATCTCTGAGGTTGTTTTTAGTGAGACAAGAGGTGGAAGTTGGCAGGAGACATCCTGGAAGTTGATGGTGTCATGTAAATGACCTGCAAACTTCTGTGAGTGCCCAACCATGAGTGTGCAATAAATCATTCATACAGAGAAACTCTCAGTGTTGCTTGTTTTTGAGATATTTTGCCCCACTTTTTAACGCAGCTCCCTTTTTGAATCAGAAAAAATAAACACATTATCTTTTCCTTTAGAATATAATAAAGTTTTTGAAAGTATGCTGTCCCTTACTTCATGACTCTTAATCATAATTGATGAGAAGGATGTAATTAATACACATGGTAAAATAAGAGTACAATGTTCTTACACATGTACATTATTGTTATGTGCTTCCCACCCCCAATGAAATGTTCCAGAGGCTGCACTACTTGGTTTTTGGTTCCTTTGGAGGAATGAGAGCACTGGATGCTGATTATGTTTTTGTAATATTTCGTTTATTTGCAAATATACAAACAGAACAGAGAAAAGATCCCTCCAACCTTCAGCTAAGGATCAACTATCACATTAAATTCATAGCATGTGGCTATCTGTGTTTTGTTTGACTCAAAAGTAAGCATGATGGGCCTCATCAGGATTGAAACTGCAGCATGTACAGAGGTGGAGTTTAATCCTCCCTCCCCAGTCATGACTTCCCCATAAATCACCCCCACGTGGCAGTTAATGCTAATAAGCTTTTCCCACACACACCTGTACTGCCACATTGGGAGGGGGGGTTGCAGCTGGTGAGGGATACTCCCCACATACTGCAATCCTGATCCAGATTGTGACATACACACACCCATGATTACTTTTGAGTGAAACAAAACACAGATAAACTACATGCCAGAAACTGAACATAATGTATAGTTTGACCCTTATGCTCAGCTCTCTCCCTTCTGTTGGGGAAGGCTGTTCTAGAGATATCTTTGAACATCAGCTCCTATTAAGAGACAGCAACTGAACGGCTGGTGTTATTAACGTTGCTTTGTCCAAATCCCAAGTTTCAAGCAATAGTCCGAGCCATAGCACTCAGACTGTGCGCTCACAACATTATCCAAGAAAAAGATGGATTCGTTACTGCTTAATACACATAGCGATCCCTGTTCCATTGTGCAAACTGGTCCAGTCACTGAAAGAGCAGGAAAACCTCGGCTACTGCCTCATTGTAATGACAAACCTATTTAGGTCAAATAGAACACCAATCTCAAATCATATTTACTTGGAAGTAAGTCACATTAATTTCAGTGGCATATATTTTTGAATATGTATGTATGATGGAGGCCTATAACACATTAATTTATCTTGAGAAAGCATCCTATCTCTGAAAATGATTCCAATACACTTTTAAACTGCATTTTAGGAATGTTTTTGTTGTTTTGAATGAATGGTGAAAGAGAATGGTGTACAATACAACAAATTCTATTATTTGTTATTACTCTATCTCTCACGTACAATGTTTAATGTAAAAACTTATCCGTACATTGATATCAAAATATTCTTATTACAAGACAGAAGAAAAATAGAATTATAGTGCTATCTTATGAATGGCAACTCAGAAGTAAGCCTCTTTGAATTCAATGGAATGTTCTCCCAGATAAAGATGTATAGGATTACAACACTAGTCACCAATAAACATGGTTTGAATAAGGTTATCAGTGGCTACAAGTGATGATGGAAGAGTAGCTGCTGACCTGACCTGGAGAGACAAGATGGCAGTAGAAAACATGACAGAGCTTTTAAATCTCTAAACAAAGTTTCAACAGGTAAATGGAAAGAGAGCCAGCTATTCTTGACAGAAAGAGGAGTCTGTCAGCTGAGACAGCAATGTGTGCTTCATCGCCTCTTCCTAAATTTCATTGACATTGGGCTCACTCCAAATGATGGAGTTTCTCCAAACAATGGTATAATCAACAGCTGGCCAGCGATAACTTTTTTTTCCCTATAGAGCACTTACTTACTTTTCCATTTACTCATTTCTGTAAGCAAACCAGGAGTCCAAAGGGACAAAGAGAGAAGAACTTGGAAAGAGCTTGGAAAGAAAGCCCACAGAACCTGGTTGTAAATCTGCAAATAAATCTACAAGTAATTGTTTATTCAATAGCCTCCCATTCAGTGTGTTCTTTTCAAAACAATTTTGACTAGTGGAAGAATCTCCCCTCCCTCCTTTGGAAAGAGAGGGGGGGGGGTAACCCAGGATGTATAAATTCTGTTGGCAAAAAAGAGACTCATATTTTTGGCACTAAAGAGGTTTATGCAACGGAATTGTAAACACCCAGCTGTTGAGAGTTTCAACTGCCAAGTGGGAAGGAAAGAAAAGTAATACAGAGACTGAGCTGTCACAACATGCTAACCCCACCCAGTGGGGCTGTTCACACAGCATGCTAACCAGTGGATAGCAGGTGAATTCTTTTGATACATGGGTTGTTTGTTGAATTCCGGGTTAACGTGTTGTCTGAATGAAGCCAGGGTGGCTTGTTAACCATGTAGTGTGGCTTATTTTCTGAAAACCATAGTTTTCTGTTAAGTTGTTCAGGGTTGTTGACAAATTACACTGCATTATTAATAAGCCCCACTGCAAAAAATTTCCTGGGTTAGTCTTTTTTCTTTTCTTTTTTTAATATGCTGGGTTAACTCCAGGTCACCTGGTGTGGAGTTCATGCTTAAATTTTAAGAAGGCTGATAAACTGTTGTAGAATGATAACTGCCAATTTGACAATGGAACAGCGGAGTTATAATAAACAGATAGTGGAAACATTCAACTGGAGAAATCTGTATAACAACACTAGGCCCTATGACTTCTGTGGCTTGTTCTGTTGAAGTTCTGATAGTGGTTATCCCTTGGGTGGGCAGAATGATCCTTACTAGAGCTGGGTATAAACAGCTTGGACTTGACCCTGTGACAGAGGATGTAGTGTCTTATGTCAAGGCCCATAACCAATTTAAGATTTTTTCTGTGCTAAAAATGAGGCTAACCAAAGGATAGCTCCTGAAGCTTCCGAGTGGCAGACCATTGGCCTATATGCGTAAGGGCCAATGAGTGAAGATAAAATGTTCCCATATTTTATCCTTTTACTGCCTGATCTACCATTACACAGGCTCATGTGTCTGCATCAAAAAGCGGAGTATGAAGAGCAGAGAATTGTACTGCTCTTCTCCCTGCCAGGAAGGCCCACCACTGTCTCCCCTCCACCTAAAAGTGCTGCTCCGGAGAGCTCTGGTAGTCGCTCAATCACTGTGGCATTTGCCACAGCTGGCAGGGTTCTCTGGAGCAACCCATGTCGTGCACTCCTGCTTTTCCTTACCATGGCTGCAGGGGCCTCATGAGAGCTTAACCAAACTCTCACAACCTCTCATGAGAGCTCAGCTGAATTCTTGTGGGAGCCCCACAGCTGGGCAGGGGTGCAAGGCGGGAGCGAGTAAGCAGGCAGCGGGAGGCAGCTGCAGTGGCTGCTTCACTTGAGGCAGCAAGACATGTTGGGCTGGGCTGGGCTGGGCCTGACCTTTGCTCTCTTTTTTGAATCCACTGTCCAGTTAAAAGTAATGGACGCAAGTTATAACAGTAAGCCTCCTAAGACACACAGTCACTTCTTTGATAATTCTAACAACTCTGCTGTTTCTTAGCAGGCTGTTGCTGCATAGACAATGCATCTTTCTTTTAGGCCTCAGCTAGAAGTAAACTGCCAACCTTTTCACCTCACGTTGTTAAACATTCACAATACAAATAGTGCTTACATAAAACACCCTGATTTATTAGACTATACTACATGTACTGTACATAACGTTTCTCCTCAGGATTTACTGATTCTCCACAATGCCTCCAGGATGTTTTCTCCCCATGAGTTCTCCTTCCTGTCTCCTCACCACCTTCCGGTTGCTTCATCCAACTTCTTTTTATCGCCTGCCACCAAAAGGATAGAAGAAAGCCAAGCAACTACTCCACAGGGGCCTGTGACTCTCAACACGGCGCTAATCCCTGGCAATGCAAACGAGTATCAGGACGGAGCCCTGCCACAAATTAAGCCCTAGAGTTAAAACAGAGAAAAGTAGTTCAATCTGAATTTTAAATGGCATTTTCCACTGCCCTCAAGCTACCTACACATAAATAGATACATTTTAGAATATCTTGCTTGGACACATTTTCCAACTGAGAAGGAGATAACATGATGAGGGAACTGACAATGCTCAGTTTGTTTGTCGTTTGTTTCCTCCACATTTTTTCAGGAGTTGGGTCTCAGGGCATTTTTACGTACTTAGACGCCATCCTCTTGGAAGTGCTGGGGAGGCTGCATGCAGAGTGCCTCATTGCACTCCCATAGGAACACACAAACATCTAGCCCATAGGTGTCCACAGCACATTTCATGAGGGTGTGCATCCAGGAAATTTATATTACTACTTTTTTAAAAGGCAAACATTTATTGAATACTCAGTCATAAAGGACATTATTTTAAATAATTTATTTATTAAACACGGTAGACACTGATGCCCTACCCAGCTTGCTCTTGCAGGTGAGGGGGAATGAGAAGATGCTCCTCAAAGCCCAACACTGGTGGGGCTTTGTGGTGACACTGGCCAGAAGAGAGACTTACAAAGTGATATTAGCCTTCGGGGGCCCGCCTCTTGGCTAAGAGGCTCCCAGCAGCATGCACCTGGTATGTTTTACATGTGCCTCTGGTGGTGTGAAGTCGATCGGTGCAACTTCTCTAGCAGAGGCCTAGTGGCCGAATGGGCATGGCTCCCAGCAGAGAGGCTCGTAGCAGAGCAGTTCCTTTTTGCTCCTGCTGCCGAGAGCAATAGTGATCTCTTGGTGGGAATCTACACTGATGTTATTCTAACATTTTGAATGGGTTACTGTGACACACAGCGTCACGTGACCCTGGGTCTCCAACGTTGCAAATGAGTTGTACTTACAGGTTCTATTTCTTAGTTCCAGCGTGGCTACAGATTCATGTGCCTTGTTCTACCGGTAATGTTCCTCTCCCTTTCTCAGAGCTGCTGGGTTTGCTCCGCCCACTTCCTGTTCTCCTTCCTTCGCCCCGTTTGCTATCTTATCTGCTACAGCAGATAAATCACACCAGCGTTATACTGTGCAATCACTGACAATTGCATGCAAAGGACTCAGAAGTTTTCCACCTTAGAATCTGCTTTGATTGTGAAGTAGTCCTATGCATCCAGCGTTAATTGTGCTCCTTTTGCAAAAGATTTGCCCCAGCCGCTGCTGTGGGCGCAGGAGCAGGATTTTAAACAAATGCTTACATCTGCGTAAGCTTTATAGATAAAGACACAAAATTGGCACAGTAATTCAAATACCAAATTTGAATCAAATTGGGTCATCGGTTGATTTTTTATGACTTTTTTTTTAACATTTCCCCCCTCTTTGCAAAGGAGCTGAGGAGTGCTCAAGGGATCGCTGTAGCTCCCTGCAGGAAAATTAACAAGGGTCCAAAGTCCAAAACTCGTGACCCGCGGAGCTTAAATAGGGCTGTTGCTAAAACTTTTCAATTTGGTCTCCCATCCAAACTCTGACCAGACCTGGCACTGCTTAGCTTCAGCAAAGTGGCTGGCTCCTATGCATTCAGGCAATTCCCTGGGACTTGTGTTAAGGTGTTTTGGGAGGGGGTTTGTGTGTGCTTGCTTATGATTATTACCCTTCCAGCTAGGAATGAGGCAGGCAGTGGGCGGAGCAAACCCAGCAGCTCTCACAGAAGAGGGAGAACAATGGAAACAATTGAACCATGTGCCCTGAAGTTCCATTTCAGCGAAACGTAGGTCACGCTAGTGTGTCCTGTGATACAGAGAAATGATACAGAGAACCACGTTAGAAAGGGACACTAACAATGTTATAAGACTAGTGTAGATCCGGCCTTGGAGGTAGCAGTTCTTCAGCACAGCAGATGAGGAGCCAGAGTGCAGCCAGAGGACCATTCCCACTTTGTCTGGATCCCTCTCTGGATCCCTACTCAATGGCCCCCTCAATTCAGTGCTTACTGATTGAGATATTAGGGTGTGCCTGGGCACTCCCAGCATACCCCTTGCGCACACCTATAATCTAGCCCAGGATTGTTGACAGTCACTGGCAGTATCTCTCCAGGGTCTCAAACAAGGGGTCTTTCCCAGCCCTATTTGGAGATGCTGGGAGTTGAACCTGGGACGTTCTACATGCAAAACAGGTATTGTACCACTGAGCTTTGACCCCTCCCCATGGGGCTTTTAAATAAGTTTTACCATTTAAAAGAAATCCCATAAAGTTAATTAAGGGTACAATCTTATGCATGCTTAGATAGAAAAAAGTCCTACAACTCCCAGCAAGCATGACTGGCTGGGGAATGCTGGGAGTTGTAGGACTTTTTTTTCTGTATAAACATGAATTAGATTGTGCTCTAAAGTATATACAATCTTCATACATCCTCCAAACACACACAACTCCTTTGATGTACTACCACTCTGAAAAGAGCAACTTGGCTTGGGGAGCTCTCTTTCTCCCCACTCCATTTCCAATTATCATTCTTCTTTTCCTCTTTTTCCCTCCCTTATCTTAGTCTCATCTTTCTTTCTCTTCTTTATTCCATCCACAGCAAGAGCTTCTCTAAATGAGCAATCTATTGCACTCTTGTGATTGGCCATTCACAGAAGTTTGCAGATCCATTACATGATGCCATCAACATCCAGTACCTACAGTTTTCCTCATTATCTCACTTCCAAAAAACACAGAGAAATTGGGGGGGGGGGGTTTCCGCAAAATCATCCTGTGTAAATTTGTTGTTGTGCTTTAATTCCACCACTAGACGGTGCTGTTTCAGTTGAGTGAATGGAGCACTCAGAGAGAGAAAGTATTCCATTCAAACTATATGGCCACCCAAGTAATAAGATGATCGCAATTCCAGAATGAAAGCAGAAGCAGAACGGTCTCAGTAAAGCAGTGTGTGTGTGTGTGTTTAAAATGTAAAGAAGCTCTTGGAATTCTTAAAAGGGGAGGTGATGGGTAAGAGATGTTCTGAACTGTATTGGACTTTACACACATTTGCAATAGGATTTATTTTTCTTAGGGTGACCATATGAAAACGAGAACAGGGTTCCTGTGTCTTTAACAGTTGCATAGAAAAGGGAATTTCAGCAGGAGCCATTTGTATATACGCAGCACCTGGTGAAATTCCCTCTTCATCACAACAGTTAAAGCTGCAGGAGCCCTGTCCTTTTGACCAGGTACAAAAGGTTTTTCCTTCACGCCCACCAAATCATCTCTTCCCTCAACAAAACTGCACACACATTTGTTTGTTTTTGCTGATCACCAAGCTTGAAGAAGAGGTCTGGTGAACTCAGAAGCTTGTTTACTACATTGCAACTTTTCCAGGTTTCTCCTAATAATGGCCTTGTGCTACTATATACTTTTATTTTTCTCATGGGTCAACACAGCTCTCTGCAATTGTTAACAACTGTTACTTATTAGCATCCAGAAAGAAAAAAACGGAATAAAAACCAATGCAATACTTCAAGTTAGTACTGTGGAACTGACATATTGATCACTAGCAAAGTTTCAATAGGACAAGGAGAAGTGTGTCCCCCTCCCGTCAACCAAATCTATGCAGATAAGCAGAACTGGCACAAATTCAGATAAGCCTAATTTTACTTGAAGATTTAGGGTTCAACTTATCGCAATACACCTAGATGTAAAAATGTTGTGGAATTTCTTGTTAGAAGTATGTGTCTGAACACAGGGCTGCAATTGTCACATGTACACACTCTAGCTTCTGGAATGGACCATACTTTCCTATCTTAAAATCCAAACAGTTTTAGTTGATGGCATTTATATTTAATCAGAAACCGACGACGAAACTCCATGTTGCTTTATTTCTCTATATCCTGCTAGGAGAGAGCCTCATCCCTTATATATCTCTTAACAATTAGTTTAAACTTCAAAGGCATTTAGGTAAATATATACAACTAGGTTAGCGATTAAAATAATCTAATGCAAATTTCAGGGACTAGATACAGATCTAAGCACTTCTGCCATTTTTAAAAAAATATCTCTACATGGTAAGTATATGCCATGTAGCTTGTACTTCAAAGAAAAGCAGTATTAAAGTTCTAATAAGATAATTGCTTGAAAATTTGGAAAGGCAGTTGTGGTGGGAAGGAGAAAGTCATCAGTCCCCCCCAAAGCAGATGATTTTTATTTCTTCATAAACACTCAAGAGAAGGAGCCATGGATTTGCAAGCAATGAGCCACTCTTTTTCATTAACTTCTTGTCAGATGCTGTTTTCAAAGATCCTCATTTGTCCTCAGAGAGTTTTAACTTTACATGCAGCTCAGCTCATGGCAAATCGTCCCAACCCCCTGCAAGCCACCTGCTGAGCTTCGACTAAATTGGTATGAAAGAGAGACATCTAAAGCCTTGTCCAGGAAATGAGAATTTTTATCATGCACACACACAGTTTCTGAGCATCATCACACAGGGGGAAATTGTGTTTGCTTACTGTTGCTTCTCTGCCCACACGTTTGTCCCTCATTACTTCCTCCTTTGAAAGAGGAAGTAAACAACGTGCACATGGCCCATTCAGTGGGCCATTTTGATCCCACTGCTTCTCCTGCACAGAGCAGCAGATAGCAGCAATTTCTGTCTTTAAATATGTCAGACTTATTGGGGTGGGGTTTTTTGTTGCGTGAAGAAGGTTAGAAGGGGCAGGAGATGCTTAGGAGGCAGACGACGTCATGAGAGGGACCCACAAAAATCTGTGAGTGCCCAGTATCAAGCATGGAATAAAATGCTCATCTGATGGAGCTCTCTTTCTCTCTCTGGCCTCATTCAGAAGAAACCTTAAACCACGGCTTTAACCACAGTGGTTAAGCCACAAAGCCGGCCCATGTTCAGAAGACACCTTAAACCATGGCTTTAACTGCAGTCACTTAAGGTGTCTTCTGAAAATAGCCAGGCTTTCTGACTTAACCACCGTGGTTAAAGCCATGGTTTAAGGTGTCTTCAGAACAGGGCTTCTCTGTTTCCGGCATCCCTTTTTAAATGATAATAGGAGCAGGCATCATTGTTTCATCAGAAATGAAACAGCTATAAACAAAATGAGCACCATGTAACATGTAAAGAAAAGACAAGGACAGGCATATGTAACCCCATTTTAACATCTGTAAAGCACAGCATAAATTCAGTTTCATCTCCTGAGAGCCATCAATGACACCTTCTATTCTTTCTAGCCCTGAACTGCAGGGCCAGCCCTGCTGTTAGGCAGAATTATGTGGCTGCCTCAGGCAGAAAATTCTGGGTGTCCTGAAAGGGAAACAAAAGTGTTCTTATTGTATTTTTGCTGCCAAGGATAGGGAGTGGAGCATCTGGAAGTTTCTGCCTCATGTGCCAAAATAACTTGCTTGGCTTTGGATATTGCACACCTTGACTTGGGTGAGTTTGGTGGCACCATTTCCTATTCTGGTGATCCACTTTTCTTTTTATATCTAGTGGTGACCATATCCAAAGTTCTTTATGATCCTTACCTCATTCATCCCCACATAAGCTTCTCTAAACAAATGATTTATTGTAGGCTTGTGATTGGCCACTCAAGGAAATTTGTGTGTCCATCACACAACGTAGTCAACAGCCAATATGTCTCCTGCACTATCCCCTGAAAATAGTGCATTTTTAAAAAAACAACCACAGAGATAATTATGGTATTCTCTGGAATAGCGCAGGATGGAGCTGTCTACTGTGGACTTTCTGAGAAGGGAATTTTTCAATTTCAAATCACGTGGTCACATGTGAAGAGCACAATGATGGGAATACTGCAAGGATGAAAGCCACGGTAATGCTGTGGGGGTTTCCCTGTTTTTTCTTGTTTCTAGAGAAACTCAGAATCTCAGTGAAATGAGCCAGAATTGCCCCCATTTGACAGTCAGCGAAACTGGGATTGAGTTACTGCATGTTGCTTAAAACTATCAAAGGAAACAATGCCAATCTTTCCTTTGGAACCTAATCCAGCATCCTAGTGAAACATGAAACAGGATCTTCTTGGCTGATCTTAAAATTCAGAGCTGTGTGTGCAGGGTTCATAGGGGAGATTGGAAAAGGTAACTTCTGCAAGCATATAGCTGCAAGCACAAAGGGCTAGTGCGGCTTCGGATTTTTGGGAACCCTTGGGCAAGACACCCTCAGTGGGCCAATTCCTACAGTGAGTCTACCACCTCACTGCCATTGTCCCCAGCTGCTGTGGTTCCTCATCCTCATTCTCAGCATTGCTCCCACTGGCTTGCTTGCCAGCCAGTGAGATGCAGTGCCATCCCCTGCTCTTGCAATGGTGAAGAGGAAATATCCAGGAGGTACGTTTCAAGGGGGTGGCTGCTGGGGTGTAGGCCCTCAGCAGGTGCAGAACCATGCCTATCCTTGACACTGATCCTGCATAGGACTTCCATGCAGTCTGGAACCCTGTGCCTTCAAGGTTCCAGATGCATGGAAGTCTCGGTGCTGGACACATGTAGAGGCCCCATTCAGAGGCTTCATGAAATTAACTTATGATGTCCAAGCCTGGGGAGGAGTGGTGGTGGCTGGCAGAGCACCATGATGCCTGCAGGGGCAGTTCTTCTCCTCCTCCCTCCACCCATTCAGCAACCCCCTAAAAAATATCAGGTGTAAACAGGTGTAAACAGGTGTAAATATCAGGTGTAAACAGGCCCTATTAGAGGTGCCAAGTCTGCAAATCATTAAGAGCTGGCTAGGGGATGCGGAGACTTGCGTAACTTTTTTCTGTCTAAATGTGCATAGGATTGTTCCCTAATGAACTCTTTTAGAACTCTTACACAAAGCGCAGTCTCTAACTTAGCATTTGTTTAGCTCCAGCAGTGTGCCAGATGCATATCAGGAAGATGGTGACAGAGTTACTGATCTTCATGGCTTGGAGTCATATTCAATCATCCAATGAAAAATGGGTATTTCATAGGGAAAGGTCACTTTGGATCAGCATTAAGTGTTTCTGTGGAAATTGCTATTATTACAGACTGCTCACAGGCTATATTTTTAAAAGCATGCTGCTTGCTAATGGTTAGAGACAATCTGCTGGGAAAAAATCCCTAAATGGGAGGTAATTGTTACTGAATTATTTTCTGAACAGACAATTCATCCACAGGAGACCATTGTTGTGCAAGCTATGCATAACATAAAAGAGGACAGTTGGGACTTTGAACTTCCCAACTTTTTTGGATCCTTGAAAGCAGCCTAAAAATAATTTTAAATAAAGAAACTTTATTTGACAAACTGTCATGGGCACCACCAAAAAATGGCTACCATGGGGGGCATCGCTAGTCACAAAGCACATGTAAATTGCTGAGGAAACTGAGTACAAAGCAAACATTGAGTCTGAGATCCAAATGCCAAGCCATATAGTTCATCCCATATATCACAATAAAATACCAATTTCTCTTTTTTCAGGATCACTCCACAAGCTCTCCCTCTCCTTCCCCTCCTTCCCCCCGCCAACACATACCTCATCCATTCAGCTATACACACAACTTCCTCCTTTCTCTTCCTGCCCTTCCCAGCCCTTCCTGTTCATCCCACCCCAACCTGATCCCATCAGCTGGTAAAAACTTGGTTACTCTACAAAAGAGGGCAGGGCTCCTGCAGCTTTAACTGTTTTGATGAAGAGGGGATTTCACCAGGTGCTGCATGCATACAAATGGCACCTGCTGAAATTCCCTTTTCTACACAACTGTTAAAGATAAAGGAGCCCTAGGGGGCAACTACACTACTGCTTTAAAGCGCTTTATAACAGTTTTGACAACTGGTGGGGCCCAGGACACACTGCATACACAGTTTTCAAAACGTTTTCAAAGTGCTTTAAAGCGCTTTAAAAGCAGTAGTGTAGATTCCCCCCCCCCCCCCGTTCTCCTTTCCATATGGTCACCCTAACTAAACTAGACTCCATAGCATTCAGAATGGGAGGGAAAGAGGAAATCCAGTCTTAAGAACATTATCACAGCACTTTAGAAATAATTCAAATGCAAAATTCTTATACTTGCAAAAGCTATTACACTCCTTAAAGGTTTGTTGTATATTTAGCAAAACAGCTTGACTGTAATGGATAATTTAGTTTCAAATGATCTAAGAGAAAGGAAAAATGTAAAGCCAAAACTAAAGAAAGGGCATTTGTTTGAGCATTCATGTGTTCCCTTGCATTTTATTGGAAACGTATATTCCTTTATTTAGAAAGGCAAAACTGGTGGATTATAGAGCAGCAAAGAGTGGTCACAATTCATGCAAATCCTTGTTCTGTTTGTCTCCAAAAGAAGAAAAAGAAAACAAAGAGAAGACAAAATCATAGGAGCAGAGCCTGAGCTCATTCATTGTACTCCTTAATCTACTAAAATGGCTGCTGCTGTTGTTGTTGTTGTTATTACATTTATATACCGACTCGGAGCCAAAGTTCTCTGGGTGTTTTACAAAAGTTAAAAACAGTGAACATTAAAAACAAATATACAAAATTTAAAACCATAAAAACCATACAAACAAAAACAGACAATATCCATTTAAAACAACTATTCTGGGGACAGTTAAAAAACTCAGCATATGCTGTTAAATGCCTGGGAGAAGAGAAAAGTCTTGACCTGGCGCCAAAAAGATAGCAATGTTGGCGCCAGGAGAGCCTCGTCGGGGAGATCATTCCATAACTGAGGGGCCACCACTGAAAAGCTTCCCTCGGAGTAGGCACCCGGAGAAGGACCTTAAATGTTGAACGTAGTGTATGGGTAGGTTCATGTCAGGAGAGGTGTTCCATCAGGTATTGTGGTCCCAAGCCATGTAAGGCTTTATAGGTTAAAACCTACACCTTGAATTGGGCTCGGAAACGTACAGGCAGCCAATGCAAGTGGGCCAGATTCGGTCTTATATGCTTGAACCTTCTGGTTCCGGTTATCAATCTGGCCACTGCATTTTGCATAAGCTGCAGCTTCCGAACCATCTTCAAAGGCAGTACCACATAGATCGTATTGCAGTAATCTAATTTGCAGGTTACCAGACCATGGACAACTGAAGCTAGGTTATCCCTATCCAGATAGGGGCGTAGCTGGGCCACCATCCAAAGTTGGTAGAAGGCACTCCATGCCACCGAGGCCACCTGGGCCTCAAGTGACAGAGATGGTTCTAGGAAAAAACCCAAGCTACGAACCTGCTCCTTCAGGGGGAGTGCAACCCCATCCAGAACACGTTGAACACCCACTATCCAGTCAGCAGAACCACCCACTAACAGCATCTCAGTCTTGTCTGGATTGAGCTTCAGTTTATTAGCCCTCATCCAGTACATTGTCGCAGCCAAGCACTGGTTCAGCACATCCACAGCCTCACCTGATGAAGATGAGGAGAAGTAGAGCTGCGTGTCATCAGTGTACTGATGACAACGCACTCCAAAACTCCAGATTACTGCACCCAATGGTTTCATGTAAATATTAAACAGCATGAGGGACAAGACTGATCCCTGCGGAACCCCATACTGAAGAATCCACAGAGCCGAGCAATGTTCCCCAAGTTTTATTTGTTGTATTCGTTGAGATCATGCCATCTATGCTTTACAGAGCATGAGAGTGCAGCTCCCTGGGGCAGGGAGCTAGCAATCTAAAAAACAGTCCCAAGGGAAACACAGGAAGAGAACAAAAATGGAGAAAAGGCAGATAGGGAAGAGTATTAAGTATTTTATTTATTTATTTTTATTTATTTATTTATTACATTTTTATACCGCCCAATAGCCGAAGCTCTCTGGGCGGTTCACAAAAATTAAAACCACAGTAAAACACCCAACAGTTTAAAACACAATTACGAAATACAGTATAAAAAGCACAACCAGGATAAAACCACACAGCAAAGTTGATATAGGATTAAAATACAGAGTTAAAACAGTAAAATTTAAATTTAAGTTAAAATTAAGTGTTAAAATACTGAGTGAATAAAAAGGTCTTCAGCTGGCGACAAAAGCAGTACAGTGTAGGCGCCAAGCGGACCTCTCTGGGGAGCTCGTTCCACAACCGGGGTGCCACAGCGGAGAAAGCCCTCCTCCTAGTAGCCACCTGCCTCACTTCCTTTGGCAGGGGCTCACGGAGAAGGGCCCCTGTAGATGATCTTAAGGTCCGGGTAGGTACATATGGGAGGAGGCGTTCCTTCAGATAACCTGGCCCCAAACCGTTTAGGGCTTTAAATGTTAATACCAGCACTTTGAATTGGGCCCGGACCTGGACTGGCAGCCAATGAAGTTGTAAAAGGACTGGCGTAATGTGATCTCGCCGGCCAGTCCCTGTTAATAACCTTGCTGCCCTGTTTTGCACCAGTTGAAGTTTCCGGACCGTTTTCAAAGGCATCCCCACGTATAACGCATTGCAGTAATCCAAACGAGAGGTTATCAGAGCATGGATAACTGTAGCTAAGCTATCTCTGTCCAGATAAGGGCGCAGCTGGTATATCAGCCTGAGCTGATAAAAGGTGCTCTTTGCCACTGAGTTCACCTGTGCCTCAAGTGACAGTTCTGGATCCAAGAGCACCCCCAAACTACGGACCCGATCCTTTAGGGGGAGTGCAACCCCGTCCAGGACAGGGCAAACATCACCTCACCGGACAGAAGAACCACCCGCTAACAGTACCTCCGTCTTGTCTGGATTGAGTTTCAGTTTATTAGCCCTCATCCAGTCCATTACCGTGCCCAGGCACTGGTTCAGAACAGCCACTGCCTCACCTGGGTTTGATGAAAAGGAAAGGTAGAGCTGGGTATCATCCGCATATTGATGACACCTCAGTCCACATCTCCGGATAACCTCCCCCAGCGGCTTCATGTATATGTTAAACAGCATAGGGGATAAGATAGAGCCCTGTGGAACCCCATGGCTTAGGTGCCACGGCACAGAGCAATAATCCCCCAGCACCACCTTCTGGAATCGGCCATCCAAGTAGGAGCGGAACCACTGCAACGCAGTACCTCCAACTCCCAGCTCAGACAACCTATCCAGAAGGATACCATGGTCGATGGTATCGAAGGCCGCTGAGAGGTCCAGGAGAACCAACAGGGTCGCACTCCCCCTGTCTCTCTCCCGACAGAGGTCATCCCACAGGGCGACCAAGGCAGTTTCCGTTCCAAAACCAGGCCTGAAGCCCGATTGAAATGGATCTAGATAATCCGTTTTATTCAAGAGTGCCTGGAGTTGTCCTGCAACCACCCGCTCAAGCACCTTGCCCAGGAAAGGGATATTAGCCACCGGCCTGTAGTTGTTAACATCTTCCGGGTCCAGATTAGGCTTCTTCAGGAGTGGTCTAATTACCGCCTCTTTTAAAGAGGCCGGCACCACTCCCTCTCTCAAGGAGGCATTTACAACCTCCTGGACCCAGCCGGCGATCCCCTCCTTATTTGATGTAATGAGCCATGAGGGGCAAGGGTCAAGCACACAGGTGGTCGACCGGACTTGGCCAAGCACCTTGTCCGCATCCTTGGGCCTCACTAACTGAAACTCATCCAATAAAACTGAACCGGACGGCGCTCTGAACACCTCTACTAGTGGAGCTGCATTAAGTGTGGTGTCCAATTCATGACGAATCTGAGTGACTTTATCTTCAAAGTGCCGTGCAAATTTGTCACAGCGTGCTACCGAGGGTTCCACCATCTCTCGCCCTGTAACAGGCCGCGAACCACCCGGAAAAGCTCCGCCGGACGACACTGAGAAGACGCAATGCTGGTGGAAAAGAACTGCCTCTTTGCCACCCTCACCGCCACAGAGTAGGCTCGATAGTGAGCTCTAACCCGTGTTCGATCAGACCCAGCACGAGTCTTCCTCCACCTGCGTTCTAGCCGTCTCCCCTCTTGCTTCATCGCCCTCAGCTCAGGTGTATACCAAGGAGCTGACCGGGCTCTGCTCAGACGGAGAGGACGCTTGGGCGCGATCGTGTCAACCGCCCGAGTCATCTCTGCATTCCACAGAGCGACCTGGGCTTCGACAGGAGCACTGGCCATATCAGCAGGAAAATCCCCCAGAGCCCTCTGGAATCCATCGGAGTCCATTAGCCTCCGGGGGCGGACCATTTTAATAGGCCCCCCACCCTTGCAGAGGGGAAAGGCCGCCGAGAGTCTAAACCTCAGTAGGAAGTGATCTGACCATGACAAGGGGGTAGATGTTAGTTCCCCCACTTCCAGATCACCATCCTCCTGCCCAGTCGAGAAAACCAGATCAAGCGTGTGTCCCTTTGCGTGTGTTGGGCCGATAACATGTTGAGACAGCCCCATGGTTGTCATGGCAGCCATGAAGTCCTGAGCCGCTCCAGAGACAGCAGCCTCGGCATGGAAGTTGAGATCCCCCAGAACCACCATCCTGGGGGTTCTCAACACCAGGTCCGAGACAACCTCCGTCAGCTCAGGCAGGGAGACTGTGGGGCAGCGGGGTGGACGGTACACCAGCAGAATCCCTAATCTGTCTCGAGTACCCAACACACAGTACAGACACTCAAGATCAGCACTCGACTGAACAGGAAGCCTAGAGAGGGAGATTGTATTCCTATAGACCACGGCAACCCCCCCTCCCCGGCCCTCGAGTCTGTGCTGGTGCTGCACCGAGTACCCAGGAGGGCAGAGCTGGGTGAGAGCAACCCCTCCCAGTTCCCCCACCCAGGTCTCAGTGATGCATACCAGGTCAGCCCCCTCATCCACAATCAGATCATGGATGAGAGAGATTTTGTTTTGGACTGACCTGGCATTCAGCAGCAGCAGCACCAGACCCGAGAGCAAGCTGATAAGGCTGCCAGGAACCATCTGGTTGGGGGAAGGACTAGAAGAGGGGATAGCTGTAAGGAATCTGTCCCCTCTTCTCCTCAGCTGGCCTGTTCCTCCCCCAGCACCATACCTCCCCCTACCCGTGACCACAGTTATGCAGGCACCCCCATATTCCCCAGAGCTCCCCAGGCACATATTAAAAATTATTTAAAAATTGATTAAAAGTTTTTTGAAAAATTGCTGTTGGTTGCTGGTCGGCTGGTGTTCTTCAAAACAGGGTGGCTCCTCTGTGCGACGCAAAGTGCGGCGCCAAGTGCGCACTCTGCCTCTGGCCGGCTGGAGCTTTACCTGGAAGCAAGGCGGGGCACTAGTCAGCAGATGTTCAGCAGCTGGGGGAAAGAGACTGCAGAGCCCAGGCTCCTTACATATACTTAGGCTTAGTTACCATACAGCAGGAATGGGGAACCTGTGGACTTCCAGATATTATTCAACTGTAATTCCCATCTTTGTAAACTGCCCAAAGAGCTTCAGCTATGGGGCAGTATATCATCATCATCTCTCACCGTTGGCTATGCTGGCTGTGTTTGATGAGATTTGCAGTCCACAATATCTGGACAACCATATGGTCCCCACTCTTGCCATAGGATATTGGATCTAGTGAGATACTTCAAAAGCATAATGGAAAAGATGGATTTTCAGCAGGGTGATGGATCTTCAGCAGAGAGAGGTGATGGAGCCGGTCTCACACAGCTTTTCTGGGAGACAGTTCTAAGGCAGCAAGGGAGAAATATCTTTTCAGGAGCGGGAGATCATCAGACATCTTTGGGTGCTTGCTCTGAGCCTAATAACCCAGTTGTTTTGGAAGGCCGATTTGAGAGTTTTATCCTAGTGTTCAATCTATGACAGCTGTTTCATACATGCAAGTCATTACTTGATGTTACATACATGAAGCCACACTAGTTTGTATCTAGAAACATATCTAGAGGAATGTATCTCATTCCATTTAATTTATTTTCTCTACCTGCTTATTGAATTTAAAGCACAATCCTATGCATAATTCCCAACATGACCGGCTAGGGCATGTTGGGAGTTGAAGCCTTTTTTCTGTCTAAACATGTATAGGATTGTGCCTTAATGGAAGGAGTGCCTTCACCCATGTGTTTCTGTATAGTTGCTAAAATGGTCTTTGGAGGCTCTTCTCTGGGGGCCCACAGAGGTAAAACAGGTGGCTAGCAGGGAAAGAGATTTCTCTATAGTGGCACCCTTCTGTGGAATGCCCTGCACAGGGAAACCTCCTGTTGTCTTCATTGAATGTATTTAGTTGGCAGATTAACACCTTCCTTTTCTGTCAGGCATTTAATCTTTAACATGTTGATCTGAGTATTAATTTTACTGCTGGATTTGTTTGACTTACCCTATGTTTGACATATTTTAAATATATATTTTATTGTTTAATGTTGCATTATTTTGATACTCTTATTGTCGTATTTTTTGTTTGTTTGTTTAGTTTATTTTTGGTTTTGGTTTTTATGATCATAAACCAGCCTGAGGGCATTTGCCCATTGGGAGGCAAACAAATCTAACAATTAACAAACAATAAATACATTTTCTTTGGGTAGAAGCATCTAGACCAGGAAGGTAGGTGGTGGTGGTATTATTATTATTATTATTATTATTATTATTATTATTATTATTATTATTATTATTACCACCATTATACTGTAAGAGAAAATGAAAGATGAATGCTTCCAGAATGACTATTTCCAAGTAATCCAGTTTAAGATGTATCAATGCATGTATTACGTAAACATAAATCACCTCAAATGCATAACAAAGAGAAACGAAGAAGCAAAACTGTCAAGGAAGACAAATATCAAGACAAATGCACTGTTTGAAAATAAACCCGTGTACAATAGATAGGCACTAATATTCAATAAAAAGTCATACCCAACAGAGGTTTTTCTCTCCACTCTAAGCCTAACCATATATGGACATTTAACCATAAATCATATTTAGTCTCTTCCATGCCATGGGGCTCAGAGGAAGCAGCAAAACCAAGTTCAAAATGAAATCCCAGTAGAACATTTTCACCTAAGTCACACCATATTGCAAGGGTATTGAACCTTGGGCCCAGGAGCCAAAATGGCCCTCCAGAGGGGCAAGTCTAGTCTTTGGATGGCAATACCCTCTTCCCCCTAACCCCACCTCCTTCCCCCTGACCACTGATAGTTGGCTGGCTTCCCGGCTCTTGTACAATGCCTCTCTTAAGGCTTAGTTATTGGCAGTAAGAGTTTTGAAGCAGTAATTTTGGGCCTGTCCCTTTTGCTTGCATCCCCTGAGAGCGTCTCTGGAATCTGGCCCTTGGGCTGAAAGAGATTCAATGCCCCTGCCGTATACTGTGAAACATGGCTGCTGAATGCCAGCCCAAATAAGGTCTGGAAGAATCCCAAAGACATTCAGGCTCAAATAAGAGGAAGTGAGTCCTACAACCACAGAATTGCTGCCATGAATGTCCTCAGTCAAAACAGGAAGTCAGAACAGAATACGGAGAGGAGAAGCAGTCTCCTCAGTACAGATTTCATTAATTACAACTCTTTCCATCTTCTCAAGGAGAATACCTTCTGGATTAAGTAAATTTATTTATTTATTTATTACATTTTTATACCGCCCAATAGCCGAAGCTCTCTGGGCGGTAAGCATAAGAAAACCACTGAAAAATTGCCTGAAATCCAGCCAGCTAGGAATATCGATCATATATTGCAGCTTGGTTCTTTTAATACCTTTTTTTCGGGTTAATCAATATTGGCATGTCAATAAAGACAATCAAATGTGTGCCTTTAATACTTCAAAAGTCTGTTGTCTTCATTGACTTTGCACCTGTCATTCTCAAGCAACAAGAAAAATAGTCCCATGTTGTGAGCTTTATTTGAAGTAACTTATATTACTAGGGCAGCCAAAACAATTCATCTAGTGTTCTTGCACTGTTTTACGCTTTATTAGTTTTGTATTCTATAGTTATTTCTGAGCCATCTACAAAGTAAGTCAATGAAATCTGAAAATGTATCTTAATACCTGGGTTCTCATCTGGCTGCCTTCCAAACCCAACTTAAATTACTGTTATTTGTTTTAAGAAGCCAGTTATATATTTACTAGGTAACTGCCTTGTTGCATGACAAATAAAAAAGAACAGAATCCTGGTTAGTAAACTAAAAAAAAAACAATTCTGATATTTCAGAATTCTGTACACAAAACAGCACCCTGTCCTGGGCATAGAATCTCCAACGTGTACAGAATATATGGAAATATTCTAGTTGTAATATCTTGCTGTTTATTGGGGGAAAGCCAACCCATATGCTAGTTCTCTTGATTGTGGCCCGTATCTATACAGAAATTCTGAGCACAACCCAGATCTCTTTGTTCCCCATTCCTCAGCCCGGCTGGCTAGGAATGATGGGAGTTGTAGTCCAACACATGTGGAGGATACCAGGTTGGGGAAGGCGTAAGGCATTCCTACATCTTACTGAAAGGAACAGGTTATGTTCAGACGAAAGATTTCTGCCCCTCCTTCCCCAATCTAGTTCCCTTCAGAAGTTTTGGAATTGAACTTCCATCAGCCCCAGACAGCTTGGCAAATGCTCAGGAATGCTGGGAGTTGTAGTCCAAAATATCTGGAAGGCACCAGCTTGAGGAGGGGCATTCCAAACCATGAGCTCGCAAACAACCTACTTCCCCTTTTGTCCTCCACGTATGTATTTTTTATTTTTTATTTATTATGTTTTTATATTGCATGAGTTGCTTCTTAAGCACAAACCATAGTTTGGTATTACATTTAAAGCAGAAAATTGGATCAGCAGCTGCTCTCCTGGCCTATAGATGCTAAGCTTTGCTGCTTTTCTGGACTTGGATCATGCTACTGTTTTACTTTTCATCTGCTTTTGGATTAGATATAACATATTTTATTTTATATAATATACATAACTAGTATTATATACTACACACATTATATATCCTCCACAACATATTTTATAGTACTGTTTTAATTAAATTTATTTAAGAGAAACACTTGGGGAGCACATTCCAATGGTGGTTGGAGTTAAAAGGCAAAAGGGTGGATTAAAGGTACAGGAGCCCTATCCTCCTTTCCTTATGATCACCTTACATATGTACTAAAAGAAATAGTCTCTCTCTCTCTCTCTCTCTCTCTCTCTCACACACACACACACACACACACACACACACACACACACACACACACCATTTTAGTTTGTTTTTATATTTCACTGTTCTTAAATGCACTGGAAGCCAACAACCATGATTTATTACTGAAAGGCAGAATTAAATCAAATACACTGCCAAGACCAGGAAAGAACTAACGGTCAGCACCTTTCCCCATATCTGGCAGTAAAAATGAATAACTAACAACGTTAATTGCCATGAGACCCAAAATCTGGTGCCTGAGACAGGCGGTTGACAGCCTCATGATAGAGCCAGCCCTGTCTGGCAAAAACCAGCTTGCATTTGCCAAATGCATGGTGTCTCCCTCGTCAAGGCATGCTTCAGTGGGATGTGTGGTCCTGACCTGATACAATCACAAGTGAACAGAAATACGACAACCGTATTCAAGCAGCAGGCTCTCAAATGTCTGCACACAACCAAAAATGGCAGTAAGGTTTATTGCAGCTCAGCAGGATCAAGCTGGCATGAGAATGGCAGGCGGGTTGAAGTTTAGGACTGCCTGCTGAATTGGCAAAACTTTTGCATGGCGTCTGCCCACATTATTTCTGACTCCAGGCACCACTGTTAGGCTCCCATTTTCATGGGAATGAAATTGGCTCCACTTGCAAGAAAACATTGTCACTCCCCCTCTCTCCCCCCCGCAATTAAATATATGGTAGGCTTGTTTGTTGACCCTTTGTGATCCAAATTAAAACCAAGTTTACCTGGTGGATTCTATAACATGAATCAATCTGAAAAGCTGGCGCATGTGTGTCATTTACCATCAAGATAAAGAAGAAATATCATGTAGCTACTGTACGTACATCGCTTAAAAAGAAAAAGAACTGGCACTTGCCACCAGCATTTACAAGCCAGGAGAGACGCCATGGCCTTTCTGCCCTTCTCTTGTGCTGTGTTAGAAATTCATCCCCATTCTTTTATCTAACTCATCCTTCTCCAACTGATACCTTCCAGGTTGGACTACATGTTTTGGATTATGATTCCAAGCATTCCTGACTACTGATCACAGGCGCTGATGGGAGATGATGTCCAAAATATTTGGAGGCCCCAGGTTGGGGAAAGTAGGGGAGAGGAACCCTCCGTATGTTGTCAGACTAAAACCTTGATCAGCCCCAGCCAATAATCAGTGTTGATGTGAGTTGTAGTCCAACAACATCTGGAGGTCCACAGGTTCGCCATCCCTGCCTTAAAGGAGCAATGGGTAATGGGTAAATTGTTTAACCTAGGAATATATAAATGTATGATGCGTCCCCTGTAGATATTGGAGGCAGAGCAAGTAGTTCCATGAGGCGGAGTGCGGAGACTATCTCAGACAGCAGATGCAGGGGGTTAGTGGTGAGTGCATCCTGGCTGTTTCTCCTGAGCCCTCCAGCCATTCCTCTCTGTTGGAAGACAAAACAATGTGTGCCACATGGTCTGACCTGCTAAACTTGCCTCTGACCCTCAGGTCTGATGTAAAATACTATCCTATCACCAGTACTGAAGTGAAATTCAGTTGGTAGCTTCTTTAAGTGTAATGGAGGAAGGGACTTTGCCTCAGACAGCAAAACGTCTTGGAGCTGCCCTGTGGGTGGAACTTGGTCAGACAGATGGGAGATACTTGGATGGGTGAAGCTGGGGCTTGGGTCAGAACTGGGGGGAGGGAGAGGGGTTGAACTTAAATCACTATTTCACAGGGGGCATCAGCCACCCCTGAGACCCAGTGAAATCTATGGGGCATTTAGTTATGTATTTATTCGATTTGTACCCCTCTTTTCCGCCAACAGAATGGAGCTCAAGGCAGCTACTTTTAAGTCATTTCTAAGACAACTCGTTAGTCACTTGTTTAGAACAGATGTATATTTTATTACATTTATAGCCCATCTGTCTTCTAAGAACTTCAACACTAAATTCATGGTTTTCCCATCACCATTTTATCCTCACAACAATGCTCTGAGGTAGGCTAGGCTTGATGAACCCAAGATCACCCAGCATTATGAATTAAATTAAGAAGCTACTGATTTTCAATCATTTCGAATTAAGATATAGATACAGCTCATTCATTTATAGGGATATGTTTCCTACCTGCCTAAATATTTGTTTCTATCCACAAAACATTTTGGCCACCTATCCAGCAAAAAGCGAAGGATGCTGAAGCTGACCAAAATTAAGGGGCTTAAAGTGCGCTCAGCTCAGTGCAGGAGTGGGCCTTTAGAGG